>NW_026575135.1:67550000-68750000 GCF_905146905.1 Nyctereutes procyonoides
TTGTGTCTATATTTAATCTTCTTTACTAGGTTTTAAACATCCTGGGGATAAAAGTTATGTATTAGATGTTTTTACAAACTTAAAAGACATAGCACAATTTGATAAGAGGATCCTAAATAAACATCTGTGACTGATTAACTTTGACAACTCTGTTTATATCAAGATAAATAAAGGAATACCCTTTTAAGGAATAAAGCGTTAAAATAATCTCATAATTTTCAAAATCATGAAATTAGGATATGAGGGCAATTTGTTTTGCTTTTTAAATCCTCCCTCCACCCAATTCCCTTCCTTTTCTTTTCCTCAATTAATGTAAGTAGCAAGTGATAAAGCAGAAACTGAGAATTTCTTGTTAGGAGATCCGTAAGAATATATTTCCTAATACTTAGTATCAGTATTTCAGAAAATTATTCTGTGGTGAAAGGGGCAGACTCCCGTTTAGCTCAGTTAGCAACTTCTACAGCAAAATATTGACCTTTTCTCATATTGGTTCCCTTTCAGCTCTTTTATTTTAGTTAAGGGATCATAAAATCACACAGATGAACACGGGCCCAGAAGCATGATGAATTATATTTAAAAACATGCTTACTTTGTATCCCCTTAACAAAGAGCACGTGGAATCCATATGTCTCTGGTCCAGGTACATTACAGAATAACCTATATCTAATGCAACTGAATGATTAAGGCATATAATATTATGTTTTCAAACTCTTAGGGATGGAAGATAATTTGTACGAATATATTCTAGTGGCTGTTTTCACAGCTAACCACTCTTGAGGATATGTCATGGCATCAAATTTTTTGTTAAAATCTTATCAGGCCAATTTTTCTTAAGGCTACTAGGAAGGGCAGAACCAACTGCAAAAAGGCCTTATCGAGGCTAGAAAATAAACTTTGCCAAAGAGGCTGTACTTCCTGGTTCTAAATTTTTACATGCTTCTTAGGAATTAGAATGGTACAAGTTTTTCAGAGACAGGAACATCATCACCCATACTATATTTACGTGCCAATTTTTTAAATTATAAATTTATGTGCCAATTTTAGAAAATATAAATATGCATACATGTTTTTGCAAGTAAATATGAGCATGTGCAGACATATAAAAAGCTACATTTTTAATACTGTCAAGGAGCACAGCATAATGTTCATTAGATATTTTATAACCTTATATAGTATTTTATTTAATGTGATAATTTTACAATAGAGCTAATAAATATTTAACATAACCATCCACAATGGGAAAACATTTAAATAAGTTTTGTTTAAAGCTTAAATCTTACAAAGCAATCAGAATCTGAGACATGCAAGAGAACCTAGTCACGTATCTAACACAATGTTATATAAAAGGGGTTCAATAAATAATTATCTGTCTGCTTGATTTTTAAGACTAGATTAGTGGTTTCTAATTTCAACTCCATCATTCATCTAAAAAATTGGCTCATGTCCACCTTGTTTTCCTTATCTCTAACTTGTTCTACAAATCACATAGCAATATATATGCAATATTTAAGCATTAGGAAAATAGAAGTATAGAAATTAAGGTATTATTTCTTATATAGATATAAACACACAGAACCCCAATAATTCTCATAGTGTTTATTCTTCTTAAGTCTAGTTTTTTAAAGTTATGGCAGGTGATCATGTTACTTGAGTAAAAAAACTGTATGAAGCCAAGTATGCACAGATACAGTTCATTCATTCACCTAACAAAAATCTAAGCCCTACTATGGGCTGTGTGGTATAGTAAGTACCAAGGTGAAAAGATGAATAGGGTGTGATGGCCTGAATATTCAGTGTCCCCCACCTCCACCACATTGGGATAGAGGTGGTATTGGTAGATGAGGTCTTCGAGAAGTACTTAAGTCATGAGGATAGAAGCCTCATGAAAGGGATTAATGCCTAACAAAAGAGGCTCCACAAAGAACCCTCACTCTTTCCACCATGTAAGGATACAATGAGAAGGCTGAGTCAGAAGAGGGCCCTCACCAGATCATGCTAGCACCCTGATCTTGGACTTCACCCTCCAGACTATGAGCAATACATTTCTGCTATTATAAGCCATCCAGCCTGTAGTTTTGCTATTGCAGCCTGAACAGACTAAGATATAAAGTTAAAAAAAAAAAAAAAAAAACCCAAACCTCAGTTCCATTGTGGGATGAGACATACCTCAACAAATAGAAATGTGTTAAAGTGGTCACCTTGCACTGAGGAAGCCTTGGGCAAACAGGAATAGAATAGGTGAAATTTAAGATTTAAAGGATGAGTAGGTATTTTCCAGATGGCAAGGTAAGGAACAAAGAAAGGACAAAATATGCAGGGAATAAAATGATGTCCGGCAATCTTAGAGAAACTCAATCCAGAAAGCATCTAAGGTGGTGGGTGGAAGGCAGAGGTACAACCTACAAGGCTTTGACACAACCAAAGGAGTTTGGAGTCACTCAGAAGTGGGGATGGAAGTGGGGGTCATTGAAGAATTATAAGCAGCAAAATGTCACATTAGACATTTATTTATATAAGTATTTATGTATTAAAGATTTATTTGAGAGAGAAAAGTATGTGAGCGAGGGGAGAGACGGGGAGAAGGAGAGAGATAATCTCAAGCAGACTTCTCCATTGAATGGGGAGCTCGATGCAGGGCTTGATTCCACAACCCTGAGATCATGACCTGAGCCAAAATCAAGAGTCAGTCACTTAAACAACTGTTCCACCCAGGTATCCCTATTTATTTATTTTTAATGGCACTAGATTGGAAGAGGAAGACTCCTGAGGGCAAGATGATAAATCAGGAGATTAATTCAATCTCTTGTGATGGAGATGATGAAAGCCTCAGCTAAAGCAATGAGGATGGGAGAAAGATATTAATAAAAGTAGAATTTATAATACTTACATATATTTTAAATATGTGAGGACCAGTAGACAGAGAAATAACGCTTTCTCTTGAATCTCTTCCTTTCTTTTTTTTTTTTTGAATCTCTTCCTTTCTTCTCTCACACCGCATTCTACCCGCCCAAGCTTCTTTCTGCTCTGCCCAATACCATTAAGCCCTTGCAGATTCTTTGTCTCTATCAGGACTCTATCCATAGGATTCCTGAACCCATTGCTGTGGCCTGAGCTCCGGGCCCCATGCTGCCAGTCATTAGTCCCCTGACTACTTCTGCATGCCCACCCACCAGCCTCAGCTCGACTCTGACCCATAGGGTCAGGTCCTGCTTGCCCAGTGCCTAGGGACCAACTCAGGCTCTGGCAACCCAGCAAATATGTCCACCACCCAGGAGGCTGTAATCATATCTTCTCTAGAAAGGCTGGAACCCCAACTCTGGGGAGGGGTCCCCTTGTTGGAAGCATTCCTTCCCTGGACACATTCTCCTCCCGCCCTAGGGTATCTACTGCCCTTCTCTCTACAGTTTATAGTTACTTGCCTATAGTAGCTAAATAGCTCTATGTTAAGTTTCCCCTGTTTAAATCACTTTGTGGTTTCTGTCTCCTGACTGGACCCAGAAAACTCTGATAACAATAGTAAAAAAATAAGTAACTTACTATTTCACAATGAAGAACATGAGAACTAATTATGAGGAATTTTTTTTTCACAAATAATGAGAAAATGAAAGTGAATCATCTATTAGGAGTATAACCTGATAGGACCTAATCATGAGAAAACAGAATTTAAGGCTTTATTTACTTATTTTTAAATTTTATTTAAATTCAATTAATTAATATATAATGTATTGCTGGTTTCAGAGGCAGAGGTCAGGGAGTCATCAGTCTTATACAACACCCAGTGCTCATTACATCATGTGCCCTCCTTAATATCTATCACTCAATACTCTATCTCCCCCACCCCCTTCCTCTCCAGCGACCCTCAGTTTTTTCCCTGTGATTAAGAGTCTCTTATGGTTTGTGAATCTAAGGCTTTAGAATAAAAATCTGAGATGCATAATAAAATTTTTATATTACATAAAATAACCATAATACAACTGAATTAAAGTACCTACAAATGAGGAAACACAAAATTAAAGTCCTCAGAATAATACTGGTAAGATCTCGACTCAGGGAATACTTCAGGTTCTGTTGGTTAAAGCCTAAAGTGATACCATGAAAGTGTCCAGAGAGCTGAGAAGGTCAAAGTAAAATTCAAACTCAGAATAGCCTATCAGGCCCATTTTTCTACTTTTTAAAATTATAGTAAAATACACATAGCACAAAATTTACCATCTTAATCATATTGAAATGTACACCTAGTGGCATTAAGGACACTCACATGACTGCATGACCATCACCACCATCCATCTCCAGAGTGTTTTTAATCTTCTCTAACAAACTCTATAGCCATTAAACACTAAACACTGCCTTCCTACTCCACCCTCCTCACAGCCCACAGCAGCCACCCTTCTGTTTTCTGTCTCTATGAATCTGACAACTCTAGGTGCCTCACATAAGTACAATCATATGGTATTTGTGCTTCTTGACTGGCTTATTATATTTTGCCATATATCCAAGGTTCATCCATGTTGCAGCATGTGTCAGAGTTTCATTCCTTTTTTAAGACTGGAGTAATATTCTGTTTTATATGTATTTACCATGTTTTTATCTATTCATCTGTCAAGGAGCATTTGGGTTGCCCCACCTTTTAGATACTGTGAATAATGCTGATATAAACATGGGTGAATAAATATGTTTGTGTTCCTGCTTTCACATCTTCTGGGCACAAACACAGAAGTGGAATTGCTGGATCATATAGTAATTCTATATTTGATGGCATCACAATACCATTTTCCACAATGGCTACACTATTTTATATTCTCCCTGGCAATGCATAAGGATGGCCATTTTTCTTTTCATGCTGCCATTTGATAAACACCAATTCTGTGCCATACTGTGCTGTGTTTTCACATAAGGATATCTACCTAAAATTATTCATTCATTCAATTCATGTGTAATTATTTATTAACTACTACATGTGAAGTACTTTCTAGACCTTGGGACTACAACAGAGGAAAACAATGCCACTGCCCTCGCAGAGTTTATATTTCAGTAGGATGACATAGATACAAAAATAAGAAACATATGACAGATGATGAAAAATTCAGTGGAGACAAAGGAAGGTAAGCTGACAGAAAGTATTGAGGCTGAGAGAAGTCCATCTCTGAATGGTGCCGTGTGAGGGGAAAGCTAAGGGAAGGAGAGGAAATTGCTCTGAGAGGCTATAAGAGCTAAGCAGACTTGTTCCACAAGCAAACTACTGCTTTCCACAAGCAAACCACTTCTCTACATCTTCTAATCAGCAGCCTCTATTTTATCCTAGCCACCTGAAATACAATTATGTATGAGAAAAAAGCTAACCTTTTATTTTAAATGGTTTAATAGAATTTCAAACTTTTGGGCAACATTAAGAATTTGGCTATTAAAAAAAAAGAATTTAGCTATTTTCTTACAGAAAAGTTAAAATGGGACACCTCAACATACTCAGAGGAAGACTGCTAATTTTGATAAATGTTAAGTCATGGGGGGGGGACTACTTGCAGGGGACAGGGAGGTCATCAGAATGACAAGGAAAGAGTTTCTGTAAACATAGAAACTTATTTGCATATTGCGAATAAGAGACTTTACCCAGGTAAACTCTGGAGTCATCCTTAATGACTCACTTTCTCTCACACATTATCTCTAAACAACAAATCCTAACATCTTTACCTTCCAAGTATTCCAGAATCCCCCTTTCACCTACTCCAGCACCATCATTCTGGTCTAAACCACTATCATCTCTTGACTGAATTACTGCACTAACCTACTAATTGGTTATTCTGGAATATATCTCTTCTGCCCCAAATCCTCCACTCACAGTAAAATTTAAAGTTTTTTGCCAAGGCCTGTAAGGCACAGGATTCCATGTCCTCTCATCCCATTTTTGCTCTCACCTATCACAGAGAAACTCTTTCTCCCAACATACATTCTACTCCTGAGGCAGGAACTTTACTATTCTGGGAGTACAACAAGCACATTCCACATTCCCATCATAGAGCCTCTGCACTTCATGTTCCTACTTACTAGATTCTTCTTCCTTGGGATACGCACACCTCGTATGGGTCTCCAGTTAGATATTACCCTATCAGAGAGCATGCCCTTTCCTAAACAGTACCCTATTATTACTCTGTCTCCTTACTCTACCTAGATTTTCTCCATAGCATTTATAACTACCTGATACACTTACTCAATCTCTTTTATGTTCATTCTCCCACCTACTAGAATGAAATATCTAAGAGGCTCAGGGATTTTGCTTTGATTACTACTCTACCCCTAATACCTATAAGTGCTTGGCACATGGTATGCTTTCAACATATGCTTGTTGGATAAATGAATGAATGAATGAATGAATGAATGAATCCTTCTTAGTAGTAATCTGATTGTCCTTATTAGGGAGACAAACATGTGAAAAAATACTTTTTTTTTTAAAGATTTTATTTATTTATTCATGAGACACACACACACACACACACACACACACACACACACACACACACAGAGAGAGAGAGAGCCAGAGACACAGGCAGAGAGAGAAGTAGGCTCCACGCAGGGAGCCCGACATGGGACTCGATCCCAGGTCTCCAGGATCAGGCCCTGGGCTGAAGGTGGCGCTAAACCGCTGAGCCACCAGGGCTGCCCTGAAAAAATACTTCAACAAGGAAATAAACACTCAATGTACTGGCTTCCTCAGATAGCACACACAATTCTATTTGTATATATGTACAAATACATCTACAGAAGGTGGATCGTTATTCAACTATAACTACTGAAAACAAATAATCCAACTGCAACTTTTGGAATGACTTCTGATCATAGTTAGGGAGCTGAAAATTGAAAGCTACCAAAAGTGAAGGGCAAACACCAAGTACTTCATTATCTACAATGCAAATAAGTCTTTTTTTTAAAAAACAGCTATTCACAGTGTGATGGCTGAAAATAACCATGACCTCTCTGGATATAAATATAGCTATACTTACTATATAAAATAAATTGCATGATCCAGTCCATCAATGCAAAGTAAAAAGTTACAATTTTCAAAGTCAGGAAATTCCAATGTTTATTCTCCTACTCTTTTATTAACTTGCTTAGTACAACTTGGATCATACAGCATTATGAAGATATATACAACAGGAAAATTGAAAATTACTATACTTGTAGAAATAATGTTGGAATATGTTTGCTAAAGGAACTATAACTTAGACATTTCCTCATTTCTAAGAAAGGGAGTTTAGTGACAAGGCTTTTTCTAATTCCTTAAAAAATGAAATAAGTAGGGAACAAGAGATAGCTGTTAGATGAATCAGGATTATATGATTTTGTCTTGCCCTTATCTCATTTATTACCTAAATATTTTTGATATATATTAAAAGAAAACAGGAATTGGGGTGCCTGAATGGCTCAGTCTGTTAAGTGTCCTACTCCTGATTTTTGGCTCTGGTCATGATCTCAGGGTCATGAGATTGAGCCCCACATTGACCTCTATGCTAAGCATGGGAGCCTGCTTAAGATTCCCTCTCTTCCCCCGCCCCTCCCCCTACCGCATGCCCCCAGTATGTACTCTTTCTCAAAAAAAAAAAAAAAAAAAAAGAACAAAAAAGGAATACAAGAGGGTTATACATATTCATTTATATTATTATATACATTAATGAAGACTACAATAGAGATATAATTTTAGGTAATTTAAATGTTACAAACTTTATAAGAGCAAAAGACAAAGGTTTGATTATATTAAATAAAATTACTAAAGATGTCTTCTCACACTCATCTATGTATTACTCAAATGTTTACAAGAATATCATCACTGAAATATTAGTTTTTCAAAAAGTTTAAAAAAGCACAGAGAGTTCAAGCCCCAAAACTTTACTACTCCAAATGAGTGACTGAAGTTAGTATTTTTAACTTTAACCTATGTACACGCAGAGTCAGACTCAGGAGCACCGGTCCCTGTTCCACGCAGCAACATGGTTCCGAGCCTGGTCCAGAGCTGTGGCTACAGAAGGCGACACTCCAGAAGCACGATGGCTTCACAACACAGAACACTTCAAGGAAATCATTTCTCCAAATGAGAACTTAGCCCTGTTTTCTAAGGTATCAGCCTAAAACTGTAGGAGTGAAGAAAAAGCAGTTAAATATCTCCTACCTAGGACAGATACCATAGAGCAATCGCTAGTCCAAGCAAATGCTCTAAGTCTGAGGGAACAAGTCCTATGCCTTTGTGGAACCAAAAAACTAAAGTTATCTCATAATCTAGGGTAGCAAAATTAGAGAAGGAAAAAGAATGCAGTTAGCACCAGCACAGAATTTTTCTTTATATAATCTTTCTTTCTCTCTTCTTACCCCCTTGTGAGCCTTGAGGCAGTATATATAATATCCTTCCCAGTCCTGTAATAATTGAAAGTTTTTCTTTCCTTTTCTCCCCACCTCCATCCAACCTTAGATATTAACTTAAATCAAATTTTCTCTCTATAAAAGTATCAGGTGGTAAAGGCAACATGGGATTTTTCCATAACATTTTTCAAACTTACCAATATGCAATATGTAAAGTGGCTGGGCTAAGAGATGTTTTTTTCCAGTCTTGGGATATTCTTCTATAGCTCTAGAAAAATCACTAAGTAAAATCTTTTATTGGGGCACCAACCACGGCAGCTGAGTTTAGACATAATTCATAAAACAAAGCACAGCATTTTGGTTTACTGCACAATATGGTGCAAATAAAACCTTCTGGGACTTTACCTAGAATACCTGCCCATACAGAATTACAATCATTCTGGGAAAATGGGCATATTTGGCCACTCACAGAATCCTGAAACATGGAATTAGAAGATTTGGGTTCAACTCTTTAAGCTTTGCAAATACAAAAATAACACTGAATATCTTTATATAAATAACTGATCTTTGCATTTTACTTTACAGTTCTTGACATATTTTCCCTTAAAGAATGGTGACCAGGGTGTCTGGGTGGCTCAATCAGTAAAGTATCCATTTCTTAGTTTTGGCTTAGGTCATGATCTCAGGGTCATGAGATCAAGTCCCACTTCGGGCTCTGCACTCTGTGAGGAATCAGCTTGGGATTCTATCTCCCTATCCCTCCGCCCCTCTTCCCACTCACTTTCTCTTTCTCTTTTTCTCTGTAAAAATAAATAAATAAAACTTAAAAAAAAAAAAGAATCATGATGAGTAACAACTCCATGGAACGATTATTACCACCATTTCACAGGGAAACAGACTCAAGTCCACAGAGCCATCTGTACATGAAAAAATGAGAGGCAAAGAATGACAAGCTTGGGCAGTCTGCTATAGCAGTGCACTCACAGCAGTGACTGAATGTTTGTGCTCCCCCAGATTCACATGTGGCTGTATTTAGATAAGGCCTCTAAGGAAGTAATTAAGGTCAAATGAAGCTACAAAGGCAGAGAGCCCTACTATGACAGAATTAGCGTCCCTCTAAGAAGAGAGATCAGAGCACTCACCTGCTCTCTCTGAGTGCAAATACCAAGGAAAGACCAGGTGGGGACACAAGTGAGAAAGCCAGGAAGACAGCCCTCACCAGAAACTGAGTTTTCTGGTACCTTGATCTTGAATTGCCCAGTTTCTAGAACCGTGAGGAATAAATATTCTCTGTTTCAGTCATCCAGTTTGCAGTATTTTGAGATGGTGGCCCTAGCAGACTAACACACTGTGTACATAGGAGTTTTAAGAGTGGCTGATTATCATTTTATGTTAAGAAACTACAATTACAGGGCAGCCCATGTGGCTCAGTGGTTTAGCACCTCGGGTGTGGTGCTGAAGACTCAGGATCGAGTCCCATGTCAGGCTCCCTGCAAGGAGCCTGCTTTCTCCCTCTGCCTGTGCCTCTCTCTCTTTCTCTCTCTCTCTGTCTCGAATGAATGAATGAATGAATGAATAAATCTTTAAAAAAGAAAAGAAACTACAATTACTAAAAATATGACATGGTGAACTGTATTCCTTACTTGAACTGTGCTTGGAGCCAGGAAACAAAACCAGGGGGCTTAAGGGGTATGATGTTTTAACGGCCTGAAACATTCTTCTCACAGAGGCACCCTCTCAACCAGAGAACCAGATTATTCAGACTTTCCTGAGTTAAATTTGCTTTCTTTATGCACTGCCAATTACAACCCTGGTCTCAGAGGCTCTCTTTGGCCTTCAACAGCAGCACAAGGCCACATTAGCAACTTCAGAGGGGCACACACTTTCTTTAGATATGTTAATAAACTGGAACTGTTATAAGCTATAGATTGAGATAAATACTGGCTTTATCTGTGAGTTTTGTATCTTGGTCATGAATCATTCTGTGTAAGGACAAGATAACTCTCAGAGGGCAAAGCATTTTCTTCACTTCCAAGTCTTTAGGTGTGCTTTACTCTAGCCTCCAAGGACTTTAAACAGATTCTAAGGCTCAGACTATAACCATTGTTTTTTCTATTTTGCCAGGAGCACATTATAGCTTATTAAGTGGCTGTCTGTAAAATATATTTGATTAGTACAATGAAATCTCTCTTAAAAAAAAAAAGGTCTAAAATTCCCCCCGCCAAATTATGAAACTGAATCTTAGAAAGTGGTAAAGCCCAGTTGCCATCTTCTTTTTACAATTTTGTATTTTATGAGTAAATGAAGTAATCCATAAGCTTCTTTGAAATAAAGATACATGTGGAAGGGTCGCTCCAAGATGGCAGCACAGGAAGATCTTAAACTCACCTCCTCCCACAGACATACCAAGTCTACAACTACATACAGAACAATTCCCTCTGAAAAATCCAAAGTAGCTAAGTAAGTTTTTCACAACAAATGGTAAAAGGGCCATATTGAGACAGGTAGGAGAGGCAGAGACAGGGTCCTGCCAAAAAACCCATCCCTGAAATGGTGACCAACAATCAGGAGAGATCTCCTAATTCTGGAGTTTCTCCATGAAGACTGAGGGGTTTGTGTCTCATAAGAGACACCTCAACTCTTGGGACCAACAATGAAGAAATGAGCCACAAAAACATCTGGCTTTGAAAACCAATGGGCTTACATCCAGAAGATCCAAGGGCTGTAGGGAACTAATACCTCTGTTAAAGGGTTCATAGGCAGATTCATTCACCCCAAGGACCAGCACAAAAGCAGTAAGAAAAGCACATAGACTGCTGTGGTGGAGATTTGTTTGCTAATCTTAAAGCATCTGCTTGAGGGGAGGGGGCTTGTTAGGACTCTCTCTGAATACGGAGGTGCTGACAGGTGCCATTTTTGTGCTCTCCCTCTATCCTGATAGCATTAGGGGTGCACTCCAGCCCTGTGTTCTCCCACACCTTGCCGGTGTGCTCTGGCCCTATGCTCTTCTGCTGCCTCATGAAAGCAGATGGGCACACCCTGATCCTGCACTGTCCACTGCCTTAGTAAACCTGTGAGAGCATGCAGTCCACTCAGGAGATGCTCTCTGATCACCTGGATCTAGTGGCCAGCAGAGCTTGGATTCCTGGGCCCCATGGGACTATAACAACGAGAGAGACAGTTCTTGACAGACTATCAGTCCCAGAGCACTACAGACAGCAGAGGGAAACATCCTCACTCTTTCCATGAAAAAGGTCTATTTATTTATCTGACCTGAGGGTCAGACTTCAGGTCTGCCACACATCTAGAGGCTACAAATGTACTCTTAGGTAATCTAGTACAGGGAATGCCATCTTCACACTCTTCCTTGGTGTTGCTACAAATTCCACAATTCCCCAAAAGGAGCATACATGTTCATCTAAAAGCCCCAATTTTTGCAGTTGTTACTAAGAGGACACTTCCAGAGTGCCTGGTCTGCAGACAAGCAGAGATTATGATTATAGGACCACAGGACTATATTTGCATACTTTAAAAATAGTTGCTGAGGGTCTAGCTTCCAATCAGCTTGAAACTAAGCGCTGACTTAAATCCCTCATTTTGGAAAACTGACAGGTCTTGGCACATACTCAACAGCTGGACCTATCAAGAATGAAACAGGCTGCTTAGACAGCCTAAATCACAAAGGTTTGAGAGACAACCAAGAACTAGAGTAAGGTTGAAAGATAAGACCTACTTCCTACATAAGGCCTCTCCTTCAAGACTGGGAAAGCTGGCAGTTTCACCTAATACATAGAAAAAAACCCAGAGTCAAGCAAATGAGAAAAAAGAATATGCTTCAAACAAAAGAACAACATAAAGCCTGGGGGAGAGGGAGACTTTAAAGAAACAGAGATAAGTAACTTAACTCCTAGAGAGTTCAAAGCAATAAAGACACTCACCAAAACAGGGAAGAATGGATGACTACATGAGAACTTCAACAAAGAGAGAGTATAATAAAGTACCAAACAGAAGGCCAGAGCTGAAGAATACAATAAATGAAATGAAAAATATGGTAGAGAGATTCAAGAGCAGAGTAGATAAAACAGAAGAAAGGATTAGTAAGCTAGAAGACAGGATAGTAAAACTCAACCAGAGTAGCACAAAGAAAAATGAATTTGAAAAACGGAAGGTAGCTTAAGGGACCCGTAGGGCATCAAGCAGAGTAACATTCAAAATATAGGGGTCCCAGAAGAAAAAAGGAAAGAAAAGGAGAGAGAAAACCTATTTGAAGAAATAATGGCTGAAAACTTCTATAACCTGGGGAAGGAAATAGACATCCATATCTAGGAAGTGCAAAGAGTTTCAAAAAGGAGCCATATCACCATACATTATGATTAAAATGTCAAAAGTTAAAGGTACAGAAAGAATCTTAAAAGGGCAAAAACAGAACAACTTGTTACATACATGGAAACCCCCGTAAGAAAACAAGCAGATTTTTCAGCAAAACATTACAGGCCAGAAGGGAGTGGTAAAATATATGCAAAGCACTGAATCACAAAAATTTTCAACCAAGAATACCTGGCAAAATTATCATTCAGATTTAAAGAGAGTTAAGGAAAAGCTAAAAAGAGTTTATTACCACTAAGTCAGCCTTACAGGAAATGTTAAAGGGACTTTTTCTTTAAACTGAAAAGAAAAAGTGTTAATTAGGAACAACAAAATATGTGAAAATATAAATATCACTAGAAAAGGCAAATATATAGTAAAGGTAGTTGATTAATCACTTATAAAGCTAGTATGAAAGTGAAAAGATAAAAGTAGCATTAAGATAACTGTAACAGGGCAGCCCCGGTGGCGCAGCGGTTTAGCGCCGCCTACAGCCTGGGATGATCCTGGAGACCCAGGATCGAGTCCCACATCGGGCTTCCTGCATGGGGCCTGCTTCTCCCTCTGCCTGTGTCTCTGCCTCTCTCTTCGCTCTCTCTAAATGAATAAATAAATAAATCTTTTAAAAAAAAAGATAACTATAACAACAACAATCAGTTAAGGATACACAAAGAGACATAAAATATACATAGAAAAAATAAAACATGAGTGGGGGTAAAAATGTAGAGGAATGTGTTCAAACTTAAGTTTCTACCACTTAAAATAGACTGTTTTATATATACGCTGTTATACATGATGAGCCACATGGTAACCACAAAGCAAAAACCTACAATAGTTACATAAAAAATAACAAAGAAATATAAGCATAATACTAAAGAAAGTCATTAAAGCCTAACTAAGGGTGGCCCAGGTGGCTCAGCAGTTTAGTGCCACCTTTAGTCCAGGGCCTGGTCCTGGAGACCTGGGATCAAGTCCCACATCGGGCTCCCTGCATGGAGCCAGGTTCTCCCTCTGCCTGTGCCCCTCTCTCTCTCTCTCTCTCTCTGTGTCTCTCATGAATAAATGAATAAAATCTAAATAAATAAATAAAGCCTAAATAAAAGAGCAAAAGAAAAACGAAGAAACAGACATCTACAAAACAATCAGAAAACAATTAACAAACAGCATCCCTATCTACTTATCATTACTTTAAATGTAAATGGACTAAATTATCCAATCAAAAGAAGACCCATTTATACATTGCCTACAAGAGACTAATGTCAGATATAAGGACACAACAAACTGAAAGTAAAGGGATGGGAAAAAATATTCCATGCAATGGAAAACAGAAGAAAGTAGAGTTAGCAATATTTATGTCGAACAAAATAGACATTACAACAAAGAGTCTACAACAAACAGACATAAAAGGGGGTATATAATGAAATATAACAAAAGGGGGGTCAACCTAACAAGAGGATGTAACATTTGTAAATATGTACACAGTCAACATAGGAGCACCTAAATATATAAAGCAAAAATTAAAGACCTAATGGGAGAAAATGATAGCAATAATAGTAGGGGACTTTAATATTCAACCTAGATCAGTGGGCAGATCATCCAGACAAAATTAATAAGGAAACACTGACCTTAAATGACATATTGACTGGATAGACTTAATCGATACATACAGACCATTCCATCCAAAAGCAGCAGAATACAAATTCTTCTCAAGTACACTTAGAATATTCTCCAGGATAGATCACATGTTAGGCCATAAAACAAGTGTTAATAAATTTAAGAAGACTGAAATCATAGCAGGTATCTTTTCTGAACACACAGTATGAAATTAGAAAAAACTGCAAGACAAAAATTGGAGAAAATACAAACATGAAGAGACTAAACCACACTACTGAACAATCAATGTGTCAACAAAGAAATCAAAAGAGAAATTAAAAAAATACCTTGAGACAAATGAAAATGGAAATACAACTTACCAAAATCTATGGGATACAGCAAAAGCAGATCTCAGAAGGAAGCTCACAGCAATACAAAGTTACCTCAAAACAAAGACCTCTAAAAACACAAGGTTACACCTCAAGAAACTAGAAAAAAGAACAAGCAAAACCCCAAATTAGTAGAAAGAAGAAAGAAAGAAAGAAAGAAAGAAAGAAAGAAAGAAAGAAAGAAAGAAAGATCAGAGAAGAAATAAATGAAATAGAGACACAAAAGACAGAAGAAAAAAAAATCAATGAAACTAAGAACTAGGGGATCCCTGGGTGGCGCAGCGGTTTAGCGCCTGCCTTTGGCCCAGGGCGCGATCCTGGAGACCCGGGATCGAATCCCACGTCGGGCTCCTGGTGCATGGAGCCTGCTTCTCCCTCTGCCTGTGTCTCTGCCTCTCTCTCTCTCTCTCTGTGTGCCTATCATAAATAAATAAAAATTTAAAAAAAATTAAAAAAAAAAACTAAGAACTAATTCTTCGAAATGATAAACAAAATCAACAAATGTTTATCTAGCCTCATCAAGAAAAAGAGAGGGCTCAAAAAAATAAAATCAGAAATGAGGAATTAAAAGTTACAAGTGATACTATGCAAATACAAAGGATCACAAGAGACTACCAAGTATAACCATATGCCAATAAATTGAACAACCTAGGAAAAATAGATACATTCCTAGGAATATACAATCTTCCAAGAATGAATTATACAGAAAGAGAAAATCTAAACAAATCAATTACTTGTAAGGAGATTAAATTGGTAATCAAAAATTTCCTAAAAAATAAAAGTTCAGGACTAGGTGACTTCATTGGTGAATTTTACCAAACATTTAAAGAAAATTTAATATCTATCCTTTTCAAAAAAATTACAAAAAAGTAATATTCCAAACTCATATGCAGTGAGCGTTATTACCTTGACAGCAAAACCAGATGAAATACCACAGAGAAAGATGATTACAGAACAATAACCCTGAAGAACATTGATGCAAAAATTCTCAACAAATTATTAACAACCAAACTCAACAATACCTTAAAAGGATCATACATCATGATCAAGTAAAAGATTAATTCCAAGGCTATAGGGATGGTTCAATATCCACAAATCAATTAATGTAATACACTACATTAACAATAAGTAGGATAAAAATCTTACAATCATCTCAATAGGTGTAGAAAAGGCATCTGAGAAAATTGACCATTTATTAAAAAAAAAAAAAAAAAAAAACCTTTAAGAGAGTGAATACAGAGTGAATGTACCTCAACATAAAAAACAATGCATATGACAAACCCACAGCTGACATCTTACTCTTAAAGCTTATAGCTAAGATCAGGAACAAGACAAGGATGACCATTCTTGCCACTTTTATTGAACACAGTATTGGAAATCCTAGCAATAATCAGATAAGAAAAAGAAATAATAGGCATCCAAATCACAAAAGAAAAAGTAAAATTGTCACTATTGGAGAACATGATTTTATATAGAGAAAACCCTAGAAACTCTAAACAAACAAACAAAAGCAACCTGTTAAACCTAATAAACCAACTCACTAAAGTTGTAGGGTACAAAATGAACATACAAAAAGTCTGTTCCATTTCTATACAGTAACAATGGATTTCCAGAAAGAGAAAATAAGAAAATAATCCCATTCATAGTTGCATCAAAAATACCTAGGAATAAACTTAACCAAGGAAGTGAAAGACCTATACACTGAAAACTATTTAGAAATTCATAAAAGAAACTGAAGGCAAAAACAAATGGAAAGATCTGTGCTCATTGATTTGAAAAATTAATATAGTTAAAATTGTCCATATTACCCAAAGTAATCTACAGATTCAATGCGATCCTCATCAAAGTCCCATCACATTTTCCTCCAAAATAGGACAAATCCTGAAATTTGTATGGAATAACAAAAGGTTCCAAATAGCCAAAGCAATCTTGAGAAAGGAGAACAAAGCTGGAGGTTTCACGTTCTCTGAAATTTCAAAGCTGTAGTAATCAAGCCAGTATGGTACTGGCATGAAAACAGAAACACAGACCAATGCAATAGGAAAGGGTTCAGAAATAAACAGTCATTCAAAACAAAAGGAGCAAGAATATAAAATGAGAAAAGGACAGTCTCCTTAATAAATGGTGCAGGGAAAACTGGACAGTCACGTGCCAAAGAATGAAACGTGGATTAAACACTTGAATGAAACCCTGAAACCATAAAACTCATAGAAGAAAATAGAGGGTAAGCTCCTTGACATCAGTCTTGGAGATGTCTTTCTGGACTTGACTTCAAAAGCAAAGGTGACAAAAGCAAAAAATAAGTGAGATTGCATCAAATTAAAAAGCTTCTACACAGGAAAGGAAGCTCTATCAAAAAAATGAAAAGAGAATCTATTGCAATGGAGAAAATAACTGCAAATTATACATCCAATAAAGGGTAACAGCCAAAATATATAAAGAACCCATACAACTAAACATCAAAAAAAACAAAAACAAAAACAAAAAACAAAAACCAATATGATTGGATAACAGACATTTTTCCAAAGACAACATCTAGATTGCGAACGGGTACATGTAAAGGTACTCCACATTAGTAATCATCGTATCAAATCTATTATGGTCTTACTATAGATAACAATAGTTTCACACCTGATTATCAAAAAGATAAGAAATATAATGTGCTTGGGACGCCTGGGTGGCTCGGTGGTTGAGCGTCTGCCTTCTTCGGCTCAGGGTGTGATCCCAGAGTCACAGAATCAAGTCCCAAAACGGGCTTCCTGAATGGAGCTTGTTTCTCCCTCTGCCTGTGTCTCTGCCTCTTTCTCCCTCTCTCTCTGTCTCTCATGAATAAATAAATAAGATCCTTAAAAAATAAAAAAATTAAAAAAAAGAAATAAAATGTGCTCGGGAGAATGTAGAGAAAAGGGAACTCTCCTGAACTGTTGGTGGGAATGTAAAATGGTGTGGCCACTATGAAAATAGTATGGAGGGCCCTCAGAACATTAAAAATATAACTTCCATGTGACTGTAGCAATTCCACTTATGGGTATTTACGCAAAGAAAATGAAAACACCAAATGAAAAGATTTATGTACCCCTGTGTTCATTACAGCAGTATTTACAATAGCCAAGATGTGGAAAAAACCTAAATGTCCACTGATGAATGAATGTATAAAGAAGATATAGTGTGCGTGTATGTACATATACATCTGCTTAGATACACATATACACACACACACGATGGTATATACTCAGCCATTTAAAAAAAATGGAATCTTGCCACTTGCAACAACTTGGAAAGATCTTGAAGGTATAATGCTAAGAGACATAAATCAGACAAAGAAAGACAAATACCATATGATATAACTTCTATATGCAATCTAATGAAACAAGACAAATAATGAGCAAACAAAACAAAACTCATGGATATAGAGAATGTAGTGGTTGTTGCTGGGGAGAGGTTTGGCAGGTGGGCAAAATGGGTAAGGGAGTCAGGAGGTACACATTTCCAGTTATAAAACGAATAGGTCATGGGGGTGTGTTGCACAGTATGGTAACAATGGTATGGTAGTGCATAGTTCCAGCTGTTGAGAAAGTAGATATATTCAAAGCTCCCTCATGTACTCATTCTCACTCTCTCACTCAGACACTATATAGTTTATATATATATATATATATATATATATATATATATACACACACATAAAGTTTATGTAATGTTTCTACATATATGAAGTTATAAAATGTAGACATATATTTTGTAACTTTTATGGTGAAGGATGGTGAACAGACTTATTGTGCTCACCTCCCAGTGTATGCAGATACTGAAGCATTACAATGCACACCTAAAACTATATAATTTTGTATGTCAATTATACCTCAATAAAAAATGAAAAGATATATAAAGTCATTTGCAAAATATGACAGCTTCTACAGTTAATGTTTAAAAAGCTAAACAGGTACTATTTTAGCTTGACATTTTTATTTCATTAGCAGGAATGAAAATAAAATAGACAACAAAGGCAAGTTCACTAGGAGGACTTATTCCAAACTGATGAAAACTTAAAATTTCATCATAGATCTACCCAAAGCTTTGTACAAACAACTGTCCATTATCCACATTTACATGGAGAGAGGGGAAAAGTTAACCAGAAATTCAAATTTCAGACTAATACAAAGTTTGTGTCTATTGTTTTGGGAAAATAGTTACACAAAGTAATCTCAATTATCCCTGTATAGCTACAAGCCCACAGTTTCAATGAAGAAAGGGTAAAAAACTATGTTTACTCATATGCAAGACAAAACCAAAAACTTACAAATTTCATTGAAATGGAAATTGGATAGGCTTTTCTTTGCACATCATTTAATTTTTAAATTACAATAGATATATCATCTAATCTTTTACTAAAACAGGGTACTATACAAAAAATGATTTCAAAAGTGAAATATTACTACTTGGCGATTTAAATTACAAGAACAGAAGAGTAATCTCATACTAATTCAAGAATTTCATGCCATAAAATAAATCCAAACTATAAGCTATTTGCAAAATAATCAGATACTTCCCTTGTGTTGGTTTTTGAGTTTTAAAAATTATTATTTACGATCTTTCAAGAAAAAAAAGGCCAACATTTTAAAAATAAATTTTAGTAAGATGCTTTTAAAAAAATCTAAGCAGATCTAAATAAGAGGTACTAACAAATATGTTTTATATTTTGATATTAATAGTATTTGTATATATCTATTTAATTGATGTATTTAGAAACTTCTCACTAAGGTAAATAATTATTTCCTTTTAGCTTATTCTTTACGTTGCAAGACTCCTCTTTTCTTATTTGAACCCCTAAAGAAGTGATAAGCAGTCCTCTAGTTGCTAGAGAGGTTTCCAGAAATTGAAGGGCAAGTATGAACTGGCCAAATTACTAACAATGCCTGGTTCCCTCACTCTAGTTTACTAAGCAAGAGTTGCTCCATGATTGTGAAATACACACACACCTGCACATACACAGTAAGAGTGGGGCAGAATTGGGGGGGGGGGTTGCATTTCTGAATTTCCCATCTATTTGAAGACAAGGTCTTCCACCTAAAATAGATGCAAAACTATTGCTCCAAAGTAGATCCCTAAGGTAGGATCTCAAAGTAAAATCCTCTACATGATGATGATCAAACACTGATGAGAACATGTATGTACCAGTATTTCTTCCAAAAGACCTAACGTGGGGCACCTGGGTGGCTTAGTCTGTTAAGCACCTGCCTTCAGCTCAGGTCATGATCCCAGGGTCCCTGAACTGAGGTCTCTGCTCGGCCAGGATCCCACTTTTCCCTCTACCCTTCCCCCTACTCGTGCTTTCTCTTTTTCTTTCTCTCTCTCTCAAATAAATATAATAAAAATTATATTAAAAATAGTAACAAATAAATAAAATCTTTTAAAAATTTTAAAAGAAAACCAAAAGACTTAATGTTTCTCAACTTTGTCTCACCAAATTGGCAAGACAGTACACATGCTGTTCTTTCACACAACAAGATGCACATTTTTGCTACACATTAAACTGTTAGGTTATCCACAATTTAAAGTCTTCAACCACAATCAGTTCTAAATTAACCAAGTTGAATTATCAAAAATGATGAATATACACAATCCACCCAGTTGGCGTGGGGCCTGGTCACCCTCCACCTGCATAAATACATTCTTTCTAACAGCAAAGAAATTCACCAAAAACAACTTGGTTAGATCACAGCCAAGCCTGGTATCTGAGAACCTAATTATGGAGACAATAGCCACCAAAGGTTATAATCTTTGACCATTTAAAATTTAAACACCTTCCCTCACACATACATATCATATAAAAGATACAGTTAACACTATATATATATATTATATATATATATATATATATATATATATATATATATCTCACTAAATGAAAGTGGGTGTGTATATGTTTGGTCCAGTTGAATTGCTTTATAAAACCTCTAGATATTTAAAGGAATTTGCAAAAGGTTCCCTAGAATATGTAAATCTGAAAACTTTGGTTGTTCATATACCTGGTATCTGGGACATCTATTCCAACTGTCTATGCCAAGAAAGATTTCCTTTGGCTGATTTTATCCAAATGTCATGGCAACAATTGTTCTCACTGTAGATCAGGACAAGTAAAGGAGTTTAGTGATTAAATATATTCTGTTTCAGTATTATAAGATCGTTAATGTGACCTTGGGGAAATCATTCTCTCTCTTTATAAAACTGCCAATTTATAAGAATAAGAATTAAAATGATTCATAGGAAGCAAAAGAGAAAAGCAAAATGCTGGAAATGCACTGGGTCCTACTAAAGTTGTCTCTGTCACACACAATAGCAACAGAAATAAAAGATAACTCTAAGATCTGGTTCAGATTATCACTTACTGACCATGACAACTATGCTAGTCACTTAACCATCTTGTCTGAATTCAGCTTTCTCTCATCTATTATTATTACTATGCACAGTACATGCAGAGTTAGAAGCATCAATGACATAATGTGTAAAAATATGTTAGAACAATAAAGAACACATATTTGAATTAGTACCAATTATGGTTATAAGCATAAATGAGATTGGAAAAATGTACTCTTATTCCTTAACAAAATGACTTATTCATGTAAAAATGATATTTTATTCATTGTCTGATTTACTTTACTACAATAATAAAATTTAATACCTCAATTTTTCTCTAAATTTGATGTATTTTGGGGATCTCTGGGTGGCTCAGCAGTTTAGCACCTGCCTTTGGCCCAGGGTGTGATCCTGGAGTCCCGGGATCGAGTCCCGCATCAGGCTCCCGGCATGGAGCCTGCTTCTCCCTCCTCCTGCCTCTCTCTCTCTATCATAAATAAATAAATAAATAAATAAATAAATAATAAATAAAAATAAATAAATAAATAAATAAATCTTAAAAAAATTTTTGATGTATTTTTATTTTATAACTCAATTATATTAATTCCCTTACCCAAAATTTTCCAATAATTTAAAATCAACACATATTTACTAAATTCCAAGTATGTACAAAGCACTATGTCATGTCCCTTTACTAAGAAGTTCATCAAACGTAGAGTGCCAAGGCCCTTTCCTTTCTTCATTTTGTTCTCTTGGGTTTACATTCGATTTAGATGGTAACTTTACCTGAGATTCCCTCTACCCCCAACTATTTCTAAAAACATAAAAAAGAGGAAACTAAAATTATTCCACATCATCATGTACTTGGCACTACACCATCACACTCACATTATCACGGTCAATCCTCACAATAACCCTAGGAGATAGGTATTTGCAACCCATTTTAAAGATGAGAAAGAGGAACACCACATCAGAGAAAGAATTTGAATCAGGCTTGCTGAGTCCAAAGCCTGTGATCTGTCCACTGTGTCAGCAGTTCCCAGACTTTTATTTTGTCTTATTTGAATGCAGCTGACACACAAAGTTACATTTGTTCCCATGATTGAACTTCACAGACCAGTACCATACATGTGCACGTGTGTGCGCGCACACACACACACACACACACACTGGCGGGCCTCATGACACTGGCAACATTTTATTTTCTAAGAAATAACATATTTTTCAAAGCTCTATCTACCCACAGCATTATTTTCTAAAACAAAAGGATAATGTGATGAAAAAGAACAAAGACATAATTGTCAAGTAAGAACAAGCTCTCGGAAGAAAGAACAGTCATCAAAGCTTGTCAAACTTCTTTCTTCTGAGGGCTTGTTTCTCTTTCTGCCATTTTTATCACAGAACAGCACAGGGCATCTAGCTGGAAGAAGTGAAATGAAGCATGTAGTTTCCAGTGAGAGAGAAGAAAATCAGAACCTAAAACAACTGTCCTACATCCTCTTCCTATTTTCAGAACCAAGGTGGTAAGAATGCATGTCACCTTGACTAAAGCAATGGGTTTTCTTGAAGTTTTACAAGCCAAGGATCTGAGTACAAATAAATTACTAGAGGTTTACAAAGAAGGAGGGATCCCTGGGTGGCGCAGCGGTTTGGAGCCTGCCTTTGGCCCAGGGCGCGATCCTGGAGACCCGGGATCGAATCCCACGTCGGGCTCCCGGTGCATGGAGCCTGCTTCTCCCTCTGCCTGTGTCTCTGCCTCTCTCTCTCTCTCTCTCTCTGTATGACTATCGTAAATAAATAAATTAAAAAAAAAAGAGGAAAAAAAAGGTTTAAAAAAAAAAAAGAGGTTTACAAAGAAGGTAAAGAGGGATGCTTGGGTGGCTCAGTGGTTGGGCATCTGCCTTCAGCTCAAGGCGTGATCCCGGAGTGCCAGGATCAAGTCCCACATCAGGATCCCGCAGGGAGCCTGTTTCTCCTTCTGCCTATGTCTCTGCCTCTCTCTGTGTCTCTCATGAATAAGTATATAAAATCGTTCAAAAAAAAAAAAAAAAACCAAAGAAGGTAAAGAAGCTTTGGTACCAACAAATGAACATTTCCAGTATTACTATGTATCTTCACAGACAGCAGTCCTTCTTGAGGTTTCTCCTTTAACTAAAATCTTTACACCTGATGCAATCAAAAGAGCAGTTAAAAAGAGTAAATCTATTTCCTCGTGCCTGGGAGACTTATCCATCTTCAGCTGCTTTCCTGTCCCTCCAGCCTTACCTATCCCATTTAATTAAAAAGAGCAAGTACTGTGTCTTTCTCATGTTTTGATGCAGCATCTCACATTAAGAGTCTGTGACTCTTTGAGGGTCAGTATATAATGAATTTATTAGTCTACTGCCAAGCCAGAAAAATATGTAACTTAATGAATTTGAAGTAAATTTTCTGAATAAATTTATATTTTAAAAAATTCATAATGGTTTGTCCTTAAAACAATGACCAGTAGCAAAAGAAAACCATTTTCTTTTTTTTTAAGATTTCATTTATTTGAAAGAGAAATAGAGCCCAAGCAGGGATAAGGGGAGAGGAGGAGGGAGAGGAAGAGAATCTCAAGCAAACTGTGGTGAGAGCGGAGCCCAACACTTAGCTCAATCTCACAACCCTGAGATCTTGATCTGAGCCTAAACAGAGTCAGATGCTTAACCGACTGAGCTACCCAGGGGCCCCACAAAAGATAAAAATTCTGGGAGTGCATATATCTAAATATTCATTAGAATCTCCTCCATATTTAAATTATAAACACAGGCAATTTCAGATTGTATTTCAATGATTCTCTGCTGGCATGAGAATTCTGGAAATTCCTGGATATTTTAGCAGTCTAAACAACTCATCCCCATTAATTACTGCCGTATAGTCCCACATGCTACTGAATGGCATGATACTGTATTCTGACAGGAACACTACCAACCACAAGAAGTGTTTACAAAGGTAGAAGGAAAATCACTATATGTTTGGTATCATTCAAAATGCAGATAAATGTGTTTCTCTGGTATTTCTCATTTAATCATGAAGCCAACTAAAAAATAATTGTCTTAATTATTTGATTCAGCCCCTTAAATTATATATTTGTCACTAACACAAGCATTTTGCAATAAAGTATAAATAGTCATGGTTTGATAACATTTTCTAAAAGGAAATAGAAATACTGACCTTTTTCTAAGCACGGTATTTGTATTTTTGTAGACTTACTAGGCAGAGGATGGGATCACAAGTATAGCAAGGGAGGCCCACAGACAGAAAACCACCTGCTGTTTGCTGACCAATTGCACTTGAAACTGACCTCTACAATTCATGACCATTCAGAAGCCTCTAGTGTATCAGGCACCACATGAGGGTACTTTACCACTTCCAATCCCTGACCCACTACTATTTCATCCTGATTTATTCTCAAAAGTCTTCAGAATGTAACATATGCACTAGATGCCTAAAGCTTCTACACGGTCACTTTGTTTATAAATAAAGCTCATGGTTTTACAAAATAATTCTTATAGGCCAACAGAGTTGGGAAATTTTCTCTTTTAAGGATTAAACAGTATCCTGACATACTATACATGGTGCAGTTAGGTTAGGTATACAATTGCCTGAAGATAAAAAAAAAAAAAACTTAAAATAAGTATTCTTGATTTTGTCACTAACTCCCTTAAAGTATAGTACAATGCTATTGGAAGACTCTACTCACAATGTAAATAAACTGCTTTCTAATTGTTTAAAGAGAAAACCCACAAAGGAAGTGAACTAAGCATTTTTCTGGGCCCTATATTTAGGATTCAATCTTACTGAATATAGTCAGCCATTGTGGATATTCTTCCTTTTACTCAGATTATCCATTCCTTTTTTCACTCACTTTTGAAAGCCTATTTGAAATGTGTACTCCTCTGTGGAGTCTTCCCTAGGTATAGAGAAAAGATCAATCCCCCACATCTATGTGTACATGTTGCACATTGAATAAACCTCTATGACTCATTACCATTTAGAAGTATCTAGTATGTCAGGCACCATTTTAGGTGCTTAACAAATTTCCCAATTAAATGCATTGTTTCCAAGCCTTGCTCACATCACTGTGAGTCCATCCTGAGGAGAAACCTTCATACCCTTTTATATCCATGCAGAACCACCTATCACAGAGCATGGCACATAATGGGTTTTAAATATTTTCATACTTTATTAACACTATCCATTTCATTAGCAGAAATATACAATTGTATTTACCCAAAATATAAGATATAATTTCATCAGCATTTATTATCCTAATGTAAAATTTGATTCTTGATTTTCTTCTATGGCTGAAATTGACATCAATAATTGCTCAACATCAATATATTTTTCCACAATATATTTTTCATATTCTCATTTCTGACTCTTTTTCCCCATTTTCTATTGAAAATCAATTGCTGAAATAACTTTGAATCAGGAGAGTTATTCATTACATGCTTTATTACATTGGAGTCAGATCTGTATTCAGATCTCAACTCAGTTACTTACTAGCTATATGATCTTGCTTGGTTTCTTTGTTTCTAGAATGGAAAGAATAGTCTCTATTACACAGAACTATTGTGAAGAATAAATTAGATAATTTATATATTTTTAAGATTTTACTTATATATCTGAGAAAGAAAGAGAAAGACAGCAAACAAGGGGAATGGCAGAAGGAGAGGGGCTTGATCACGACCCTGAGATCATGACCTGAGCCGAAGACAGAAACTTAACCAACTGAGCTACCCAGGCACCCCTAGATAATATATTTTAAGTGCTGGCACATACTAAATACATAGCACATGGACACTGTTGTCCCTGTAACACAGATTTAGCCCTATTCCAGCAATGACTAAAGTCTTACTTCAGACTCGTGGTACCCGAACAGATGTGTCTAACAAAGAACATGAAAAATATTTGTGTGACTATCCTGAGAGTTTTGATTGATGGAAGATAGGTACAGGCTCAGGGAGTAGAAGAGAAGGTAACTATAGGACAAAAGAAGGTAGGTACAGGTTCAGAGAGAAAACTATCCCTTGATGACTTTGAAATCACAGCTGAAATCACTATTTTAAGATATTAAATTTATTAAACTTTTTAAGCCCATTCCCAAAACCACTTATTAGCAAAATGTTGGATTTGTTAAAATGCCAAATTTGAATTCCCCATTTCCCATTTTGTGGATGGAGTTAGAGTGTATGATGCTACGTGAAATAGGGAAAGACAATTACCATATGATTTTACTCATGGGTGTAAGTTAGGAAACAAAACAGGTGAACATATTGGGGGGAGGGGTAAGAAGAGAGAGGGAAGTAAACCAAAAGAGATTCGTAAATGAGGAGAACTAACTGAGGGTTGATGGAAGGAGCTGGGTAGATGGGCTAGATGGGTATTAAAGAGGGCACTTTTGATGAGCATTGAGTAATGTATGTAAGTGATGAACCACTGAATCTACTCCGAAACCAACATTGCAGTGTATGTTAGCTAAAATTTAAATAAAAATTTGGGGAAAAAAAAAAGACATATTCCATTCAACAAAATATTTGTCTATACAGCCAGCTTCCTTAGCAATACATGCTTAATTAAAATAATTATGCTCATTTTAAATTCTCATAAAGATTAAGATGCAGAAAAAAATATTTCCCTCTATAATCAATTCCTAATTGGGGGTTTATTAATTTTTAAGATCAGAGAGACAATGTCTTAGTCATCCCTGTCAGTGCATGAAGAGAGATCTTGAACATTATCTCCATGGCCCGATGTGTTCAGGGCTCAAATTGGCTCTTCTGTGAGGTCAGAGAGGTCTCCATTCTATCTGCTGGTAAAAGTTTCTATGTTTTACTGTTGTCCGACTTAACTATTTAGCTCAGCATTTTAGAACAGTCTGTATGTGTGAAATAAAAACACTGTGGTGGCTACGGATTTATTCATTAAAAACTTATGGGCAGCCCGGATGGCTCAGAGGTTTAGTGCTGCCTTCAGCCCAGAGTGTGATCCTGGGGACCCAGAATTGAGTCCCACGTCGGACTCCCTGCATGGAGCCTGCTTCTCTCTCTGCCTGTGTCTCTGCCTCTCTCTCTGTGTGTGTCTCTCATGAATAAATAAATAAAATCTTAAAAAAAAATTAGTAATAACTGGATACCTACCATGTGCCAGGCACTGTTTTAGTCATGTTTCTTCCTGCTCTCTGGGAGTTTGCTTTCTAGGACAGGGAAACAGCAAACAAACATAGTAAGTAACAGTTATGTTAGGGGTGACAGTTCTACGAAGAAAAGTAGAGTAAGTTAAGTGGATAAAGAATGACAGAGGGCCGCTGTCATTATGTGTAACGTGTTCCAGGAAGGCTTCTCTCTGGTAAGATATTTGGGCAGAGACCTAACAGAGGGAAACACCAATCCACATAGATTTCAAGGAAAGAAGCATTCTAGAAGAAGAAATGGAGTGCAAAGGCCATGAGGCAGGAGCATGACTGAAGTGCAGCAGGACAAACAAGGCAACTTCTGTGGTTAGAACAGAGTGAGCAGGGGAAACAGGTAAGAGATAAGGCTGACCAGACAGCATAGAGCTATCTCTTGGAGGACCTTGTGGGCTACGCTAAGGCCTTTGGGTTGTTATTCTGAGTAATAAGGGAAACCCTTAGAGTATACTGCATAGAAGAATGACATAATCTGAACTATGTTTAAAAATTATGACTGTGTGAAAAATAAGCTTCAGAGAACAAAGGTAGAAGCAGGGAGATTAGAGGCACAGATGACAGATTCTTGTCAAGTATAAATGATTAGCCACAGGAGAAATAAAATTTCCTGGACTTAATTAATGAACATGTGACCTAGACCCTCTAGTCCTGGGGACAGGACTGCAAAAGATGTTAGCACCTGTTACATGTCAAAGCACAACTAAATTGTTTGCCAACAAATTAGCCAGACCTGGGGAAAAAATAATTGCTTGCAAGACAAATGACACTTCATTTACAAAGTTTTTCTATAATGTAGATTAATCCTTAAAGCTTTAGATGCACATGCCCAAATCTGTCAGATTCATGAAAGTCAAACTACAAAGATAGGAATGAATTATCTACTTCCAAGAATGGGAGACTAAGACCAAACTCTCCCACTAAGGATTAAATAGAAAAACGTGACAAAAATCCAAAAACAAAAATTCAAAAACATTTGCATGAGAGCACTAGAGAGCTGACAACAAAGTAGCGATTTTTGTTCAGGATCCCAAAGCAGTCCAGGGAAGTAAACCCAGCCTTTGGAGGCATTCCTCCCTTCCTCCTTAATAGAGGCAGACATTCAAATGAGCAATTAAAAAAAGGTGCAGGAGGGGGTAAAGATGAGCCATCTTATTAGCAATTTACAAAATAAATATTTAAGCCACAATAAAGTAAAAGCTACATTTACCAAAAAGTCTAAAACTAAAAAGACTTCTTACCACGTTCTGGTAATGACGCCAAACAAGCATGCTGATACACTGTTGGTGTAAGTGTATTCCATACAACTACTTTAAAATTAAACATACACATACTTTAAAGCAGATGATGAAAATGACTCCAATTCTTCACCCCTTATTATAGACATTACCTCTGAAATGTGATTCTGTAGCATCTTCCACAAATAGAGTCCATTTCCCTACTTTTGACTCTACTTTGGCCAATAGAATGTGAAGTCAACAACAGGGAGCCAGCCAGTTCTGCACCTATGTCTCAAGAAGCCTGGTGTCATTTCACGTTCCCTCTGAATCAAGTGAACAAGCCCAGGCTCAGCCACACAATGATGAAAGACATGAAGCCCAAGCACCCCCATCACCGCAACGAAGGAAGCCATCCTAAACTAGCCTAACCCCAGCAAACCACCCACACATGAACAAGGCCAGCTGGGATCAGCCAAGCCCAGAGAGCAAACTATCTTGCCCACTCACAGACTCATGAACAATAATAAATGGTTAGCATTCTAAACCACTGAATTTTGAAGTGGTTTGTTATTAAGCAATGGCAAACAGTAGCCAGAGTGAAGTATTGCCATAATTATACCTATAATTATATGTAATTATATACATAGAGTATATATGTAATACTGGCTTTGGAACCAAAAAGTGGCCTAAGGCTTGAAAAATGGTGCACAAACTGTAAGAAAAACTGGAAAACAGTAAGAAAATTTTCATCAGAGGCTGAAAAATTTAGGAGCCTGTGTATGTAGCAAAAAAAAAAAAAAAAGGTAAAAGTATGTTACTTATATAATACTCAGAAGGTTAAGAAGTTACTTAATGAACATTTGATTTGGATTTGCCTAAGATCTCTAGGCAAATGTGGAAAGTCACCTCATTGTTCCTAGCCACACATGATAAGGTAATAATGGCAAGAAAGGGATGAACCAAAGAAAAAAGTAATCACTTTACAAGGAAAATTTAGGAGGAATAAAGATGGGCCAGGATTTGCTGGGTTGAAAAATACAGTAACTTCTCATCTCCAGTCTCTCAGTTGGCAAACATTCTCCAACACAATACTATCTAGGACTGTAGATCAAATCAGGTGAGTAGATGTAAAACCTTTTGTTAATGCCCTAAATGGACTATGGAGGGGCTTACTAGGCCCTCTCAGCTAAATCAAAAGCCTCCCAGTTCTCAAAGAGTTGTCTCACGGAAGTCTGACACATCCAAAAGAAGTTTATCAAAAGAGGCATGCCTCAGAAAGAATTTTCACTGTGGCTTTGGGCATATCATAAAGCCCAGCAAGTCCACTCACAAAGCAGAAATCCAAAAGAAATGGGTGATCCTATGTAACATGAGGCAATGTACAAGAATATCCACAGCGACAGTATATATATTAGCTAAAAACTGGAAACAATCCAAATGCCCATCAACAGTATAATGAGTAAGTAAAATGTCATTTATTCATATAATAAAACACTATACAACACTGCAAACGAATAGACTACAGTTCTACATGACAAGGATATCACGAAAATAATGTCGAAGAAGCCAGAAACAAAAGAACATAATCAATATGATTTTTATGAAATATGGTCAAAAATAAAACCGTCAAAGCCAAATTGGTATTTAGAGATACATGGTTAGGGGATAAAATTATCAAGAGAAACAGGAAAATGTTACCAGAGAAGGGTGAGTGCATGGGAGAGGAAGGCGGGGGAATTTATTTAGAAGAAGCTAAGGAGACTTCTGGCAGGCTGGCAATATTTTATACCCTGCTCTGGGTGGTAGTTACACAGATGTTAGCTCTGTGATTAACTGTACATCTGTGTTTCATGCATTCTTCTGAATATACATAATTTGACAGGTGTGAGAGATGTAAGTCACACTACAGGTCAGACTACGGGAGCCACAGAACTAAGCAGGTGCCCAGTTCACGAGCACCACAGAAGAGATTTATTTTTTAAAAGGAGATGATCTGCTGAGATTTTATTGGATACATGTAATCAAAGCAACGCTGATTTATTGTGTCAGCCTGTGTAAGAGTAGAAGGGGTAAAAAGGATTGCCCGCGTTTGTGCCATTCTTATAAAATCTAGTAGATACTATATTATGACATGAACTGTGAGTGCATCTCAACAGGAACACAACTTGCTTTCAGTAATAGTTTACTGAGCTGTGTGTTCCACAGCCATTCAGAAAATCCTGATATTTATCTAGTTGCTCCTCCTAAGTTCCATATGGAGTATTACATGAGGAGAAACACTTGAGAGTCTCTCCTCGTGCCAGAATAGCTAAAAGCAGGAGGCCTCCGTGTGAGGCAAAGACCAGAGATGAGAGACTCCACAAGATACAAGGCTCCCTTGTATCCCTTGAGACTCCCTCAAGGCTCCCTACGATCAGCTTGACCTATATAAGAGACATGGATAGCACAGAATAATAATATATTACCTAGTTTCCATTAGAGCTTTCTTTAAAAAAAAAGGAACCACTATAAAACAAATAAGAGAGTTACAGACAGATTCAGTTAAGAGAATACTTTTCTTTAAAATTTTAAAGTCATTAAACAAGAAAAACAATTCTGCTTGAACTGGCACCTAATAAATTAAATTCAGAACGTACCAGTTCGCTGATGTTAGTAGTGGATATACTATAGGACTATTATAAACAAAACTTTACATGTTCCTATGAATCTGTAATTGTGAAATGGGCCAGAAGATTAGTACCATTTTATTTTGAAAGAGCATTAGAAAGCAGACAAAATGCAATTTTAATATACAAGTTAACATACTGAGATCTGTAGTGGATTTAATTCTCCAAATATAGACACAGTATCTCTTATCCCTCTCTTACAACATGACTTTAAGACTTGTCCCGTAAGGCACCTGGGTGGCTCAGTGGTTGAGCGTCTGCCTTTGGCTTAAGTCATGATCCTGGTGTCCTGGGATCGAGTCGCACATCAGGCTCCCTACAGGGAGCCTGCTTCTCCCTCTGCCTATGTCTCTGCCTCTGTGTGTCTCTCATGAATAAATAAATAAAGTCTTAAAAAAGATTTATCCCATATAGAAGTGGGGCTGGTATCACTCCTCCATGAACCTGGCAGACCTTTGTGATTGCTTCAACCAATAGGGGACAACAGAAATGGTGCTTACTGACTTCTGGGGCTGGGCAACAGAAATGCCTGCATTTCTGAATTAGGATGCTCACCTGAGGAATTTAGTGGCCATTGGCATGAAAATGAGGTGGAGAACATTAAAGCCAAAGGGCACTGAGGAGAGGGTTAGTGGAAGCCTCATGTACCTATCAGTGGTTGCAGGATCCTTGTTTTATTTTGGGAGGAAGTTTAGAAATACTGTTGTTGGCAGAAAACTTGAGAAGAGGAAATATTCCTAATGTACATTCTCACTGCATATGATAACATATTAGAGGAAAGCTAAAGAATATGCCATTAATTCTAAAGGGGCAAGGAAGCACCGTGTTAAATAAAGCCTTGTGACCTAATAAGCACCTCCAGGTGATAAAATGATTCTCAAAGAACGTAAAGGCTTCCAGGTAAAGATAAAATCTAGAGTGGGACTGGAAGATCCTATGCTGAGATTTCTGAGGGAGCTAACACAGAGCCTCAGGGAAGTGTTCAGACTGGTAAAAGGTCTCACAAGGTATTAATTTTTATTGCTATATAACTACTAGAAACATAGTGGCTTAAAACAACATCCAATTATTAGGTCACTGTTCTGTAGGTCAGAATTTCAGACAGGCATGGCTAGCCTCTCTGCTTTGAGTCTCACGAAGGTATTACCATCAGGTGTCATTCAGGTGGGGCTCTATCTGGAGGTTCTGGGGAAGCATCCACTTCCAAGCTCACTCAGGTTGGTGCAGAATCTAGTTCTTGCAGCTAATGGTCTGTGTTCCCTGTTTCCTTGCTGTCTACCAGAGAACATGTTTCCTCCTAGGGACTGCCCTCATTCTGTCTCACCAATTCTCCATCTTCAAATCGGCAACATTGAATGTGGAGTCTCTGGCTGTGAATCTTGCTGATTTCTTCTGCCATTAGACAGTGAAAACTGTTTAAAAGCATTTAAAAAGCATACCTGAATGGGTCAGGGCCACCCCAATAATCTCCCTGTCTTAGGTCAACTGACTTGAGACCTTAAATTTCTTTAAAAGTTAATGATGTGTTTAAACAAAAATAATCACATAGTGTGAGGCTTATGAAATGTGTAAGAAAAATATATGGCAACAATAGCAAAAGTCTAGGAAAGGGGAACCAGCAGTATACTACTGTAAAGTTCTTATGAGTGCTTAGAACCTGAGGCAAAAAATTGTGTACACCATGCATGTATTTGAAAGCATACTTTAATGGTTAAATTTTTCCAAAACAGTAACTGAAAAACTGAAACTCAAAACATTAAGTTTAAATATTTTATTTATATCAACAACAGAATTTGTTATAATTTGTTATACTTTCTTGGCTTGAATGAAAGCAAGCTCACCAATATTTTTTAAATCTACTTCTTTGCTTAGGTGATTTTTAACCGAGGGAAATGCCAGGTGAAACAATTCCTCCTGACCAAGCACCAATCTTAAGTCATTTTAAATTAGCTTCAGTTTAACTTAAACTTCTTTGACAGGACACCATTGTGACTGGTACTGTTTAAAAAAAAAAAAAAAATTCTTAGGGATGAAGGAGTGCACTTATCATTGTGAGCATAAGGTGATATATGGAAGTATTAAATTACTATATTATATACCTGAAACTAATATAACACTGTCTGTTAATTACCTGGAATTAAAATAAAAATTTTTAGGGACACCTGGGTGGCTCAGCAGTTGAGCTGCTGCCTTTGACTCAGGGCGTGATCCCAGGGTCCCAGGGATTGAGTCCCACATCAGGCTCCCTGCAGGGAGCCTGCTTCTCCCTCTGCCTGTGTCTCTGCCTCTCTCTGTGTGTCTCTCATGAATACCTTTTAAAAATAAATAAAGAACTCTTTAAAAAATAAAAAATTTTTAAAAAGAAAAAAATTCTCAAGGTCACTTAAACATTTGGGGAAATTGCATTAAGCAAATTTCATGAACCAGTTTTTGAAGATCCAAACACCATGCTTATTTTATATTACAATTATAAATACTGCATGCTGCTAAAACCATTTCAGATGAAATTTCTACAGGACTTAGTCTAAATATTTAAGAACCAAGTCAGTGACTATTTTTTTAAAGTAGTATTCATAGAAAACAACTTTTTTCTGGTTAGAAATTTAAAATTTGAAGACACTTCATTTAACTTTTCATAACTTTATTACAAATGTGAAATTAGAATGCCTATAATATCCCTAATTTTTATCTTATATACACTTTCCCATAATAATTTATACTCTTACCTGCTTCTAACTTATTTTAAAATTGAACAGGTATATTCATACCTCTTGCCAAAGTCCTGAGTTTATCAAATGTTCAAAGTTAGATTCTCTCCTTTGTTGTACGCAAAGGGATAGGCTTTTATCTTAAGCATACAGCTTTTTATATAGTCAAATTTTTTCATTGTAGAATCTAACTTTTCCTATATAAAAGTCACACAGCTAATACAGTAATAAGCCCAAATGGTTACCCAACTCCAGTGGTAAAAGTTAATATTTTGCAATCCTAACAGAAGACAACAAAACAAAGCCTAAGTTCAAACACCACTATTATAATCTATCAATGTATTTAACAAATTAGTACATAAAGTACTTAATACTTACCCAATATACTCAGATCAAGGCTATGTGCAAACCAGATTATAATGAAATATCCATCAATTTTTAAAAGATACCAACTATAAAGTCATAAATTCAAAAGAGAGTCTACTGCATTAAGATTATCTACCAATTAGGTACTAACAGAAAATGTTGACAAATTTATACACTTTTATTATCTATCTGTATGAGTGAGCCATTTTCTCCAAAATGTTCTGATGGTACGTATTCTTTGATTTTGTATGTCTAAACATAAAATGACTTTCCTTTAAATATTCAAAATATTGCATATATTCTAGTAGGCCTAAATTTGGCATTATCTCTAAAGATGTACATAGCTGTGATTAGCCCAGAGTCATTCAAAAAGCAATAGAATTGGATCCAGCTTTTTGCCTAATGTTTACTTAGTATTCATTTCTAATTTAAGTTCAAATGCTTCAGGAAAAGAAAAGAAGGTTACTAGCACCAAGGATAAAAATTCAGTAAGGTCTTATGACAGACCTAAACTTCCCTTATATTTTCTTCCAATTGCTGTCAAATAGCAATCTATCCTCAAGATATTAGAGAGGATATTTACAAATTCAAAGAAATCTTCTTTGTGCCTTCTACTTTCACAGCCAGCTCCACTTTTGACAAAACTCAGTATTAGCCTTATGAAGAGTGGAGTATTTAAATTATCTTGTCCCAACCTTCTCTTTAAAGGATAAAGATACCCATGAACTAAACTGTACTGTGATAGACACTTTTACATTTCCTATCATATTTAATTCTCAGACAAACCTTGTTAGGCCGCTATTATTGTCCAAATTTTCAGATTAGAATTTGAGCCTCAAATAGGTAAGTAACCTGATTGAGATTCTTCAGCTACTTCCTTCCTGGAAGGCTAACAGTGTGATTCTGAAGCCTGTGTTGTTTTCACTGCATATCAATGCCACCTTCAAAATCATTCATCTTACTCTGTCAGATCTAATATGGAGTTCTTTATGACCTGGATGAGAGAAATCACTGAACTCAAGCCCTTTATTTTGGACAGGAAAGCACCAAGATGAGGGAGGTGAAATGCTTTGGTTCCATGACACACACAGCTAGTTAGTAACAAATTCTAAACCCTTTCTGCAACAATATTGACCTTGCAGGGGGAGGAGGACAAAACAAAAAACACCCACAAATAGTAATCTTCAACCAGACCTTTTAAAATATAGTAAGTTAAATATAACAGTTGCTCTCAAATTTTTCAGGTCCTAATTTGTTAGGATAATTGAGTTTTAGAATTCCTCTTATACTAATGAATGTGATATGTTTTAATGGCCTAGAAAATAAAAATAAAATAAAATAAAAATAAAGGGATCCCTGGGTGGCGCAGCAGTTTGGTGCCTGCCTTTGGCCCAGGGCGCGATCCTGGAGACCCGGGATCGAATCCCACGTCAGACTCCCGGTGCATGGAGCCTGCTTCTCCCTCTGCCTATGTCTCTGCCTCTCTCTCTCTCTGTGTGTGTGACTATCATAAATAAATAAAAAAATAAAAAAAATAAAAAAATAAAAATAAAATAAAAATAAAAATAAAAATAAAATAAAATAAAAATAAAGGGCAGCCCAGGTGGCTCAGTGGTTTAGCGCTGCCTTCAGCCCAGGGCCTGATCCTGGAGACCCAGGATCAAGAATGGAGCCTCCTTCTCTCTCTCTCTCTCTCTCTCTCTCTCTCTCTCTCTCTCTCTCTCTTTCTCCCTCGAATAAATAAAATCTTTTAAAAAAAAAAGGAAAAATAAATAGGTGATTAATGTTGCTAACATAAATTAAGGCAAACCCCTACTGTACAAAGTGGCAGAAGTCGAGTCTACAAGAGTGAAAACCATGGAGGATAGTCCTATCTGAATCTAAATCCAATTAAAATTACTTGGCTGGTAGCAATAGAACCCAGCTCAATATATTTAGAAGAAAACAGAGAATCATATTAGAATTCTTCAAACTGGCACTTATTAGGTCAATATACTCACACTTTTCCCTGTCAGTTTAAAAATTAGCAACTATCACCTTCATTATCTCATCCCCTCCCTTTTTCACTGGGCACACAGAATATTTACCTGCAAGATTTCCTAAGAATATATTTAGCTAACAAATACAGAATACCAGTGAGCTTCTATTTAAGAACCTTTTCTCTCTCCTAACAGACTCTAATCCTATAAATCAGCAGGAGGCTGGTAATAGGCAGGAGACTTTCTTAATGAACACAGCAGTACTTTTAAATTCTAAGAAAGAAGAACCTGACAACTCTGAAGGCATAGAGAAGTGAGGCATGTGCGAGACGAAGCATGTACAGCACAAGTCATCAGGTAATACAGGGGAGTGACATGATATTGTAATTATGTGAATTCAACTATGATTCACTTATATGACTTCACCTACACACTTTGCAGAGAGACAGAATTAAATAATGCAGGCAATTTAGACCCACCATGTCCCTGAATGAGCCTAGATAATGTCGAATTTCAGCATCCTCCATCATTGAACGCAGATGTGGGCTAACCATGCTAAAAGACATACATGAACTGTACTTAACAAGTTAAAGAACCAGCACACTGTTCAACAAACTCCCAAAGGACAGTAAGATGGCAGGCACGGACCTATTTAGGAATGTGATACTGGTATCCAACATGACGCATTCCTAAGGGACTCCCTTTGCCTGAGAATAGTCCGGTCTCTATAAGATCATCACCACTTGCACGGCCATGAGACTCTAAAACCCGTCTCTCCCTAAGGTGAGGTGCCACTGTTTGTAAAAGAAAAAAAAGTGGCCACCATTCTTTTTAACATTAATGTGCAAAAAGGAGACAAGTTTTGTGGGGAAGACTGGCAGAAATGAGACTGGTGGTTTCTGAATCCACGTTGAAGTTGATTTGGGTTGACTTGCCACATGAACCACTTAGTGGATGTTAATCAGTGTAAAGGAAGTCGACTGGGTGAAAGAATTTTTATGTCAGAGCCTCAAAAACTACCTAAAACTACTCGTAAAAACCAAACTGCTCCCAAAAGAATAATGGAGGTAAAAAGCACCCTCTGAAAATAGGTCAGGCTTGCCCTCTGTCAATCCAATCAGCAAGCAGCCATACCAGTCAGGAAATGTTCTACTTTTATGCAAATCACTACTGCTAACTTCTGAGATCACTAACAATAAGCTGCTAGATACAAATTTGAAGGTCTAAATTCAATTCCCCCCCAGCGATTAGACAATAGGTGAGAATTAGGTTAATAAAAAGATAAAATATGATTGCTACTTCTTACAAATTTCAAGGGGAATTATTATGTTTCCTGAGCCTAACTGCCATCCTGGTACTGACAATAAATGGTATGTTCATACTTGACTGTGTGGTGAGCCAACAAGTCAGTTTGAGGCTGGGTGATTGGCTGGGAACATTAGAAACCCCACCTCCCCAGACAGGGCATGGCTGCCGAGGCCCTGAGGCCTCACATGGTACTTCAGCTGGCCTGTTACCTACTTGCACTTCATTTGAGGAGCGATGCTCTAAGAACAAGTCAGTAAGGACTGTTTTCCTACCAGAAACTCTCAGATTCTCTAGTACTGTACGTACTTTACCACCCAGACGGCCTCACCAGGAAAGAACAGGACACAGCAAATGGAAATAAATCACCTACCCTCCGGAGATTTTTGTGGCTCTCAAAACAAATGTTTAAGAGCATAAAGATTGTGAGAATAGGCAGTGGTCTTGGACCTCACTAAAGACAGGTGGCAAAGTAATCATTATGGAAGCACAGTGGCTACTTTATTAAATTGTAAATTATTTTCAGTCTTCCTGGGCAAATAATTAAAAGTGACTCATGGTTTATTAACTTCAAGGGTCCAATGAGACAAAGCATAAAAGCATAAAGAATAATACCTGGCAGATATCAAGTGGACAAGAAACGTTATCTACTACCGTCATCCTCTTGACTGAATCCATCACATTCAGCGTAGTGGTCACTGGTCTGTGCACCACAGATACAGAGATTCGGCTTGGATTGGCTCCCCCAACCCAGGCTGACTCAAATTCAGCAAGAGATAATTCCAGAAGGGATGACGATGTAGGTCAGCCACCTGCAAATTTTAGATACTATTATGAAGAAACTAGATGTCCCTTGGGCCTCCAAATTGGCCCTGACCCATGTTAACTGACACACAGCAACTCAGGGGTTTGCTTCTAACATAAACTAAATTTCGTTATGAGAAATGTTTCATCTTTTTTAAGGGATTACTATTAATTAGGCCACATTTTTCAACTGTATTTTTAAGCTTGTTCTGTATCTTAACTTATAGGGTAATCTCTCCATCTCCAAAGGTCACCATTCAAGAAACAAACAGCTAAAAGATATATGATTAGGTAGTACTTTGTTCATAAAATGCATCATCAAGAGAAGCATAAATGCATTTACATGGCAGCAGTATTATTAAATAGTCACTACCATGCCAACCTAAAATATCTGAGGAGGTGACTATTATGTAACTTAGAACTAATAGTAGTCATTTGAGTCATTGTCAAAGCTAAGACATATATAAGGGCGCCTGAGTGGCTCAGTCAGTTGGGCATCTGATTTGCTGATCTGAGGGTCATAAGACTGAACCCCATATGGGGCTCTGTGCTCAGTGAGGAATCTGCAACAGATTCTTTCTCCCTCCCGCTCTGTGCCTCCCCTTGCTTGCTCGCACTCACTCTCTCTCTCAAATAAACAAAATCTGAAAAAAATGAAATATATTAATTATTCTACTCATCTGTCGAGAGCACAAAGGATTGACAAATTTACATAGTTCAATCAAACTACTTTAGGTACATGTTTACAATTTTCTTATTTTCTTGTACTTTAGAATCAAAAGTCTATATACCTTACAGTCAGTTGAAAAGTAGAAAATGCCAAATTGCAATGGGGATGAAAATCTTAAATATCATCTACATGAGAGAGAAAAACTTCAGGTTTCTCATTTTAAAACAAAACCATCCTATAACTAGCAACTTATTTTTCATAGACTATTTCTTTTCTCATTAGAGCATTAACAATTACATGATACCATCCTCCTCCTCTCTTAGCCCAAAAGGATAATTACAGTATGCCTGCCTCAAAGGAGTGTTTTGAGGCTCAATATTTGCAAAGAGTTTTGAGCCCTGTAGCTGAAAGCTATTAAGTAAATATGAAGTATTGTCATTGAGAATGGTCAAATAAAAGCAAAGATGATTTAACATCATAGAAAATTACATTGATAATTGGCACAGTGCCATGCCACCCCTGTGGACTTGTTCTTTCAGAGCACATACTCTATGAAAGGTCACTGTGGGTTAAAAAAAAATCCCACAGGGAGTTCAAGTAGCCTACACGGCAATATTAGCAATTACGGAAGTTGTATTCTTCCTCTACATTCATTTGGGAATCCTTTCTACTAATTAAGAGAAAAGGAACAGTGATTTGTTAAAAATGATGGCTACAGACAATTCAATCTCAGTGGTTACGAACTAGAATATGGTGTAATACCGAACAATATTTTTTAAAGAGCAAACTATTATACAAGCTATCAAGCCAGTACTCAACAATATTCCAACATAATATATTCCTAAAAATATTTTCCAGGATAACTTATGTTATAGTTTAACAAAAGGTTAAACTACAGAATTGCAAATTCAAATTCAGTGAATATTAAGTACCTTACTATATGAGGCTCACTCTAACAGGCATTTTGCTGACCTTATTTCAATTAATTCTAAAAAATAATCCTAACAGACAGGTATTACCAGCCACATTTTCAAATTGGGAAATTTGCTGCAAAAAGATTCAGATTCTTGCCCACATTCTAAGAATTTAAACTCAGTTTTGTCACTTTTAATCCACTGTCCCCTTCATTCTGTCAGACTAGTAATCAACTGACCAATTATTTAACTTCACTGGGCATGAGTTTTCTCATCAATAAACTCAGAAGGTTGAAATATTCCTAAAGTCTAAGAGTGGCTGGGTGGCTCAGCTGGTTAAGTGTCTGGCTCTTGGTTTTGGGTCAGGTCATGATCTCAGGGTTGTGAGACTGAACCTGGTGATGGGCTCACTGGGGAGTCTGCTTGAGATTCTCTCTCTCTCTCTCTCTCTCTCTCTTCCTGTGCCCCTTCTCCAGCTTGCTCTCTCTTACTCTCTCTCTCTTAAATAATCTTAATAAATAAATCTTAAAAAGAAATGTCCTTAAAGTTGGTTTCCTTTATTCTCTTTCTTGATCTCTCTCTCTCAAATTTACTGTTTTAATACAATTCAGTGGCTCCTAATGCATTCACAGTGTTATACAACTAATATTCTAATTCCAGAACATTTCATCACCCCAAAAGCAAACTCAAAACCTTTAGGCTGTCATTCCTCCACATTCCCTCCCCCTAGGCCCTAGCAACTGCTATTTGCTTGTTGTTTCTATGGATTTGCCTAACTTGTATATTTAATAAATGGAATCACACAATATGTGACCTTTTATGTCTGGTTTCTTTTACTAAGCAAATGTCTTTGAGGTTCATCTACACTGTAGCATGTATCAGTACTTTGTTCCTTCTTATGGCTCATTAGTATCCCATTGCACATATACACCACACATTGTTTATCCATTCATCCACTGATGGGCATTTGGGACCTTTTGGCTACTGTGACTAGTACTGATGTCAACATGCATGTACATGTCCTTACTTGAGTCCTTCTGGGTATATCTAGGACTGGAGTTGTAGACTCATATGATAATTCTATGTTTGACTTTCTGAGGAACTAAAAAAGTATTTTCTACCGTAGCTCAATCTCACCAGCAATTACAAGGGTCCCAGTATCTCCCCATCCTTACCCACACTGATGTTCTTTCTTTCTCCTCCTTCCTTCCTTTTCTCTTTGTAATTATAGCCACAATGAGTATACGGTGGTATCTCACTGTAGTTTTGATTTGCCTAATGACTAATGATGATGAGTATATTTTCATATGCTTGGTGGCCATTTGTACATCTTCTTTGGAAAAATGTGTATCCAAGTTCTTTGTCCATTTTTAATTTGAGTTGTCTTTTTATTGTTGAACTGCAGGAGTTCTTCAAATACTTTAGATACAGATCTCTTAGCAGATAGATACATGATGTGCAAATATTTTCTCCCATTCTCCAGGTTATCTTTTCATTCTCTTCATAGTATCATTGATGCACAAAAGTTTTTAATTTTGATGAAGTCCAATTTATCTTCTTTTGCTGTTTGCATTTTTTGATATCATAACTACCAATCAGTTGCCAAATCCAAGATCTCTTTTTGCTAGAAAATTCCATAAGCCTTTACTCATTTCATAAATAAAGTTGTATCTGAATGACTCTTTTCTTTTACTGCTTGAGAATTACGAAAGGGTTATTTTGGAGTATTTATTTCATCATCCTTACTAAGGAAGTGGTAGCATTTTAAGTTTGGATAAAATTACCCTGTTAAGATGGATGGGCTGGAACTCCTTGAGATAAAATGGGTTATCTCTGAAAGAAACTGCACTTCTCCATTACAAAGAAGACAGAAAGAGGAGGTAAGAGGAAGAGAGGAAGAGATGAAGGAAGGAAGCAAGCAAATTCTCCCTGTTCGAGAACCTCATAAATTAACAAATACACACAAATTTTAAAAACATTCCAACATGCACCCTTATGTTTATAGCAGCATTATCCACAATAGCCAAAATATTGAAACAGCTCAAATATCCACTGACTGATCAATATGTGTGTGTGTGTGTGTGTGTGTGTGTGTATATATATGCAATGGAATATTACTTAGCCATAAAAAAGAATGAAATCTTGCCATTTGCAACAACATGGGTGGAATTACAGAACATTTTGCTAAGCAAAATAAGTTAACCAAGAAAGACAAATACCATATAATTTTACTCATACGTGGAATTTAAGAAAAAAAAGAAAGAAAAAAAAAAACGAGGCAAACCAAAAAAAACAGACTCTTAACTACAGAGAACACACTAATGGTTACCAGAGGGGAGGTAGGTGGGGGGATGGGTAATAGGTGATAGGGATTAAGGAGGGCACCTGTAATGAACACCAGGTGTTGTATGAAAGTGTTGAATCACTGTATTGTACACCTGACACTAATACTACACTGTATGTTAACTAACTGGAACTTAAATAAAAACGTAAAAAATAAAATAAGTATAATTTAAAAAAGACATTCCAAACTCTATGTCCAAACATGGATAATCAATCCCTGGAAAAGACAGCTTACCCTGCAATAAAAATTCATTACTCTAGCAGTTACTAGAATTCTAACACATGCAGCATTTTTTTTAAAAGATTTTATTTATTCGTGAGAGAGAGAGAGAGAGAGAGGCAGGCCAAGACACAGGCAGAAGGAGAAGCAGGCTCCATGCAGGGAGCCCATCGCGGGACTCGATCCCGGATCTCCAGGATCCCATCCTGGGCTGAAGGCAGCGCTAAACCACTGAGCCACCCGGGCTGCCCACATGCAGCATTTCTAATATCTACTTCCCTCATGCTGGTATCTACCAAAAGGTTTAAATATGGCTTCAAAAGGAAAGGTACTGCTGAAGGGTTACTAGAAAAATAAACCCTATCTACCAAAAAAAGAAAAATAAGAAGATGGAATATATAAACATAATATTCTGCAGCCATTTAAAATGGTGTTGCGGAGTAAAAGTTTATCTACTGACAATGAAAGATGTTTATAACGTAATGCTCTATGGCAGGAAAAAATGGTTTATAATAAATGTACTATTTGGCAAGTCATATACTAATTCTCATTCAAAATTATTATCTGTATGCCATTTATGTAAGTTGTCAATTATGAGTTTTGATTAACCACAACCACAATAACAAATACATAGTGTTTCACTGATGTTATAAAAGCAGAGTTCTTCAGTATAAGCAAACTTTATATATACAAACTCTGGATAATAACAAAAAAAGTTTTAAAAACAAAGTATGACACCGTAAAAAGTGTATATATAGCATGGGACTTCATTAATTAGACAGAGATCAAAACTTTTCTGAAAAGTTATCAAGATTTTTGGAAATGAGATTACATTCTGTCTCTTGATTTTGCTATTAGCAAGAGCGGGGGTGAGTGGTCAGATATGGATAATGCTCCTTCACCAGCCTTACTGCTACCCCTTCGTTCATCTAAAAGCCCTACTTATGACATGTTCCCACGGCTTACAAATTTCATTCTCCGTTATATAAGGTAACTGAAGGCGACTACTCTGTGCATTAACTGAACAGTTGCCTTCGGAACCTCAGACATGTCATCTAAGGACAGACCAAAAACAAACTGGTGACACGGAGCTGATGCTACATACAAACAGATAAACAGCCCATAGGCTCACAATGACTAGGCATCTTGGGATGATTATGTTTCCAAGTAAAATGGCAGGTGATCCAAGATTTGAGGATCAGATTAAATCCTTAAAGAACTATATACAGACATGAGTTTTTTTTTTAAAGATTACATAATTTTGGATCATCATAACAGTTGAAAAGCTAAAAAAAAAAAAAACAATAAAGAGATTTTTATATGTGAACATATTAGAAAAATCTATTTCCCCAATACCACAGAAACAGTCAATAGTGCCCAATAATTTGCTCTGAGAGAAGAAATATAATAAAAGTGACTCTTCTTCATATAAGTTTAATTTCCTCTATATAATTCTGATATAAAGAAAAAAGTTTGAAAGAAACACAACTTACCATTTAAGATATGTTTATGCAATTCATATGGCAACCTCACACCAAAAATACTTAAAATCTCATTTAAACTAGCTCAGAAAAGCGTTTGCCAACTCCTTTTTTTGCCAAAATTATTAGGACTGATTCAACAACGCAATTTACTCGTGAGACAACTTAATGTAGCTATCTTTACTATGTCTTGAATCTAAAATTTATAATTATAAATTATATTATATTATTATAAATCATATAACCATCCCAAAATTAGAACACTAGACTTAGAAAAGCAATTCAGAAAATCACCAATGATGTTCAAAAGCTAATAAATTCAATTGAAATATAAAATTTTCACATTTTAATTGATTTCTAGCTATAGTATCATTGGTAGAGAGGGCTAGTTATGAACTACTCCAGTATTTTCCAACAGATGCTGAGTCTATCATCAAACAAGAAAGTAACAGATCAAGAAGCAGCCACTGGCCACACTCCAGAACTCCTACAATATAGACCAAATCTTCATAGGGTCGGACCATTTCAGTTTCCAAGTTGATGCAGGGGTAAAAGTTCAGACAAGACCAGATACTAGGTTTTACTTTTATCTACCTCTCCCTTGTAAAGGATATGCTATATACCAGGCCAAGTCACAGAGGTATGAAGATTCAAATGAAAAAATCCCTGAGTGATCCTGAAACTAAGATCTCTGTCTGAGGGTAATCTGTACCACAAACTACTCTAGGGAGGCTATGGCCCAGGGTTTCAGCTCTATTTCCAGCCAGTTCCTCTCCATCACACCACCCCCAACACACATCATATCCTCACTTTCTACCTGACTTGATTTAGAATCACTCATGTGTGCGTGTGCACATGTGTGCACATACAGTCCATCCTTTCTACCTTCATCTGATACACTGGGCAAAGATGAAACCCTGATTAAATCCAATTTTCCACCTACTCTATCTCTATACCAGAGCAGCTAAAAATGGATCAAGAAAAATGTGCAACCTTCCAACAGTTTTCATTTTAAATCCATGGCCACAAATCTCAAATGGGCAATCATCACTGTTCAACATAGCAAGGTAGACTAAAATACCTAGTTTGTTAATTTTCTCAGTATCCAAAATACTCTTTCATACTTTTCTCCTCTGTTCTCAAGCTTCCTAGACCTACCCACTGCCCCACTAATGACTCTATAGAGAAAACAGAAACAGAGACACAACTTTTTCTTCCGACACCCAAAACTATCTACCTCACCCACACTCTTCCTTACTTCCTATTACAACAAATGGTATGTTCCCATTCCCCATTCTCCCATCACAGTCCAACCCTTCCGTTCAAGCTCTGGATTTCACATTTTACTTACTTTCTATTTTTTTTTAAGATTTTATTTCTTTATGAGAGAGAGAGAGAGAGAGAGAGAGAGAGAGAAGGGAGAGAGAGAGAGGCAGAGAGAGAAGCAGGCTCCATGCAGGGAGCCTGACGTGGGATTCAATCTCGGATCTCCAGGATCAGGCCCTTTGCTGAAAGTGGTGCTAAACCACTGAGCCACCGGGCTGCCCACATCTTCTTACTTTCTCAATTAAATTATAGCCCTCTCTGTGTTGTTAATTTCTCCACCCGAGGGATCTATCCCATCAGCATACAAACCTCTCCCACTAGCACTCACTAAACCCACACTCCTTACACTGCTTATCCTATCTCTATGCTTCTTAAGAGTTACTTATATGGTGGCTTTCACTGTGTCTTCATGTTCTCTCCTCAGTTTAATCCAATCATCTTTCTTCCTCTCAAATGTAACTGAGATTACAATTGTCAAAGTTATCAGAGAAGATCATCGAATCAAATCCCTCACTCACCTGTCTGTTCTCTTTCCTGACCTCTCAATAGCATTTGATACTGCCCTCCATCTTAAACGTGTCCTCCTGCCCCAGACAGTGATCACCAATGCTCTTCATGTCACTCAATTCATCTTTTTACCACTGAACAGTGATTATAAGCTCAGGCTATTTAGTCAGATGAACCTGGACTCAGATCTTGGCTTTATCACTTTCTAGGACCCAATCTAGGTACTTATATCTAACTACTGAGAAAAGTAGGGGAAATATTAGTACCTAATTCACAGCTGTGAGGATGAAATTAGGTAATTTATTTTTTTCTCTTTTACCTCTTAGCAGCATGTGACATAATTCACTCTCTAAGAAATGTTCTTCCTTTGGTACCTGGCTGCTCCTTCCCAATCACTGTCGTAAGCGCCTCCAACTCTACTTGCCTTTGAAATTTAGGAGCTCATAAATTTCTATACTCTGTCCCTTTGTGATTGATCTCCTCCATTCTCATGACTGAAATTATAATCTAAATTCAATGATGTCCAAATCTTGATTTCTAGTCTATAATTTTCTCCCAAGCCCCAGATTGCCAACCATTTCCACCTGGATATCACAGCTATGTTATGCTCCATGGGCTCAAAAGATATCTCTATCCTTTTTCATGTGCCTTTTCCCTCACCTGAAACTCCCCTGCCTGTCACTGTCTCTAAACCTCCTTGCCCTGTTTCTGGAGCTCCATATATTTCCTCTTTTGTAATAGTCACTAAACTTCTATTTACTGGCTTGCTAGACCATGATGGAAAATAAGACCTTTCTATCTCACTTGTATCTTGCCTAGTATCTCTTACACAGGTAATGTTTAATAAATATCTCTTGAATGGAATTTGAGCTCTTTAAAAACCTACTGCTTATTTAATTTATGAAACTGCATTTTATTTGTGCAGTTGTCTAATTCATTGCAAACACTTGTATTTCAATTACTTAAACCATGAGTTTCTATTATTGTCATTTATATTCCATAAAAATACATCAAACAAAATGTAAAGGTATTTCTAAACACATTCTTATTATGTCTATGGAATATTATAATTATCAACTGCCTCTGGATATAAAAAGTTAAAAAGGTTCCAAAGCTAGGAAAGACAAATAAGGGTGATATTATTTGTCTCCCTACTTTGGAATCCCACAAAATTTTTAAAAATAATGTTAGTAAAGAGATGATATTTTAATGCTGAAATGAGCTTTCTGGAGTATTTTTTAAAAGGATTTTCTTTTCCAAGATTCTTTTATCATTTCCTCCAAATGAACACTCAATTCTATCACATTCTAATTGTGTGTCAATATTCTGTTTGTCTGAACTAGGGGTGGTGGAAGGGGAGGTGGGCGGGGGGTGGGGGTGACTGGGTGACGGGCACTGAGGGAGACACTTGACGGGATGAGCACTGGGTGTTATTCTATATGTTGGCAAACTGAACACCAATAAAAAATAAATTTATAAAAAGAATATTCTGTTTGTCTTTACCCATCAAAGATAGCATCCAAAACAATATATATATATATATATTTTTTTTCTTTAGCTTATAAAGTCCTTTCATGGATAAATGCAGTTTCCATTAGGGAACTTGAAATATGTAAAAAGTTTACATATACACAAACACTCTTCTCACACAGATACAGGGAGGTTCACTGTGATATCACGGAGCTATACATAGATGATTTGAACACATCAATGTACTTGAATACATAAGATCTTTCAGAAAGTCCAAGTGACCAAAAAACTAAAAAAATAAATGCCACTAAATTGGGGAAAAACATTTTGTATTGCTCTTAGGTAGAAAATATGACACCTGAAGGCCACTATCATCGAGAAATTGATCACAATGAAAAAAGATACAAAACAAAGTTAAGAATTAGAAAACTAGAGCCAGAAAGCCTTAGGAATACTTAAATAAATTTGATTCCAAAGAATCAGGTTTAAAACACACACACACACACACACACACACACACACACAACCAAAGAAATAGGTTTTGTTCCCAGAATATCTGGATAATTATCTCACAAATAAGGGCTGTTCCTATATTCTCTAACTGCCAGAGTATTTGATCAAACTGCTTCTGCATGTTCTATAATAAAATAAAACACGTATAACAAAAGTTCGTTTAATTTGTTCACTAATTTGTTCACTAATGTTCGTTTAATTTGTTCACGAATACAGAAATTATAAAATAGAGGGCTCTCTAATATTACAGAAATACCTGAGTTTTTCACTGGTCTCCCAAAATTATCCAAAATAATTAATTAACTAGTTATCAAAGAACCTATATTTGAGATGGTAAACCTTTCTCCATAAGCTCTTAAATTCTCTGAATGCAAACTTTGAGTTTCTAGGTGTATTTGCAAAATAATTATGGAAAGCCATTTATCAAACTCAAAAGACCTCTTTTTAGGTCGTGACCTTTCACCTCCTAATTACACTCGTGGGGAATAACCCTTAATACCAAGGAGGCTTCATTCATTCATTCATTCATTGGTCTTCAGTAAATGTTTGTTTAGTACCTATTCAAAATACACAAAGATGTTTATGACAACATGGAAACAAACCCATTATGTGACAATAGAGGAACAATTAGAAAATCATAGTATGTCATAACCAAAGGACAATGCAGTCATTTAAAATACATTCATGTAAGTATGAAGCAATATGGAAAAGATTTTACAGAGTTACATGAAAAAAAAGCAGTTATACATAAAAATCAAAGAATTCATAGGATCACTTCCAAAATAATCCATGGAATAAACACCAAAATAAAAGAGATCAAATAGACTGGCTGCATCTTGGTAGTAAATCTATGAGTTTTCCTGTATATCTCTGGAATTTTCAAGTTTTCTATAATATACATACACAACTTAAGTAATGAAAAAACCTACAATTTTTTTTAAAAAGAAAGACAATCAATATTTATCAATCATTCCATTTGAGAAGAAAAGCCACTGACCAGTCTTCAAAATTTTCTGAACCCTAAATAATCATCTCAAATGATACAGATGGAAATTAGTATCTTGATACAGAGTTGATGTATCAAAGTTCAATTTATAAAATTACTCTTCAAAATCAGTGAGTAAAAAGCCCAGAACTTTGCAGAATGTTTATTCAGATCACAAGATAGCATGTTGTAGAAAAGGTAATAATTGCTACTTATCAAAATGAGAAAAAAAATCTGATTAGTGAATGAGATTATCACCTCATAACCATATAGAGTACTGAACAGTACTAATAATACCTCAATTCTTGTTCCTAGGCCAAATATAATCATTATTTTTTAAAAATCACTTATAAGAGATCCATTAGAAAAAACAACTGGAGTGTCCTATAGCAACACCTAACAGTGTTGTGGGTTTTGGAATTTTACGTGACTTTGACTTTTTTCCCCCTATAATTTTCAAAAGATCCATTATAAATATACAGCTATTAGAGAAAATTAACTCAAATTATCAAGGGACTACGCTGAAATACATTCACTACATGGATTAAATTTGTAAAAATATAACATTTGTAAAATGCAGGCCTGCTCATCAGAGTAGCTTAGAGAAATTTGAAGGTCCTTCAAAATCCGTCAATACAAACATCACTTTTAAGGAGATCAAAATTCTTTACATTTCTAATACAAGAGTTCATATATGAACAACATACGTATTTTCCTCTTACTAATATATCTGTCATAAGCAGATCTAAGGATGTTTTCTTTTTAATGATATAGCCTATTTCTTTGTTCATAAGGTATCAGCATCATGATGCCATGTAGCTATTACAGTGAAGTATGTTAATAAATGGAGCTTCTACTAAACATCAGAACATATAACTGTACTTACTATGTAAAAGTGTTCAGTTATATCTCACATTGACTTAAAGTGTAAAATTATTTCAACTTAATCAAAGGAAAAGGAAATTTAGAATCCATATCTCTATCACTTTTTGGAGAACCAAAAACCAACAATTAGAACAGCTTTCAGAGCACCTGGATGGTGCAGTGGGTTAAACATCCAACTCTCGATTTCCACTCAGGTCATGATGTCAGGGTCCTGGGATGGAGCACCATGTTGGGCTCCACACTCAGCACAGAGTCTGCCTGGGATTCTCTGTCCCTCTCCCTCTGCTCTTCCTGTTCCTGCATGCATACATGCACACTCTCTCAAATAAATTAATTTTAAAAAAGAACAGCTTTCAGCACCCTCAAATATATATGCATATTATAGGATCAGTTTCTAAATTATTAAATAAGCAAAAGATACAGTATAAATAAAGAACAGCAATGAATAAAGCACAGAGCTCTGAGGTAAAACTGTCTGGTTTCTGGTTCTACAATTTTTTTAGTTGTACAACCTAAGAGAATAATTTAGCATGTATGTGTTTCCATTCCTCTGTCTATAAAATAAGGATAATAATAAGAATTCACACCTGAAAGAAGTATTTTAAATAAAGGAGTAGCTAGCACAGAGTGAGCACTAAAACAGGGCTTTCCCTACTTTTTCTTCACTCTCAATAGAATTTGCCATCCATTTTGGAAAAAAGAATAAAGATCTCTAACTCAAAAAATTGGTACTGAAAGTCCTTAATTCACTCGAAATTGTAAGTGCCCATCCATAAAGTACCATGTACAACCTGAGCACAATCCAACTTAACATCAAGGTAAATGACCATTCCTCTTCAAGGCGAATTTTGTCTCAGTTGTTTCAAAAGAAGACAAGATTGAAATACAAAAATTCTTTCTTAAAAGACGTACCAAAAAAATTTAAAACCACTGTACTAACAAAACACAATCGTCTTGGCATTGCAAAGTTACTGGGGAAAATGCAACAATGCTCACTCAATAGCAAAATTTAAATATTTTAGTGTTTCTGGGGTATTCAAAGTTAAGGTGCTTTGAATATTCAAAAATGCCAACATTGTTAAGTATAAAATTGCTATTCTCTACACAAAGACATTTCAACTGTCTATGATTAGCCTGGAACTAGTTATACTATATAAGTTATTAGAGCCATTCAACTATCGTGGGGATTATTTTGTTCTCCTTTCTCATAAAGAAATTAATAGAAGTGACAGAATGTAACAAAAATATCAACAGTGTTGAAGGCTTTTTAATAAATTTCATTTTGGCAAATAATCATAAAGAAATTAACAAACAATGGAATCATAATGATTTCATTTATTTGTTCTGTACATATCTGATTAATAGGCATTAATTTTGTTGATAGAAACAAGAGAACTCTATTGTTATATACCGATTAGAAATGTGAACACTTAGCATTTCCCACAACTACGGACTTCACACATTATTTTGAATGTTATTTCAAATAATACTGTAAATGCCAGAGGTTAGGTAAGCAAAGAGCTCTACTGCCCTCTAATGAAATAAACCAAAAAAAAAAAAAAAGAAAATCTCATTTTGAGTTATCTTGGAACAGGAAGATAATCTTACTTTGCTAAATGCAGTAGACAAACGCTAAGACAATTAACTGCAAACAACTAGAATATATATCAAAATACTGTAGGAAAAGCTACAATCACCCAGTTTTCATGATAAAATTAGTAGCAAAACAGGAAAGCCCTGAGACAAGAACGTTCCAAGAGAAAGGAGACCAGTACAACAATGCTATCTAATGTGATAGCAATTAAAACTTCACTGCAGGCTACACTTTTCATGTGTATGTTGGAAGTGAATAAGAAGAAAGACTCTTAGAAACTGCACACTTCAGTGAATTACAGGAAGTTTTCATTTCAACAGCTCAAAAGTAAACATCAAAAACAGTCTTTCTCATAATTTTTACTGACTCTAATCCTCTCAGAATTATTTCAAATGCACATCTATTTTCAGGATAACTGCCTTGTGTCATCTTCACTTAAAATAATTTTATTTAATGCTTCCTGTTTTAAACAAATGCCAATTTCAGAATACGGCAACTGTATTCTTTTTTTTTTTTTAAAGTTTTTTTTTTTTTAAATCTTTATTTATTTATGATAGGCACACAGTGAGAGAGAGAGAGGCAGAGACACAGGCAGAGGGAGAAGCAGGCTCCATGCACCGGGAGCCCGACGTGGGATTCGATCCAGTGTCTCCAGGATCGCGCCCCGGGCCAAAGGCAGGTACCAAACCACTGCGCCACCCAGGGATCCCTGGCAACTGTATTCTATGATACTTTGCATCATAAACTAACAGTTTTAGCTTTTCGTCGTTCTTTAAATTAAAACTCTCCCTTCTTTTAACAAACTTGGTTTTGAAAATATGCTCCATATTCCTGTTCCTTTCACCTAATATTCCAACCTGTCAAGAATTCCCAAACTCTCATTCAAGTACAAAGAATAGAGTACCAGATCATGAGAGAGAGAGAGAGAGAAAGAGAGAGAGAGAGAGAGAGAGAGAATGTAAACAAAGGAAAAAGTACAGCTTCCCAGCAGCAGTTCGGTGAAAGAACAGATGTCTTGGTCAAGTGTTCCTTAGAGCTAGGACACACATCACTTGGAGATGGCAAGAGTCTGTCCAGGCCGATAGGGGGCAGACACTTCATTAAATGTCTTCTGTTTAGCAGATAGAAGAAATGGGCCAAACCCCCACAATGCTATAGGGAAGGAAGATAGGCAATACACAGAGGCTCACGTAAGTCTGCATACAAAATAAAAATACCCTTTACTTTTGTGTGCTGCCACTCTTCTTCCCAAGGATCTGTTTGCCAGTGAAAATGGTTCCCCGGCTCTACAAGTTATAAGGATAACCACACATTCATTCAAAATTTCAAACCAGCAATGCACAGGAACATCAAATGTACTCAAGCCTCTATTTCCAAAGAGGTGAATTTTACATCTGTAGAGATTTTCTAAATAATATGAATTAAAAACATGACTCTTTTACTAGAAGCACGATTCATTCCTCCCTATTGCCTAAAAATATCACTGCCATAGAAACATTTTGAAGACATAATAAGGGACCTGGGAGGATTCATGCATCCCGAAGTCAAGCACTGTGTATCAAACTGTGATACTCAAGGTACCCAGTATATGGTCAAAATAGTATCCATCCCACCTATATTTTACATTTAGCTATTCAGACATAATATATGGTAGTCATGAGAATACAACAGTGAAAGTGTACAGCCCCTTGGAGTATATATGAATCTGTGTAGGTATGTATGACATACACAGGTGCATATATGTGCTTTCACTCAGAACAGTCCCAGTCTACACCAGTGAGGTCCAGATATTATCCTAAACCTAAAGGAATGCCTTCCCTAGTTCAGGGAAAGAAAAGAAGGACCTCCCAGGCTGTCCTTTGCCTCCCCAATTCCCAGTAAGCCTAAATATGAAAATACATGACCAAAAAATAAAAGGGGAAAAGAAGGCAAAGAAAGGGAAAAGATTAACTCCATCAGGAAAAAAGTTTATTGTCAGCTTCAGTTTAAAACAAAGATATTTATTTATCCAGCAGCCAAAAAAAGTTTTATTGATGATAATGATGATGAAGATGGAAGCAGCCTGCATTTTTTTGAGCATTTACGTAATATTAGGCATTCAACAAAACACTACATACAATGGGTATCTACTCTTCATATAAAACCTTGTGAGACAGGTTATTATTATCCCCATTTTACAAGGGAAGACACTAACACTCATAAAGATTTAAGTAGCTCTGCTACTAAATTCAGTATACTAGTCAGTTCAACATATATCAGTATACTAGTCAGTTCAACTCTTAACCACTAAATTTATACTATTTTACATATTATTTATATTTATTAACTGCAAATGTATGAAATGAAATACTTTTGAAACACTGTGGTGAATTAATTATATGTGGTGAGACCCAACTCAATTGCCTAAAATTTTGTAGACATGGAACGTGGGCTAGGTATTGGTTCTAGTTCTTATGGTTAATAAAACTGTGCATGATATAACACATAATGAAAGTTCTAACAAAAAAGTAATAATAATCCCATCCTTCAATGTCCATTATAAACAATAACATTTCTCCCGTCATCCTCTGATCACATCCAGGCAGAGTAATCTCTCCTGCCTCTGATCCTCCTACCTCATTCTCATCTTTATTTTATTTGTCTTAACATGAGGCGAAGTCTCCTTCCATTGGGGGGGGAAGTCACTCCCTTAGAAAGAGAATCAATTACAATAAAAATACAACAAATAGCTTTTATTGATATCTTAAAATATATTTCTCTATATGCTACAGTAAAGAAAATATTCCATGCCAACTCTTGCAAGTAGATTACACGTTCAAGCTTCCTGAAATTAACACTAAAGGAGAAATCACCATGCGGTAAAAAACAAATCCGAAATTCCATTTTGCAAGAATAGGGATTTAAACACATGCACACAAGTGCTACACACACACACACACACACACACACACATACAAATACAATTCATGCCACCTTCATAATCTAGGCATTGGTTAGACAACAATAGTCCCTCTAGCATATGTATGCAGCTTAAAACACAAAACACTCAGAAATATCCACAAATATCTGAATCATTAAAATCTTGTATCTGGCATTACCAAGTTTTCTTATTGCAGAATTTAAAAGGAGACATTATGATATGTTTTTGCAAGAAAGGCACCTTGCAAGACATTTCTTCAAATGAATACTAAAGTGACAAATCATTCTGATATCAAAAACTGTCACTTATAAAGAGCTGTTAATTTGTTAATCCTTATTTGATTGTATTTAAATTTTCAACCATGAGAGCAAAGACCTTGCTAACAATAAAGTACATGACCCAGTAAACAAAATACACTGTTTCAATGAGATACCATTTCTTACCTTTGAATCTTCATTGCTCACTCCTAGCTGTAATACAGCCTGAGGAGATTTCAGTTTCGCCTGAGCAGAGTGAGCCATCTGAAGGTTAAGCTGCCATTCGACCGTCTCAAGCTAGAAAAGACAAGTGCAGATTGGAATCAGATGGTATAGAAGGAAGACAACGGTCAACTTTAAGCATATCTCCCATCCATGGGAATGAACATGAATAACCTGGACTTTGTGGAAAGTCAGTTCCCGGGCTCCTTCAACCTGCATATTCTGCAAATTCTCCCTTTGGGCTCATAACACTGGCCTTGTGCCACACCCGTCAAATTCAACAATAAAGATGGTCTTCAAATACGCTGTATTCTAAAAATAGAGGTCTTAGGCTAAGCAATGAAGTACACTAAAGAGACAATGGCTTTTAAATAGTAAATTACTATTTTAAGATAGTATATATGTAAAGCCAATGATTTTTAAATAGTTAAGAGATTTTAACTCACACTTTAATGACCTCTCATTATCTTTCAAAACTCTGCATTAGGTAGAATACAGGTAAGACTTTTTGTTTGTTTAAATTTAGAGGAAAATTGAAGTACCCAGATGGTAAGAGGTTCACACATTTAGACACAGTTAGTGAGACTGGAAAAGAGCCAGACAAAGAAATGATATTTATTAGTGAGCAGGTGTTATCATGCTTTCCAAAGTACTCTTATTATGGTTCCCGGTTATGACAGAAACTAATTAGAACATTTCCTTTGAACTTATTAATTAACATAATAATAGCAAAACTTAATCAGGTAGGGCAAAAGTAGTAAAGACAGACTAAAACAGTTTAAGTTTCCTCTTAAAATATTAAACAGCACAAATGTGGCTTTATTAAACTCGATAGACAACTGGTTTCTCTAATCTCAGAACTATGAGTATAAATTTTGAGATTTAACTTCCAGTAAGTCTCAAGTATCAATATTTAGGGAAGACTGTAACATGCAATTGTCATATGCCTCAGACAACATGGCTCTAATAACTGAATGAGTAAAACTAACTTACTACATTGGTAAGAATGGCAACCTCACAACAATTTTTACTCGACCAAAATACTAACTGCTACGTTGAAAGACTTCAACAGCTAGAATCACAGCAGTGACTCAAAGCCAAATTGGAAAGAGAGCAATGAAAGTATGATCTATTTGAGAGAGGATATGATGACAAAATAAAGATACGGTTTTGTTCTTTCTGGCACTGAGCCTTTGAGGGGTTATGGGTAAAAAGAGGAAAGATGTTGCAGAGACATAGCCCACAATACCAGAAATAAAACAACAATTTAATGGTGTATGTTAAGGACCCTTAACATACTGATCTTTAACACACATCAGAGTAAGTGTAGTCTCTAATACCAGCCCACCACTCTTTTGAACAGTTATGTGCAATAGATCTACCAATAAATAAGAAAAAGTATGCCATAACCATTCTCATAAATCCAAGCATTTTGATACATGTCACTGTCTTAATTGAAAAGTACCTTCCAGATACTCACATGAACCTATAAGATACTGTCTTGATCTTATTTTACTGATCCTATCCTAGCCCTTGAAGCACTTATAATAAATATTAAGTGAATGAATTAAAACACAGCCTCATTATGGGCAATAATTTGCATAAATTAATGCATGCTTTGTCTTTGCATAACAGTGGTAAAGGAGAATTTACAACAGCACTGAGCTTATGCTTTCGTTCAAGCTTCAGCTGTCATTCACTAGTTATGGGTTATGGAACCATGGTTAAGTCACAGTCTTTTAAGACCTCAATTTCTTCATAGGAATTAATCTATGTGAACTATCTGCTTTCTTGAATTATTAGTAATAACAATTAAGAAAATGCATATTCAAAGGTGTTTTGGAAACTGCAAAGTATTATAATTTTTTTTTTTTTTGGTCAGCAGTGTTCAACAATTTATTTTCACAAATATTTAAAGTTAGTGTAATATTTGTTTACTTCATTAGCATTTTTTTGTATTTTTTTATTAGAGTTCAATTTGCCAACATATAGTATAACACCTAGTGCTCAATCTCATCAAGTGCCCCACCTTAGTGCCCGTCACCCAGTCATCCCAACACCCCGTCCACCTCCCCTTCCATTACCCCTTGTTCGTTTCCCAGAGTTAGGAGTCTCTCATGTTCTGTCACCCTCTCTGGTATTTCCCACTCATTTTCTCTACTTTCCCCTTTAATCCTTTTCACTATTTTTTTTTTTATATTTCCCGAATGAGTGAAACCATCTAATGTTTGTCCTTCTCTGATTGACTTACTTCACTCAGCATAATACCCTCCAGTTCTATCCACGTTGAAGCAAATGGTATTTGTCGTTTCTAATGGCTGAGTAATATTCCATTGTATACATAGACCACATCTTCTATATCCATTCATCTTTCGAGGGATACGAAGGCTCCTTCCACAGTTTGGCTATTGTGGACATTGCTGCTATAAACTTTGGGGTGCAAGTGTCTCGGTTTTTTCACTGCATCTATATCTTTGGGGTAAATCCCCAGCAGTGCAATTGTTGGGTCATAGGGCAGTTCTATTTTTAACTCTTTGAGGAACCTCCACACAGTTTTCCAGAGTGGCTTACCAATAGTATTATAAATTTAAGGCATTTTTGATTACCTGATTTTTTTCTACAGTATCTTAAATACAGTAGACATTCTGTATCTGTTGAACTGAACTGAAATGGAAATGAATCAAAGAATCCTCACAAGGAAAGAAAGGTAATTTTTAAGAGTCATGACTAAAAGAGTTGGTGGGTTGCCTTTCTTAAATTCCAGAGCCTTTTCCATGAAACTGTGATTTAAAAATCTTTGTTCCATGTCCATTTTAAAGAGTAATTTAAGAAGCAAACAGAATTGCTAAGTTCCATACGTATGTATATGCACATACTCACACCCACACATAAAATTTCTTAGAAAATGATCAGTATTCAGAAACCTTAAATGAAGAGGGAATACAGAAAGAACAACTAGAACTATAAAAGAATACTTAACAACTACACAGAGTAATAATAGGAAAACAAATAAACCCTTTTCAGTGAAACTAGGAGACAAAGAAAAATTGAGAACCATTATAAAAAATAATTGACACATACACTTCAAAAACATAAATATCCTAAGAAACAAAAGTTTTGAAAGAAGTCACTCTTTACATGGTTTATAACACACTGCTATATTATTGGCCATATCTCTAATAGGCACTAGTAATAGAAATATAAGCAAAATCCCACTTAAAATGGGATGATATTGTATAGTATACTACTGTGGGTGAAAACTGTATAGTATACTATTGAATTATCATTCCATTGAGATTCATAACTAAAAAATACAAGAGTTGCCAATATTTCAATTAAATATAAAATAAGAAAATCTAGTGTACAATTTTGACTTACATTAGCTCGACTATATATGCTTCTATTTAGAATAAAATTCTGCCTCATGTACAGCAGACATTTATACATTATAATACCAGGAATCATTTTAATATTTCTTTTATTTCACACTCAGATTTAAATCTGAGAGTCCTTATATCTTAATCAACATCCTAGATTTAAATGTCACCTAGGGGATGCCTGTGTGGCTCAGTGATTGAGTGTCTGCCTTTGTCTCAGTGCATGATCCTGTAGTCCCTGGATCAAGTCCAACATTGGCTCCCTGCATGGAGCCTGCATCTGCTTCTGCCTATCTCTGCATCTCTCTCTATCTCTCATGAATAAATAAATCAATAAATCTTTTTTAAAAAATAAAATAGAAAATAAATGTCACCAAAATAACATAAAACACAAAAAAAATAAGACACTGATATTTTTAAGGTGTTTCAGCCCAAGTCAAACTGTTTAAAGGATAGTTCTTTTTTTAAGATCTTATTTGTTTGTTTGTTTGTTTATTTATGAGAGACACAGAGAGAGAGGCAGAGACATAGGCAGAGGGAGAAGCAGGACGGAATCATGACCTGATGCTCAACGACTGAGCCACCCAGGTGCCCCTAAATGATAGTTCTTACACATCTCACTAACATTACTTCTTACCTGACAATGTTACTAATATGTCAGTTCAAAATATGATTTAAATACATATATACGACTTCATTCTCTCTCATATTTCCATGTAATGGCCTCAATGTAAACTTAAATTTTCATAAGTGCTTTGTAAACCACAATTCCAAACCACACAGAATCAGCCAAAATTATAATTCTATTAACCCTTTTAAATGGAAAAAGAAAATGTAAAGTTTCATACCATATTTTAACTAGTGGGGTGCTCTAAAACAGAAGCCACTGTTTGGATCAAACAACACAGTAAGAAATACTTTTTATGTTGCAAACAGGCATATATGCCCCGAAGTTCCACAGAATAATTTTTACCTGGAGGTATGTTCTTTAACAAGTTTCATTATGTTTCATTTTGAAAATGCTATTTGAAAATCCTCTAAACCACTAATATTTCAGGCTATTTACAGTTAGAAAAATACTGCTCAAAAATACTGAATGAGTTTTAGGAACTACATGTGTAGGTAATCATGAAAAATTTTATTATTTATCATAATAAATCATGAAAACACATAAAATTAGAGCCATATCTGCTAAAATATAAAACACTATCTATATTGTTGCTATAAGCCACCATCTACTTTATAACTAGAAAATACCATAAATAGAAACTTCACTTCCATATGGCTCATTACAGAAACTATACACCTCTATTTACTCTAAGAAATACAAAAATTAGGCAGTTGACTAAATGTTTCATATGAGAACATAAACCTATTTGTAAAGCTTAGCTAAATACTTGCTTCACAAATTTTTTCTTAACCACTTCTGACTTCGATTTCTTCTTTTAAATCTGATTGATCCTATGAAGTGCCCAATTTAAGAAATAGTGACTTCTGGTATCAAGGACTATGAACTTAGAAAAAAAGAAATCTTTCTACAAACAACACCTACATCCCTTAACAAAATACAAAGAACAACTATCTGAGGGCTCTATAAGGCACAAAAAGTACATAGAATTTGGAGAATCAAAACAATGCAACGTTAGCAGCCATGCATCAAAGAAAGAAAAGAGGAGTAAAAAAAGCTACTTTGACAGAATTGAAAATACAACATACCAAAATTTGTGGGATGCCACAAAAGCAGTTCTAAGGGAGAAGTTCATACTGATACATGCCCACATCAAGAAACAAAAAAGATTTCAAACAACCTAACTTTACACCTCAAAAAGCTAGAAAAAGAACAAAACCCAATGTAAGTAGAAAGATAGAAAAAATAAATACTAGAAATAGATAAAATAGAAACTAAAACAATAAAAAAAGATCATACCAAGATCTAGTTTTTTTTTTGAAAAGATAAAAATTAACAAACCTTTAGCTAGACTCACCCAAAAAAAGAAGAATCAAATAAATAAAATCAGGAATGAAAGAGGAGACATTACAATTGATATCACAGAAATACAGAAGACCATAAAAGAATACTATGAACAATTACATGCCAATACATCGGACAACCTACAAGAACCGGATAAATTCCTAGAAACATACAACCTACCAAGATTGAATCACAAAAAAAAAAAAAAAAGAAAAGAAAAGAAAAAAGAAAAAGGAAAAAGGAAAAAAAAAAACCCGAAAATCTGAACAGACTAATTCCTAATAAGGAGATTCACTAACCAAAGATTCACTAACCAAAATCCTCCCAACAAACAAAAGTTCATGACCAATGGCTTCACTGGTGAATTCTACCAAATATTTACAGAAGAATGAATACCAATCTTTCTCAAACCCTTCCAAAAACAAAAGATTAGGGAACACTTCCAAATTCATTTTACAAGGCCAGCATTATCAATACAAAAATCAGACAAGGGTGCCACAAGGAAAGAAAATTACAAGCCAGTATCCTTGATAAACACTAAAGCAAAAATCGCCAACAAAATATTACCAAAGCAAATTCAACAATACATTAGTAGGACCATACACCATGATCAAGTGGGATTTATTCCAAGGATGCTACTAGGATGGTTCAACATTCATAAATCAATCAATCAATGTGCTATACCATATTAACAAAATCAAAGATAAAAATCGCATGATCATTTTAATAGAAGCAGAAAAAGCATCTGACAAAATTCAACATCCATTTATGATTTTAAAAAAAACTCTCAAAAGGCTGGGTATGGGGGAAGATGTTTCAACATAACAAAGGCCAGATATGTCAAGCCCACAGCTAACATCACACTCAATGGTGAAAAGTTGAACGCTTTCCCTCTAAGATCATTAACAAGACAAAAATGGCCACTCTTGACACTTTTATTCAACAAAATATTGGAAGTCCTAGCCAGAACAATTACAATTAATAATAATAATAATAATAATAATAATAATCACCCAAATCAGAAAGGAACATATAAAACAGTCGGTGCAAATGACAAGATTTTATATGTAGAAAATCCTAACAACTCCACCAAATAGCTCTTGGAATTAATAAATGAATTCAGTAAAGCTGTGTGATACAAAATCAACATATAAAAATTTATTACAATTCTATACACTAATAATGAACTATCAGAAAGAAATTAAGACGATCCCTTTACAACTACATCAAAAGAATAAAATACCTAGAAATAAATTTAACCCAGGAAGTGAAACACCTACACATTGAAAATCACAAGACACTTCATGAAAAGACATGAAGACACAAATATAGGAAAAATATTCCATGCTCATGGATTGGAAGAATAAGTGTTGTTAAAATATCCATACTACCCAAGCAATCTATAAATTCAATGAATTCTCTATCAAAATTCTTTTTTTTTAACGTTCTTAGCTTATTAATCCTCTCATGAAAAATCTGCACAATCACCACAGATAAAACCAATGCAGAATCTTTACTCCTTCTGTTGTCCAATCTCCAGCTCACTTTTTGCCAGCACCAGCGTTGGCTTTTGCAGTCCCCCTGACTTTCTTCATTCTGTTTTTGCATTCTTTGTGCTGTTTTCTTGAAGTCTTTTTCTTCTCATACAGGCCATGTCTTGCAAGTCTATGTTTGGGATCATTTTTCTTTGCATAATCTAAAGAATCATAAATCATGCCAAAGCCAGTTGTCTTGCCACCACCAAAATGGGTTCTGAATCCAAATACAAATATGACATCTGGTGTGGTCTTGTACATTTTGGCTAGTTTTTCCCGAATTTCTGTCTTAGGTACTGTTGCCTTCCCAGGGTGAAGAACATCAATGACCATCTGTTTCCGCTGAAGCAGTCAGTTGGTCATGAACTTCCTGGTCTGGATAGTTTCTGTGTCATTCATCATGGCAGCCGAGCTTCAAGCAGCCGGGGAGGAAAAGAGCCTCTATCAAAATTCTAATGGTATTTTTACAGAAATAGAGCAATCCTAAAATTTATATGGAACCAAAGAAGACTCCAAACAGACAAAGCAATCTTGAGAAAGAACAAAGCTAGAGACAACATACTTCCTGATTTCAAACTATATTACAAAGTTATAGTAATCAAAAACACGATGTTGGCATAGAAACACACACACAGATCAATGGAATACACTACAAAGTCCAGAAACAAGTCCACACATATACGGTCAATTAATTTACAACAAAGAAGTCAAAAATATACAACAGAGAAAGGCCAATCTCTTCAGTAAACAGTGTTGGGAAAACTGAACAGCCACATTCAAAAGAATGAAACTGGACCACTATCTTACATCATGCACAAAAACTAATTCAAAATAAATTAAAGCCTTTAACATAATACCTGAAACCTAAAACTCCTAGTAGAAAACATAGTGGTAAGATCCTTGACATCATTCTTGGTGAGGAATTTTTGGATTTGACACCAAAAGCAAACACAACACAAGCAAAAATATACTAGTGGGACTAAAAGTAAAAATCTTCTGCACAGCAAAGGAAATTGCCAGCCAAATGGAAACACAACCCACCAAATGGGAGAAAATATTTGCAAATCATATATCCGATAAGGGGTTAATATCCAAGATCCATAAAGAACTCACAAAACTGCTAAATAAATAAATAAATAAATAAATAAATAAATAAATAAATAATCTCTTTTAAAAATGAGCAGAGATATGAATTGACATTTTTCCAAAGAAAATATATATATGGCCAACAGGTACATGTAAAGGCACTCAACATCAGGAATCATCAGGGAAATACAAGTCAAAACCACAATATCACCTCAACCTGTTGGAATGACTATCAAAATCACAAGAAATAACAAGTGTTAGTAAGAATACAAAGAAAAGGGAACCTTCGTATATTATTGATGAGGATGTAAATTGGTATAGCTGCTATGGAAAACAGTATGGAGGTTCCTCAAAAAAATTAAAAATAGAACTACCATATGATCCAGCAATTCCACTTCTGGATATTTATCTAAAGGAAATGAAAACACAAACTCAAGAAGATATCCACAACCCCATGTGCACTGTACAATAGCCAAGATGTGGAAACAACCTAGGCACCCATAGACCACTAAATGGCTAAAGAAAATGTGAAACACACACACACACACACACACACACACACACACAGAGGAATATTATTCTACCACAACAACAAAAAAGGGAAATCTTGCCATTTGCAACAACATGGGTGAACTCTGAGGGCATTATATGAAATAAGTCAGGCTCAGAAAGACACACCGTATGACCTCACCTATATGTGGAATCTAAAAACAACAACCACCACCACCAAACCCACTGCTACAAAGAAAAGAATGACAACCACAGGTTGTCAGAGGGCTATTGGGGAGGGAGATGGGTAAAATGAATGAAGGTAATCAAACACTACAAACTTGCAGTTTATCAAATAAATAATTCTTGGAGATGAAATGGACAGCATGGTACTACAGTTACTACTACTATATCATAGATTTGAAAGTTATTAAGAAAGTGTATCTTAAAAGCCCTTATCACAGAAAAACAACTGATAACTATATATGGACTAGATTTACTATAGTGTTTACTTCACAATATATACAAATATTGAATCATTACAATATACCTGAAACAGATATAATGTTATAGGCCAACTGGATCTCATTTTTTAAAAATGACACGACATGCTGTCTAGAGAAAAACACACTGAAGATAATGTGGGCAGTTTGAAAGTTAAATGATGGAAAAAGATGTATCATGCAAACATTAAAACAAAGCGGGGCGGGGGCTATAAAATTATCCAAAGTGGAGAAAGACATTATATAACAATAAAAGGACCAATACACCAAGATATAACAACGCTAAAGGTCTTAGAGCTACAATATATGTCAAGCAAAAATTAATAGAACTAGAGGAATCCACAACTGTAGTTATAGACTTCAAAACTTATTTCTCAACAACTGATATTAGAATAACTAGACAGAAAATCAGCAAGGATATGAAGACTTCAACAACATCATCAACCAAAAGAATCTAATTGATATTTATAGAACACTTCACTCAACAACATCAGAATACATATTCTTTTCAAACACCCACAAAACGTATACCAAGACAAACCATATTCTGGGCCATAAAACGTATGCTTAACAAATAAAAAGAAATGGAATCATACAGAATGTGTTTTCTGACCACAATGGTACTAAACTAGAAATCAATAACAGAAAGAGGAAAATCTCCCTTGGAAACTAAACAACACACTTTTAAATAATCATTCTGTCTCAAGGAAAACCCATATATACATTGAACTATTTGAAAATAAAAAACACAACATATCAAAATTATGGGATACAGCTAAAGCAATGCTGAGAAGAAAATTTAAAGTACCAAATACTTAAATTTGAAAAGAGGAAAAAAATCTCAAATCAATGATCTGAGAACCTCAAGAATCACAGGCAAAATAATTAACCTCAACCAACTCAGATACCGTATATAAAAATTAATTCAAAAGGGATATGGATGGACATAAATAAAAAAATATAAAACTACAAATTTTTTAAGAAGATTTTATTTATTTATTCATAGAGACACACACAGAGAGAGAGAGAGGCAGAGACACAGACAGAGGGAGAAGCAGGCTCCTTGTGGGGAGCCTGATGTGGGACTCGATCCCGGGTCTCCAGGGTCACGCCCTGGGCTGAAGGCGGCGCTAAACCGCTGAGCCACCCCGGCTGCCCAAAACTACAAATTTTTTAGGAAAAAAAAAAAAAAAACAAAACACTAAGCCAAAGTGCTTAAATGGTCTAGGGTCTAAGGCAAGGGAAAAAGTTTTGAGACACAATACCAAAAGCAAATCCATTCCAAGAGGGACACCTAGGTGGCTCAGGGGTTGAGTGCCTTTGGCTCAAGGCGTGATTCTGGAGTCCCAGGATCAAGTCCCACATCAGGCTCCCTGCATGGAGCCTGCTTCTCCCTCTGCCTATGCCTCTGCCTCTCTCTGTGTCTCTCATGAATAAATAAATAAAATATTTAAAAAAAACAGAAATCCATTCCAAGAAAAACTGCTAAACTGGTCTTCAACAAAGTGAAAGTTTTTGCTCTGCAAATGACCCTAATTAAGAAAGATGAGAAGTCAAACTACAGACTGGGAGAAAACATCTGCAAATCACACATCTGAAAGGATTAGTCTCCAAAATATATAAACAACTCTCAAAACTTAATAGTTTGTTTTTTTTTTTTAAAAAAAGAAGTGATCCAATTAGAAAATGTGCAAAAGGCAGAGAAACATTTCACTGAAGAGGATATACAGATAGCAAAATAAATACAAGAAAAAATATTCAACATCATTAGCTATCCAAGAAATGCAAATTAAAGCCACAATGAGATATCACTGCACACCTTTCAGAACAATTAAAATAAAAAATAGTGACAACTCCAAATGCTGCCAAGGATGTAGAGGGAATGGATCCCTTATACACTGCTGATCAGAATGCAAAATGATATAGCCACTCTGGAAAAGGGTTTGAGAATTTCTTATAAAACTAAACATGTAATGAAACATGTATCACCCAGCAATTGTACTCATGAGTATACTCTAGAAAAATAAATACTTATGCTCATGCAAAAATCTATATACAAATGTCTATGGCAACTTCATTTGCAACAAACAAAAACTGGAAACAATTCAGTTATCTTTCAAAAGCTAAATGATTAAGCAATCTGTTTTATATATATACCAGAGAATACTACATAGCAATAAAAAGAAATGAACTATTAATACCTCTAACAAGCTCAGGGGTGCTTGGGTGGCTCAGTTGGTTAAGAGTCTGACTTTTGATTTTGGCTCAGGTTGTGATCTCAGGGTCATGAGATCAAGCCCTGTGTTGGGCTCCATGCTTAGCAAGGATTCCGCTTAGGATTCTCTCTCCCTCAGTCCCTACTCCCACCTCCTCCTTTCTCAAAGCAAAACAAGACAAAACTCTAACAACCAGAATGAATATCCAGAGAATTATGCTAAGTAGGAAAAAGGTCAATCCCAGAACATTGCATACTGTATGATTCTATTTATATTATACTTCTTGAAATCACAGAAACTATAGATATACAAAAGAAATTAATGGTTGCCTGAAGGGTGTGGGATGGGCATGAAAAGGAAGTGGGTATGGCCATAAAAGGTAACTTGAGTGAACCTTGTGGTAATGAAAATGCTCTGTATCTTGACTGTATTAATATTAATGTCCTGCTTATGATATTGTACTATAGTTACTCAAGATGTTACCACTAGGGGAAACTGGGTGAAGGGTACATGGGATCCCTCTCTATTACTTCTTACTACTGCATGTGTATCTATCATTATCAAAAGGCTAATTCATTTAGGAACAGCATAAATTAGAGAAAGAGAATTAGTAAATGTAAATAATTATGAAAATTTTGCTAAATTCATATTTATACCTCATCCTTGGGTACATGATTATGACATTTAAAGAAAATCTACCATTCTACAAGGTCCCTATGATTCTTTTTTTTTTTAATAATTTATTTATTCATTAGAGACCCAGAGAGAGAGAGAAAGGCCAAGACACAGGCAGAGGGAGAAGCAGGCTCCATGCAGGGAGCCCAACGTGGGACTCGATCCCGGGTCTCCAGGATCACACCCTGGGCTGTAGCCGGCGCTAAACTGCTGAGCCACTGGGGCTGCCCGGTCCCTATGATTCTAATTGGCTTTTCCACATTCTTTGTTTCTAAAATTTATATATATATAAATGAAGCGTGAGATAAGATTTTCTTTCGCAAATTTCACACAGGGGAGAAGGGGATTTTTCAGTTCAATGTAATACGTTTAGTAAGGTTAGCTTCTTTGAAGCATTTCTCATTATAAATATGTATCACCAAGAAACCAATACATGCTGGGAAAATCAATTTCTGAATATATAAAAGGTCATATTTATGATCCCTCAATAATAGCACAGGTACATGTATGTTTATGCAATTAATCTTTGTTTAAAATGATAGAGTCAGTAATTTTACATTTGTCTAAAACAGAGAAGTTTCCTCTATTTCAATTATGCTGTATGGAGATTTATTTCCTCAGGCAAAAGAGATACAGGGTTTGCCAAAGGACATAAGATGACACCACCAACTTAGGAGTACATTTCAGTGGAAACATTCTGTGTACCAATAAGAGCATACAGATGATTTATTCCTCAATTTTTTACCATCTTTTCTTTGGAAAGAAAATGCTATTAACTATGAAGAAGGTACTTAAAATCAACTCAAAAAGATCCATTAATCATATCAGCAAAATGTTAAACAGTCTATCATTTGGAGCCCTCCAGGAGATCTCAAATTTTATTCCCCATTTTTAAGCTGGTTGTGCCCAAGTTACAAAGTTGCATTCTAAAACATCTCATGTGGAACTTAGAATGAATTTACAAACAGAATAACATTGTAAATGGTGATTAAATTACCAAGTAGTTTAACAGAAGCAATGCAAGTGGTTCCCTACTTTTGTCCTAACCCCAGGAGTACCTAAAACTCAAAACGTAACAAAGTCAAGTCCCCTTACCCAATGGTTAAAAACAGGTAATATCTTAGGATTAAGACACATCTTCAATTTCCATCATTGTATCTATGCGGTTTTCTTTATTACATACATAGATATCTTCTACACACAAGTATCCAATTTGAGAAAAAGCTTGATGCTTTCACGATATTAATGTTTCCTATCTTTATGTAAATTCCATTAAGTTTAAGAGACCTCCATTTCTTATCATGAGAATCAGACTTTCACACTGGTTGTTTCACTTTTAAATAATGGCAAAATGATATAAAGAAGGCTGGCTTGTGCACACAGAGAAAATCAAACAAAGCAATGTCACCATTAACTGAAATGAAAAAAACTACAGTAATAGTTTCAAGAAGAATGATCCAAGGATCAATTTGTTTATTTTTTTTAATGTTAAGTCTGAGATGACTATTAGACACCCAATAAAATTACCAAGTAGGCAGGCCCAGGCTAGAAAAAGAATTTTATAAGGTAACATGTAAGCCCTGATGTCTAGATGAAATTGCCAGGGAAGGTACAAAAGAAAATAGAAGAAAACTAGGGACTGAGTCCTGGCATTATGCAAAATTGTGGAAATGAAGAGAAAGTAGCAAATATGATTACAAAAAGAAGAAGAAAAACCAAAGGAATATGGATCTGCCTTATATCCATCTTAGGCACTAGTGACATAAAAATGAGTAATTTTAAAATCTCTGCTCTCAAAGTTCCAAGTATAGTGATGAAGACAAACATGTACAAAAACAATTTTGATGTAACATGTCATCATGTCTGTAAAAAATCCTAAGTAATCTACTAAAAAGCTACAGAAACTAGTGAGTGACTTGAGGAAACTTGTGGCACATGAGATTAACATGAAAAATCAACAGTATTTCAAGATATTAGAAACAACTAGAAAATATCAAAAATGCAATCCCATTTGTAGTAGCAACCAAAATCATGGCAATATACAGTGTCTTGGTCTGTTCCAGCTGCTATGACAAAATACAATAGACTATGTGGCTTAATAATAAAAATTTCTCACCGTTCTGGAGGCTGGAAGTCCAAGATCACTATGTCGCCATGGTAGGGTGAGGGCTGCTGACTTCTCTTTGTGTTCTCACATGGCAGAAGGGGATAAAGCAGCTCTCTCTGGTTTCTTTTATAAGGGTATTAATCCCACTCATTAGGATTCTGCCCCCATAAACTAATCACCTTCCAAAGGCCCCACCTCCTAGTGTATAATCACCTTCAAGGCTAAGTTTCAAAATATGAATTTTGGGAAGACACCAATATTCAGTCTATAGCACAGGGATACACTTTAAAAAATCTGACTAAATCCTGAACATTGAAAAACTACAAGTTACTGGGATGAATTAAAGAAGGTACCAGTATATGGAGATATACCATGTTCATGAATTTAAAGGCTTAATATTGTTAAAATGTCAGTTCTACAAAATGTGATCCACAGATTAAGGGCAATCCAATGAAATTCCCAGCAGGCAATTTCTATAGAAATTGACAAACTGATTCTAAAATTTAAGTGGAATGGAAATAACCTAAAAAAGTCAAAGCAGGTTTGGTTTGGTTTGGTTTGGAAGAGATACACTACCTGACTTCAAGATTTATAATAAAGCCACAGCAATAAAGATAATGTGCCACAGGCAAAAGAATAGAAATATAGACACACCAATTGACTTCTGACAAAGATGACAGGTAAATGATGCTGGGACAACTAGCTATTTATATGTTGTTCAGCTGCCCCCTCTCGTCACCCTCTATGTCACCCTCTGATCATTGGCAAGAATAGGGGGCAATAGGTCTCCAAGGACCAAGCCACACAACTTCCCAAGTCCTATGAAAGAATTTTCAGTTGTGACATCTGTAAGTACACAAAGACAATGCCAGGATCCAGAGATAATTATTAGGCAATGCAGCATCCATATTACATAGATGTGAGCACATGAGCATATATCAAAAGATACAGATAAATGCCTTGAATTAATATTGGAGTTAATCTGCACCCTAGGTGACTGTCCACCTTGACAAAACATACTGCATAAATCATACTACAAAGGGCCACACATTAGGCACTCTCCAGAAGACATCAAAAATCCAAAAGTGACTAAATCAATGCCCTTCTTTACTGCTGCTGCTACACCAAATCATAATAAGAGGTACAAATGCTTTATTATACGTATCATAACTTACGGATACTTCCCAACCTAAATCCTTAAGTTCAGATACAACTAAAGTCAACCTAGTCTCGCCACTAGGGTAGCATGGAACTTAATCATACTCCTTGACTCACAGACGTGGCCAAAATACCTAATCATATGGTCTTCACACCCAAGCTGTAAAGTGATGAGGGAAAACATCAATGAACCATCCTTCAAACTGTTGGCCACTGCTGCATACCAAGAACATATGAGAATAATAGCGTAAGTTTGAGGACACTGAATGTCATTTAACTAATGCTCTCACAATTGGCAACACTCTGAAAAGTACATCAACTAGATTTAGCAATCCTTGAATACTATGCACATAATAAGAGTAATTTTGCTAACGACGCAATTTTTGGCATTAGTAAAATCTTTAATTTGTTAATGGTTCTGATTTTAGGCAATAATTTATAAAGCAGAGAACACATTTCTGTTTCAAATAAAAATGATTAAGGGTTTCTTAGAAATAAAGCTCTTTAAATTGATTGCTGCAATACAGCTAATGACAGCTTCTTTTCCTGGAGAATCTGTTTTAAGCTAAAGCAATTCTTCCTGCATTTCCACTTTTAAAAAGGGAAAAATGTAAATGGTTAAGCCAAGTATTCCAGCAAAACTCAAGAGTTATGAAATAAATGAACCACAAAAGGTTTGAAGTACAACCAAAGCGAAAACACAAAAGAATACTGGGTGGGGCATCCAGCTGGCTCAGTCAGAAGAGCATGCAATTCCTGATCTAAGGGTCGTGAGTATGGGCACCATGATGGGGGTACAGAATACTTAAAATAAATAAACTTAAAAAAAAAAAAAAAGAATACTAGGAAATAGGTGTACCTGGGTGGCTTGGTTGGTTTAGTGTCTGACTCTTGGTTTCGGCTCAGGTCATGATCTCAGGGTCATGGTATCAAGCCCTGTGACAGGTTTCATGCTCAGAGTGAAGTCAGCTTGAGATTTTCTCTCTTACTCTCCCTCTGCCTTTTCTCCTACTTGCACACACTCTCTCTAAATTCTTAAAAAAAGAGAGAGAGAGAGAGAATACTAGGAAATAAAGAAACCCACTCCCTTCTTATTTGTTCTTTCTCCACCAATCAATACAAATATTCTTCTTTATAAGAAAATCTAATACACTGCACTTCAAAACGCCACAATTTGTAGAGCAGAGATATTATTGTTTACTAATTCAACAACTATTTATTAAGAACCCACTGTCCTCCAAGGGCTATTTAAAGTAATGGAAATATAATAGTGAACAACTGCTCTTGTGGAGCTTACAGTATAGTAATAGAGACAAAGAACTGTAAAAATAGACAAGCAAAATATATAACGTGCCACACAGGAATATATGTTATGTTAAAAAAATGAAGTAAGAAAGTACCATAGACGTGTGAGTCCTTTTCACTGTGATGACCAGGGCAAGACGCAATGACAAATGTGACATCAGAACAAACAGCTGAAAAAGGAAGCCAGCCATATGAACCTCTAGGAGAAGAGCTTCTCAAGTAAAGAGACTGGCAGTGACCAAAGTCAGGCAGGTGAAGGATGTTAAGAGGTGAAGGTCAACAAGATAAGGTGGTGGACTGAGGGGGTTATGGATTAGGAGTAACCTTAAAAGCAATCATAAGAAATTTGACTTCTATTGTTAACCCATGGAAAGCTTTTGGTGGATTTGGAGCAAAGGAGGTATAAAATAAGACTTAGAATTTTAAAAAATCACTTTTAAAGTTCCTAATCTGGTAATGGTAGGACACAGTTTATATCATAGTACCCTTTTTACAAATAAAAATTATAACCACTAGACAAAATACGTTATTTTATTATGATTTCTTTAGAGAGTGGGGGAGGGGCAAATAAAGAGTGAGAGAGAGAATGTCAAGCAGACTCCTGGCTCAGCACAGAGCCTGATATGGGGCTTGATTTCAAGACCCTGAGATCAGGATCTGAGCTAAAATCAAGAGTTGGACACTGAACCAACCAAGCCACCCAGGTGCCCCAAAGAGAAAAAAATTTTTTTTAAATGATTTGAAAGCATTGGGTAAGAACTAAAAGCTGGTAGAAGTTAAGGGAATTCAACTCATTTAAGACAGGAAGCACACATAGTAACAGATTCACATTTCTATGACATAGTACAGACTGTTCAAACTAAGAGAAAGCCTCAGATTTGGCCCTGTGGGTCAGCAAACCCATTCCACAGTATTGACCCAAGAAAAATGAAAATATCTGTCCACAGAAAGACTTGTACACAAATGTTCACAACAGCCTTATTCATAATCCTGAAACTGGAAACAGCCCAGATGTCCATCAACAGGAGCATAGATAAACAAACTGATATTTTTATATGATGAAGTACCACTCAGCAACAAAGAAAATGACTGATATAAGTAACCACATGAATGAATCCAAAAAAATATTATGTGAAGAGGTATGAGTCAGACATTTGAGTCCTTGTACATTAAATCCAAGAACAGACAAAACCAATCTGTGGTGACAGAAAGTGAGGGCAAGAGTAGAGGAATCAACACCTGGGCATTTTCCAGGGGATGAAAATTTTCTTTATTTTGTTATGGATGGTAATTAAAGAGGTGTATATAATTTCTGAAACTCACTGACTGAACTCTTAAAATCTGTGCATTTTACTACAGGTAAATTACATTTCAATAAAAAGCAATAAACAAATCTAGCAGTATTTAAACCTCACAAACATTTATACTCAGTCAATCCCAGCACATGAAAAAATATGCCTTTCACTTGATTCATAACATAACAACAACTAAACAACACAGAGGCATAAATTCAACTTGTACGGGGATATAATTACAACAAAGTACTTTTTCCATAAATGCAGATGATAATAAGTATTTAAATCTTGAAGAAGTGTTCAAACACACATTCATAGCTATCTGTGCTTTAAGATTTAGCTCCATGAAGTACACTTTTCCTGCCCTCTTTACATAACGCTATTCATCCATCCTTAGAATTCTAACAGAAATGAAATATGATACTTTAAAAAATGCTAAAGCAAAATAATACAGTAAATTTACAAGTATCCAATCCAAATGTCTAATTTCTTATACTCCATATAAAAAACAGGTATTTAACAATAAATGAAGCAAACAATTAGCTGTTACACTTAACAAAGTGTATTGTACTATAATGGCCTTAGAGAGACATATTTTTTTAAGTTTTTTTTTTTATTTATTCATGAGAGACACAGAGAGAGAGAGAGAGAGGTAGAGACACAGGCAGAGGGAGAAGCAGGCTCCATGCAGGAGGCCCAATGCAGCACTTGATCCCAAGACTCCAGGATCATACCCCCTGAGCTGAAGGTAGATGCTTAACCACTGAGCCACCCAGGTGTCCCTAAAGAGATATATTTTTAAGAATGTCATAGGAAGATTATGATTTTAGAAATATTGGCTATCCATCTTTAAATGGAATTTTCTCAAGAACCTGGGAGAAGATATGATGAAATTTCACTAGTGTACAATGAAATGAATAAATATTATGAATAAACTCACCAGGTATTTGGTAAAGTTAAGAACATTCTTAACGGGAGAAATTCACATTAAACGTATTTCAAACAAATTTAAGTGTCAAATATATTTTTAAAAACTCTAACAAACAGGGGATGGGATCCCTGGGCGGCTCAGCTCAGGTTTAGTGCCTGCCTTCGGCCCAGGGTGTGATCCTGCAGTCTCTGCCTCCCTCTCTCTGTGTCTCTCATGAATAAATAAATAAAATCTTAAAAAAAAAAAAACAAAAAACCTCTAACAAACACAAAAGTGCATTTTAAGAAAAGGAGCAGGCTACTCAGAGTGCTTAACATATGCCTTACATGCATTTCTCATCATCACATCTGTTACTAACTGAGGAGCAGAGTTAACTTAAAACGTCAAATTATTTTGGGGAAAAATTATACAAAATATTTTGTAAAATCACAGGGCACAGAAAAATTACGCAGCTAACACCTAGGTGGTAGTATAGACTAATGGCTTAGGAATGCGACTACTTGTGTCAAATCCCAGCTCTGCCACTTTACAGTCTCAGAAAACAGACAAATATGTCAGTAATACCTGAAATAGAAGTTTTTACATTTTATAGAGTAGGAATAAATGTAAAGGAACTCTAAACAGAATTTTACGAGTAAAACTGAATACAGTATTCAAGTTCTATCTCAAGGGAAATTCACAATTTAATAAATGTTGTAACACATGCATTATAACAAAAAAATTAACAGAAAGCCTGTTAGGAGGGCACTGCTGACACAGGCAACAGTGATAAGACGGAAGAAAACAAAATTTGAATAAGTGGTGGTGACATTTCAATATCAAGTCTCCAAAGGGGTAAGGTATATTAAAAAAAAAAAAAAGTGAGATGGGATAAAATTTAAAAATCCCTTCAATCATATCTGGCAAAATCTATCATGAAGATTAATTTTCAGTCTGCCTCTGACTTACTGGACCTAAATAATAAAAGACAAAAAGGGGTGTTTTTAAAAAATAAATTAAAAATAAGAACCTTTGATTTTTTTAACTTATTACTTAACCGAATCTGACAATTTGAATTTAGAATTATTACCCACAGATGTTCCACTGCAAGCACTACATAGAGAGTTCATGCAAGTGAGCCCCTAAATTACCCAAACCAACAGTCATTGTAGATACACCTTTCGTTCACTATGTAAGAAGTCTCTGCCATATATTTTTGTTGCTATTTAAATGACACTATCTATTTTCACACAGCCTAAATAGTTATCAGAGCCAAAAAGGAAGACAGCATTATAGCTGCAGGAGGTAGCATGATTTAAAAGGAACAAAGCTTAAGAAACAGACCTGATTCTCATGTAAGCTTCACCACAGACCAAGCGCGATAAGGTGGTAAAGATACCCTTTATAAAGTATTATTTTCTTCCTTTTCAAAGATATCATACATACACAGAAAACTCTGTAGACCACCCTACACAGTAAAATTGTGCCTGACACAGAAAAACTGTGTACTAACATCTAGGTAGAAGTATACTATCATGGCGAAGGAATGTGACTACTTTTGCCAAATCCCTGCTCTGCCACTTATTCAGCTGCATGATCCTGAACCAGTTATTTAGTCCCTCTAAGCCTCAATTTTATTTTCAATATAAACTATAACTATTAAAAGGTTTTACAAGATACAAAGCACTTAGCAGAGCATTTGGCCTACAATAAATACATGAAATGTTTGCTATGATTTTAAGAAAGAAGAACAAAGCTGCTGGCAATACAATGACAGATTTTAAGATATACTATAGAGCTTTAGTAACAAAAACAGCATGGTACTGGCACAAAAACAGACACAGAGATCAATGACACAGAATAGAGAGCCCAGAAAGAAACCCACACTTACATGGTCAATCAATTTATGACAAAGGAGGCAAGAATATACAAGGGGGAATAGACAGTGTCTTCAATAAATGGTGCTGAGCAAGCTGAAGAGCTACACACAAAAGAATGAAACTGGACCACTTTCTTAGATCATGCACTAAAATAAACTTGAAATGCATTAAAGAAATAAATGTGAAACTAAAACCATAAAATTTCTAGAAGAAACCATAGGCAGTAAATTTCTTTGACATCAGCCGCAGCAACGTTATTTTTTAGATATGTCTCTTCAGGCAAGGGAAATAAAAGCAAAAATAAACTGCTAGGACTACATCAAAATAAAAAGCTTTTGCACAGCAAAAGAAACCAACAACAAAATGCAAAGAAAACCTATTGACTGGGAGAAGATATTAAAAAATGATGTATCTGATAAGGGGTTAATACCCAAAATAAAGAACTTATAAAACTCAACACTAAAAACACAATCTGATTAAAAAATGACTTGGACATTTTTCCAAAGACCTACATGTGGCCAACAGATACATGAAAAGAGGCTGAACATCATTCATCATCAGAGAAATGCAAATCAAAACCACACTGAGATATCACCTTACACCTGTTAGAGTGGAGAGAATCAAAAAGACAGTAACAAGATGAGGATGTGGAGAATAAGGAACCCTCCTGCACTGCCGGTGGGAATGTAAATTTGTGCAGCCTCTGTGGAAAACAGTATAGAGGTGCCTCAAATAATTAAAAATAGAGAGGCCCCTGGCCAGCTCAATTGGTAGAGTATTGGACTTTTTTTAAAAGATTTTATTTATTTATTTGAGAGAGAGAGAGAGAGAGAGTGCACGAAAGGATGGAGGGGCAGAGGGAGAAAGAGAAGCAGGAAGCCAACACAGGGCTCAACCCCAGGACCCCAGGATCATGACCTAAACCAAAGGCAGACCCTAACCAACTGAACCACCCAAGTGTCTGTAGAGTGAGTATGTGACTCTTGATCTCAGGGTCATGAATTTAAGCCTCACATTAGGCATAGAGCTTACTTTAAAAAAAAAAAAAAAAGTAAAAGTAAAAGTAAAAATACCATATGATTCAATAATTTTCTGAGTACCTATCCAAAGAAAACTAAAACACTAATTTGAAAACATATATGTACCCTTGTTTATTATAGCATTATTTAGAATAGCTAAGATATGGAAGCAACGTAAGTGTCCACCAATAGATGAATGGATAAAGAAGACACATGGTGTGTATGTGTGTGTGTATAGAAAAAGAATTTTTCTTATAGAAAAAGAATCTTCTGCATTCTTAAGGGAATAATACACAATTTATCATGTCCTTACAGCCACTTCTTTGCATATTTTATATGACAACTGATTAAGCCACTTCTTAGATGTTAATATAATGCAACATAATTTGGATAAAAAATATTACTTTAAAAAAACTATCATCCAAAAGACACTGAAAAATTACACACTAATGGCAGCAGGAAAAAGAAATATTTTTAAGTGTACAAGTATACTGTACTTGTATAAATTCAAGAAAGAAAATTATATAAAGAAAAAGGCAAATATTAAAAGGCAAGTACAGATTTTGCTAAATTGAAATGGTTGCTAAATTGAAAGAAGAACTTCAAGGACACAGAATGGAAAACTAAAATCTGTACAGGATATAGGGAAGAGTAGAAATTTAAATGATGAAACATGAAGCCATGATGTGGAGGACACCTGAGAACTCTCAGAATGCAGTTTAAAAAAAAAAAAAAAAAGGAGAGAAATGACAATAATAAAGAGCACTCTCTAACAATCTGTAGCTTACATCATACGTAATGGTAAGAGACTGAATCATCACCTCCAAAACCGGAAACAAGGTGGGGCACCAAGCTGGCTCGGTCAGCACAGTGTGCGTGCGACTCCTGATCTCAAGGTCCTGAGTTCGAGCCCTACATTGGGTGTGCAGATTATTTAAAAAAAATCTTAAAACAAGCAAACAAATTAACTAAATAAATAAAACTGGAAACAAGGTAGGATGTTTGGGCTTATGAGTCCTACTTACCATCATATTAAAAGTACTAATCAGTGCAATAGGGTAAATAAAAATAGTAAAACACTGAACAAAACAAATAAAACCTGCCCAGGCTGTCTCTATTCATGGACAGGTCATAGAAGACAAGATCAATATATAAAAATCAACTGTGTTTCCATATACTAGCAGTAAACAACTAAAACCCAGAATTTTAAAAACAGTACCATTAAAAAAATAAATGAATGAATGAATGAATGAATAAATAAATAATAAAATAAAAAACAGTACATTTACAATAACTCTAAAAACAAAAAATACTTAGGCACAAGTCTAACATAATACATACTGAATTTATATGCTGAAAAATGAACAAAGCTGTTATAACAAATCAAAGACAACCTAAATATGTGAGAGAGCTATACTCAATATTACTAAGAAGTCATTTCTCCACAAAGTGATCTATCTATAAGTTAAACATAATCTCAATCAAACTCTCAGCTGGATTTTTTGTAGAGTTTTTTTGAAAAGCTCCTTTTCAAATTTATATGAAAAGTCAAACTAGAATATGCCAAACAATTATGAAAAAATACACAAAACAAAACCTAAAGTTAGTAAACTCACAATACTTGATTTTAAGGCTTCCTACAATGCTTCTGTAATTAAGGCAGTATGATATTGGCATAAAAGCATAAAGATAGACACAGAGGTTAATGGAACCAAAAAACAGTGTCCAGAGAAAGAGACACACAAGTCTGTCAAATGATTTTTGACAAATGGGCCAAGGCAATTCAGTGACAAAGGATGTTATCAACATATTATGCCGGACATGTATAAATGAATATCTAAAATGAACATCTTTATGCAGAAAAAAAAGGAAATTTAATCTGCAACTTACACCAAATTAACTCAAAAGGGATCTTAGAGCTAAACATAAAACATTAACTTATAAAGCAGAAGAAAACAAAAGGGAAAATCTTTGTAACACTGAATTAGGCTACAAATTCTTAGATACAAAACCAAAAGCGGGATCAATAAAAGAAATTAACTGATAAATCAAACTTCATTGGAATTAAAAGCTTTTCTTCTGCAAAAGCCACTGTTAAGAAAAGGAAAAGGGAAGCTATGGATGAGGAGAAAATATGTGCAAATCCCATCTGAGGACACATGCCCAGAATACATAAAGAATTAAAAAACGCAACAGAAAGAAATCAAACACTATCTCCATATTATAACAACCCAAAACAAAAACACTCCCATGCATTTCCATATGCTGGGATTGACACCTGAGACTGTCCTTTAGATTACTAACGTGGAGTTTCCTTATCTGTGATAGTATGGAAAAAACAGGCAAAAGCTCTGAACAGATGTTTTACTCATGAAAATATAGAGAGACAAGTAAGCACATAAAAAGATCATCCACATAATTTGTTATTAGGAAAACACAAATTAAAAACACAAAATACCACCACAAACCTTAGATAAATAGCTTTGATAAAAGCAACTGACAATACTAAGTGCTAACAGGGTACTAGAACTCTCAGAGAATGCTGGGGAAAATGCACAATTATACCAATCCTTCACAAATCCTTTTAGCAAATCGGAGACGAGGAGAGAACACTTCCCAGCTTGTTTTACAATTCTAGTCTTACCCTGATACCACCAAAGATACCACAAAGAAACCATTATCTCCCATGAACACAGATGGAAAAACTGTTAACAAAATATTAGCAAATCAAATAGCAGCATATAAAAAGGATGATATTCCACACCAAGTGAGACCCATCCCAGGAAAACAGAGTGGGTTGTAAATCTGAAAATCAGTTATGCAATAGAATCTAATATAAAAAGCCCAAAATCTGTGGGATCATTTAACCTCCAGTGACTAAAGGTAACTGAAGAGCTCTGAATGTTGCTGCTATTTTACATTTGTCCCTAAGTGTTCACTGTGTTCACTAACTGCTGCTCGCACTAACACAGACACACAAAAACAACGTAATTATGTTATTCAGTAAAAATGTAGTAAGTCTTACAGACAGCTACACAGTTGACAAGAAAAACCAACTCTGCCTGAGTACTCAGAAAAGCAAAAAAAGGAAGACTGTCTCATGCCCATTCTGAAGTCACCGAACATATTTTAAACTAGCAACTAAAACTAAATCACACTGTGGTAGCCAATACGTCTGGAAATAATCTTACAGGAATATTGTATATAGGGGCCCCTGGGTAGCTCAGTCAGTTAAGCATCTGCCTTTCGTTCGGTCATGGTCCTGGGATCCTGGGATGGGGCCCCGCATTGCAGTCCCTGCTCAGCCAACGAGTCTGCTTCTCTCTCTCCCTCTGCTGCTCCTCCCTGCTCATGTTCTCTCTCTCTCAAATAAATAAATAAAATCTTTAAAAATAAGTAAATAAAAAATAAAAGGAATATTGTATATATTCTTTTTTTTTTGCCTGACTTCCTCTCATAAAACATTACCACTCTAAAATCCTTAAGGTACAACAATCTTTGCCATTCTTATTGAAAAATATCTTTCGGTTAATAGAATCCTCTACCTTGTGGGGAGCAAGAATCCTCTGCCTGAATTTTTCAACTGTTTCTTGACCCATAGAAGACCAAGCATTGCTGAACGCTTCTGCTTTGTCTTGTCTGAGATGAATGGTCTCTAACTGCTGCTGCAGAGCCGCTGGCTTCACGTTGTGATACACTGCCTATTCAAGAGGAAAAAAAGATCACACATATCTCCAAGATTCATACAGAGACCTCAGATTATAAGTAAATACAAAATTATCTTTAAATGATTTGAATGAAATGAATATTTCCTATTTCTATTGCAGAGTTTTAAAAATTTTACCAGTAATAATATACACAACTGGAAGATGCAGGGTTAAAAGGCCTAAATTATTCAGGCTATGCTTTTCCATTTTTGCCTGTGTTTTAAGTAATCCTAAGTCCACTTCATGGAAAAACTTCTTTGTAGCTATGTAAATGGTACCCTAATTAAAATATCATTTCCTTATTTCACTTAACTATTTCAAAGAAATGTACAGGGCACCTGGGTGGCTCAGTTCTTTTAAGCATCTGACTTGGGCTCAGGTCATGATCTCAGGGTTCTGGAATTGAGCCCTGAGTCAGGCTCCCTGCTCAACAAGGAGTCTGCCTGAGATTCTCTCTCTCTCTCTGGCCCTTCCTCTGCTCATACTCACTCTTTCTCTCAAATAAATAAATAAACCTTAAAAAAACAAAACAAAACAAAGAAATATACATTTATTTCTCAAATAAGAAAAAGTTTTCCAAGAAGCACTTTCTCAAAATTATCAATATCAACTTCCTAGGTAATATATAATAAAATATTATAAACATTTCTAGTAACATCTATTTCTTATCATCATTCTGGAACAATTTTTTCATAAACTTCATGGTTGCTCTGTCCTACCTGATTATCTTTTACTAGTAATGAAAACTCACCAGGATTAAGAACTGTAGTCACCTTCACAATCCGGAATCAAGCCTGTATGTAGTAGATGCCTGGGAGCTTGTCTTCCTAACAGTATCTGTTCTCTACAAGACTCTAGAAGCCACAGTACTATCTAAACTTTTATTTCACAAATATTCTACCAAGTCAACATTCAGGAATTTAGTGAGACTCTATTCTAAGCCCAGCAATGTGCTAGGTTTATACAAGAGGAACTAAAGATCTGATAGGTGCCTCACAGATTCAAAATCCTGTATGAAGGTTGACATACAGGAAGTGACAATGTGCTCCACTCTGACAAGCCAAGGATAAAAGGGATCCAGATGAGGGGAAAGCTGCCCAGGGAAAGATCATGGTGGCAGTGAGAGGAGTGGGACTTGAAAGAAAACTGAATGCACTGGAATGTAGACAAAAACTAGGGAACCAAAAGGGCAGCTCAGTAGGAAGAAACAGTATGACAAAGGGTCCTCTAACAACTACTTCTCTTCTAAATGTTTTATTTATCATTTTCATTAAAGAAATCCCCCAAAATCATTTATTAAATTTCTTAAATAAGAGAAATTTCCCTAAGTTATCAAACAAGGTAACAACAAAAATGTCTTATGCCCGTCTCAAGTCAGTGAAGTCTTGATTCATGCTGTCAAATACTTTACTCATGCTACTCAACATGCAGATTGTTTTCTAGAATGCAATACTGTAGGGAAAAAAGTAATACATTCAAAAATTTTTTTACTATATTAAAATTATCAATTAAAATATATTCGCAGCTTTCATCTGTACCCTTTTTTGGAAGAAATACGATGTTTACAGCTATCAGAGCAGTACCAATCTGCAGTAAACGAACCATGGTTAGGAAGCATGGAGCACTCAGAATACCTGTTCTAAAATGAATGATACTGTTTCAAGAACTAAGTGAAGATCTTGTTTCTCTAGAGAAAATGCGGCCTGAAGTTTTTCTTCTTCTTCTTCACTGAAACTGCTCTCAGCCTACAACATAAAAAGCAAGCTATTAGCACACATTCGAGTATTCAAAACTTAAATACTCAACAGAAGAGTATTTGGAGATTCATGTATTCATATGTGGAAGAGAAACTGAAAGAAAAAGTGAATGCAGGGTGAAAGAAACTGATGTGTTTGTAAATTTCATTATCTCAAAAATCACAGTACAACTCAATATTTGGATCATGCCAAATCAAGCTCATTTTAAATTAAAAAAAAAACCATCATCATCATTTTAAGTTCTATGATTTATAGGAGGTGGAAACTAACAGTAACTACCAAAAGACATGGACATTTACAAAAAACAATACTAGAAGGTAAAACCCCAAAATGTTGACAATAATTAATAGTAATGTCCACCTTCCTCATTCAAATATATTTACTGCGTATTTATTATGTGCTACAGAGAAAGACAGTTCATGCCCTCAAGTATACAATACTCTAGTTAGAAGAGCATGTAAAGGGCAGCCCTGGAGGCACAGCGGTTTGGCGCCGCCTGCAGCCTGGGGTGTGATCCTGGAGACTCAGGATAGAGTCCCGCATCGGGCTCCCTGCACGGAGCCTGCTTCTCCCTCTGCCTGTGTCTCTGCCATTCTCTCTGTGTGTGTGTCTATGAATAAATAAATAAAATCTTAAAAAAAAAAGAAAAGAAAAGCATGTAAAAGCAAATAGTTATTCAAGTAATTTTTATTTTGATGAGTTCTTCAAAAATGTGATTTACAAGAGCATCTAGGGGTACCTGGGTGGCTCAGTCAGTTGGGCATCTGCCTTCGGCTCCAGGTTATGGTCCCAGATCCTGGGATCAAGACCTGCATTGGGCATCCTGCTCAGCAGGGGTCTGCTTCTCCTTCTGCCCCTCCCTCTGCTCTTGCGCTCTCTCTCTTTCTCACATACTCTCTCTCTCTCAAATAAATAAATAAAATCTTTTTTTTTTTAAAGAGCATCTATAGAACAGGAAATTAAGTCTTTTTTATAATTTGAATACATAATTTTCAAGACTTACACATTATACAAATTAATTTGATAACCAAAATATCAGAGAAAATGGTTACCAAACTGAGTAGAACCTCTGACCAGTCCCCTTCTTTCCCTGACCTCCCTTCTTTCAAAATAATCTCCCTGACCTAAAGACACTGGTTTATTAAGTATGAAAAATGTAAACTACCAGAATAACTTGACATAAAAATAACTACTTTATCCACACATACTAAAAACACCTTTCCCTTACGGCTGCCCCTCCCTAACAGCAATGTGGAGAAATTTCAGAAGTTCCACAAGTCCCTGCCTTGAAAGCTTAGGACAATAACTACAAGGCTGTTCAACTGAAGCAGCACTAGAACCTAAAGGTAGCATATTTTGGGAGGTCAGTCATAACTCCTAGTCCCTACTACCTGTTTTATGACTGGGAAAATCATAAACCCAATTTGGCCAAAATGCCAATCACTTACCTCAAGAGAAATGTTTTGGCTTAAAAGTTGGAGAATTTCTGTGACTACCATACATCTTCTTGAAATAATCACGTAGGGGCACATGGCTCCGTCGGTTAAGCATCTGCCTCTTGATTTTGGCTCAGGTCATGATCTCAGGGTCATGAGATCGAGCCCCATGTGAGGCTCCAGGGTGGAACATGCTTAAGATTTTCTCTCTCTCTCTCTCTTCCCCCTGCCCCTCCCCGACATGTGTGTGTGCGCACCCACGCGTGCTCGCTCTCTCAAATAAAGTCTTTTTTAAAATTATGAAATAATGACCTATAGTACCAGATTTTATCAATATGAGGAATATTATAATAATATTCCTGAGTCACAAAATGCAATGAATATTTATAATTTAACTTCCAAGTTGGTCAATCTGATTCCTTTTAACATACATCAAATAAGTTTTTTTGACAAAACAATAGTAGTGACTGGGCAGGTAGAAAGATAAAGTTGCTGTAAGGAACAGGTGAATTAATAACACAAAGCCATTAGAACAGTATTGGAGGGAGCAAACAAACTGGGAATCACAAACACCGGGGAATGGAGCTGCTCTTAGGTTGTGGTGTCTAGTCTCTCCCCCTACATCACAGATTCCTTATAGCCAGGAATTTGAGGACCTATATCTGTTTTCTGTTTTCCACGCAAGGAAAAGAAATAACTCTAAGAATAGCTATTGAGCACCGACTCCATAAGCACCAATGTATTAGGTATGGAAAAGGTAAAGATGGGTAAGACATGATAATTAAGGTATTCAAGGTCAGCGAAAGACTTTGCCATCAGAAAACAAATACTATGCTGTACTAAACTGATGTGACAATGAACCAAGTGTTTTAGAAGCATAGAAAACAAATTATTGAGAGCGACATGGCCAAATCCTTGAAAGATGCCTAGTTTATTCACTAAAGAAGGGAAGAAAGACATTGCAGTTAAGGAAAAGAGTGTATGCACAGACACAGAGGTAGAAAAGTTCATGTTCTAGTAAAAGAGCAGAGTCCAGTGTGATTGGAGCACTTGCAAAGTGGGAATAATATAGCTTGTGGCCATATTATACTATATGATCAGGGACTCCTGGGTGGCTCAGCGGTTGAGCGTCTGCCTTTGGCTCAGGTCGTGATCCCAGGGTCCTGGGATGGAGTCCCGCATCACGCTCCCTGCATGGAGCCTGCTTCTACCTCTGCCTATGTCTCAGCTTCTCTCTGTGTGTCTCTCATGAATAAATAAATCTTTAAAAACAAACAAGCAAACAAAAAGATATGATCAACTGGGCTTTTTTGTTTTTTAGGAAAAAAATATTTGGAGAGATAAATAGACTAGCATCATGAAGCAACAACAGGAGGGAGAAGACTGAGCAGAGATACCAGTTTGAAGACAGTTAATGCATTCTACAGCAGGGACATAAAGGATCTGAACTAAGACTATGAAGAGAACTTGAATTTGAGAGACACATCAGATGAAGAAAGGGCTCTGAAGCCGGCTGGCTCCCAGGAAAAAGAAGAGGAAGTGGTCCAGGTTCTCTGGGTGTGGTACAGAAGTGCTGAACCACTATATTCTACACCTGAAACTAACATTACATAGTATGATAACTAACTGGAATTTAAAAAAAAAATTTTTTTAAGTTCAGGTTCTCATTTAATGGTGACGCCTGGCACCACCAGGCAGAGCAGTTACTAGTTACTAGGTGCTCCATAAACATGTATTGGATGGAATTAAATTTTTACAACGCATTAAAGAAGTTAACTTAGATTGGTGACCAAGGAGTAAATCACTAAACATCAATATGTCCAAAATAATCACACGCTTGAAATAGAAGAGACAGATTCAATAAAAGATTAAATATTGGGGTGATAACAAAACCACATCATTATTTTTAAGAGGAAGAATGAAATCAGAATTTCCCCAAAGCATGTTACACAGAACCTGAGTCCCAAAATATATATCATAATATCACAGTTCCAAGGTCAAACACGTTTGGAAAATCTTGCACACCATATTCACCCTTAAATGTTTACTGTAAACACTACCATAAAATATATTTATATTTTATATATTTATATTTATAAATATATTTATATATTTATAAATATATTTATACATGCATATGTATACACACACGCTCTCTGAAAAGTTCCTTAAAAAAAAAAAAAAGATTAAATTTAACGCAGAGTCTCCCAAATTTTTGACGATGGGACATTACAAAATTTTCTACAGACTCAGTGAGCACTGGGGAACACTGTACTTTGGAGAAAGTTTCTCAAGTAGAAACAGTTTCAGTGCAATCACAAGAAAGTATTATAAACTACAGAAATGAAAAATACAAACCTTCAGGTGAAGTTTTTGAAGAATTCGGGTGAGCAACCGTGGAAACCTTCCTATTTCTATTGCATTTATCAGCGACACAGCTTTTTTCATGCTAAACAAATTTGTAAAACAAAATTTTAACATGAGTTTTCTAAGTGATACTGTACTTGCCATAAGTACACTTGTCTATAATTACTATTGTCTCAAAGTTTCCATTTCAACAACTCTGATTGCTATAAAGAGGATAATGGCCAGCAAAGGAAGCAGGACATTTCCAGAAAGATGCCACCCAAAAGTACTTTTCCATTTGGCAGTTTCTCTTTCTTTGGAGCAAGGTGAACTAATGAGGGAAGCTTGCATTCTGTGGGGAATGACATTAACTCAGCAGCGAGTATTTAATACTCACTTAACCCACAGAGGAACTATGGAAAGAGTGGAAGGAGGAAAGTGGCAATGACACCAAAATACAAAGAAAAGAATGCTGCGCAGCAGATAATGCTATTTTAAGTGTGTGTGTGATAGATAAAATCATTTGAGGTAAGAGTACATAATTGTTTTAAAACCCTGCTTCAACAGCAATAATCAACTTTAGGCGATAAGAACTATTTTACTGCATTATACTGGATATAGCTTACTGATGTGGTGGGGATTAAACAGGTCACTGATGGGAGGAACTGGCCATCACAAATCAAGGAATCCAGGAAGAAGGAAAAACTTTAAAATGACAACTCTCTTCTTCAAGAAGATTCCTGCCCAGTTAGGGCACAAGGAAATTACTTTCCAACTTCAACTACTTACCGGCACACACCACCTGCGCTAGTATTTGTTTTTCATGAAAAGAGAATCACTTCTATTTAAATAATTGCATTTTAAGAGAGGCCTTTATATCACCACCCTGGACAGCCCACCTCCCCCACCAAAAATGAACCAAAAATAAATAAAATGAAATCAAAAGGCATGTTACCAAAGTCTGGCTAGAAACTGTAACCAGCTCAACACTCGGCCTTCAGCTACTCTATCGGCCTGAGGGCTACTCTATCTTGACCGAAAAGGATCTGAAGGGGCGCCTGGGTGGCTCGGTTAAGCGTCTGCCTTCCACTCAGGTCCTGATCCAGGAGGGGGACTCTGCCCAGCAGGGAGCCTGGGTCTCTGTCTCTGCGGCCTCCCGCAAGCTCTCTCTCGTTCTCTCTCAAATACATAATTAAAAAAAATTCTTTTAAGGGATATTGACACGCGTTAGGGATTAGAGTCCGTCCGGCACCAACGCGAGCCCTTAGCATAATCAGGCCTGAGAGAGAGCCGAAAACAGAAAGGCCACAGCTTCCCGCGTCACTCAGCAGCACTCCAGGTAGGCTCGGGTCCTCCCGACCCCACACTCTGGGCATGGCGACACGCGACACACGCCACACGCCACACGCCGGCCCACGGCCCACGGCCCCCAGCCGCCAGGCGCCCCGCAGTCCCCTAGGGGAAGTCTCCCCGGGAAGGGGAGACGCCCACAGTCCCCCGCACCCCTGCGGGACCGCCCCGCCCTTTCGCCACTCCGCACGGCCGCCCCCTCGGCGGGGCCCGTCTCGGAGCCCAGGCGACAGCCGGCAGGGACGTCCCGGCGCCGCCCGCGGCCCCGCCACCCCGGGCAGCTACCTGGGGCTCTCCGGCAGCATCAGCGCCGTGGCGGCCGCCATCCTTGTCGCTCCCACGCCTGGCCCCGCCCATGCGCTGTCAGCCCAGCCAATGGGGGCGGGCCTACGGAAAGCCGGGAGGGCCCAGCCGCGCAGCCTCCGCCTCGGGCGCCGGGGCCGCGGGGGCCGCCGGGTCCTGGCCCTGCCCCTGCCCCGGGGCGGAGGGGAGGGGCCCTCCTCGCGGTCCTCCCTCCGCCGTCGCTGTTCCGCCTCAAGCCGGTCTGCTTGTCATCACCTAGTTATCTATTTGCTTATTAGACATGCGCAGCTGACCCTGGACCCACTGGCGGTTAAGGATGCCCAGCCGGCCACAAAGTCAAAAATCCATGTAGAACTTTGGACTCCCTAAAAAAAAAAAAAAAAAAAAAAAACAACTTCGGACTCCCCAGAAACTTAAGCACTGACAGCCTCCCGTTCCCCGAGTGCCTTGCTTGCCGACAGCCTAGTAGATTGACTCCTTTTGTAGGTTATATTTACTGTATACTATATTATTATAATAAGCTGCAGTAAGCTAGAGACGAGGAAATGTCATTAAGGACGTCCTAGGAAGGCGCGCCGCGGTGGCTCGGGTCCTGATCCCTGCGGCCGGGCTCCCTGCGCAGAGCGGAGGCCGCTTCTCCCTCTCCCTCTGCTGCCCCCCGCGCCTGGGGCTCGCGCGCGTGCGCTCTCTCTCTCCGTCAAATGAAGAAATAAAATCTTTTAAAAAAAGAGAATCAAAAGGAAAATACATTTCAGTGCGGTACTATATCAAAAATCTGAGTATGAGTGGACTTGCGCAGTTCAAACGTGAGTTGTGCGCAGGTCAAAGGTATATATATCTGGATATGAATGTGTATCTTTTTTTTTAAGATTTTATTTTTTTATTCATAAGAGACAGAGAAAGAGAGAGAGAGAGAGAGAGAGAGGCAGAGACACAGGCAGAGGGAGAAGCAGGCTCCATGCAGGGAGCCCGACGTGGGACTCGATCTCGGGGCTCCAGGACCGCGCCCTGGGCTGAAGGCGGCGCCAAGCCGCTGCGCCACCCGGGCTGCCCTGAATGTGTGTTTTTATGTTGTAGGCGTGTATAAACATGCTTAGGTGTCTGTGCATATACATAAACGTTTACTTAGCAGAGAAAGTTTAAGCACCCCACCCCAGCCAGTGTCTGGTCTATGCTGCAGAGGGGCAGGCAGTGGTAAGCTCCCCCCAACACCAGCCTGGGGGGTGTCACCCATCAACCCCCAGGAGAGGTCATGCCACCAGCTCCAGCCTAGGCACTGCGTAATCAGCCCTTCCTGCATCTGTATCCCTGCGACTGTAGGGCACCAGGCAGAGCTTGCAGTGTTATACCTTCATTCCTCCAATAGAATTTGTTGAACACCTATTGTATGCAAGATACTGTGTTGGGCATTTGGGATACAAAAAAACGAAATGCCTGCCCTCAGGATTTGCCGGTACTTCAAATGGACAAATTTTATTGCTCCCCTCTGTGGTCTGGTGCTGAGCTGGGTCCTGCTTAATAGGGAAAATTGATATCCGCCCAGACTGCCATTTAGAATCTCACAGTAGAGCAGGGACACAACATGGGTTCATACAAACCTTTGTCGGCCTTGGGGAAAAACACATAGTACATTGAAAGGATTCGGAGGTGAGAGAAGTGGTAAAGCCCGACCTGGAAACCTCTCTGTTACAGGTGGCATGAAGTCTTGAATGATAGATTATGGCTGGTGCCTTTGAGCTAGTGAGAAATCCGGACTCATTAATGTTTTCAAGTAGAGAAATCTTTGTGATGAGAGCTACTGTTCTTTTTTTTTTTTTTTTGTCTTGTTTTTGGTTTTTGTCTTTTGAAGATTACTGTCAGCCAAATGATGATTGGATTGGAAAGAGGTAAGCAGGGAAGTCAAACAGGGAACTATTGCAATAATCTATGGAAGGCAGTAAAATCCTGTGGTAGTAAAATAGCATTAGAGGATGAAAAAAAAAATAGCAAGTGAGTTAGAGTTATATTTCAGCTGTAGAATCTTCGGGAGCTGGCAAAAGATTGAATTTAATTTTCCTACCTAATTATGTTTTACTTAAATTATTATTTAAATTAGTTGGCATTCCTAGAGCAGCCCAAAAACATCCTAAGTGAAAGGAGAAGCCAGATTGCAAATTAAAAGTGAATAATCCCCACATGGATAATTGAGTCAATTATACAGTGTGTTGAACACATACAAATACATTTAATTCTACAACACTCCACACACTCCCCAATTTGTGCAGTATCAGAAAAAGATGTATGTGAATCTACGTAAATTATAGGTGCCTGATACAAACACAGATTACTTTACCTGGCATCATTTTAGAAGGGTCCCAGTTCCCTCAACTTCTGAATAATTTCAGCGTTTTGTGTTTTAATTCCTTGCCTGAAGTAGAGCCACTAACCAGCTAAAACCATTTTGAATCTGTAATGAAATTTACCTCCTGGTTTCCTTCAAAACCATAGCTAGTATTTTGAGCTAAAGGGCATCAGAATGGTTGGAGCCCTAAATCCATGTAACCTGGAATGAAGCCTCCCCTAAATTTCTTATTCCTGATCTGAAAAATGAGAATAAGAATAATATCTGTGTTTGCTCCCCTGGGCTGCGGTAAGAATTAAAACAGTGTGATGTTTATATGGGAGAAGTACTCTCCCCTCCTTTATAATGCAAAGCACCGACTTCCAAGGATTTAGAAAAAAATAAAAAATCTCCAGGGTTTCTCTTAATTTCATTGATGGGGTTATTACTTTCTATTGGTACTTGTTGCTATAAAGGCTTGATGCAGAGAATAATTTTACCCCTTAAATGAGATTCTCACCCAAAATATTTCTGTGGTCTCTGGAGTATAGGCATGAGTCCATGAAAAAGTCCTTGTTGCCACCGGCTAGAGACAGGATATGCACCTCCTAGAGGCACGGTTCTATACTACACTTTATCCCTAACCCTCAGACTTGTCAACTTGTCTTGATGATGGGTCCAGAGCCCAGATTAGCTGCCCTGATCTGTTATGGCTTCTAAACATGCTGAATGCCCCCAAACTTCTTCCATATCCTTTCCTTCATTGCAACTTCCACCAAATCCAACTTTTTCTATTTTTTCATCCTGTGTTAGCCTGGGTTGTCTACAAAACAGCCTGAGGAAGTGAATTGCATTCACTTTTGCATTAGGAGTGAATGCAGAAGGAAAGGAGGGAAGCAAATACAAGGGGACATGTTATCCAGCTGGTTACAGATGGAAAACCTAGTTTATTTCTCAGTGCTGTGGTATTTCCAGACACACTATTTTGAGGTACGGTGTCTTAGAACAGCCAGGAGGTGGAGTGAGCACATTTGTCTGCAGACTCTTTCCAGTCTTCTTGTTGGTCAAAATTTGTCCCGTTGGCTCACACCTGCCCTCTATTCCAGGGGTATGTTACCTGGCGCTTGTAGGCATTCATGGGAAAATCCAGAGCTTCCATGAGTTTGGCACAACCCCTGCCCCTACCTCTTGGATATCTCCTCTCCCATTACACACCCCACCAAGGGTGACAGCAAGTGGCAGGGACTTTAAGAGCAACAGTTCAGAGTTCACTGAGGCCCCTTTATCAGGAAAGTTGAACAATGAACCAAGATGATGAACCATCTCAGGATGAAGTAAGGCTGAGCATATCTGGGGAGGTACATACCTCAGAGACAGTTTTGCTCCTTGGGTGGAATCTCAACCCAAGAGTTGAATGAGCCTTGAATATTTTAGCTCTTTGGTGATGCAGGCTTTTTAGTTCACATATACCCTGTGTCTGTAACAGCAAGGTTGGAGCACTGTATCCCAGGAGCTAACACTTCCATCTGGGTAAGACCTTTGTCCTGTTTGGGGACCCTCCCTTTGGGCAAGTTCTTTTTCAAGAGCCCCATGGCCACTTCCTACAATATAGTCTGCACCCACTCTCTCCCCACACCACATGATTTACATCTTTGATACCCAGCAGAGTAAATACAAGATCTGGGCCTTTTATCCCCCACAAAGTCTCCTCCAACCCTTAAGGAAACCCTGGGTACACCTAGGAGCCCAGCCCAAATCAACGCAAATGGTTATCTTTGGAGGAAGGGTAACACCTACTCACCCAACAGACTAGTATCTGAGTCCTGGGAACCCAGTCCAGCCAGGACAACCTTGTAAGCAAGCTCTTGATATATATTGTCAAACTGGGAGCATAGGCATTTTATTACGCACCTCGAATATTCTGGCAGTGGGTTGGCTAAGCACCTGGCCTAGGTCCTTAACTCTGTGAAAGTCTGTAGTCCTACAACTCATCCCACATTTCTCAGGTGAACTCTCAAAGGTTTGAGTCACAGAAGGGCAGAAGGCTAGAACTACCAACTACTTAAACCCTGTCCCCAGATGACTAGCAAATGCAAAATTCACATTCCGCTGCTTTGTCGCATTCTCTTGCAGAAGCCATTGGCCCAGTTTTTCTCCTCCTCAACACCACACGGAACACACACCTCCCCCTTCTCCATAACACCCCTTGGTCACAGTTGCTAGCCCTGTTTTTAGCTCTGAAGTCAGCACTTGCCTCATAGGTGTGCGTGAATCGGTTGAAGTGGAACCGAAGAACACCCTTCTAGATGAGAAACATGCGATTGTTCACTCCACATTTCTCCTCTGATTCTCGGGGGAATGAAGTCTCAAAACTGCATATTTTTTTTATGAGTCGGTTATGGGAAGGTTCCTGTTTGATGTGAGATACATCAGGAATAAAGAACACATGAGCATCATCTGTTCTCTGAGTATTTGCACATGAGGTTGTGATGTGGAAAGGAAGCAAGAAGCTCAGGGGAAAAGGAACAGAAAAGAAGAGAAAAGCAAAACAAAGAATAGCATCAAGGTTGCAGGCCACATTTGCCCATAACAAACAATATTAAGCAAACAGAGTGTGGGCAGGGGTATGGGAGGGAAATGTTTATTAAAATGTGATAAAGATATACTTTGTGCTAAATGAACAGATCCCTTTCTACTCTACTCTTAAAGTTGAAAATCATCTCAAATTATCACCCCTCCATTTTAATTTGCACCTAGTTTCCTCCGTTCTACTTCCCCTAGGCCTGTGCCATTAACAGGACTGATATTTACACATGGAAGGTGTGAAAGATTGAATGGTTTCTTCAGTAATTTCCACCACTGAACACAGTTGGAAAATAAGTTTCCCATACAGACATATTGTGTGTGGTGTTGTTACAGTTTCCCTTTAACCCCATCTCTAGTAAAGAAATAAAAGTAGTAGACACAACAAACATGCAACAGAAAAAGAAAAATCCACCCAGTGGCAGCAAATGAGAAAAGAAGCGTAACTTAATAACACATTTGAAAAAGTATCTTCCAGGAAAAGAAACAAAGCATCTGCCTGGTTAATATGGACCCTAAAGGTGATGCCCCACCTGCTGAAACAGTGCTAGAAAGAGAAGGTGTCCACAAAGCCATGAGAATTCCCCAGTGTATATATTCCCCAATTTAAAGAGGAACAGGATGAGAGGTAAATAGCAAGAGGAAAGTGTGGGAAATCCTGGGGGCTTTAAGTCTATGAGGGCTGGTACTCGGTGGAGGAACCTCCAGGAATCACTCTTCTGTCATGTCCGGGCAAGGGGAAAAGTGAGTGGTAAGGCAGAAAAAACAAAACTATATTTAGTATCCCAAATGAGGAGTAAGGAGTTAGAAATTTAAAAAGAGAAAATAAGAAGAAAAGATACCTGAAGACAAAGCCAATGGAAACGATTACATTGGAGCTGTAGTGAAAGTAGATTCCCTCAGTATCCCCTCCTCCCTCCACTATTAACACTGGCTGAAGTCCACAGGAACCCTAGTTCTTCCCCTATACAAAGTGGGAATGAGAGAATGAAATACGGAAATGAGGGGCACCTGGGTGGCTCAGAATCCTGACTCAAGATTTTGGCTCAGGTCATGATGTCAGGGTTGAGCCCTGAGATCAAGCCCTACGTTGGGCTTTCCTTTTTTTTTTTTTTTTTTTTTTTTTTAAGATTTTATTTATTCATGAGAGACACAGGCAGAGGGAGAAGCAGACTCCATGCAGGGAGCCCCACATGGGACTCGATCCTGGGACTCCAGGAACACACCCTGGGCCGAAGGCAGGCGCTAAACTGCTGAGCCACCGGGCTGCCCTACGTTGGGCTTTCCACTGAGTATTGAACCTACTTGAAATTCTCTCTCCCTCTCCCTTTGCCCCTCTCCACCTTAAAACAAAACAAAACAAAACAAAACAAAAAAGATAAATCTTAAGGAATAGAGAAGTGAACATCAGGCCTGGCTCAGGAGGAGTCAGAGGCTCTGGGGTGCCACAGTAAATGAAGGGCTAATCTAAGAGCCTGGGGCATTCCTGCTCAGGGGTAAATTGTGATACAAGACAGTGACTAAAATTTCAGAGTTGAGATATTGGAAATTAAATCCACCAAAAAATGCTACCCTCAGCCCTGGCTTCCCCCTAAGTTTTTGGAGAGAAGTAGATAGAAAGCAACACTTAGCCATCAAGCTGGCATCCTGGATGGAAAAACAAACAGATCTCACAGTAGCAGACAAAAGAACTAAAAAACTCTGGCACCACATCAGAGGTCTGGGCAGAGCTGTCCACATTCCACCCAAACAGGAAGAGAAAAAGGGACATGGCAACTGCATAGTCATCCCATAGAAACCTATATGAAAAAAGAGGTATACGGTATGAAAAAAAAAAAAAACATGAAAAGTGCAATCTGGAATAAAATATAGCCTAAGAGGCAGAAGAAAATCCCATGTGAATGCTCAAGATAGCACTTAGTAAGAAAATTAATTCAGTGGAAAAAGAGCTAAAAGAACTTGGAAAAAACATCAAAATTAGATGTAGAAGGTGTTGCAAAACCAAAAAAGAAATAGAGGACTAAAATTGCACCATTTCCTAAGTAATATATAAGCCAGAAACTGAGAGAAACAGACTAAACACAATTGCAAATTGAATTTTTAACAGAAAGGAAGGACTATTCATAGCAAAGGAAAGAGACAAACACAAAGTAGATACTGAGAACACAGAAAGGCCAAAACAAAGATAACCATGTCCCCAAGTCAAAGAACCCAACAGATAGACACAAAAATACATTCAAATATCATAGTAAGAAGTCTGACTCTGTTTTTGATGTTTGACAGCTAACAGCTTTCACGCCCCCATCACCACCTCCCCCTGCTGCCCAGTAGGGCCAGACTAATCAGGAAGCCCAGGGGCTCCCTCCTTTAGCACTGGGAAGAAGTCCAAACCACATAAGCTGCTGGTGTGCATGGGATAACCATGCTGGTTTCACTCCCTAAACACCATGAAACACCTTGCCAAGAGCCCTTCTCCCTTCTCCCAGGCCATTTTTGGACCTGCTTGGGGTGCCTGCCCTACTCCTCCCAGAAAGCCCCACTATGTGAGTAACAAACCTTTCATACTTTCCCATTGTGTGTTTACCTTCATCAGTCTCTACACCAAACCCAGTTCCAGCTGGGGGTGACAAGTCCACCTTGGGATGGGATTCGATGGGATTATCATTACAAATATAAGCCAGAAGACAATTTCTCCATAAGATTAAAAAAATTCTATGTGTAGTTTGATGGAAGAGTGTATTGTGTTCCAAAGAACCTGATACAAAATGGTGATCCCAGGACAAATTCTGGTAAAGTTATCAAACTCCAAGAATAAAGTAAATTATTTGGACATCCAAATGAAAAAAAAAGTGAGAGGAAAAAGAATCGACAAATTTCAGACTTCTCCATAGCAGGATCTACAAAGTTTTGAGAAAAAATGCTTATGTCCAGCCGAGAAGCTATTCAATTTTTAGGCAAAAGTTACATATTCTCAACCAGAATTGCAGTAATAGTTTTTAAGAGTTCCTTTTGGGAAAAGTGGTGGCTGAAAACAAATCAACCAAGACATTTTTTTTAATTTATTTATGATAGTCGCAAAGAGAGAAAGAGAGAGAGGCAGAGACACAGGCAGAGGGAGAAGCAGGCTCCATGCACCGGGAGACTGACGTGGGATTCGATCCCGGGTCTCCAGGATCGCGCCCTGGGCCAAAGGCAGGCGCCAAACCGCTGCGCCACCCAGGGATCCCTCAACCAAGACATTAATGAAAATAAAGAAGTCAGGAATGGGAGTCCTTTGGCATGTAGTGAACACTAAATCCATATAGAACTAAGGTTTAGTTAAAATGGAAATTAGGTTTATAAAATTAAATATGAGTATTTTAATGTTTGATGATGTAAAATTAATGTACTGCTAAGAGAACAAGTTTCAGAATGGACAAAATAAGTGCAATCAAATTTTAAGAGTACTGATTTCTAAATCTTTCACACTATCTTAAATGAAATACATGGCATAAGCAATAAATTGGCTGTAACTCTTTAGGCTTTTCTTAAATCTTTGCAAGGGTAACAATCTGCAGAACTGTGGTCTGAATATGGTCCATCAGTATTCCTGTGGAAATATTTCACTCATTTTGTTTGATCTACTCAGTGATGACAGAGGCAACATAATCAGAGAGATTTTTATTTTGAAAACAATATGAAGTGACTTAATATTTACATCTTGCTTCATGAATCATATTCTACTCCTGAAGGCCCTTGAGTTTGAGACTCTGGCTTTAGAGGAGTATTTTAGGAACACCTGCCTTTGTTAAAGAAACAATGATCTAAAATAATTTCCTTGGTTTCTTTTCCTTCTCTTATCCACTTTACTAAAATCATTTTACATGTCTATAGGTAGATTGCATATATCACATACAGATCAAGATCCAGACATAAATATGCATACAGGGATCACTGGAATTCAATTTGGCAAATGTTCGCAAGATTCCTGACTAGTAAGATTTTTTCTATAATTTTCATCATCTACTTTGTATTTCCCTGCCTTGCTGGAATTTCCAAAAATGAGAATGTATTGTTTGTACAGAAACAGTAAAGTCATCATTCAAAACATAATGAAAACAAAGTGAATTACTTTTGTGCCGTTTTTTTTTATATTAGATGCTAAAAGAGCTTACCTATCAATAACATTACTTTGAGTGACCGAAATATTAACATCATTTCTTGTGGTAATTTGAGTAATATTAATGCATTACTCATCATCAAAATTCACGTAAGATCTTTTTTGTGTTAAAGAAAGAAAGGTTCAAAGTAAATTATTAATACTACTGCATTTAGAAAGAATGTAATCACTTGTCTCCTCAGCATAACCTCCCATCTTTTGTTTAGACGAGATTTAAGAGCTTTTCCCATTAGCGTTTGTTTAGATATTAGTAAAGTGACAAGAGGAGCACAGTTACTTTTCTTCAGCATCAGTCAGCGCAACATTACTGAAGATAATGCGGTTCTTCTAACAAGTCAAAGAGCCAGAGAGGTCCTACCCGGTCTCATTAAAACCCCAGGTAACTCATAGGATTTGTTTGACATGTCACCAAATTCCCTCATTTCCAACAACACGCCAGCCCATTCTCAGTTCTGTGTCTAGAACTGGAGTCATTTCTCCTTTGTGATACTTTCAGACAGAAAAAGGTCATTAGGCAAAAGCTAATAAATCCAAATAAAGTATGGATCTCAGTTAATAGTAATGTATCAGTATTGGTTTACTAATTGTAACAAATATGCCATATTCATCTGATATCTGCTATTTAAAAAACACAGTCCTACCCCATGAGGAACTTACGAACTAAGGTGAAATTAAAAAAAAAAAAAAAAAGACAATGCAAAGTAGACAAGAGCGCCATGATTGATGTGAACACGGGTCATTGTGGATGCTCTGAATCCACCACGGTATTCATGGTACCATAATAGCCACCCTTTATCAAGCTATGCTTACTGTGTGCCCAGCATAGTTTTAAGTGCTTTACAAGCATTATTTCATTGTACCTCACAACAGTTCTATGGGCAGGTCCACTTGCAAGGATAAGGAAACTAACAAAGAGAATTTGCATAACTTTCCCACGGTCATTCGGTGGTGGTGGTGGTGGTGGTGGTGGTGGTGGTGGTGGTGGTGGCGGTGGTGGTGGTAGGTAGAGCCAGGACCTGAATGCCATGTGCTAACTCAAGACTTGGCTTTTCACCACTGTCCTGCTGAGAGTTCCAGAAAGGCTGAAGGTAACAAGGAGCATGATCTTCAAGATTGCTCACAGACAGAAACTTTGTGATGAATGCATAACAACAGAAGAGGCTAAGAAGGAAGAGTCAGAGAGGAATGCGGTAGAATCAAGAGTTGAGATGGCTTCAAGAACCAGAGTGTGGCCATCAGCATTAAACACCAAGAGGAGGTCAAGCAAAAAGATGATATAAAGGACCTCGGGCTTGGGATGCCTGGGTGGCTCCATCAGTTGAGTGTCTGACTCTTGGTTTTAGCTCAGGTCATGATCTCAGGGTTGTGGGATCTGCTCTGCATCAGGCTCTATGTTCAGAAGGGGGTCTGCTTGGGATTCTCTCCATCTCTCTTGACTTGTGCCCCTCTCCCTGTTCACGCTGTCTCTCTGAAATAAATAAATCTTTTTTTTTAAAGGTCCTTGGGCTTTAACTATAGTGGTGTTCTTGGGGATCTTGGCAAGGGAAGTTTGGGGTCCGTGGAGGTTGGGGGGAGCCAATGCGATTCTCAACTCACAGTGAGTTGAGAATGAAGAAATAAGTGACAGATATGGATATACAGAGGGCGCCCAGCTGGCTCAGTCAATAAAGCATGGATCTCTTGATCTCAGAATTGTGAGTTCAAGCCCCAGGTTGAGGGTAGAGTTTATGAAAGAAACGAAAGAAAAAAAAGAAAAGAAAAGAAAAGAGAAAGAAAGAGAGATACATTGAGTGCTGAACATTATTTCTAGAAGCCTGGCTGTCCAGATAAAGGGAGAGCTCAGCAACAAACATCTACCCAAAGAGAGATCATTTTCTACAGTTGGTTTTGCTTTGTTTTTCTAAAAATGGAGAGACCAGAGCATGGGTAGTGGGTGTTGAGCTGACCCACCTAGCTTCTCTTCCAGTCAGTTTTGCAACAGCATCTAATTTTATGACTATTCCTCTTCTCCCACTCCATGCTGTCTTGTTGGGATTGCCAGTCTGGGGCGCAGATTCTGACCCACCTTAGGACCACTCAATACTGTCACCAGGGACTTTAGAACTTGATTGACACTAGGATAAAAATGGTAAGAGTTGATTCACCCCAACAATGAGGAGGAGTGCAGCCCCCATGGTTAAAAACCTCTTATGATTTTTCAGCGTGACCATATGGAAGCTTTCCCTGGCAGGCCTCAGGGAAGAAAGTTGCCGTCCCACACCAGTGGGGTGCACAGCCAGGGCACTGAGTCTGAGGGGGAGTTGCAGTCAAGGACTAAGCCCCTTTGGCTCATGCTCTTGGCACACTTGCATTTCTGGCCAGGTGCCTCCATTTCTGGGTCCCTTTCTCTGAGGCTTTGGGCACAGGTCCTCTTCAGTTACTTCTACTCCTTATCGGCTCCTTATCGGGAGGAGGAAGGAATCTGAAAGACACCTTTCTCCACTCTGACTCGGTAGCCATTACTCTTCCATGTCTAGACCTTACCCACCTTGTCTCCCCCAACACAAGGGGCATAAAGTTTTATGCAGGAGCCTTCCATTCAGGGCTCCCTGGGCAGTGTTTGCACAGATCTACCTGAACCTTGCCCAGGAGGAACATGGAACAGAGGGAGTCCTGCTCCGTCTGGTATTAGTCTCCCCCTTATTCCACCGCAGTGCCTGAAGACTTGAGTCTTCTTCTTTGGCTCTATTTGTTGCTTTAAGCAGCTATTATGTCAACCTGACAACTCAGCTCTCCCCCAGATCAGCGGAGATCCTGACCACTGAAGGCCACGGAGATCAGCGGAGATCCTGACCGTGGTCCTAAAGGCCACAGTCTATAATGCAATGCTACCCATCTCCAGAGAGCTGCCCTGGCACCTGTTCTTCTCAAAGCCGGTTCTTGTGCATTTCCTTACACATGATGGGCCCTTTTTTGGCTTCAGTTAGCCAGAGTTCTTTGTAGTTGCAAAACCCTAGCTGTCTTGAATGTATCTATAGGCTGATCATGAAAAGCCAACAAAGAAACTAAAAAAAAAAAAAAAAAAAACTCCATATCAGTCCACATAACTAACTGGGTGTCTTCAACACAGACAGCTTGAGAAAGAGACATAGTGGGAGTTACGCATTTTATCTGAAATATTTTCTCAACTATATTTCGGCCAAATGTATCATTTTCAGTTATCGTCCTGAAGCAAAAAACAAAGTACCAAGATAAAAATATATTTACCATACCTAAAGGGTCTGTCATAAATTTGGAAATGTTAAACTAAAATGTTGAATTAAACTTTGAGGGAAAAAAACCCAAATCTATTTCAGTAACAGTCTTGGTTTTGTTCTCGGTGTAAAACTTCAAATGCCCAAGAGTGGCCAGCAGAGGGAGCCAAAACCAAGCATGTAACTTTTTCTCCACAAACCTTTTAGGAAAATGGGTTATTAAAAACTGCAAAATGTAAATGAACCTCATCTTCTCAAAATATATGCAAAAATCACAGAAATCATATAACTTAATGCTATTCTGCTGCCAAGTGCTGTATAGAAAATTTTAAAGCTGGAAGGAGATTCTGAATCTCAAGTAGTTCTAAAAAGAAGCATCCCCACCCCTACCCCCCAACCTCACTTCCTCTCTCTCTCTCCCTTCCATCTCTGGGACTTGCTTGCAATAACTCCTAAAAAGTAGGTAATTTGTATTTTATTTCAGTTGGCACATTCTGAGCTGTATAACAGCAGTTTCTCAGTTGTCACTGCTGGGAGCGTACTGGTTCATATTGGAAATAGGTTTATTGAGAAGCCAGAGAGCCTCTAACTCAGACCTCTTAAATCAGGCCTCAGATATACCTTAGGAAAGAAAAGGAACACGTTTCTTTTTTTATTTATTTTTTTTAATTTTTTTTTTAAATTTTTATTTATTTTATGATAGTCACACAGAGAGAGAGAAAGAGGCAGAGACATAGGCAGAGGGAGAAGCAGGCTCCATGCACCGGGAGCCCGATGTGGGATTCGATCCAGGGTCTCCAGAATCGCACCCTGGGCCAAAGGCAGGCGCCAAACCGCTGCACCACCCAGGGATCCCTCTTTTTTTATTTTTTAATTTTTTTTAAGGAACACGTTTCTTTCTTTCCTTTTTTTTTTTTTTAAGGAACACGTTTCTGATGAAGGTTGGTTGAAAAAGAAAGTGCTCCAAGTATAAATGTCTCTCCATTTTCTAAGTGGTTTTGGATGCTTTGTTTATAAACAAGATAATCCTACTTTGCCCAACTTAAGAGAGGGAAAGGAATTTATTGAAAGGATACTGGTTTGTACTATCCTTTTAGTGGTTTAGAGTTAAAATGTGGGGGAGGGGTGCCTAGGTGGCTCAGTAGTTGAGCATCTGCATTTATTTGGCTCAGGTCGTGATTCTGGGGTCCTGGGATGGAGGCCTGCATCAGGTCACCAAAGGGAGCCTGCTTCTCCCTCTGCTTATGCCTCTACCTCTCAATCTGTGTCTCCCATGAATAAATAAATAAAAATCTTTTTTTTAAACTGTGGGGGAGATATTTTCTGCATATAAATAATAAGAGTTAATTTTGAGAATTAAGTTTCAAAATTTGAAAATTTAATTAAAGATGGATTTTAAAAAACAGACAAACACTTCAGGCACAAATGACTTTACCTACAATTTCCAACAAATATTTAAGGAAGAAGAATGTCATCTGAAACAAAGTCTTCCAGAGAAGAAAAAAGAGAAAGCTGTTCCCCCTCCTTTTGGGAAGCTAGCATTACCTGTATATCAAAACCTAAACAAGGGACATCCACTTCCAATAAAGATGGGGTGGATATATTTTTCTATTTCTCTCAGTAAATACAGCTAAAAAGGCTAGACATTATAAATAAAACAAGCATAAAACTCTGAAACATGGAGAGAGGCTGGCAGATGGATAAGGACCTGACAGAAGGCATGACACAGTGGGAATTGGAGTGCGTTCTCTTTTTACTTAATATCACCTATGATTTTTTCTTTCTTTCTTACCCGCTGTATCTCTAGCACCTAATAAAGTGTCTGGCAAGTAGGAAGTGCTTAGTAAATTAACGGATGAATAAATGAATGAGGGATCACTAAGTGGTGGATTGATTAAGCATGCACGACTACTGAAAACAGTGTTGGAGAAAAAAAAAATTAAACTCAGTCCCTGGGGGCACCTGGGTGGCTCAGTGAGTCAAATGTCTGCCTTTGGCTCAGGTCATGATCACAGGGTCCTGGGCTCCCTTTGCCCCTCACCTCCCTCGTGCTTTCTCTCACTCTTTCTCAAATAAATAAAATCTTTAAATAAAAATAAACTCAGCTCCTGATCTCTGAATTTATTATATATGCCCTAAACATTGGCCAACTTAAGAACACACAATCATACAAAGTAAGGGCGGATATCTGCTCAAACTACAAAGTCTAAACAAAAATCAACACTTCGTAGACATGTCAGTAATGATGTCATTTCCTTTCTACAGTACCATGGAAAAAAGGAAGAATTTTAGGCAATCTGTGAAGATGAAAAAGAATATTCCAAATACAGGATTAAAATAGAGATTCTAAAAAAGAAACAGTATAAAACTGCTTGGCTACATCATAACTAGAGACCATTCTCCTGAATAACCTGAAAACTGATTTCTGCTGTTGTAGACACCATGAAGAAGGAAGGAAAAGAAATAAGATACAAGGATTTTCTTGGGTGCCTGGGTGGCTCAGTTGGTTAAGCATCTGCCTTCAGCTCAGGTCATCATCTTGGGGTCCTGGGATTGAGCCCTGCATCGGGCTCCCTGCTCACAAAGGAGTCTGCTTCTCCCTCTACCTCTGCTCCTCCCCACCAACTCATGCTCTCTTTCTCTCTCTCTCTCCCCACCCCCCAAAAGATAAAATTGGAAAAAAAAATATAAGGATTTTCTTCTCATTATTTCATACAAGAATATGAGGTAATCTAAAGCACTCCATGCCTAGCACATACTAAGAATCAATAAATCCTAGGCAATCAAGAAATCCACACATCAAATGACACCTGCTTGCAGGGCTGCTTTACTGAACAACTGTAGGTGGTGCTGTTGACAGTGCGTCTGTGCGAAAGGCACCCCCTGGCCGCACAGCACATATCCTAGATGGCTAAACACTGCAGACCCGCTCAAATATATGTTTCAGTTTTCAAGGCATTACAGAACGACAACCTGATACCTACAATTTCTAACATATACATGAAGGCACACCACCAGCATTAAGAGAGAGCCAAGCAGCAAAAGGAATATCCTGTTGTACTGATAATTTCCTTGGTTAATGTCACCAGACAGTTCGGCTATACTCCTTGTTAATCTGAATTCAGTTCAAATCACTAGAGAGCTTTGTTCATTTTGTGACAAAATTAGACACTTGCCAAATAAGTATCTGACAATTCACATAAATTTATTTTTGCAATGATCATTTAGTGCAAGGACCTTTTAAAAAATGCATAGAATTGGCAATAGATCAAGATGAAATAATGTGATTTCTAAAAAAGCACTCCATCAGGGGATCCCTGGGTGGCGCAGCGGTTTGGCGCCTGCCTTTGGCTCAGGGCGCGATCCTGGAGACCTGGGATCGAATCCCATATCGGGTTCCCGGTGCATGGAGCCTGCTTCTCCCTCTGCCTATTTCTCTGCCTCTCTCTCTCTCTGTCACTATCATAAATAAAAATTAAAAAAAAAAAAAAAAAAAGCACTCCATCAAATGTTCTGGCTGGGTTTCCATAAAAGCAGTATGAGGTGTTTGCATAGTAATCACGCTGTCTGTTAGTTTTAGTTTTTGCTTAACTCAGAAAACTCACCAACATAATTTCCCAACACACTTTTTAAACCGGTCCATTTTAGGGACACCTGGGTGGCTCAGTGGTTGAGCATCTGCCTTAGCTCAGGTCACGCTCCAGGGGTCCTGGGATCGAGTCCCTCAACAGGCTTCCCACAGGGAGCCTGCTTCTCTCTCTGCCTGTGTCTCTGCCTCTCTCTCTCTGTCATGAATAAATGAATAAAATCTTTAAAAAAATGTCCATTTTAAATCAGATTATCTCACCTAATGTTTAAGACATAAATGATGACAAGAGACAAAAGGGAAAGATACTTGAAGGTTAATTTGCCTAAGATTATTTTTGTTTTTAACATGAAAATAGGACAGCTAGTGATAAGGCAGTGTTTTTCAAACTTATCTGGTCATGAGTCTTACCTGGATGACTGAACTGGATGACAAGCGTGGATTTCCAGGCCTCATCCCCAGAGGTTCTGATTCCTGAAGTTTGGGATGGGGTCATTCTTAAAAGCAGTTAAAGAAGCTTTACCATCAGGCAAATCAGGGAAATACTTGGCGTCAGGGAAACAACACTGACCTAGTCATGGAGTTCAAAATACAGGCTACCAGCTCTTCTGTGTGTCCTTAGCTGACTCATTTTATCTCACTGGGGCTAAATCCTCAGTTGTATAAAACACAGGATGAGTTTTAGTCTATAGCCCAGTACCCTGTGCCTTGCCTGATGCCTGGCACACAAGAACCTCTCGATTATTATCTGCTGACTACTTCACTAGCTAGACAACATGCGAGATTCCTTTTCAAATTTAAAATTACATGCTTCTAAAAATAAATAAGCCATAACACAGTGCACTTGGTCAGCCATTTATAAAACAATAGTTATTGGGATCCCTGGGTGGCGCAGCGGTTTGGAGCCTGCCTTTGGCCCAGGGCGCGATCCTGGAGACCCGGGATCGAATCCCACGTCGGGCTCCCGGTGCATGGAGCCTGCTTCTCCCTCTGCCTGTGTCTCTGCCTCTCTCTCTCTCTCTCTGTGGCTATCATAAATAAATAAAAATTTAAAAATATATATAAAACAATAGTTATTCTCAAAACAAAACAAAATATAAACCAAAAGAAGCGCCCACTCCTTTTGACTGGCACGTTGTTGGTGAGCATTTCAGAGGATCATGCTCGTGCAACTTGATCTCTGCCTTCTTCGCAGGACATGATGGTTCAAGGTAGTGAACTGGATGCACCTGGCTCACAAAAGTAAGAAGAGGCTCAGTGAAAGTGATTTGAAGCTGGAAAACCCAGGAAATTATGTGGAAGACAGAGTAAGTTTTCCTGCTACACATACAGGAAAATGCTGTGACTACAGCATGGCTTTTAGGATTTTTGTTGTTTTAGTCCCAAAACATCCCATCAAGTAAAAAGTCAAGAATTATTAGGAACTTTCCCTGGCACATGTGTATTGTGTAGAGATGAATGCTTTTGGAACTGACAAAGAGGGGTACCTGGCTTAGTCAGTGGAGCATGCAAATCTTGATCTCAGGATTATGAGTTCAAGCCTTGTGTTGGGTCTAGAGATTACTTAAAAATAAAAATCTTACAAAAACAAAAAACAAATTCAAAGAAGCCTTAATTCAAATTTCTGTACACCTCCTACGATGTATCAGAATTGAGAAAAATCACATCACATGTCAAATCAACTGCACATCAACATGAGCTGACATACAATTCACTTTTACGTAATAACTTGTTTCCTCCCTTTGGAAAAAAATTTTTGAAAATACTGATCCTGAAATGAAAAAAAAAGTAAACCACTAGCTTTTAGGACATTCAAGTGCAGCTATATAAGTACAAATTCTTCATAAAAATATTGACAAGTGTTACTAAATTCAATTCTACTGTTATCAAAACATTAATAAAAAAAGACTATGGGGTATACAGTGCAAAATCACAAGGCATGGGGGTTGGGGGTCTTTTATAATTGAAAGAGCAATTCTGGCTTGGAACTGGTGGTGGTAGGTAAGGTTGTAAGGGTAACTGGGTCTTAGTAATTCATGATTTTGTGTGCTATGTAAGAAAAGCTCGCAGCTGCGGAATTCTGAACATCTTAAAACTACATTGTCTCGGGCAGTGAAAAGTAAAGAGATTTTCAACTTGAGAGCCGAGATGGAGGTGTCGTTGAGGTGACGCTGTCAGTCTCTGGTTACAAAGTGAAGCCGTCTGAGAAGACAGGGTGAGAAGGCCCCAGAGTGAGTGCCCATTCTACGCTGTTCTGCAGCTGCAGAGAAGAGGAGTCTTCCGTATGCCTTCCCAACATTTCCCCACGCCCTAAAATCCAGGTTGGCTTGGCTGTAGAGAAGAACCAAAGCAGCCTGCGTGCAACAGCTCCTAGTCAGGAACGGGATAGGGCAGCGAGCTGACCACCTCGCCGGCTTCGGTGACAATGGCATCGTACACCCACCGTCGGTTACAGCGGCACTCGGGCCCACACTTGTTGGAATTGCACTTGGGGCAAGGGTAGAAGCAGCCCAGACAGTTCTTCTCCAGGCAGTCACACAGATCAGCGTCATTACACATCAGCCTGCCACTTCTGTCGTACTTCCTCCTGACTCTGCCAGGAAAACAGATGACAGGACCAGTTTCCTCAGCATGGAAAAAAAAGAACCAGCATGCAGCAACCCTCGTAAGTACGATCCCTTAATTCCTAGGAAAGAGCACCCCAAGGATGACCCAGGCACGCTTCAGAATAGTCTCCCGCAGCGGTGCCCCGTCGAAATTCTACCAATTTCCAACAGGGCCAGGCTAGTCCCTGACAGTACCCTTCGCTCTTCCAGCGTGCCGGGGAAAGTAATATTGCACCAGAGCAGGTTATAAAGACCAGCTGGATAGAAGCTTCTTCCTACAAATGCCCTGCCCCCAACTTGTCTTTAAGACTATAAGCATTCCTGGGACGCCTGGGGGGGCTCAGTGGTTGAGCATGTGCCTTTGGCTCAGGGTGTGATCCTGGGATCTGGGATCGAGTCCCGCTGATGTGGGAGTCCCTCCTTGCAGGAGGCCTGCTTCTCCCTCTGCCTCTCTCTCTCTCTCTCTCTTTTCCTATCTCTCATGAATAAATAAATAAAACCTTAAAAAAAAAAGACTATAAGCATTCCTGATAAGAACTTTCCCTGATAAATTACACTTTTTTCTTTCTACAAACAAGCACTCTGGTGAATATGATTCTGTTTTTTAATGACTTAAGATAAATGTTAGAACTGTCTCTGACTGCTCCATCAACAGGAAAACACACACACATACCCCTCCTCTGTTAACAGTCTCCAGGGGCCCCTGCTTCTGTTCCTTTCTGGTTCTGCCCATTACCCAGGGCGGAGGGAGAAAGCAGGTGACCGAGGTGGGACCCCTGGTAAGCGCTGTGCGTGGGCAAGAAGCTCCTTGCTAGAGGCTCATCAGGGGCTGCACCCCAGCTTTGGGTTCCCACCCTTCCTCTGCCAGCCCCACCATCGTCCAGGAGGCGAAAGCATTCACAAGAATTTTACCAGCCTCTCAAATACAGGTTCTTTTGAAATAAACCTTTTCAAAATTGAGCTGCTTGAAAGCCTTAGTATAAGAAAAGTGTCTCAGGACAGCCTATATCCATTATTAAGAATTGGAAATTAAAAAAAAAAAAAAAGGCTGGCCCTCAGCTCGTGTGGTGAGATTAGGAAACTTCTCCACCCTTTGTCCTGAAGCAGACACAGTAATGCTCTCCCCTCTCCTTCCTTCTCCTAACAAAGCAGGGAAGGTAGAGGATCGCTATGGAGACTCGCGGCCTGCCGCCTAATGTTCTTCCTTCTACAGGAATACCTTCCACTGAAGAGTGATATTTAAAGCACTTCGTCTGTGGCAGGAGGGCTTCCCACCCCCTGCCACACCCACCAGGAGATTCAGATGTCAGCACACCAGGGGATTTAAAATCCATTATGGAAATCGGGGAGTGGGTGGTCATGAAGCCACCAGAGAGCCCATATGGGACCTTGTCCTGGTCCCTTTGCCTCAACCCAAATTATTCCCTCACCTTAACTCAGATACCAACAGGCAAATTTTATAATTTCCTGCCCACCTGATGCTATCTTCTATAAAATTCTGAATTATCATACACACACAAGCATGCAAAACATACATGCACAAATAAAAAAGATGAAGCAAACCTCCACATGCCCACTGCCCAACCTGATAAAGGATCTAACAGTGTTGACATCTTCTTCATGCCCTGCCCACTGCATCCCTCAACCCCACCTTCCAAGAGGAACCACAGCTTGCTGTTACAAAAATCATGTCATAATCATGTTACAAAAATCAGGTTATAAAAACCAAGTCTCTGTCTGGCTCAGTTGGTAGAGCATGCAACTCTTGATCTCGGAGTCCTGGTGCTTGGAATCGTGAGTTCAAGCCCCGTGTTGGGTGGGGAAAAAATCATCTCCCTGTTTCGGTTACATGTGTATGAATCCCCAAGCACATTGCATTTCCCTATGTCGTGATTTGCAACTTACTCATGATGGTACATCTAGCTGTTATTCAAATATTTTCACTTCTATATGCATTCCACTGTATAACTTGTATATTCCACTGAGAATATACAAGTTTCTCATCTTTTCCATCATGGATGGGCATTTTGACTATTACTATCTTTTTTTTAAAGATTTTTAAAATTTATTTATTCATGAGAGACAAACACAGAGAGAGGCAGAAACACAGGCAGCGGGAGAAGCAGGCTCCATGCAGGGAGCCCGATGTGGGTCTCGATCCCAGGACTCCAGGATCACGCCCTGGGCTGAAGGCAGGCGCTAAACCGCTGAGCCACCCAGGGATCCCCGACTATTACTATCTTATTTTCTTTACTGTTATAGCAATGCTATGAAATTTTTGAACTTGTCCCCTGTTGTACATGTATGAGAGTTTTTCTAGGATATATAAGCAAGAGTGAAGATGTTAGGTCATAAGGTATATAGGTGATACTAAAAATTTTTGAAGAGTGGTTGCACCATATTAGACTAAGTTCATGACCAATAGCTTCATCAACATTGACATTATCAGACTAAGTACTGCCTCTCTGGGGAAGTGGGGCACTGCCCTGTACTACACTGATGTGATTCCATATCCTGAAAGTTTCTTAACCTTTTCTTCTACAAAATGCCTGTTCGTTGATTGGTTCATTTTTCTCTTTGGATGTTTAACCTTTTCTTATTGACTTGTATATATTTTGGATACATAATCTTTCAAATTATAAATAGCTTCTCCTATCTTGTGGTTTGTCTTTCATTATTTTTCAGGTGTCTTTTAATGGACATAAATTCTTAATTTTAATATAGTCAAATTCATCAACCTTTTTCTTTAGGGTTTGCTTATACTTATGATGTGCTAATAAATGATGTAGGAAACAAAGTAGAAAAAATTATTAAATTTCTTTACTACCTACAGCCCACTGACAAGTCCTTGAAATAGGCAGAGTGACAGTCCTCTGAGAACTCAGCAGCCTTGATGTTGATTCTTGGCTAAGGGCAAAAGGCAATCTTAGCCCAACCCCCAGGACCCTGTGAGTCTACTTTAACATATAACAATTCCTTTTGAAACTTCCTTTATCTCTACCCCCCAAGATCCATGTTGGCAGCATATGACCCACTGACATACATCTGCATGGTCTCATGACTGAGGGTTTACTAAACAGTAATAAATGACCTTTCCCAACAATAGCTAGGGCCCTCAGGATCCTGGAAACGTTGTTTCCAAAATACCTGGGAGGCTAACACTATCCATAACCCCCTTCCAACTTGAAAGTACAGAATGGGCCGTTCCTCATGACCCCAGTGAAGCTCTTTCTGCTCCCGGGTCCTATCCCTGTGCTTTAATAAAACCACCTTTTTGTACCAAAGATGTCTCAAGATTTCTTTCTTAGCCATTGGCTCTGAACCGTATCATCTTTCCTATATCAGCAATCATTGCACTTATGATATATCCTTGCATATTTGATACCTGAATTCATTCCCACGATTCATTCCCTCAGTCTCCTTCTGGTGATACATCTTTCTTACTTTTCATCATCTTTCTTACTGAAGCTATTACTCTAATCCAAGGGCTTCTTGAAGCCTTTAAAAAAAAATTGATTCCTAGTTTGGGATTATTGCCTATTTCTTGAAGTTACTAACTTCCAAACACATTGGGCGATACTGTACTTTAGAAAAGATATTTTTAAAACATAAAAAAGAGGCAACCTCTCCTTTGCCAGAAACTCATGTATTTTATAATCCCACAAATCAAATGTAAGAAATCATGATCTTACTTGTATTTTACAGAAAAATACTCATTCATCTTTGACATCCGAGCTTTCTTTTTCTGCTGCCTTGTTTCAGGATTGAAGTCTGCTACCTGTGGGCCCGGGTTTTGAAACGCCAAGCATTTTAACTGCCGCTCTATCTGTTGCTGTGAAACAAATAACATATATTGGTAGTAAGAACTGGATAATTTTGTTTTATGTTGTATCAAAATAAACCTTCTGTAACTTTTGCCATAATGTCATGAAAGTACAGATGTTTTACTTAGAGAAATAAACAGCTTAATTTCATCACATTTCAAAAGATGTTGTAAATTTCCTCAAGGTAGGGGATTCTGAATGAAGAAATCCATAGTATAAAACTCATATAATATAAATAAAGGAGTGTGTCTGGGTGGCTCAGTCAGTTGAGCTTCTAACTCCCGATCTCAGCTTGGGTCTTTTTTTTTTTTTTTTTTAAGATTTATGTATTTATTTTAAAGGGAGGGGAGGGGCAGACAGAGATGGAGAGATAGTCTTAAGCAGACTCCCTGCTGAGGACAGAGCTCAATCTCACTATCTTGAGATCCCGACCTGAGCCAAAATCAAGAGTCAGATGCTTAATCATCTGCACCACCCAGGTGCCACCCAGGTGCTTGGGTCTTGATCTCAGGGTTGTGAATTCAAGCCCCACATTGGGCTCCACACTGGGCGTGGAGCCTACTTTAATAAATAATAAAATAAATAAACAAACAAATAAATATAAATGTATTTTATATTTAAATTTATAAATATAAATAGCTATATATGTATGTATATATTGTGTATATGTATTATGTGTGTGTGTGTGTATATATATATATATATACATTGCTGTTGTTGCTGTTGTTCTGCTTGGTTGTTTTTATATATATATAAACCAAGCAGGAACAAAATTTCTTTTGTACTTGCAAAATACCCGGTGGCTTCTCAAATCTGGTGGGGATGAAAGTCAGAATTAGCGTTTTATGGAGGACAAGAACAAGGGAGTAAAGTCCTGCAGTTGTTGGCGTGAGAAACCCAGGTGGAGCGTCTGAAGCACCTCAAACCACAGTGAGAACCCCAGGTGCACACGGCCCCTCCCCCTGTCTTCCATGTTCTCGAACAGGTTTCAAAACAGTCATTCCTTGGGTGTGTGGACTCCATCAGGGCTTTGAGGCAGTATGCAGCCTGAAAGATCCACTCTCAGTGAAAGCCACACTTGAAAAAGAAAATTTTCCTAGAATGGCTTTCTAGAGTGTTAGTGGAAATTTTCAAAAGAAACCGGCCCGAGACATTTACAGTTGGAAGGGAAACCAAGCCTAATGGAGACAAGCAACAAAGATGCTTTGATAAATCCCGATACCTTATTTCAAAAATGTAGCACATATGTCATGAGGAAAGGGCATGCCCTGCTCAAGGATTTTAGGAGAGAAGCATCTGAATGGCCCCCAAACACACAGGCTGATGGACATACAGATGAAATATTTTACCTGGAAACAAAAGGGAAACTTTCAAAGTGTGCATTTCGGTGTACAAACCAGTGACAGAGTCGCGGCCTGATCCCCAGTCCATTGAGCTTGATACTAGTCCAGGCTGCCTAAGATAATATACACACGTTTCTTGACGTTTTCATCGCGGTGTGTGTATGTATGGGTTTGCTTTACAAACTTAAATTAACCTCATGAAACAACTCGGTGATTAGGTATGGCCATGAAAAAATGCAACTCCATACCATCGATTACCATTCTCCGTTGCATGGCAAAAGTCTGGGGACAGAGACCCGAGGGCAAGGCCAGCTGTGTCCAGGTCTTGGCGCTGCCCCTCGGTAGTGGCGTGCCTCCAGCCAGCTCCCACTTCTCTGAACCTCAGAGTCTCCTTTTTGCAAAATGGGCTACCAGGGGCATCTTGTGAGAAGGATTTGGTGAATTAATATATACAAAGTTTTAGAATTATGACCAGCACATAATAGGGAAGAAAAAAAACAAACAAGGGTTTTTAAAATAAAAACACTGGACTATATTCTCCATAAATACTCTTCTTCAAGGGCAGGATTTTATTGCACAGAACACTGGGCTATAAATCAAGAGAGGTAAGTGGCGGGCGGGGAGGAGGGGCACATGTGAAATGGGACCAGCCCCGCAGGGACCAGAGTGAAAAGTGGAAGGGGAAGGTCCCATTCATAGAGAAGCAGAGAACCTTCCTGTGAAATCCTGAATGGACCCACCTTCCACCCAAGTCCACCTCACCTCAGAGATCTCCAAATTGAGACCTCTCCAAATACCATGAAACCCTAATATCCATTTGCCATACCAGCTGCTTCTGTCCAATGTGACAGTTTTTCTCAGGAGGACTTTGACTTGTGTGTCCCTCGTGAGTGGAATTGTTTTTGTCTGATTGGTCATTCATTTCTGATCACTGAAAAAATAATTGGGTAGATAAAGTGGAATACATTAATATCATACATCCTCTCTGGGTGTCCTCACCTGGGTGTCTCAGTGGTTGAGCATCAGCTTTGAGCTCAGGTCATGTGCTGGGGTCCTGGGATTGAGTCCTGCATCAGGCTCCCTGTGGGGAGTCTCTGCCTGTGTCTCTGCTTCTCTTTCGTGTCTCTCATGAGTAAATAAATAAAATCTTTAAAAAATATATATCTTACGTCTCCAGTAACTTAGTCCTATGACTTTCCTCCCTACATTTTTCTTTCTTTCAAAGCCAGGTTTCCTGAAAAACCCATCCAGCTTCTTCGCTTTTTTTTTTTTTTTTTTAAGATTTTATTTGTTTATTCAGGAGAGACATAGAGAGAGAGTGAGAGATTGAGAGAGAGGCAGAGACACAGGCTCCATGCAGGGAGCCCGATGTGGGACTGGATCCTGGGACTCCAGGATCCTGCCCTGGGCTGAAGGCAGATGCTTAACCGCTGAGCCACCCAGGCGTCCCCGCTTTTTTTTTTTTTTATACCTCTCACTCTTAGACCAAGCATCCGCGCCCCCCCCCCCCCCCCCCCCCCCGCCAACTCCCAGATCACTTGACTGACACTCTTCTCTTCTGGGTGTTCCATGAGCAAATCAAACATACCTTTTACAGTTCTCAGCATCACAGACCTCGCTGGAGCAGGCAATGCTAAGACCTTCTCCTTCTCTTTAAGACAAGGATGAATTCTTAGACCTTCATTCTTCCCGGGTTATACTTAGGCCCTTGAAAAAAAGGAAGACACATGAATGCCCTATATCCCCAGTAACACTGTGAAAATCTCATCCACGCCTGTGGTTCCATGTCACCTCTTTGCAGTGCAGAGAGTCCCCCCAGGGTACCTCTAAAATCCCTGACCTCCTCAGTCAGGTTTTCTGACAAATTTCTAGTACAACTGGGGATAAGGAGAAGGCATCAGTGTTCCAGAAAACTTGGCTGCTGACATACCTGTAATTTACTTCAAAATACTTACTGTATACATGGGGCACTGGTGTGTGTGTGTGTGTGTGTGTGACTCTGGTGAACCTAACACATGATGCTAATCACAAATGCACAGCCCAGGCTGCTCTGCAGTGTTGTCTCAGAGAGGACCAAGCTCTGAAGGGGGCTTCCACAGTCCTGCTGCTTTTCTTCTCCCTCATCCACTGCTGGGGCTGTCTTCAGGGCACTCTTTCCTTTTCTTTTTAAATTTTATTTGAATTCAATTTGCCAATATATAGTATAATACCCACTGCTCATCTCATCATGTGCCCTCCTTAATGACGGGCATTAAGCAGGGCATTGTTTCCACCAAAGGAGGCAGGGTTGAGTCACCAGGTGGCCTGGGGTTTGCACCCCACCTGCCCTCCAGCTGGGCATTCCACCTCTGTACTCCCAGGTCTGGGTCACTAGACCTTGGCTGCCCACTCTTCTGTATCCTGCTCTCCAGTTTCCAGGATTAGGTTAAGAAGTTAATTTTTCTTTCCTACCATTGTTAACAGTGATCTTCCTTTTCACTCTCTGTCGGCTGGAATCTACCCTAAAGATGGGGTAGTAGTATTAATAGTCCTTACCCTTGACTGAGACAGCCTTAATGTTCCTGTCAGCTTGACAAAACCCAAGACCAGGCTTCTTCCTGACTCTTGGCCCTGACCTCGTTTTCCTTAGAGCTTTTACTTGGGTAAACTCATTACTGTAAGTTCTTTCCCTGTCCTATTGAGATATAAATCTTCTCGGAGCTTCTTGCCAGTTGTACAACCCAGGAACGCCTTGCCCAGAGACGAGGAGGCAGCCCTATGAGAGGTAATCAGCCAGAAAGATGGTGCCTGCGTTTGCCAGTCTCTGGGGGAGGGAAAAGCCCAACTTGCTAATTGGTGGGTGCCAATTAGCAAACACAGGTGCCTTCATCACAGAGAAAAACACTTGCAAACTCGGGAATAATTCCATGTGCTCGACACTTCCCATGGACCAACCTCCCGCCCGTCCCCTAGTCTTTTCCTTCTGCCTTCTGTCTCACACTGGATTCACACCAAGTCTTGGGTTCCCTCTCCTATCACCACAGCCTTGGATAAAGTCTCCTTTGCCTTGTTTAACTTCACTCCGGAGCAATTTTTACTTTGATAACATCTCATGCATTTTCACATCTGATCAGCCAAACGGTTCTTGTGGAGCATTTCCCACTTTGATGATAAAATCACAGGGAGCGGTTTTAAGAATAAAAAATCCTTGTTGAAAGAGGACCTCAAACTCTCTTGGGTGTTATACTATATGTTGGCAAATTGAATTTAAATAAAATATTTATTTTTTTTTAATTTTTTTAAAATTTATTTATTTATGATAGTCACACACAGAGAGAGAGAGAGGCAGAGACACAGGCAGAGGGAGAAGCAGGCTCCATGCACCGGGAGCCCGACGTGGGACTCGATCCCGGGTCTCCAGGATCGCGCCCTGGGCCAAAGGCAGGCGCCAAACCGCTGCGCCACCCAGGGATCCCCCTAAATAAAATATTAAAAAAAAAAAAAACTCCATTGTGACCTCAGTGTGTACGTCCTCATTGATTGAACCCTTCTTTCCAGCTTATCTCTAAACTCAGGTCAAAGACCCTGCAGGCAAAATGTGCCCTGACATAAACAAAAGTCTCCCCTCAAGCCATCAGGACTGAGTAGAGCCAGCAAGACTCCGTGACTGACCCCATGACAATGATACACCTGACCTCTATTGCCCACCTGCACTTACCCACCGATCTTGGCCTCACATTTTCCTTGCATAAACCTAGAAGTATTTCGAACAGTTTAGAGATGGCCTTTGAGATGTTAGTCTGCTGTCTTCCCAAGTCTGGCCTCGCTGAAATAAATTCCTTTCTCATTTGGCCACCACCCATCCCTCTGCTTTTGGACTTTGTCAGTGGAGAGTGGCCGAACCTGGTCTGTTTGGGACCCCTGGAACGAGGGGCCCTTGCACCCCAAGGCCCCAGTTACCCTGTCAAATTCCAGGTCTCCTGGGGTTATAATTTGTAGAGGAGAATCTCGGTAGTCTATACAGTTAATGAGTCCTGCAACTATGGGAAAAGAGAGGCTAGGGAAAGTAGGTATAATTTTCTGTATCCAGTCTTACCATCTGATCCTAAAACCTTTGCCTGTATCTTCTTCCTACCCTCAATCCATCCAAAACACTGCAGTTATGTTAATATTACTAAATTAGATATTTCTTTATTTCCGGGGGTAGGGGTCCAGTAACTAGGTATACGGATGAAAAGGAGGCCATGTGATGTAAGGAGCACTGGGTGTTACACTGATGAATCACTGGGTTCAGTGAGTTACTGAACTCTACCTCTGAAACAAATGATACACTGTATGTTAATTGAATTTAAATTCAAATAATATATTTCTTTATCCTATTCCTGGTAAGACATCAGTGATTCTTTTCTGCCAATAATATCCCATGAGCTCAACAGAGCAGAGAAGATTCCTTACAATGACCTACCTCCAACCTTCCAGCCTAGGCTCACCTCCACCTCCACCTCCTAGCTCTTACCTGAGCTCACCACTCCCATTAACAAACATGCCTCCCGGGATCCCTGGGTGGTGCAGCGGTTTAGAGCCTGCCTTTGGCCCAGGGCTCGATCCTGGAGGCCCAGGATCGAATCCCACGTCGGGCTCCCGGTGCATGGAGCCTGCTTCTCCCTCTGCCTGTGTCTCTGCCTCTCTCTCTCTCTCTCTCTCTCTGTGTGTGACTATCATAAATAAATAAAAATTTTAAAAAAAGATAATATTAAAAAAAAAACAAAACAAAAAAAACAAACATGCCTCCCATCTCTTACCTAACTTGGTGCTTCCCCCTTTGAGCCTTGGTTCTCAGCTCCAAGAAACCTCTAGAAACCTCCCCTGACCTGTCTAGTCTTTGAAGGCCCCTTCTTCCCTTGGGCTCTCTTTGGTGCTTCCTCAAGAAAATCTTCCCCCCACAGGGACTCTAAATCCTCTACCATCTTCATGTGACAAATTTTCCTCCTCATGGGAAAAATATGATCTTCTGACCATCTTTGCAATCTAGAATTTTTCCTAAAACAGCATCCATATAACTGCGAGGGGAGAAACGAGTATCTTATGCAAATCCTCTGCCTAATTTATTTTATTTTATTTAACTCCTTTGTGAAATACAGTTCTCCACAAACAGGTTGGGGTGGGGGGGTGACTTGCTCCTTTATATTCCAAATAAAGCAAAAGTAAATTATAATCGAATTTCACTGAGGACTGAAATTTAATTGGATTTTATTATGAGCCCGAGATATCTGTCCCAGGAAAAGTAATGAAAGTGCAGAATTCCGCCCCCCCCCCTTTTTTTGCTTAGCTTTCCAAAGATAAGGGCTCTTAACCAGAGTAGCAACACAGGGCCTTTGATCTTGGATGAGTAAAGAATAAAGTACATATTTATTCCCACTAACCTCTAACTGAAATTCTGGCATTTCCTTCTGTTATAACACAGCCAACAAATAATAACAGTGTTAGCAAGGACTTGTGACTTTCTTGCCTGAGAAAACACAGATGTTTTCATTACCGGTTAGAGTTGCTGTAGATCTATGTTAAAATGTTATTAACACTTCTCACTTCTTCAAAATGATGGTAGTTCTTAGGCCTGCTGCTAGGATTTGTTTGATAGGCTAATAATGAAACACATATATTACTGTCACAAATTGTTTTTAACATTTGGTAAGTGTATTTCAATAGAATTGACTTCCTTTGTTACCTTACAGATTTTATTTCATGTGATTAAAAACATCATTCCAGGGGCACCTGGCTGGTTCAGTTGGAGGAGCTTGAGGCTCTTTTTAAAATTATTTATTTATTTTTTCATCTTTACTTTTTTTTTTAATTTTTTTTAAATTAATTTATTTATTTATGATAGTCACAGAGAGAGAGAGAGGCAGAGACACAGGCAGAGGGAGAAGCAGGCTCCATGCACCGGGAGCCCGAAGTGGGACTCGATCCCGGGTCTCCAGGATCGCGCCCCTGGGCCAAAGGCAGGCGCCAAACCGCTGCGCCACCCAGGGATCCCTCATCTTTACTTTTTAAAAAAGATTTCTTTTATATATTTAAGAGAGAGAAAGAGTGCACACAAGTAGGGTGGGAGGGATAGACTCTGCTGAGCTGATGTGAGACTTGATCCCAGGACCCTGGGATCATGACCTTAGTGGAAGGCAGATGCTTAACCAACTGAGCCATCCAGGCATCCTGAGATTATGGCTCTTGATCTTGGGATTGTGAGTTCAGGCCCCACATGGGGTGGAGACATTATTTAAATAAATAAAATTTTTAAAAAGAATTAAAAAGGAACGCTTGTGTGGGAACTTTGATATAAATGCACACATTTGTCAGAGGGTCTGATGGAGCCCTTTCTTGGGCTCCCGGCTCAGCGATGAGCCTGCTTCTCCCTCTCCCTCTGCCCCTCCCCCATCTTGTATGCTCTCTCAAATAAAATCTTAAAAAATAATTAGAAAAATAAAAAACAAATACATCATTCTAAACAAACAAACATTCTGAGAAATTGTCCATAGATCTAACAGTTGACCAAAGGGGTCCAGGACATAAAAATAAGATTTGGAACCCTTGCACAGATTCAAGGAGACCCACTGCCACCACCTCCACTGACCACAGAGACGAAAAACAACAGGTTTCTGGCTAAAGATAAGGCTCATCTCCAAGCATCAGGCTGGAAGCAGTGTGGTATATTCTAGGTTACTGCAGTGAATGGAACACAAAGTGGAGGACATCGCTTTAACAAACTCTGAGTTCTGTCTTAACATCACACCAGGTTGCATATTAAAGAGCCAACATATGGTCTAGCCCACAAAGAAGAGGCTCCTCCAGGGGCCAAGGTAGCACAGACCTCCAGAGCTGGGCTTCTCAAAGTGTGGTCCAAGGATGGGGCAACTATTTAGTACCAGGCTTGGGCTGGAATGAAAATCGATTGACTCACTAAGGACATTGGGTAGCTTAGCAGACATTTTTCTTCATAGCAAGATGGTCTTCCTGGAAGAGGCAGTTCCCTGATATTATGTCGTAGCACAAGTTCCATAATTCACCAGATCAAGGACCACACTGGCGTTCCATTAGGTCTTTAGTTCTGGAAGTAGTCTTACACTTTTCTTTACCCTTCAGCAAGTCTGGAACTGCTGCATAGTACTCAGTACACATCTCATGAATATTATGCAAGTGGATGCCAATTATTTGAGACCTACTATATGTCAGTTACTTTGCTAAACATCCTACATATACTACTTTGTTCAATTCCACAACTGTGAACTAGATGTTATCTCTACTTTTCAGATGACCAAACAAAGGCCCAGAAGGATCTTTTGGCCCTATAAGTACAGGTAGGCTGCCTGAGTTTGAAACACAGAACTATCTGGCTCCCCAGACTAAGCTTTTTTCAGGATGTTACACATGACCACCATTTTTACACAGAACACTGCTGAGGGAGGGGATGTAGTTAACAGCAGCCACTCAGAACCTTTTCAAAGAGAAGTGTGGAGAAGGAATAAGGGAGGATGCATTTGGGATCATCTCAGATTTGCCCCCACATCTCAAAGGGTGTGCTGGGAAGAGACTCCCATCTCAAGCACACAAGCCACATCTGCTTTCAGGATAGAATTTGGGAGTCAGCATGAAAGAAGAAAGCCCCTGGGGGCACTGGCTGGCTCCCTCAGGAGAGTGTGCAACTCCTGTCATGGGTTTGAGCCCCATGCTGGGTGTAGAGATGACTCAAAAAATAAAAAGAAGAAAGTCATATGCAAACAAAATTACCTTGAAAATGCCTTCAGAAAATGCTGCATAGGGAATAGCTGTATAATAGCTGGACATTTCACTAGTATTGGGATAGATTACTGTTTCTCAGATTGAACATCAAATGAGACTGTTGGCTTATGCACAGGAGCCATCGTGGATAAATTGTTTACCTTTAAACCTCACAATCACATCCCCTGGCAAGTCATTAGCTCTGTGGGGGCCTCGGGAGCTAGGTCACCCTAGAAATAGGCCCCAATCCAGATCATCTTCCTCTTCACCCTGGGTCACTGGTTATAGAAGGGAACACAGACCAAATGGCTCATGTTTGAATCCCTCACACTCATGTTTAGGAAGCCCCCAGCACCATAAGTTGAATTTCTGAGGGCCGATTATACCGTCTATATACAGTAGAATAAGTATTTTTTTTTCCTACTTTTTATCCCTAAGGACTCTAGCAAATTATCAAAGCAAGAAAAACCTTCAGTTTAAACTCCAGCCCAGAAGTTGCCCACTGCTTTTATTCAGGAGCTGAGAAAGCCATTTATTCTGAGGCACTATCTGTAAGACACTCTTCAGAAAATATTTAGAAAAGACTCACACATAGACCTCCACAGAGAACATTCGAATGTGTAAAGTAGTAGTGACTTCATCCGAAGGTTTTCATTAAACTTGTGAATCACGGTACAGATTCAGGCTGTTTTAATCTCATTCTGTCTCCAGCCTTAGTTTCCTCTACTTGCTAAAAATGAAAAGTCACGGGGCAACCCCAGAGGCAGTGGTTTAGCGCCGCCTGCAGCCCAGGGCGTGATCCAGGAGAACTTGGATCGAGTCCCACGTCAGGCTCTCTGTATGATGCCTGCTTCTCTCTCTGCCTGTGTCTCTGCCTCTCTCTCTCTCTGTCTCTATGAATAAATAAATAAAATCTTTAAAAAAAAAATGGAAAGTCACCAAGGTAATTGACGACTGACACAGATCCCACCAAGGACGTGCGTGGGAGACAGGAACAGCTGTGGTGCTGGTGATCAATTAAACCATCCACTGCTGCTGTCTCCCAGCTCAGTGCAAAGCACAAAACTGCACACTAACCTCCAACAAAATCTCCATTGCCATTTGTCCTTAAGAATTCATAGTAAAAAAATTTTTTTTAATTAATTAAAAAAAGAAATCACAGTAATTTGTATCCAAGCCTTTGGGAGTGTTCTTAGATAAACAGTGTAAAAGCTTTAGAGACAACTTACAAAATATAAAAATGTATCCTATGCTATATTTTCCTACACACACACACACACACACACACACACACACACCCTTCTGTGGCTCAATATGAAATAATGTGAAATCATGGCTCAGTTGGTTAAGCAGTTAAGAGCCTGAATCTTGATTTTGACTCAGGTCGTGATCTCAGGACCACGAGATTGAGCCCCGTGTCTGGCCCCGAGCTGGGCGGGGAATTTGCTTAAGATTCTCTCTCTCCTTCTACTCTCTGCCTCCCCTGCTCTCTCTCTCTCTCTAAAAAAAAAATGTGAAAACAAATATTGTGTATTTAAAGTAATTTGAAGGGATGCTCAGCAGAGATGGATAAGCAGTGGAGCAGAGTGGGACCACAGAGCAGTTCTTGCTGCTGCCAGAATGTGGCAAGCTGGCATGGATCTGAGACCAAACCCCCTGCAAAGCCCATCTGGGTCACTGAACAGATTAGCATCCATGAGGGCCTCTGTAGTCACACCTTCTTCATAATCAGGATCTTTTGAATTTTACATTTTTATTTTTCCCTGCAATTTAAAAGATTACAAAAAAACCAGAAACCTGTGTGTGTAGTCTGCCCCGTTAATGGAAAAAAGAGAGACAGAGGGAGATTAGGCCATTTTCACCTGTAGGGGCCAAGGGCAGGTCACCCCAAAATGGGCCACTGCGGCAGAAATATTATTTTGAGTTAAAGGCAATCAAAACCCAGCAGATTCAGGAAAAGCTCTTTACCTTCCCCTCAACTGCCTGCTTGTGCCAGGAAGACAGCCATTAACGGATACTCCCCTTTACAGAAGAAACTAACAGGGCAACCCTTCATTCTCCAAACATCTCCTCTCACCTTCCTGCCAATGGTCTTCTTCCTTTTTGTACCCTCAGACCCCTGCACCCCCCTTAGCTCATAGAAGTGTCCTGTTGCCCCACTGTCTTTGGAATTTCCACGTCCATGTGGATTCCCTGTATATACATTATTACATTTGATTGTGTCCTGTTGATCGTTTTGATTCTATGTCCAGCTAGAAGAATCTTGAAGGGCAGAGGAAATTCTACCTCCCTGACATAGCACTGTCCTGATAAATACACTTCCAACCACTCATCTCATATTTTAAGTGTGGAGGTTCCTTTCTCCAGACTCCTAAGGTTTTTACACTCATTTCTTTGCTTCCATATTTATTTCAGTTCACTTTGCAACAAAAGGACCACAATTCTTTTCCACACTTAACTACAACACACAAATATGGCAATATTTATTCAGAGTCAACATCTGGTGGATGGCTTAAGCCTTGTCTTTCTCTACCAGCCTCAAGTGTAAACTCAGCCTTTGAAAAGGACCGTCTTTGTAAGGACTGACCTCCTACCTCTTTTCACTCCTTCTTAAGGACAATAGCCTCATCAAACCCCATGGCTGGTGGCAAAGAGAAAATGCACGTACCTTTCCATTGGATGAATAAGAAGGAAGACAAACTGGAAACAAGAGAAACTGTACTTCCTTGTTTCCTTTGTTTTGCTGTGAAACCGTAAAGCCCTCTGGGGAGAAAGACACTTGGTCTCCAAGGTGCTCCTATAATTGAACGGGCTTTTAAAATAATGGCTGAGAGGAGGAGAGGTGGGAAGCCAGAGAGGTGGGGGGTGGTTAGCAGTGCCAACTCTCTCTTCCACCAAGAGCCTATTCTAAAATCATACATCAGGGAAAGAAAGTTCATCTGCTCCCATCTTCCATCTGCAATAAGCAATGAATCTCGAGCTCTAGTTTTGACTCTACTTTTTGAGTATCATATGTTGACTTCAAATGTTCAACTAATATTAACACTAATATTAACACCAATTGCCCCGGCTGTATTTATATTTCAGTGTAAATAGCACACACACACCCACATAGACATACACACACACATATATAGTATATAGAGAGTATAGTTTATATTATTACTATATTAGTACATAATATGAGAGCATATTATTGTATTATTATATATTATCATATTATATAATGTATAATTATATTAATATTTTATCACAATTATGCATTATGTTTATCATTTATATTATTTACATTACTACATGTTTTATGTAACATAATATATTATATATATAATGTTATATAACAATATATTATTATATGTGGCATATATGAAAAATTATATAAGAATTATATATAATGCTATATAACTTACATAATATATAATTATATATAATACATATATAATACATGGTATATTATTTATATTATACATTATTTTTATGTATAGATAATTATGGTATATTACATAAAAACTATGTATAATATAAATAATATACATATTATTTATAAGCTTCACTTATAAGAGCCTGCAACCCATCTGGCAATGCTACAAAACCTTAAGGTTGTGCCAGGATTAAGTATATTTGATTTAAATTTTATGTCCATTAAGCAACTGATATATTTTTGAAGTTACACAGTAAACTTTGCATATCAAAATTTTTAAAAATATGCATTTAAACTAAAAACCATTTTGAAAAAAACTGTTGTCCCAAGAGAAAACTAAACCATGTTTATAAATTGTGCCTAGGATATATTTTAATCTCTAAATTACAGCTCCCTAACTGTTGGCCCCTGCTGCAAGGACTCAGATATTGTGCTGTGAGTCATTAAAACCACTTCACTGGCAGGTTCATACCCACCCTGTTCATTTGTGAATTAGAGGGTAAAAACCACCATCTCATTCCTAATTACTTTTGCTACAAAGAACAAGGAAAAGAAACAAAATCTTCAGCTAGAAGAGCTTGCAACCCATCTGGCAATGATACAATCCCTCGAAGTGGTGCCAGAATTAAGTATATTTCATCTGAACTTCATATCCCTTAAGCAACTGCCACATTTTTGAGATCGCACAGGAAATTTTGCATATAAAAATTTTGCCATCTCGCCATTTAAGGATTGCTAATCCCATTTTGCTAATTAAGGACTGAAAAACCTCAAAGCATCTTAGCATCCTACCAGGCTTTTCCACAGCACACCTTACAAATGTATATTCTTTGGCCAACATTTGGCTTTGTTCTTACACACTCGACAGGAAAAGGTACTCCTCCCTGATTTTATACCACACAAGATGAACAGAAAGAACAAACACAGCAAGGGCCAAATGCAAGGATAGGAATCCTCTAAAAACCAGATGGAGGAAAGTCTTATAAAGAATAAGGATTTTCGCCAACCGAAAGTCCCAGCTGAAAACTTTAAAAGAAAAAAAATTAAGTGCCATGAAAGAACAGTGAATCAGAGGATTGAAAATTATTGCTTCCTCTTATTCTTCCATTTAAAAAGGAAAATAAATCATATAATATAATTATCCTGTATTATTTCCAAGCTTCTCACGCAAAATCTATTAGCTATTCAGTAATGGTTTAACTGGCAAATCTTCAGAAGAACTTTACTTCATGTTTTCAAAAAGATAAAAATGTAAACTTAAAAGATGGAGTATTTTTTTTTAAAAGATTTTATTTATTTATTCATGAGAGACACAGACTGAGAGAGACAGAGAGAGAAGCAGAGACACAGGCAGGCTCCATGCAGGGAGCCCACCACGGAACTTGATCCTGAGACTCCAGGATCACGCCCTGAGCTGAAGGCAGGCGCTAAACTGCTGAGCCATCCAGGGATCCCTAGATGGGATATTTTTTAAAGTTAATAATAATAAAAAAATAAAGTTAATAATACCTCACTAAGTTTGCTACTCCTGAGTTTTTTGCAATTTTTTTAAAGTAGGTTCCATACCTCATATGGGGCTTAAACTCACGACCTTGAGATTAAGATTTGTACCTCCACAGACAGAGCTAGCCAGGCACCCCTCTGTTGCAGTTTTAACATGACTTTTGCTAAGAAAATATTTTTCTTTCTCTTTAGATGTCCTCAGGTTTTCTGGAGGATAAATTGAACGTAATTTCAAATTGGTTGCTTTTTCAAATGAAGAATTCACATACTAAAACACTCTTCAGTTCTCTTACTGATTCCTAGAGAGTAAAAAATCTATATTTGTGAGTTGTATCAACTCATCTTTATCAGTTTATAGCTACCTGTATATTAATTTGTAATAAACACCATACTTTATAAGTAACACAGCTCATAAGCTTATTTATTGTAGTATCATTTATTGCAAAATATTGGAATGCCCACATATAGGCAAGTGGTTGAATCAACTGTGGCACTTCCATGTGTACCATAAGCATGCAACACAATACATCTGTGAGAAGAGAGTAAGGAAGATCTCTATGAAGTGATATAGAGTGATTTATGGACTATATGATTTAATGAAAATAACAGAATACAATAGAGTATTTACCCGTGTAAGCAAGCCATACTACCTATACTATACTAGTACAGTACGTAAGGATATGAGACAATTTGTTACTTGTAGCTAAATAATTTCAATAAATTCAATATTATGTAGGGTGTGGCTTATGAAATAATTAAAAAGTCATTGCTCTGAGAGTTGTGAGCATCTAGAGAGGGTCTGCAGTAGGAAAAATCTTTAGTTTTATCTTGCTGAATGTGTTAGCATCCTTAGCAGCTACTAAACAAGCTCTCACTGGGCTTATTAACTGATAAATGAAAAAAATCCAATTGAGAGTAATCTTTACTGTCTGGGTACTACTGCTGCAGGTTCACTGTGGCTAGTGTTAGGTTAAGGTCCTGTTACACTGTGCAACTGTAATGAGCTTTGCTTATGAAAAGGGAGACTTCCTAGCGGGAAGCACTGAGGTGGCCCAATAGTACATTGAGCTGATAACCTGAGCCAGGAGCAGGGGCTCCATCTCCGAAGTGCTGGGGGGGTATCTATTACCACTACTCTTCCAATCACTCACTCAGCAGGCATTGATTAAATACCTGTTATTGGCCAGGAACTGTGTGAAAGATAACAACACAATTAAGACATAGTTCCTCTCTAAAGAGTTCATAAGTCTAGAAGTAGATATGTAGTCAAATAAAGACAATGTGTGCATCACAACCGTTTGGGACACTGCCGGGGCCAGGGGAGGGAGTGGAGAGACTGGTGGCTTTCCCTGAGAAGAGAGGTATTCAGGAGGGCTCCCGAGAAGAGGTGGCAATTGAGTTAATCTAGAAAAATGAACAGGGGACATAGGTAGAGAGGAAGTGGGAAGGGCATGCTAGGTGAATGCAGCTGCTCTAAGCAAGAGCTGAATGTGGGAGAAGTCTACACCTTTTGGAAGGGTCTAGCGGGAGGTGGAGGTGGAGGTGGAAGGGTCTAGCGGGAGGTGGTCCAGGCCATGATAAGGCTGAACCACAAGTCCACTACAGTAGCATTTGCCTATCTCTGCAGACTCTAATAATCATCTTTCCCAATGACAAAAATGGAGTGGCTGGCCAGCAAAGGACATAAAGCAAGGGAGAAGAGAGTATGCAGAGGCGTGTAGTTTCAGGAGCTCCAGCAGCTCTGTTCTGGGAAACTAGTAAAAATGATTTTATACAATTTCTAACCTGAAAAGAGATCAGTATAAGTTTATATGATGTGCAAGTGAACAAGTAAACAGGTTTTTTTTTTAAAGATTGACTTGTTTTACCATTATTGTATTATGACTGTATATTATAATAATATAATATAATATAATATAATATAATATAATATAATATAATAATAAATATAATATAATAATATAATAATAATATTGCTATTAGGATAACTATTATGTAAATAACACTGTGTTAATTTCGCTTACTAATGTCATAGTACATTTGTTACTTCATGGACAACTTCCCATTCTCCAGACACATTTGTATTGCTGTACCTCAAATGGTTTCTGTTCTTTTCTCTTCTAGAAATGCCTTCCTGCTGTATCTTAAAAAAATTTATAGGCATGTGGAATGTAAAAAAGCTTTAAAATAGCATCTGTGACCCATAATTACTCTGGGGAATTTCTTCTAAGGAAAGATAAAGCTCTTTGTAAAAATTTAGCATCTAGAATTAATCGCTGGATTATAGAGTGGCTAGGTTGGGTGAGTAAAAATTAAAAAACTTTGGGATTTCATGGGTGGCTCAGTTGGTTAAAAAACTGACTCTTGGTTTTGGTGCAGGCTCTGATCTCAGGGTTGTGAGATGGAGCTCTGTGTCAGGCTCTACCTTCAAAGTGAAGTCTGCTTGAGATTCTCTCCACGCCCCTCTCCCCCTGCCCCTTATCCTGTTTGCACTGGCTCTCTCTCTCTTTCTGTCTCTCTCTCTCTTTCTAAGATCAACAAATGAAATCTTTAAAAAAAATTAACAATTCTGTTATCAAACAAAATTATGTAATACAATGTAGCCTTTAAAATGATGTAGTGGAAATATTCATTGACAGGAAAAAAGATACACTCGTGATTATTAAGAAAGCGCATTTCAAAATGAGAATTTAGAGGTATTTCTACCAGTTTTGGTAAATCACATTTTCCTAGGAGCTTCACCATTTCTTTCAAGTTTTCAAAGTTATTGACATAAATTTGTTTGAAACACCATGATGGGGGAATCCCTGGGTGGCTCAGCGGTTTAGCACCTGCCTTGGGCCCAAGGCCTGATCCTGGAGTCCTGGGGTAGAGTCTCACGTCGGGCTCCCTTCATGGAGCCTCCTTCTCCCTCTGCCTGTGTCTCTGCCTCTCTCTCTCTCTCTGTATCTCTCATGAATAAATAAATATAATTTAAAAAAAAAAAAGAAACATCATGATGTTTTCTTTTACTTCAGAAGTATCTGTAGTGGGCTCTCTGGATGGCTCAGTGGTTTAGCGCCACTTTCATCCCAGGGTGTGATCCTGGGGACCTGGAATTGAATCCCACGTCAGGTTCCCAGCACGGAGCCTGCTTCTCCCTCTGCCTGTGTCTCTGCCTCTCTCTATCTGTTTCTCAAATAAATAAATAAATAAAATATTTAAAAAAATAAAAATTAAAAAAGTATCTGTAGTTATGTCTCTCTTTTTATTCCTAATGCCATTATGTGCCTTCTCTCTTAGATATTTCTCATCCTATCAAGGAAAAGCTTGCTCTTTCTTCTCTTTCTTTCTTTCTTTCTTTCTTTCTTCTTTCTTTCTTTCTTTCTTTCTCTCTTTCTTCCTTTCCTTCTTTCTAAATCCTCCCTGTCCCTTCCTTCCTTCCTTCCTTCTTTCCATTCATTGATTTCATTTTTATATTTTTCACACCTTTTATTTTGGGTATGTTTAGTGTTATTTTATTATTTCCTTAAGATGTATGCTTAGCTTATTAACTTTCATTCCTTTTCTTTTTTTTCTAATATAAGCATTTGTGGATATAAATCTCATTAGGTCTGCCTCTGCCAGCTCGATTTATTTCTTCTCCTCTCCTTTACTCATATTTCTTTTGAGTCCTATGTGTGACTTGACCTCTTGTTTCTTTTTTTTTAATTTTTTAAAATTTTTATTTATTTATGATAGTCACAGAGAGAGAAAGAGAGAGAGGCAGAGACACAGGCAGAGGGAGAAGCAGGCTCCATGCACCGGGAGCCCGATGTGGGATTCGATCCTGGGTCTCCAGGATTGCGCCCTGGGCCAAAGGCAGGCGCCAAACCGCTGCGCCACCCAGGGATCCCCTGACCTCTTGTTTCAAAGAAGAAATGTTTTCTGAATTTTTTTATTCCATGGATAAGTCTGTTCATATTTTCTTCTGCTTTATGGTATATTTGTTCTCCCATGTGTTCTTTATCAGTTATTTGTTATTTTTCTCCCAATGCCTCTGTGGAGGTTCCATATTGATCTTTTCTGATTATCTGGAGTCTTTGCCTGGTGGCCATTCTTTCTGAGATGGCTAGCTGATGAAGGATTATGGAAGAGGGACTGAGAGACGGGTGATGAGCTAGGGGGAGCAAGTAGAGGTATGCTGACTTGGAAATCTTCCCACCAAGCCCCTGCTCTGAGCATAAGACTCTATATGTGCTCCTGGTTTACAAGTCAGCTTGGAATGCCCCTGGTCCTGTCACTGATCAAGGCCAGTATGCACAGGGCCATCAACCCTACCTGCCTGCCATTCCAGGAGCAAAGTAGCTTATTTGTTCAAGTCCCCATTCTGTTCCATTTTCTCTGTCACTCCATGCTGTCTCTCAGGCCCCAGGGATCCTCTGAAGGCCTGTTGGAAGCTTGCAGTTCTCGTGCTTTCCAGAGTTCCCAGCTCTATGCCATCTGGAAGACTGGGTATTGTTAAAGATCTGCAGAACTATACATTTGCTGTCCAATATCTTTCACAGTTGGGTCCAAATTTCCTTTATTTAGCAGTAATTATTCATGGATTGTGTTTATCTGATTGCACTGTTTCCTAGGTGCACAGAATAATGATTTTTAAAATTTCTCTAAAAAGATTATTTATTTATTTGACAGAGAGAGAGATCATGAGCGGGGGGGAGGGACAGAGGGAGAAGCAGACTCCCCACTGAGCAGGGAGCCTGATACTGGACTTGATCCCAGGACCCTGGGATCAGGACCTGAGCCCAAAGCAGGCACTTAACCGACTTAGCCACCCAGGTGCCCCCAGATTAATGAATTTTTTATCTCTGCTTAATATCCCCCACATCTTCCTGGCAAGCTTCACATTCGAACCTGGTTTCTCTCCTTTTGGTCCTTCACATCATGACCATAATGACATCCTCCCAAAATGGGGTCCCATTGTGTCACTTTCATCTTCTAACACCTTAGCGATGCTTTGTGATCCTCACCGCATGTTAGTCTTTCCATGATGTGATCTGAGTCTACTTTCCCAGCTCACTGCCACTGCCCCCTTCCATCAATCTGACTTCCATTAGCCATTCCTAAATGCCAGGAATGTTCCCACCACCAGAACCCACTTGGGTTTTTCTGCAGACACATTACTCAAGTAGTATAAGCACCCCTGCTTCTATGCTTCCAACTTGGATTTCTAGTTAGTTCTACACACACTTCTGTCCCCTACTGGATCCATAGGGCCTCTTTGTTCTACAGCTTGAGTCTCAGCAACTAGCACAAGGGGGGGGGGGTCAACGTATATATACTAACAGAAAAGCACAATTCCACATTGACCACTGGAAATGGTATTTTGGGCATCTGTTTCCTCTGAATCTGAGCAATATAAGGCACTTTCCAGGGTCTCATCCACTTCCCTAAGCTCTATTCCACCTTGCCTGGTTAAACTGGAACCTAAGGTTCGGTTCCTGCATTACATAGGAAGAGTGAATCACCCAACAGTCCCCCCTCCCCATGAATCTTAGCTCCACAATATGTCCTTTTCTTTTACTACTGCCACCAACTCAACCAATATACTGTTGATCTCAAATTTGTGTTAAAAAAAAAAAAGCAACACAAGCCAAAACCAAAAGACAACATATTCTTCTGTGTGAATGTACAAGGAAATGTCATTAAGAACAATAGGTATCTCTGGAGTTTCATCTTACCCTTTATTGTTTCCCAACAATACTTACACATTTCCTAGGATAAACATATATTTTACAATTTTTTAAAGTAGTAATAAATATTTTAAAAGGTCTCAGAACAAACGCAGTTCTTAGAGTCTGTGCAAAATAAATATATCCAGCAGATGGCACAAAACCTTAAGCCAGAATTAAAATATCCTTTCCACTTCAAGAATGCCACGTGGGGGGCATGTTTCTTAGTGACCAAGGACCAGTTCAAATGGACACTGGCTCCAGAATTTGCACATGTCTTAAGTATAATTTGTTTGATCTCTTCTATAGCCATAGGTGAATCATTTCAGAGGTAAATGAGGGGCTCTAAGAAGGGCACGTGTAGGACCTGCAGAGGCTGTAGAGCAAGACAATTTGCATAGATCTGTCAGGAATGAACAAGCTAGATGTCAGTGTGATGTCTCCCCTGGAAAGGGCTTTGGAAACAAGGTAGTCCATCAGTTTTCAAACATAGTTTTTAGATTGTTCTCTAAATCAACCTCAACGTGTGAGACCAATAGAACTGGAGCTATCTTAATGAAATGGAGTTTGGGGACAGGAGGCATGCTGGGTCTTCCTTTGCCTGAGTCTTCCTTCCCCCCACCCTTCCTCTCCCATTGGTGGCCAACACAATCAAGAATTGGCTATTCTTCATCAATAGCTATAGAATCCATAAAATACTCCCAAGAAGCCCTAGAGAAAACCACTAATGCAGTGCAGTACTTTCAAGTTACCAGTGAGAAAAAGGAAGGCTCAGAGGAGCCTTCCCAATTAAAAACAGGAAAAATAGGGGTGCCTGTGGCTCAGCTGGTTAAATGTCTGACTCTTGATCTCAGGGTTGTGAGTTCAAGCACCATGCTGGGCTCCAAGCTGACTGTGGAGCCTACTTAGAAAAAAATAAATGAGAAAAATATATAAAAAGAAAAAAATAATTAATTGCTTCCAAAGGAAAAAAAAATCAATAGACACTCAAAATGCATCAACACACTCAGCACTAATATTTTGCACAAATTTGGCATTTGCAATTAGAATTTGTATTACATTAAATTTCTGATATTTTAAACTTTGAATTCATTTAAATCCTTTCTATGGCTGCACATGGCTTATGAAAACTACAGGAACAGAGCATTTCAGCTAAAGCTGGCTTTCATGAGTAATATAAGCGTATTCATGTTTACATCAGTAACGTTTATTTCTATCAATAAAGTGTCCTTAGGCTATATTTCCTGTGTATTTTATAACTTCTTCACGGTTTTCTTTAGGTAATCTCTACCCCCAACATGGGGCCCGAACCCACAACCCCAAGATCAAGAGTCACACGTTCTTCTGATTGAGCCGGCCAGCCACCTCTGTAATCTATACCTTTTTCATGCAACCGTAAGCCATAGCAAATAATGGTTTGACAGCATGAAGCTAGTTATCTTAGAACCTCAACCATTCCCTAAAAATCTATGTAAATACTGTTTGCGGAGTGGACGCGACAACCTATTTAAATGCACTTACATTGAGTTTCTGTTCAATACAAGTCCAAATTTTACTTTTTTATACAAATCATTCTGAAAAGGTCTCCTTTGTTTTGAATGGCCCTGTCTGCATGGAGCCTTGCCCGGGTTGCCAAGAGCTGCTGACACCCTGTAGCCCGGGCCGCAGGAGGTGTGTGCGGGTTAAAAGCTTTCAGACGAGGTTTGTCCGCATGTAACAGTATCTTTTTTTTTTTTTAAAGATTTTATTTATTTATTCATGAGAAACACAGAGGGAGAGAGAGAGAGATGCAGAGACACAGGCAGAGGGAGAAGCAGGCTCCGTGCAGGGAGCCTGATGTGGGACTTGATCCCGGGTCTCCAGGATCAGGCCCCGGGCTGAAGGTGGCGCTAAACCGCTGAGCCATTGGGGCTGCCCCCATGTAACAGTATCTTAACCCGTGTCCTAAATCAAAAGGTAAAGAAAATCCCAAAGTAAATGAGGTTTGGCAGTAAGCAGGGTGGGGTTTACGTTCTGGCTCCTGCCTCTGCTGGTGCCGGGCCGTGAGCCCCGGTGCCCCGGTGCGTTACGATGTGAACGACGACACAGGCCGGGGCTGGATACTAAGCGCCCGCGGGCAGCTCCGAGCCCTCCTAGTCTTCGGCGGACTCCGGACGCCGCACCGGGGCTTTGGCCGCTCTGCCAGCAGGGGGCGCTGCGCGTCGCGGGAAGGCCGGCGGGAGGCCAGCTCCTGCGGGGGGGGGGTGGTGGGGGGGTGGGGGTGGAGGGGGGGGCGCTGGATTCCAGTTCTGGGCACATGCCCCCCTGGTCTCCCCGACCCAGCCTGGTGTGTCCCCTCAGAATACCAGCCCCGCTGGCCAGGGCCCCCTCCTCGACCTGGTCCTCGCCCTGCCCAGGAGGGCTATTTCTTGCAGGTGTTTTTCCCCCCACTTTGGTGTCTTCTCCTTGTTACTCTTTTACCTTTTCAGTTCCTTACATGCCATTTTTTTTAATGATAAATTCTCTCTTTTTTAAAAAAAGATTTCATTTATTTATTCATGAGAGACACACACACACACAGAGGCAGAGACACAGGCAGAGGGAGAAGCAGGGAGCCCGACGTGGGACTCCATCCCAGATTCCGGGATCAGCCCTGGGCTGAAGGCAGACGCCTGACCACTGAGCCACCCAGGGATCCCTGATAAATCCTCTCAATCCAAAAAGAGCAGACGCAGTTCCCGCTTTCCTGATTGAACCCTGACGGCTGGCAGCAGTCTCCCACAAAATAGACTCTCAAGGTGGGATGCTGATCACGCCGGTGGCCTTGGACACAGCGCTGACACCAGCTGTTAACTGGGTTAATTACAATGAGCAACCTAGCGAATGAAACAAGTACCTTCAGGGACTCGGTGGCTGCTGGGGTTAGCCACTGTCATTGCAAGGAGGTGGGGTGGCATGGCTCCTTCTGAGTACACTGGATGCTTAGGGGGAGAAAAATGACCAGCCCAGTCAGAGAACCAGAGAACCTCAAAGACACTTCGAGAAGAAGCTCTTAATTCTTGTAGCTGCTCTACAGGATGCAGCATTTCCTAGTTGAATTCACAGGCTTCCAGGCCCAGATGGAGAGAGTCAGGCTATTGACTGAGGAAGAACGAGACCCTGAGATTTGGGATGAGGACACCTGGGTGGACTCTAATGAAACAGAATATCCTACTCCTGCCCCCAAATTCTACATTCCAGTAACTGCAACCTTTATCCTTTACCCCCAGCCCTAGAGGGAGAGCTGCTTTCAGAGTTCTAACTTGGGCCTCCTTTGCTTTTTCACTCGTCTTCATCCCTAACATTAGACATCATCTTGGTAGAACAAAGAAACTGGTCTGGTTTCTGTTTTTCTGGCTGGATCCTACTGGACACACTGTCTCAGGGTATTTTGAGGATAAGACGAAACATGTAGAGCATATAGCTCAGTAGATGGCTCGCAGGGGGTCCTCGGCAGGTGTCTTCCTGCTGATCACAACTTTTTCTCCTGTATCACATGACTTCTGGTGGGTGGGTCAAACTTGTCTCTCTATTTATTGATATAGGGAGTGTATTTTCTGTAAAATCTGGGGATGTGTTGGAGCAGAGGCAGGGAGAGATGAGGGACAACATCAACCTTCCCCAAGAAATAAGTACTCTCGGCCTGCCCAGCTTTTGCAGAAGCTCATAAATACGGAAGCCACATTAGGAAGGCTGCTCGCTGTTGAAATCCAAGAGACATCTTCTGAAGGAAACCATACCTGTCCTCTGTTATGGGGCATTCTTAGGATAACCTCCTGAAGGGGGCCTCAGACCCTTGGCATGACTAAGGGTTGTTCCAGTTCACAGGAACTGATGAATCTCTCAGACTATGTTGATCTCAAGTAAGAGATGCTAACACTGAGGGGCCATTCTAAGTCATAGGGTGATCATTGCACTGAGGGCAGAAAAAAGAAACTCATGCAAACATCAAGCTTAGCCCCCCTTCACTTCTCTGGTCTGTATCTATGTACCACCAGGGTTCAGGACGCAGCAAGTCATCAAAATAGAACACTTGCAGCAGTTTGGCATTATTTGTAGGAGACCATCGAGAGAAAGGTTGCCTCTGCCTTATCTCTGTTGCTATTGCCTTTTCATGGCAAAAAAAGAAAGGAAAGAAGAAAGAAAGAAAGAAAGAAAGAAAGAAAGAAAGAAAGAAAGAAAGAAAGAAAGAAGAAAGAAAGAAGAAAGAAAGAAAGAAAATTAATGTGTGGTTCATTCTAAGACAGTATGTTCACACACATAGTAGTTATGCACACGCCCCTACCTATGCTGCATTCTACATACACACCTACACAAACAGCCTCTTTTTATAAAATACATTTTTAGCAAAGAAAGTAAGTTATAATATACTTTTAAGGATACATTTTAGAAGGTACTTGGGTGGCTCAGTCAGTTAAGCATCTGTTCACATCATTATCTTTGGGTCCTGGGATGGAGCCCTGTGTCTGGCTCCCTGCTCAGTGGGGAACCTGCTTCTCCCTTTGCCTCTCCCCACCGCTCCTGCTCTCTTTCCCAAATAAAGACAATCTTTTTTTTTTTTAAAGATACAGTTTGAATAGGAAAATTTTCTTTCTTTCTTTCTTTTTTTTTTTAAGCAGGCTCCACACCCAGCATGGAGCCCAATGTGGGGCTTGAATTCAAGACCCTGAGATCAAGGCCTGAGCTGAGATCAGGAGGCAGACATTTAACCGACTGAGGAACCCAGGTGCTCCAGTTAAAGTTTCTATTTAAAAAAAAACCCATAATTTATTATTTTGAACACCTTGATTAAAAAATATTAATGTTTAAAATAGAGCAGTAGTCTCTATTTTTCATTCCATGCCTCTTAATCCCATTTGGAATTTTGAAGCTGTGTTATAGCACACAGGTCAAACTAGTTTTTATTCATCTAGTTTGATTTTCTCCAATGAAGGAAGTTAACAGAAGAACCTGGTATATGGACTTCGCAGAGAGTTTTTATTAAATCAAGAGAGTCATACTTAAGCATACTTGGCTCTATAGCAGGTATTTTATGCTATACAACCTCTAGACTTCTGTACCACTTATCACTAGTTGTGTGAAACGGCAATATATAGTTTAGGTTTTGCTATAGCATAGATAAAGTCAAGTTGTTGCCATAGTGGCTTCAAAGTTGCATTCATTCACGTATACAAAGCTTTTCCGAAAGACTCAGTTCAGTTTTAAGTTTTAATAACTTAGGGAGGAAAAATGCTACACACTTACCTACGTTGGGATTCCCGCTGGGCGACCAGAGTAACCGCAAAGTTACACCCCTGGCCCTTTGCCTCCTACCTACCACCGCTCTCTGCCTCTAGAGAGCACATGTGCCGTGTCACTTCCACAAATCCTACCCGCCCTCAGTAACCAAACACACCATTCGCACGCAGGAGCAACGTCTCCAGACCCACCTACAGGCTAACCCAGCTCAGGACCAGGGCCCCTTCTCCTGGATAAAACTTACCCCACGAGGCACTTCCCTGGCCAGCCTTGCCGGCTCGGGCCATCTGTCCCCTGCTTTATCTGTGCGCCTTGGGCAAAGCCCCCTGGTGGCCGTTCCCCTCCCTAATGCATTTAACTGCACCAACCCCACACCCACACCCCGGGACCTTCTCCCTGTCTCCGTGACATTCCCTTGTTCACTGACCCTCTCAACCGCTCATTCATTCCCTTTCTGTCATTCCACCCCCAACTCTTCCCTCTGCAGCACCACCCTGTCAAATGTCACCTCTCCCCACGCCCCTAGGGGCGGCTTCTTGGTGCAGTGGCCCCTTTCTAAATCTCTCCGTGCCTCGGCCTCCCTCCTGTCTGCCTGTCTCCCGGGTTCGCGGTCAACCATCTAGAGTCAGGCAGAAGCAGCCCTCCTCGCCAGCCCCCCGGGAGAGCGGAAACGAGGGATCCTTCTCCCACTAGTTGTCGGGGTCAACCTGGCCTCAACCCTGGTGGCCACGGGATTGGGGACGGGGCCTTAATCCACTCAGGTTCCAGGACCTCAGAGGCTTCAAGTGGCCGCCAAGGCCTCGGCAGAGTCTCGGGCCTCCGTCCAGCGCCAGATGGCCTCGGTGGCCCAGGTGGCCCTCCAGAACGAGCAGACCAGGGGGGGGCCTGCATGTGCCTCATGGAAGATGCTGTCACCACATCAGTGGAACAGGTGCAGTTGAGGCCCGACTACACCCCGATGGTGGCAGCCCCCGCTAGCCACATGGCTCCCCCCCCTACCCGCTGCTAATCATCCGCACGCAATTAATGGTGGCCCCTTGTGTTCTCCGATTCATCCAGGAACCAGGTCGTGGAGTGTCCCGGGGATCTGTCAACCGACTCCTCCTACGCCCCTACTCCCGAGGGACCCCACGGCGCCCCTACTCAGCAGGAAGTAGCCAGATCTGAACGGACGCCCTATACCAAGAGGATCGGAATGTTGGGCCCGCAGGATGAAGGGGGATCGGGAGGATCCAACCAAGGTGGATCGGACCCTCCACCTTGTCACCCTCGCCTCGGGACTTTCCGGCCACCAGCGGACCGCGGAGGCCTCGTCATCAGGGGGAGAGAGGACCTGCGGGGAAACCGGGACCGCACCCCACCCAGACCCCATATTAGGGCATGGGCAGTTACCGCCCCACACCGATTCCACCAGTAAGGTGCCTAATACCTATCACCCGGTGCGGACACAACCCCTTCCCCTCCCCGCAAAGAGCTCGCCTGCACCCCCTTAGGGCGCGACTTCCCGTGCCCGTCCCCCTCCCCTGCGGCCGCGGAGCCCCGAGAGCCCGAGAGCCCGAGAGCCCCAGAGCCCGTCCAGCAGAAGCCTGCCTCCTCCCACCTTCGCCGGCCTCTTTCATTTCACTACCAACCGGATCCAACCTGACAACACACAAGTTTCAAATAAACTGTATTTGAAAATTTAGTATTTACACTTATTTTACATTTATATAGTTTTAATTTTGAGTAATAATTTTCTTTGTATTTTAAGTTCCTAAAATACATTTAAGAAAAAATTCATTTGAGAGAGAGACAGAGCACAAGAGCACAAGCCGGGAGGAAGGAGGAAGGGAAGGGAGGAGGGGGAAGGTGCAGAGGGAGAGGGAGAAGCAGGCCCCACGTGGGGCTCGATCCCAAAACTCAGGATCATGACCTGAGCTGTAGGCAGATGCTTCACCAACTGAGCCACCCAGGAGCCCCACTCCCTCTGGTTTTAAGATGGAAAATATTGGCTGAAACAAGACACTAAGCTTTGGGCCAACTTATGTTTTCAGTTTGTGCTTGTTGAAATGCTTAATGGATAAGCTGTAGGACTCTGACTGGCTATTACCAAATTTGTTTTTTTTTTTTTTTTTACAGGAGACTCATTTTATTTTTTTTTTTTATTTATGATAGTCACACAGAGAGAGAGAGAGAGAGGGAGAGGCAGAGACACAGGCAGAGGGAGAAGCAGGCTCCATGCACCGGGAGCCCAATGTGGGATTCGATCCCGGGTCTCCAGGATCGCGCCCTGGGCCAAAGGCAGGCGCCAAACCACTGCGCCACCCAGGGATCCCCGCTATTACCAAATTTGAATGAAAAAATGGTTTGAAAGAAAAATATGTTGCAGTTTTAAAAGAAAGATTCTTGTGTTTATTTTTAAATTTAGTTTATTTAATCACACATTGGTAGAAAAGTTGAAATTACAGGAAAAATATATTTTTCCTAAATCCTTTTTTTTTTAAAGATTTATTTATTTATGATAGACTGAGAGAGAAAGAGAGAGAGAGAGAGAGGCAGAGACACAGGAGGAAGGAGAAGCAGGCTCCATGCCAGGAGCCTGATGTGGGACTCGATCCCGGGACTCCAGGATCGCACCCTGGGCCAAAGGCGGGCGCCAAACCGCTGAGCCACCCAGGGATCCCCTTTTCCCCAAATCCTTAAGAGGAAGTTCTCCCTTGATGCCCTATTCACCCCTTGTAGTGTATTAATTTTCCAACGGCGACAGGTGTGTTACACTTAGATAGGAAACATCCCTGTTTGGTTATCCAAACACTTTCTTTGGCTCTGCCATCCTGCACCAAGCCGCTCCCCACTGCATAGACTCCTCCTTGGCTCACCCCAGCTCTTCCTTTTTTTTTTTTCTTTTTTTAAAAAAAGATTTTTATTTATTTATTCGTGAAACACACACAGAGAGGCAGAGACACAGGTGGAGGGAGAAGCAGGCTCCCTGTGGGGAGCCCAATGCAGGACTCAATCCCAGGACCCCGGGGTCACACCTTGAGCCAAAGGCAGACAGATGCTCAACCGCTGAGCCACCCAGGTGGCCCTATGCATCTTGTTAACTTTTTTCTAGAGCAAACAGTGTAAAGCAAACTGGGTACACTGGATGGGTCAGAGAAATTGTTTTATAGTCAGAGTGCATTTATACCATTTACACAAATCTGTATCAGTTATGCTCCCTGACTTATTGTTATCACAGTAATCAATCAATAATTACTTCATTTTATACTAAGTCCAAGCACAATTTAATAAAATGTAATGCCTGTCTGGAATAACCAGCTTCATTCGTCTAAGAGAAAAAGTACATTATTTAATATTCTTTTTCATATTTAGAGGAAAAACTATTAATCAAATATTTTGGCATTTGATAAACACTTTCAGTGTGGCTTAGTTACTACAGATGCTAAGATGTAACCAGATTTTTATTTCCAACAGATGGCCTGGAGCACCAAGCCTAGGGGCTCCTCTGCTGGGCTCAGGCAGTAGTGGCATCACCCACACCCGGTGACCAGTGTCAGAGCCTCCGAGTGCACTTGGATCGACAGCACAGCAGGGTGACAAGACTTCAGGCAGAAGGCAGGCAGAGGTTACCCCATGGAAAGGGAGAAGAGAGCCCAAGGGAGACAAGAAGGGAGTGGAGGAGGAGAAAGAGCAAAGCAAGAGAAAAGATGCATGGCATGGTTATGGTAACTTGAGACTGCAATCGAAGGACGTATAGGAAACAGAACGAATGTTCTAGAAAGCACCAGAACATACCTCACACATAACAATACACATGGTGATATTTTTATTGTTTAGGTTTTTACATTTCTAAATCAAAAGAAAATGCATTCTGACCTATGACCCATGGTTGAGTCGGAGGAGGTGGGGCTTTGGTTGGTTTTCAGGGCCACAACTCAGTGGCCTCCTGCTCATTCAGAGAGCAGCCTCTCCTGAAGTGATTACAAAAGCAAACTCTCATCTTGCGTTTTCATTTGTGGCTGCATCAACTGACACGAGAGAGAGGGAAACACATTGCCTCACATTGCCTTGAGTTTATGCAATGTATTTAAAGCCTTTTAGCTAACACAGCTCTTAAATCTTTACATCACTCTGAGGTAGATCGAAGATCTGAAGCTTTACCGCCTCCTCTACAAAAACAAAAGCCAAAGCAAAACACAGAATTAAATCAAACACACACAAAGTTGAGAGTAGGGTGCTTGGCCTTAGCCATCCTGATTTAATCCGGTGTAACAGAACGAAGTCAGTTCCACGAACTGTAAACTGGGGACCGTGTCTGGAGTTGTCCCACCTACAAGCCAGTTCCATTTGGTCAATTGAAACCACATTTCCCGCTGGTCCCCTGAGTGCAAAGCCGTAAAGATTCTGCTTTGGTGAGCCTTTTAGTTCTCTTTATTTGACTACTTCCTTTTGCACTGAAGATCAGTGCCTAATTGCTGCTGTCTCTTGACATCATTATTTTGGGGCATCAACTTGCGCCCGAATGAGTACCTGGGCCACAGGTGGGGACGCAGCCTGAGCTTCTGGGCAGAGCCCTCCTGTCATCCCATCCGAAGGGCGCTTTGTGGATCCTGCCATTCTGGCTCTTTGTGTGACACCCTCAGGTTCAGGAGCCTGGAAAGCGGGGCGCAGTGTGACAGGCACTGCGAGGAGAGAGACATGGGCAGACGACGCATTTCTGGCCCTGAAGGCACTTCACAGGGCTCATAAAATCATCTGTTCCTTCTTTGGAAAAGTGGGTTTCCCTGGCTTTTCTATGTTCTAGTGCGTATTGTTTTTCTGGCTTCTGTTTCTTTTCACTGTGGTGTTGTTTGCTCATTATGCTTTCAAATATTGCCCTAAATAAACCCCAGGGTGTTGCAAATCTGTATTTCCCTCAGCATAGACTGTGCTCAGTTAGCCAATGATTGAATATTCCACTGCCTTTCACAACAGAATAAGCAAGACTTTCTAAGGTGAATTTGTTTTTATGAGGCACTTCAAGTCAACTCTGGTTTCCTGGCCCAACAAGAAGTGAAATTTCCCCCAGAAATACAGCAGGGTTGGTAAATCCTGGGCGACTGCAGACTCTCGGGGCCAAATGTGACAGCAGGGGAAGAACAGGAAATATTCCCTGGAGCAAAAACGATTGACACACAAATAACAAAACATGCGGTTTTCCAGACTCACTAAGTATTGAGAGACAAAAGTGTGAGCAAAACCCATTAGAGCAGGCAGGGGGGCGCCGGAAGTGGCCACTGGGTTATGTGTTTTTCCGAAGCCATGCCGTCATCCTGGCATTTCGCATTTTGTTCTCCAGATTTTTGTTCTTTATTGTCTGTAATTTGGCATGGACTGTGAGCCTCTGGTGCTCCTCCAACATGTTGCTGAAAAACTGCTGCAGCTGAAAGCACCAAGGGACGGTGGGTCAGTGCACGCTCACGTCCCATTGAGGCAAAGTAAGGCAAGGTCAGGCTGAGTAGCAACAGGCTTCTGCCCATGGCCTCTTGTGTGCCCCGAGGAGACCGTGGCTGAGAACATGTGCTGGCGACCACACCTAGCCTCAAGAGTAGATGCAGACCAGAAGCCACAGGGAGTGGGAACTGCACCTGCTTTATTCCCTGCTCTGCCCCCCAGGCACAGAGTAGGTGCTCGGTAAAGACCTAGGGAATGCGTGTTGGATATTACGCAAGATTTGTGGACAGAGACGCAGTGAGACTGTCTCTTATCTGGCAAGAAGCTTTGCAACTGCCAAAGCTCAAAAGTGGCACATAACATCTGTGCTTTTACAAGTGTGATGCTTTATTTAAGAACATTTAGATAGTGGGTTTGCCCACCGGCTAGATTCCTTCACTGATTCACCTCAAGCATTTAGTCATGGGAACATCTGGCACAATATTATGTATAAGCCAGACCCCAATGAACTAATAAGTCATAATCTAAAAAATCTATTTCTATGTCATTGGATTAGAACTTATTTTTTTCTTTCAACTTTTTATTTAAATTCTAGTTAGTTAACATACACTGTAATATTGGTTTCAGGAGTAGAATTTAGTGATTCATCTTGTAGATTTAACACCTGGTGTTCATCGTAACAGGTGCCTTCCTTAATGCCCATCCCCCATTTAGCCCATCCCCCCCACACCTCCCGCCATCAACCCTCAGTTTGTTCTCTATTGTTAAGAGTCTCTCATGATTTACTTTCCTCTCTCTTTTTTTCCTTACCATATGTTCATCTGTTTTCTTTCTTAAAGTCCACATGAGTGAAATCATACCATATGTGTTGTTCTCTAACTTATTTCGCTTAGCATAATCCACTCTGGCTCCATTCATGCGGTCGCAAATGGCAAGATTTCATTCTTTTTGATGGCTGAGTAATATTCCATCACACACACACACACACACACACACACACACACCACCTCTTTTATCCATTCATCAGTCAGTGGACATTTGGGCTCTTCCCACAGTTTGGCTATTGTTAATAATGCTGTTATAAACATTGGGGTGCATGTACCCTTTGGATCTGTATTTTTTTTATCCTTTGGGTAAATGTCTAGTAGTGCAATGGCTGGACCATAAGGGAGTTTTATTTTTAACTTTTTGAGGAAACCACAATTTTCCTGGATTAGAATTTAGAACATGAGATGACAGTGTACCTATACCAGCTCACAAAATGTCACTTAAACCCTAATGTACTTGAAATTGAGAAGTAATAGGGCCATCTAACCTAATTACCATGTAAAAGAAAAGTAAGTTTCCAGGACAGAGTAGGCTAAGGAACCAGGAACCAGTCTCCAGCCCTCTCCCACACCTGCCCACATCTGCCTGCAGTGGGAACCTCCCACCCACAGCCCTCTACAGTGCAGGTGTGTGGGAGGGGATTTGGGGTTTGTGGGATGGTCGGTGGGGCTTTGCGTGTGCTGGAGAGCGTGAGGCCAGGCTCCAGCCCGGTGAGTATGCAGACCCAAGCAAGAGCTGCAGAGAGTGTATAGTCTCCGTGCTGCTCTAGAGGCAGAAAGGACTAATGTAACTTTTCATTTTCTTTTTAATAATTATTTTCGATATGATCACGTGAACATATAGATCATGGCAGGATTCTTGGTGATTAAAAAGTTTTTGACAAGGATATTCATAGTAGCTAATTTACTTGTTTTCAAAATGGCAAAAATGCTACCACTGCTAAACATATTTTTACATTATTTTTTTAAAAAGAAACTATCAGTGATTATAGAGTTTTTTGGAACTTTGGGGACTGCTAAATTTTTATGCACCTCGTTCATTCATTAAACAGCAAAAACACCTCACCAGGTTCTGTAGACACAGAGATGACCTGATGCTCTTCAGGAGATGCCAACACAAACTCAGCCTCTGTTCTGGAGCTTTCCTTCCTTCGGGCATGTTTGGGTATGCCCTTCACTCTCCTGTCCACGGAATCCCTGATAAATCAGGTCCCTGAAGCTCAATCTCAAGCAGGCCAAAACCCACACAGAGATAATTCCTTTAGGAATTACTGATTCTTCCTCTCTCATAATAATAACTACATAGCTGACTGCTTCTCTCTTTTTTATTTTGGCTCAGGATCAAACTTCAGGACTCTGTGACCTACATGTTTTTTGTTTTATTTGCTGGGGCAGAGGAGTTGATTTTCCTTTCCTTTTCTTTTTTTTTAAACCAGGTTGATTTGTGAAGTGGATGGAGCAAGCTCCTATTCCATCTCCCTGCTCCAAAAAGCCATGTGATATATTATTGGATGGAGAATGTATTAGATATTAAGCTGTTAACAACAGATACCACACCTGATCTCAGCCAAAAGGCCAAGAAGCAATTGATTTTCCTGTCTTATTTACACAGGCCCTTTCTGGTTTGTATTAATATAGTTCTGGGCCACATGTTTAATTTGCACTCATGCATTTTTTTTCAAAAACATTTACTGAAATCAACTGAGATGAAATTGATGGACAAAAAACTGAATTCTCTTGAAGTGTACAAGTGAGTGAATTGTGATCACTGTATACACCCGTGAAACACATAGCCACGGTCAAGATACAGTAAAGTACACTTCCACCACCCACAGATTCCTTCGCAATCCAGCTCTCCCTCTATCCCAGGCAATCACCAAGCTGCCTTTTGTCACTAGAGATGATATCTGGCATTTCCTAGAATGTATCTGTTTTTTTTTTTTATCTCAGCATAATCATCTTGAGATATATCCATGTTATTACACAAATTCTTTTTTTTTAATTGTGGGATAGTATTCCCTGGTGTGGATATATTATAACATTTTCCTTATCTATTCACCTATTGATGGATGTTTGGATGGTTTCCAGATTTTGGCTAATGTGAATAAAGCTGCTGTGAACCTTCATGTACAAGTCTTTGCATGGATATAGTTTTAATTCCTCGAGTAAAAACCTAAAAATAGAATGGTTAGGTCATATGTGTCTAAATAACATTTTAAAACACCGTCTATTTTCCAGAGTAGTTGTACCATGTACCATGTACCTTCTCACCCAACGGCAGAAAAAGAGAGTTCTGGTTGCTCAAGTGTTTGCCAGTGTTTGTTGGTGTAAATCTGTCTCATTTTATCTGCTACTAAGTGTAGAGAGGTTGTGTTTAATAGATATTTTTTTTGGCCCTTTAGCTTGCTTTCTGGTTATAGGATCCCCTTTTTCTTTCCAAAACTACTCCTCCCCTATCCCAGGGCCTGTGGTTTGGGTGGGGCTGGCTCCAGAGTGGGCACGTGATCCACTCCCACCGCAGTGATACAAGTGACCCAAGTAGGACCACAACCAGAGTCATTCCACAGGGCTGGGACTTGAACTTGGGTGAGCAAGGACTCTTCCTTCTGCAACTGAGGGCACTGAGGATGACATAAGCCTGGAGCCACGTTTGCCTCCTGTGGAAAAATCCAGCCTAAGAAGAAATTCAGCCCAGGAGAAAGCAGAGCCTAGAAATGGCAAGCTCTGGGGGTGCCTGGCTGGCCCAGTTGGCTGCGCGACTCTCAATCTCACGGTTTGTGATTTGGAGCCCCACACTGGGTGTAGAAATGACTTTAAAAATAAAATCTTAAAAAAAGTAAAAGAAATAGCAAGCCCCTTGTTAGTTTCTAGAATATAGGTATGACTAAAACATGGTTTCCCTCCTCAGGTTGCTCAGGATAGCCTCAGGCAGTAGACACATTACACACCCATGATATAGGTATTCACAGGAGATCGGGAGCATGCAGGAGGAGAGGGTGTAAATCAGTTAATTGAAAGATTCCTAGAATAGGTGGTTGGAAGCAGGGTCTTAAAGGATAACTTGGACAGCCAAGGATAGGCATGGTGAAGTCACCCAAATCAGAAGGTAGAGTGTTTCCAAAACCTGGAAAATGTGAAACAACACGACAATTTAGGAAAATCTGTAAGAGGAAAAGTATTTGGGAGTGTCTCTCATGTCCTCCTACACTCAGTGGTGAGGCAGGCAAAAGATGAAGCCAGAGAAGCAGACAGGGGCCAGGTTATAATGAAAAGATTTAAAATGTCTTCTAAAAATTCAGATGAGTTACTGAAGCTTTGACAGCAGGGCAAGGACTGGCAGCAAGATGAGGGCTGGGAATAGAATGAAGAACCATTTCCTGCTCACAGTGAAAATAACACCAACAGGAGCATGGAATATAATAATTCAAAAAGCCTGTTGTTTTTAATTTCAGCAACTCCAAATTACATTAAAAATGGCTTCTAAGTTATCATTATAATTCACAATATCCTCAGTACTTACCTCTGTGATCTGTAAATCTGTACTTATGGTTCTCCCTATTATATACATTAGAGTAACCAGTGATTGTGTTCCATACCTGCAAAGCAACAAGATGCTAATCAGGAGCAGAAAACGTTTTGCAAGATAAAGCTATACTTTATATAGCAGGTAAATGCTAAGTGCACAGCCCCCATTGACTGCTATCTCACAAATGTAAGCAGAATCATGTACGAACTAGTTTAGCTTCACAATTTAACAGGAAATCTATTATCTGGAAAATTTTATCAGTCATAAGGAAATATTTATACAGTTTAATATCAATTTGTGTACACATAGTTCTGAAAGCTTTATTTAAATATAAAAAGCTCTTCTTAAAAACAACTGTTTTTATCTTTTAAATGAGGTGGTTAAAATAGATGTCATGTACCTAAAACTAAGACCACTTATATTGGTTAAGTACATATGCAAATTATGCCCCTTAAAAAACTAATTAATATGGGATCAGTTTCAGAAACTCTGGCTAACCTACTCTGAAAGCTTAAATTTTGTATTTGTATATGCTTTTTGGAGAGAGGATCCATGTCTTTGAATATTCTCAAAATGTTGGTGATCACTGAAGTGGTAAGTGTTCTAGCTCTACTTCTCCTCCCTCAAAGAGGCATAGGGACTGAAATGTCCCCTCCAGCTTAGCGTCCTTAATATCCAACAAGGATCATCCAGAAAAAAACCATGAAACACTGTTATGGAAAAACACCAGATACATACCTGCCCAAAGCGTTGCTGTGGTTAAAAAGGTAAATAAAGACTTTTGGATGCATTAAAGAAGAAAGAAAATTAAAACAGCGTTAATGTTCTGGACGGAACAAGAAAGGATTGCACTGCCATTCTGTTCTATTGATTATTGATAGTTAATACACACTATTTTTTTTTTTTACACACAATTGACTTACTTGCAAAATGTATCCTTGAAATTAAAAAATCACAGGAGTCAATGCTGGCATAATATCCAAACAAAGGTGAGAGAAAACAGTGCTTTTATTCTTTTTTAAGTTCTGAGCTCTAACGTGAGCTGTTTCTAGTTGAGCAAAGCAAAGGACAAGAGAGAGTCTCCATATAAACACGCTTGTTTCTATAGGGAAAGAGGACTCATTTCTTTTTTTTAAATTTTTTTTATTGATTTATGATAGTCACAGAGAGAGAGAGAGAGAGAGAGAGGCAGAGACATAGGCAGAGGGAGAAGCAGGCTCCATGCACCGGGAGCCCGACGTGGGATTCGATCCCGGGTCTCCAGGATCGCGCCCTGGGCCAAAGGCAGGCGCCAAACTGCTGCGCCACCCAGGGATCCCCAAGAGGACTCCTTTCTATAGGGAAAGAGCTACTCCTTAGCTCCCCATTTTTATTGGCCAGGTATTAAAAGTGTGAAACAACTCAAGAAATCTGGCAAAATTTGAAAGGAAAAAAAAAAGTAGAAAATACCTAAGGCCCAAATGTGTGATTTTCTACCAGGCAGAAGAGGAACACTACCCTGAAAGGCAGATCTGGGTTTGAAGTGACCTTGGACAACTCGTAATTTGGAAAGACAAGACTAACATACAGTGAGAAGCATCGTTCTGGAGAGGAAAGGAGATGCTGTGTGTTGAAACACCTACCAGAGTTTCTGGCACACTTTGTCCCTTCCTGTTCTCTCAAGATTCAAGAGGAGGTTTTTTTTTTTTTTTAGACATATTTATTAATAAGAGAGAGAGAGCATGAGTGCATGTGTAGGGGGGTGAGGGGATAGGCAGAGGGAGAGAGAGAATCCCAAGCAGCTCCAAGCTGAACACGGAGCCCCATGTGAGGCTCGATCCCAGGACCGTAAGATCATGATCTCAGCCAAAATCAAGAGTCAGACTCTTAACCAACTAAGCCACCCAAGCACCTCCTCTTGAGGAGGTATTTTTGAGACAGAGAAGATCTGCCCCTCTGGTTGAGACAGCAATCACCGAAATATTACTGAACAAAAATAGATACATTCCAAACAGTTTATCCTGCCAGTGGTCAGATACAGGCTAATTAATACAAAGACCAGAGCCAACCTGCATCAGTAGAGTTACTGTTTTAAAAAATTGGTAACATTCTATGCTAGTGTGGGCACAGGAATTTGGGCCACTCTCATCTGGCTCACCTTCTGTCTCTCTCCTTTCTCGAATTTCTCCTGCCTTCCTATTCCTTCCCCTGCCACATTTGATTTCCTGTGGCAAACATGGCCAGCAGGCAGGCATGGGAACACCAAAGTATCCAGGCAGATCCAGTGACAGGTGGTGGGCATGGGCTGTTCAGAGCTTGGGTGCACCTCTCCATAACACCTGACTTCTCTCCATTTGCTTATGCACCTATTTCTCCATTCGGCTCTGCGTTCCCCATCATGAAACACAAGAGAATGGAAGTGGGAATGGTGTAAGCTTTCATACTAAGGACTTTAGCCAATGTAACAGTATTTGAAGAAGAAATCAAGTGTTTGGTGAAAAAGGCAGTAAAATTCCTTTTGGGTCAGTTGAGTTTGAACCTGATCATACCCTTATATTCTATATTCTAATAAAACTAGGGTTTTCCTGGAGGCTGTGAGGCCTACATTACTTTTAAGAAAGCCAAAAACACTTGATGAGAATGATAGGGCACAAACACTGTTTCTCCTGCCTACATACAGTAAGTAACAACTCATACAAATTCTATTCTTCATCTCCACCCACACATTCTTCCATGAGACCTAGCCACAGATGCATGTCCAGATGCATTTTCTCTAACCTTCAAGATGTCTTTATTGGTCACTGGAAGTTCATTCACTGAGATCAGGGCTCAAAAGATCATCTTTGGCCCAGTGATTAACTTAAACACCCCACAGCAACCAGCACAGTACTCTGAACATGGGAGTGAGGGGCAGAACCAAACCAAAGTTGTTTTAAATACAAATATTCTCAAATATAGCTTCAGATTAGACTTCCTTGGAAGCACTGGGGGCCTGGGTGAGGGGAGCAGATGTTCCTGATCTGCTGTGGGCAGCTCCCTCACCTTAACACTTGACCAGCCCTCTCTTGTCCAGTCCAGAGCCCTGAGTTCCAGCCATGTCCTGTGACCGGTCCCAAGGCAGATGCTGGGTCCTGCCCCCAGGCATTTCTTGGTGTCCTCTCCTCCATGCGAAAGATAATTTTTTTTCAACTGCTTGTTCAGATCCCACTCAAATCCCATTCTCCTCTTTGGCTCCTCAAACCTTCTCCAGCTCTTCCCGACAGCATTTATCAGATCCCATGTCCTCATCACCTTATATCCCTGACAAGAGCTTAAACTAACCAGACCTTGGCCTGGGAAAACTAGAACATTTTATTATAAGAAAGAACCTTGGAACTGATCAAATATAATACATTTCATTTTATACAAAAACAAACCAAAGCCAAAATGTTAACTAAGAGGCCAATAATAAACAGTTATTCTAGTAACATTCCAGATGAGAGTGTTGGAGAATTCAGTTTCTCATATGTTTCTCTCCCAGAACAAGTGATCTCCTGGCAAAGTGACACCCTGTTTACATTACATATACGGTAAGTAGCAGGATTATGGCTATAAGGTATAGGAAAAGGGGCACGGAAAACTCTAGATTTTCTTTTGCAGGGCTCCTTGGGGTCTCTTTGAGGCTAGCATATATTATGAGTTTGCAAAAAGTGAAGGTTAACACAGTTCCCAACTGATGGGGTTGCTGTCTTTCTTGTTCACAGAAGGCTTCTCAGCATGTTCCATGAATAATGCTCAGTGGAACATACTGGAAAAACACTGAATTCATAGCTAACTGGCTAGTAATCAGTCACATTTCAGGAAGTTCAGAAAAGTCCTTTTCAAGTAATTAACATAAAAGTTAATTTGTCAGAGGCATTTGTGTATTCATCCTTTCATTTTGTCTTTCTTTAAAAAATATTTTATTTATTTATTCAGGAGAGAGAGAGAGAGGCAGAGACACAGGCAGAGGGAGAAGCAGGCTCCATGCAGGGAGCCCGACGTGGGACTCCAGCCCAGGTCTCCAGGATCACACTCTGGGCTGAAGGTGGCGCTAAACCTCTGAGCCACCTGGGCTGCCCTTGTCTTTATTATATGAAGACTGGTAACATGCTAGCTTTCATGTCAAATATAACTGTTTACATAAGTGATGATTCAAATGTTCTGATGTACAACAAATTAAGTAAACATTCTTGTGCCATCTTTAGTATATATAACATTTTAATTATTAACCTGAACTTTTATTTCCTTCTAACAATCCATATGTATCATCACTGTTCATTCAATCATTTGCAAACTTCAGCAAGACTGATCAATATTACAATTGCTATTAAATAAACGAACAGAAAGTAAATGAAAATAAATGTATTAGATGTAGAAAGCAAACCTATTTGAGTCTGAAAGACTTTTTGTAGCAGAGTGTATGAGAGAGGAGTGAACGGAGATGAATTTGCTATAAATAGGCATCTATTTTATGAGCACAGCATCTTGTTGATGAGGGATTAAAATATTCAAGCCATGATTAAAAGTTCATACATCGGGATACCTGGGTGGCTCAGTGGTTGAGTATCTGCCTTTGGCTCAAGGCATGATCCCGGAGTCCTGGGATTGAGCCCCACGTCGGGCTCCCCATGGGGAGCCTGCTTCTCCTTCCTCTGCTTAGGTCTCTGCCTCTCTGTGTCTCTCATGAATAAATAAAATATTTTTAAAAATTCATACATCTATAATTCTAGGAGCTTCTTGAGGTTTAAAAGACCCATTTTGAGTAAAAAAAAATGGAGAATTTAATCCATTTAATACAGTTACATACATCATTGAAATAAATCACTGCACATCACTTCGCCGCCGTTTGGCTAAAATCAGGTATAAATAACCTATTACACAATGGACCTTCCAGACACTGTTGCCAACATGTTCCTGTTCTCTAAACACAGAAAAAGAAAGGTTTGTCTGAGGAATAAAAGTTAGAGCACACTAAAAATCACTTAACTTGGGAGCAGTCTTTCCCATGAGCTGCTCAAAGCTATTTTGGGGGCTTGGTCGGCCCGGGTGCTGTGTGTGGTCAAAGGGGCTGGTCCACCTGTGGGAGCAGCGCCAGCCAGCTGAACTCTCCACAGTGATGACCATGTTCTACACGTGAGCTGTCCAGCGTGGCCACATCATGCTCTTAGAACAGGACTAGTGCAACAGCGGAGCTGAATTCTAAATTCTATTTAATTTTAATCAATTCCAATTTAAATTGCAATATCCACAAGTTATCGTATTGAGCAATGCGGCCTTAGATACTTTTCAAATCAGGTGTCAACTGCTTTCATGTTAAACCGTATCAGGCTTACCTGGGGAGTTAGCAAAAGGTGCAGATTTTCTTCCTTATTTTGGCAGATTCTGATTTTAAAAGGGGTAGGTGGGCTTGAGAGTTTTTAGGTTACTGAGACACTCTAAGTGACTTCTACTGTTCTGCCTGGATTCACCTTGCCTAGGGGAGAGGCACCACGTCACTTTGAGCCATGGTGGCAATAAGTACATTCTAGAATTAGGACATTCTAGGTGCCAGGCACCACTAGATACTCAGCCTGACTCAGAACCGTGAACCTCTGTCTTCCTCAGAGCCCAAAGGTGCAAAGGAAGGACTAGAGGATATCACAGCTTGTAGCAATTACAAGTTGGGCCCTCAGGCAAATTATAACACATTTCTTTTTTTAAAAAGTATTTTTATGTATTCATGAGAGACACATAGAGAGAGGCAGAGACACAGGCAGAGGGAGAAGCAGGCTCCCTCTGGGGAGCCTGATGCAGGACCCGATCCCAGGACCACAGGATCATGCCCTGGGTCACAAGAAGACGCTCAACCAACTGAGCTACCCAGGTGCCCACATAACACATTTCTTAAAGGAGCTACTCTCTCAATATTTTAATTCCAGAACCGCTCCTAGATTGTTCGGTAGGAAGCGCAGGAAGAGAACAGTCCAGGACGGTTGCTGAACTGAATGGCCCTGGGCAATAGGACCACAGCAGCAGGAGGGCAGGTGGCCTCCTCAGGCAGAGCCAGGCACTCAGACCTAGAAGGGGCTTCTGTTACAAACTCCAGGGAGACAGAACAGAAACAAAGAGACAACTCTGTGAGGCTGGAATCTCTAAAATTTCAGGGAACAAGGGGATCAATGTAAATAATTCTCATTCCTATCCTAACTCCCAAATTTCTAGGAGGACTGAGGAAGGAGGGTATTATATTTAATGACTTAAGCAAAAATGGAAGACACCATTTACTCCCAAGGTCTGAGGAATCTGAGGAAATTTAAGCAATTCAAAGGCCACTGGAAGCAATGAATTTAGAATGATAGATAATTTAACACTGGACATAAGGTGAATTTTCTCAATACGTGACTAGGCTAAGTGTGTTCCACTGATGAACCAGAAACACAGTACTGTACAGATGAGCTTTTATCTACATATTGTAAGTTTATTATTTAAAAGCACAATTTTTTGGTGATATAAAAGAGTTTAATAAATGTTAACAAAAGAAAAACATTCTAAGATTTTGCTCCCAGAAAGAGCCATATTCAGGGGCACCTAGGTGGCTCAGTTGGTTAAGCATCTGCCTTCGGCTGAGGTCATGATCCCAAGGTCCTGGGATCGGGCTCCGTATCAGGCTCCCTACTTAGTGAGGAGCCTGCTTCTCCCTCTGCCTCACCTTCTGCCATTCTACCTGCTTGTGCTCTTCTCTCTGTCAAATAAATAAATAAAATCTAAAAAAAGAGAGAGAGAGCCATATTTGTTTTGTTTTGTTTTTTGAGACTGGGGTGAGGGTGTTGGTGCATAGAGAGAGAAGGAGAGGGAGAAAGAATCTTAAGCAGGCTCCACGTTCAGTGCAGAACCCAATGGGGCTCCATCTCATGACCCTGAAACCATGACCTGAAGCCAAGAGCAGGATGCTTAATGGACTGAGCCACCCAGGCACCCCACATATTCACATTCAACATTTATATTCTAAATGTACTTGTTGTTCCAAAAGGATAACTTATTTACAAAAGGTATCTTCCAACTTTACAAGTGGTGGGACCTCATAGCAGATACTGTGTATCTATCTGCTAACTCTAGCATTTGTGAGTACTTGTAGGACATATTATTCTAGGCTTTCAGGAATATATGATTAAGTAATGCTCTGGAAAGACCAGCCATCAAGGACATGCTGTCTGATTTTTTCATGTGAATGTATATTTTACCCAACAGGGGGCTCTCAAGCAAACAGATTTAATCTTAAAAGGTGAGAAATATGAGGGACACCTGGGTGGCTCAGTGGTTGAGCGTCTGTGTGCCTTTGGCTCAGGGCATGATCCCAGGTCTGGGGATGGAATTCTGCATCGGCCTTCCTACAAGGAGCCCGATTCTCCCTCTGCCTGTGTCTCTGCCTCTCTGTGTGTGTCTCTCATGAATAAATAAATAAAATCTTTTTTAAAAATTTTTTTTTTATTTTTATTTTTTATTTATTTATGATAGAGAGAGAGAGAGAGAGAGAGAGAGGCAGAGACACAGGCAGAGGGAGAAGCAGGCTCCATGCACCCGGAGCCCAATGTGGGATTCGATCCCGGGTCTCCAGGATCGTGCCCTGGGCCAAAGGCAGGCGCCAAACCGCTGCGCCACCCAGGGATCCCCCCCCCTTTTTTAATTTATGATAAATAAAATCTTTAAAAAAGAAAGGTGAGAAATAAGAAAAGTTCCAGAATATAGAACTCGGATATGTGAAGAGGATCTGACAAATAACACATGAACAACACCCAGGCGGATATAGTGATGAACACTGCTGTCTTTTGAAATAGAGTGATCCACTTCACAAAATAAATGAATGGCTGGTAGATACTCATACCAGAAAAACATGACTTGCTCTACTCTGTATCTCAGGCAAAAGACTTTACTGGAGAAACTGAGGTAGGTGAGTATCCCAGGCAAATTCATTTTCGTACAGGAAGCCAAAAGTGAGGATATGGCTCACTTTCTCTTCCACAAATGAGACTAAATGCAAGAAAAAGAAACACTTTTCTGGTCAATGCAAAGGACTTTTGTGACCCCAGTGAGACTAAGGTTGAGCTTCTAGCACCAAACCAATGACCTGTCTGAAAGAAAGGTCTCATATTTCCTTCTTACCTTTTACTCACAGCTTGCCAATTGTTGACTAAAAAGTCCTTTGCAATGTACCGGCCAACTTCAGATGCTGCCACAACTTCAATTATATTTGTTTCATTAAAAGTGAAAGGAGATGCAGTAATGGCGTACTCCATGTATCTGCAAAAATGCATTTGCAGAAAATAAATACACAAACATCATCCAGTAGAAAGTGAATTTCAACAAGTAGACTTAAAATCCCACGTGGTGCTAAATCAATAGTGCACAAACGGATATTATTTTAGTTGCTATATCAGCACATGTTCTATTTTTCTCCCTTTGGTTTATTAATTGTATTCCTCTGCCATAATTTGAAAATAGGTTGACCATAATCACCTGTTAAGTATCCATGGGTTTTTACTGCAACTCATTGCATAAGCAAGTTGAATCCTTTCTTCTTCCTTTGTTTTATTAGCGTACATATTTAACAAAAAGTCCCATTCTTCATCACTTCCCAAGGCGATGCCATAACATAAAATCACACTTTTAATCGGAGAAGGTATTCTGTAAGGTAGAACATGCAATGATATTTCTCATAGTAGTTAAGTTACATGTTTATTTAGGTCATTATATTTTTAGAAGGATGTTACCCAGAAAAAAATGCTGAGGTCTCAGATATAAAGATCAGAAGTGGGGATGGAGAAAGTCACTTTGTGGAAACTGTCACTATTTCGTGACATTATTAATGTCACGAGAAAAGAACATCAGATTAGTTTAGAAACTAAAGAATTTTAAGAAATAAGGAAATTATAATAGTTCAATCAATGTATGCTAATAATTCAGCTTGAGCTCATATCATTTTTTTGAAGTAATCTCCACATCCAACATGGGGCTCAAACTCATGACCCTGAGAGATCACGGGTCAGATACTCTATCCACTAAGCCAGCCAGGTAACCTTCATTTCACGTCTTATGATCACATTTCTTAAGAGTCCATCTGAGGCGATGCATTAGAGGTAACACAATAAAACCAGAAAGACAATCGTGGTCTCAGCTCTCAGTGGGAATGCAAACAGCTCTCAGTGGGAATGAGCTTGTTGGACACACTTACATATAAATCACAATAACAACCATCAAAGAACAATCGAAATAAGACTCAAGATATGCAGAAGTGCTTGTTAGGGGCAATTAGCAGTCCTGGGTGACAACTCACTACATAAATTGAATCTATTGTCATTCACAGACCTACAGTAGACAAAGCAAAAACAGAAGAAAGAAAGAAAGAAAGAAAGAAAGAAAGAAAGAAAGAAAGAAAGAAAGAAAGAGAATAAAAGTTTACTTGAAAAAAAATAGGAGGAGAGACAGACTACCCAAGTGAAAACAAAACAATCCATCCCAGAATGAGAACATCAAAAAGGTAGAGAAATTATTGGTGTTGAAAGAGGACAGAAATAAGGGCAATCCAATACGAGTCTTACTCATTCTCTGGATGGTTTGCCCAGTTTTTGAAGAGCTCTCTTGACAACTGAAGACAGTCTTCAAGGCCCAACCAGCACGCAGTTTCAAAAAGTTTTTCCAGGGCTACTCTTAAAGGAAAGTGCAAAGAAAAACATTTTTTTTTTTTGCTATGTTAGCTACATTTATTTTCTTCCTGCCTCTGAGCCTATGTGTTTCATGACAAGATGGGTATTTTAAAATATCCTTCCAATAACATCAGGTTTTTTTTTTTTTTTTAAATAGCTTTTGTGGATGGCAAACTTATTTAAGGCTCAGGGAAATATTTGCTGAGATGCTCTCAGACACCAAATAAACTCGTTTAAGCCTGGTATTTTTTGAAAGTCGGAAATAAATTCCTGCCATCCCTCATCTCCCTCAAACACACACGGGAGCACACACACTCCACATCTGTTATCAATTTATTTTTCCTCCCTTTTACAGTAATTGCCTTATGGATAGAAAGAAAAAAGACTTGAGAGTATTTGATCTACTACATTTAAAAATGAAGTTCTTTCTCTGTACATGGAAAGGAGAGGGAACTGTTTATTTCTCTCTTTCCATGACGTGTTTCCCTTGCTTGAACTTCTGTTTCTTCCTCTACTCTGCTTGGTTATTATGTCCATGTCCAGAAAAAGAACAGAGATTTTTGTTTTGTTTTGTTTTGATAGCTGAGCAGGGATACCCAATTATCATTCACTACAAGTTCAAAAGAATACAGAGAACAATAATAAATCCAGAGAAGCAATGCTGTGAGGCATGTCTCTCTATGCTCCCTACTCTCTCAGACTTGGATTTAGAGGTAAAGGAATCAAACTGGCCATGAATTTCCAGGAAATGCAAAAGCCATATTGCAGTTGCTCTACCTTCCAATTGCAACCCAGCCAGGCCTGACCTTCCGATAAAGTGAAGTAGAATGTCCAAGGGTAGAGAACCTCTGAAAGATAGTTCTGAGTATTCATTTACACACTCCTCCCTCTCCCTACTCATCGCAAGTTGGATGCAGCAAGATGGAGTTCTATGTAAGTACTGCTAACTCCCCAAGGTTACTCTGAAGACAACTGGCCTTGGGATGCTATAAAGAGCAGATCATTTCAGTCCAATTTAGGAGAGCCAAGGATATGGCTGGCTAACACCTGTGCTGCCTCAGTGAGCACAATTTTGCCTTTCTGTTCATGCACCCAACTCATTTGCCCACTTACTATCCCAGCTAGTCCTCATTGTCTTCCGTCTACTGGTCTAGTCAACCCTATATCCTTCTAGTCACATGCTCTGGCACAGAAATGTCTCCCCTCCTAGAAGGATACTCTTGAGAGACAATAATTACATTTTATATATTTTGTGTTTCTTCTTGGTCTCATTGATTTCAGCTTCATGTCCACTAGAGCTGTAAACACAATCTCTGCACCACTGTAGATAACAAATTCCCTCTGTAAATCTAGAAGCTCCCCATCATTTGCAATATTTACTCATGTTCATGCACAAATGACTAAAATATTTCAGGCAATTTCTCACATCATATTTGTAGAATGAATGGTAGAATTGCTGTCACCAATAACATACAGAAAGGACGTTTTTCTATTGTGGCCTTCCTCTGCCTTCAATTCATTGGTACAGGCTAGTTTTGCTCAGTATACACACTTACAATCTCAACCAGTGGCCTAAGATTTGTGAGTATAGAGCTATAAATTCCTGTGGGTACATGCATGTGTTTTGCAGGTAAATTAAGATCCCAAACTAGTATTTTCTACTAGGATACATGTAATTTCACCAATCCTAAGGCTACTGTTCTCAAGTAACATAAAAAATCTCTCATTAAATCATAGGTATCAAGATCTTATTAATATGAGTCTGGAGGGATCCCTGGGTGGCGCAGCAGTTGGGCGCCTGCCTTTGGCTCAGGGCGCGATCCTGGAGACCCGGGATCGAATCCCACATCGGGCTCCCGGTGCATGGAGCCTGCTTCTCCCTCTGCCTGTGTCTCTGCCTCTCTCTCTCTCTCTCTCTCTCTGTGACTATCATAAAAAAAAAAAATATGAGTCTGGAGCTCCATCTATCAACCATTGAATCATTTTATTCAATTGTAAATTGAATTGAGTATAAGTTGAATATATATATATTCAATATAGAAAAATTTAAAAATACTTACAGGGCTAAATAGTCATCTTGTAATGTTGCCATGTTTTCACGAATCACAGTTGAATACATATTCCATATTGAGATAAGTCTCTTTAATAGATACTTCTATAAACAACAAGGGATACCTACTGTTAGTTTTGGCTCACAACACTGAATTTGCATTGTCTTTTCCTTTCTCTGAAACGACATGAATAAAAGAGTGACAGATACTTCCTGAGAAGTTGCCTTTATTTGTTACTAACCATTGCAACTGGTTTATTCTGTAGCCTTTCTACTTTTAGTTTCTTCATTGATAAAATGGAATTGCCAAGAATACCAGTACAGTTTTGTGAGGACGAAACAAAATTAGGTATATGAATGTGCTGCCTGGCACATAGGAACTTGATAAATCTTAGCACTTACTACTATTTAACATCACCTGGCACATTTTCAGGTGTCTTCAAAATAGAGAAAGAAATATAAAATTTTAACACTATTAAACTTTCTACCTTAACAGTTCTATGCTTCATATCTACACCTCCAAGAAAATAAGGACAGCTGATTTACGCTTTGGACAATTTTAAGCCCTGGATCTAAAACAAATTTTCTTCAATTGAGCACTCAGCTGGTGAGTAATAAGGTTATAAAAGTTGTCCATTTGCAATACACCCCTAAGCACAAAGTAGATGTTATTCCTTGACATTCTTTAAAAACAAATCTGAGTTTTTACTTCTTTTACCCAGAATCAGGTGTCAGAGATTATCAATAAGCCACCTCCATCCACAGGTAAGTGCCGTATTTTATGGGTCACCATCTCCATGCTCAAGGAAATTTCCGCCAGCACTCTGGACATCAGAGGACAGTCTAGACCCTTAAGGTATTTGTGATCTCGTCCTCAAACTGCCCCAGAAGCTCACTTGGAAGTATCATCTGGCACACTTTCTGGTTTGTTTCTGGTCCCTAACTCTCCAAAGGGTTACTCCCTAACTGCTACTTTGGTTTTCCCTGGGCCATCTTTCTTCTGATCACTGCTTAAGATCTCATAATGGAAGTTTTCTCCTTTTGTGTTGTTTCAGTTATGATGGTATGTCACTGCCCTATGAATTCCAGGTTCCCCTCTCACTTGCCAGCATCAAAGCAGCTTCAAAACTTTCTGATGGTTCCTGCCTATGTCCTTCCTCCAGCATCAAAAGCAGCTTCAAAACTTTGACTTTTTCTAGAATATCCCTCTCTGGTTAAGCATTGGTCCTGTAGATCAGAGTATTTCAATGATGAATATAGGGTTGTTAAAAGTCTTTCTGTTTGACTACCAATCTTTTAGAAGAGTAATTGCTATAAGAGAAAAAGTATACCATTTCCATCCACTTCTGGGTTCTTAGGGCACATCGTCACTTCATCAAGAATAAAGACCTTTCTAAACTTCTCTCATACTCACCTCCTAGACCAGGTCTATGACTAAAGTATTTTCTTCTAAGAATAACCAGCGATTTCTAAGAAAATGAATATATATATATATGGCTAGTAGACTATTACTTGGGGAAAGATGTGTTTCACAGATGCCAGAAAGATATGGAATGAGGAAGAGAGGACTTTTTAAAACCACATAACAAAGAAGGAAATTACCTTTAATAATGGGTACATATCATAGCTGTTCACATCAAAAACAAGATCCTTGGTTATCAGGTTCATCAAGACTGCATACCACACTATGATTTCATCTTCTTCAGCAAGGTACTTGGTTAAATCAAGTGCTGTTTCAATCTCAATATAATTGTTTCTGTTTGGTTCAAAAAAAAATACAGACTCAAAATACCTCCACTTGCTAAATAATTTGTACACTTTCCATATTTGTTCCATGCTTTGATGCCTCACTTCAATAAGATATGTTTAATAAGGAAGCTAGAGGTCCCATTTCCTTGATAAGATGGGAGCCAAGCAATGCTGACACTACAGTTTGATATACCTTCAAGCACCCAGATTTTTGGAGACTATAGGAAAATCCAGGCCAAATGTTGGACTGCTCATCCAATATTACAAAATTGAATATTACAAATTCTACAAAATAGAATTTCTAGTAACTTCTACAAAATAGAATATTACAAAGTAGTATATAGGACACGACTCTTGCCTACCATTGGGGAGCTTATTCTTTGAGGCTCAGGAGCTGGGCCTTATGCATAAAAAGCTGCTAATGAGTTCAAGAAAAGGCAATGAAGACAGTGAAAGTATCAAGGAAAACACATGCGTGTGATGGAAAAGTTAGGGAGGGCCTCCTAGAGGAGGAGCTTGAGAAGGGCAATGAAGGCTGGGTAAGATGGAAATGGATAGGGAGAAAGAGGAAGCCCACTTATGACAAGAGGATAAAGCGGGAACTGGTGTGATGAACAGACCAAGCAACCAAGGCACAGGAGTCCTTTAGTGTGCGGTTGAGAGGTGGAGGCTGGTAGATAAGGTGGATCAAAACTGTGGAGAGCTCTGAATGTCAGGATGAAAAGTTTACACATAGTGGGAAGGTGTTTAAACAACTGGGGTGACATCAGTGAAGCTGATGCTGAAAAATGTTATCACAACTGCTGAAGAAGACAAGATGGAATTTATTTTTTTTTTAATTTTTATTTATTTATTTATGATAGTCAGAGAGAGAGGGAGGCAGAGACACAGGCAGAGGGAGAAGCAGGCTCTATGCACTGGGAGCCCGATGTGGGATTCGATCCCGGGTCTCCAGGATCGCGCCCTGGGCCGAAGGCAGGCGCCAAACCGCTGCATCACCCAGGGATCCCGACAAGATGGAATTTAAAGGAACAGAAGGCTGGATGCTCACACAACAGGCTAAGTAACAGATAATGGGCCTGGCTTAACATGCAAGCAGAGAAGGTGGTAAATAAGGTGAGAATCCAAAAGACATCTTCAAGAAGCAAGAGGTAAGACAGGTTGACTAAATGACAGATGGAAAGAGAGAGAGAGAGGAGTCAAGGATACCTCTGATGTTTCAAGTGTGGGTGATGGGAAGCATCATGGCACTCTGACAGAGAGAAATTGATAGGAGGGGCAATTCAGAGACAGAAATAAAGTCCACTGTGTCAGGTCCTGAGTTTAAATGGCCACAGGATAACCAGAAGGCAGGAGGGAACAGATGGAGATGTATATTTAGAAAAGTCATGAACATATCCTTTCACAAAGCTTTATTGATTAGCTTATATCTGCTGGGCCCTGTACGTGCACATAATAAAATGATCCCTGAAACCATCAGAATGCATAAGGCATCCAAAGGAAATAGAGAAAAAAATAACATAACAATGGCAGGTCTGAAGGATGCTTGTAGCAGCAGGCAGAAAAGTCAGACACAAGAGGAAAACCAGTTTTGTGTCTCGGGACCCTCTAGAAGCCAAGAGAGGTTTCTTGGAGGATGTGGTTCAACAGTCCCAAAGTCATGGCGGTCCTAGAGAGGAGTTGCAGCAGGTCAGAGAGCAAGGAAACATGCTATAGGTCACAGAGGGAAAGTGGTAAAGAAATGAAGAAAAAAAATAAACACATTCATTCAAGAAATAGGGACAGGCCAAAGAAAGACAGAACATGCTGGATGATTTATTATGTATACTCCTTACTTTTGTTGTCTGAAAATTTAAATTCTGAACACATATTAATTTACCCGGATAAATACTTAGCACAGCTTATATTGAATAAATGTAATAGAAATAAAATCTAGAATTCTGTAGTATACTAAAATATAGGCCATATCCCATTAAAATTATACCTATAGCCCTTACCCTCAGGTAACAAAAATCACTTCAAAATCTCAACTGATAGTCTATTTCTAGTAATTCTATTTTTTTTGGATATGCCAGCTATTTCCTTAACTTACAATATCATAGGAAAATACAAATGCATCTACAATCTTCCTAAATTTATCCATTTTAATATTTAACAGCCTTTATATACACAAGCCCAAATAACTTGTATTTTTACCTGTTTAATAACTTGATGGAAATTTCAAAAGTAACAATTCTAATACTTTTGTGATAATCCCAAGAATATTTAAACACTATGACATTTTACCATGTACATCTTCTGTACTGCATCCTTTAAAAACTTCTCCTTTAAGGAATTCCTTTTAAAATGTTGAATCACATTTTCATATTATAAAACTGAAACTCTCTCCCCATGGAGCACTAACTTCTCATCCCCTGCCTTGCCCCCCCGGCCATCACCCTTTCCTTTTCCATCTCTAGGATTCGGACTATTCTGAGGAACTCATATAAGAGGAATCACATAGTATTTTGTCTTTTTGTGACTGGCTTACTTCACTAAGCCCAATGCCCTTAAAGCACATTCATGCTGATACACATCCCAGCAACTTTCACATTACAAAATTCCTTGGTACCCTCAGAACTCAATGTTAATCCTAATAAGTTGGGCCCTAAATATACTGAAGGAGCAATTTCATTTCATAGTGATTAGGCTGTAATATTTTATTAAGTTCTCAAGGTACACTCTAAAGCCAGCAGTGAAGAAAATATACTCACTTAGACAAGGAAAAGGCATCATCAATCAGCTGCAGCCTGTGGATAACAGGAATGCTCTGCAAATTAGATCCAAATTTGTGCAGGAAAAGATGAGAACATTTCTTAGCAATAGGATAATTTTCAAAATAATAACAGCATTTCAAGATCAGTGTTGCTTACGAAGCACTTTCATGTGAATTGTCTCTTGTGTAGAGAAACAGTAATCACTAAGGATAGTCCCCATGATTTATTTATTAGACATCTGTTTTTGATAAATGATCCCTCTGGACATCAATCATAAGGCTTTCATCTGGCAGAGAGTTTTGCCAAAATACTCCCTGAAAAACGGCATGGCAAAAAAAAAAAAAAAAAAGAAAAGAAAAGAAAAAAAAGAAAGGGAAGCCACGTTTAAAAGGCTATCCAAAACAGAAAGTGTATGTTAAATTGTCTTATGCTGTCCAAATTGTTGTCAGGAGAACTTCTGGCATAGGCAGCCTTACGTACAAAGCCTTGTGTACATATTACTTAGCACTATTTGGGTAATACTGAAGTATTCTGAGTGGTGTCTGTCATCTCAAGATCTTACTAATTTGACACAATGCCACCAACAGAGCATCCTGGATTCCAGAATCCCAGAAAGGCAGGGGTTAACTGCTTAGGCTTCGTCTTGACCACTTGCCACTGCCAGGCCACTGGACTGTCCCAGCTGAAGTGTCCACAGGGGGCCCAAAGCCTCCTATCCTCACGCATTTTCATTGGTTTGGTCCCAGAAAATTGATCTTCACATCACCTTGAACTTCTCAGCAAGCCACACTTCGATCTTTACTTGGCCTCATTTCCCTTCTGACAGTAATAACACTATTTTCTAAATTAATATTAATAATAGACATGGTGTTTTATTTGCTCCCCAATTATAAAGTAGAAGTAACTGACCACAGTTTTTCAATAAGTCAGTCTACAATAGTTTCAAAAAATCATTGCTAGAAGGGTATGACCTTGCTCCACAGCTTACAGCACCCTTAGAAAGCAAGAAGAGTGGTGCTACTCTGGGGGCACCTGGGTGGCTCAGTGGTTGAGCGTCTGTCTCCCTTTAACTCAGGGCATGAACCCGGGGTCTTGGGTTGAGGCCCACATTGGACTCCTCGCAGGTAGCCTGCTTCTTCATCTGCCTGTATCTGCCTCTCTTTCTGTGTCTTTCATGAATAAATAAATAAAATCTTTTTTTAAAAAAAGAGTCTAGCTACTCTGAAAAAGATTTGAAAATAAAATTTTATTATGTGTGCATTTTGTAGCCTTATTCAAAAGCCTAATGATAATTTTTTTTTAAATTACTGAGTATGTTCTGAAGGCCTGAGTTGTATCCTGCTTCTGTTAAATATGATCCATATATCACCTTACCTAATCTCCACAATCCTTTATGTAACATTGGTCTATTAAAACACCATTATACAGATGGGAAAACTGAGGAGTGATTGGCCAGATAAGAAGCCCAAGGTTACACATCTGGTAAATGATGAACACAAGTCGATTGGACACAGAAGCCACCCTCTGGACCAGTAACACTGAGTATCGTCTTCTGCTAGAGAGGCCACTGTGTATTTCAGAGAACTTTCGAAGACATAGACACTAAAGACATCTTCTAGCTCAATTCTCTAGCTTGAAGAATGGTGTCCCAGTGAACTAACTGACCATGGTTTCGCAGCAGAGCCTACTCTATAGACTCCTATGCCAGCATCCATCTCCACCAATGGAGACTGAGTTTAATTCAACCAATCAAAATCTTACTGACTAGAGCTAGCCAACATTTTAAGATTCATATATGGCATAATGACTTATCTTCAGTGATTAAGTGATAATAGATTCTATTGCTACTTTGTGAACTAAAGTCTCTGAGGGAGAGTAAGAATATAAGTTTTAAAAAATTAACACTTTTCTGGCATAGACTGTGTGTCCATTAAGGGCTTAGGAATTTTAAACTCATGTTTACCCACATTGTCTATCATCCTCATAAGTAACAAAGCTCTATTATTCCCATTTAAGGTGAAGAGATGGAAATGGAACATTTAAGCAACTTGTCTGAGATCACAAAACTAATGGTTAAGAGGAAAGTGTATTCTGATTTTTACCTAGGGAGGTAAAAGTGTTGAGGAAAAATGTTATTAATGTTCAAAGCACAGTACATTGAACCTAAATCTACCCTTTCTAAGAATGAGGGGAAAAAATGCAATATGGCTTGATTTGAGAGGTGGCAGTGAGAACAGAGTCTCTTCTCACCAGAGGGGTTTATGAAAGCTTGACTCAAGACTGCGCTATTAATGGTATTTAATAATAGATATAAAAAGTAACCTTACCTTAGGATCTTTTTCAAGCTGTTGATTTAGCTTCTTCCAACCTAACTGATCATAGTTAACCCTGTAATATCCAGTCACATTTAAATTTAGAATCACCCAGTCATGATCCGAAGCTGAAACTTTCATTTCAGGGAATATTTCTACAAAGGTACATGGGAAAAGTGTGAACTGGTACATCTAAAAAACATTCCAGTACATGTTTATACTATATCCTCTTAATCCTAAACAAAAAAACTCAATACATACAACAAAAAGTAAAGGAATTCTAAAATACATACTGACCTTACCATATAATTGTATTTTTTCACATATAATAGCTTTTGATTTGAAACTTTTCTCTAAAGTTCTATGTTAGATAAGAATGATGTAAGATTTTAGTTTGATGCAAGACAGCTTTTCAAAAGCTATATGCTTTCACATCTTATTCTCTGCCTTTCTATATGTAATATATACTCGTGCATATGTGTGAAGATATTTCTAAAACTTGTTACTTACTGCTGCTTTTATCTAGCCAGACCAGAGACTGTGTAGTTCCACTTTTTATCCAGAGAATAGGTATAATCCATGTGTCACTTATCAGGAAAAAAAACAAACATTCAGTTAATTTGCAGACATAATCTATAAATTCTGAGCCAATGTTAACTGAGATGATACAAAGAGAGGACTCAAATTCTTTGGTCAATAGATAAGGGTTTGCTCCTAGGATTATTCATTTTGTTGTTGTTGTTTTTAAAGATCTTATTTATTTGAGAGAAAGAGTGAGTGAGAGAGAGAGTGTGAGCACGAGGGGGGCAGGGTCAGATGGAGAAGTAGACTCCCCACTGAGCAGGCTCACTTTAGTGTTATAAGTCAGTTTTGCTTTAGCCTTTTGTTCACTTTCTTTTTAGTTTGTCTTCTTTACATTTTCTTATGAACTTAAGGCAGTTAGTAAGACAATCTTGTATATTAATCTTTCTTTCTTTCTTTCTTTCTTTCTTCCTTCCTTCCTTCCTTCCTTCCTTCCTTCTTTCTTTCTTTCTTTCTTTCTTTCTTTCTTTCTTTCTTTTTTTTGTATCTGAAACTCTCAAGGCCTGTTTGTATTAAATTATAGCCTCTTGGCCTCACTCAGGGGTTGTTCAAATGCTGCAGACAGACCCAACTCCATCTGCGCCAAGAGAGGCAAAGAGTAATTTCAGAAGAAAAAGCTTGACAAACATTGCAAAATGCTTTTCTGCCTCAAGCTTTCGCCTCATCTGAAAAGTGTTCAGCACACATCAGCCAGATTATTCATATTTACTGAATGCTGACATTCTTCCCACATTGGTGGACGTGACCTGGAGGAAGCAGATGACTGCAAGAGGACATTAGTCATCTCAAGAGTCACAGGCCTTGGAGTTTGGACAGGACTTGGAATATGGCTCAAATTGGCTCACAAATCTGGTTTCTCAAAGACTATGAATGAGGGTCATGTTTATCCAATAGTTAAGGCACACATCTTCTCAAAAGTCATGGAATCTTGATGAGCACCAGAGGATGTATGGGCGTGTTGAATCACAACACTGTACACTTGAAACTAATATAACACTGGGCGTTAACTAACTGGAATTAAAATAAAAACTTTAAAAAATCATGGAATAGCAGAGTGAGAGAAGGGACCTTCCATTCTCCTGGTTTGTTTCATTCATTCATTCATTCATTCACTCATGAGAGACACAGAGAGAGGCAGAGGCATAGGCAGAGGGAAAAGCAGACTCCCTGTGGGGAGCTGGGATCACGCCCTGAGCCAAAGGCAGATGCTCAACCACTGAGCCACCCAGGTGCCCCAGTGCGGTTGATATTCAAACCCAGGTGAAGGCCAGAATTCTCATAAGCATGGCTATAAATACACACCTACGTGCACATGTGGATATGGGCAAAACTATTCATCAAGGACATAGAGACTACTCAGTTCCATTTCTAGGGAAATAAAAGACGACTTGGCAGCAGTCAAGTCTCTTTGTCTCTTACTAACATGAGGCCTTGTATGGTTCTGTTTTGCTGCCTCTCACCCAGAATCCTGAGTAATTCATTAATTCTGTCTGAAGGACAGAGAGTGTATGACCCCTAAGGCTTTGGTTGCTGGTGTCATCCTAAATGCCAAGGGCAGGGGTACTGCCTTGGATCCCTCAATGCAAGTCTCTGGCCTCGCTCAGGACATCAGGGGCTCTGTCTCAACCCAGCACCCAGGAACACCCTGCACAGATATGAAGTTGCCTGTGCCAGAGCCCCTCTGCAGAAGAGCGTGTACCCAGCTGTGTGTTATGCTTCCTCACCAGCAGGCTGCTTTCCATCTGATGGGAGCTTAACCCCAAGGAAGGTGAAGACAGAGGAGCAAATGTACCTACTTGTGGGTTAGGAGAGTCTCGTTCTTAACTTTCCCAAGATAAAATGGCTCCTGTTTGATGACGCCAGTGGACACATTTAAGGTAATGACTGGAAAACCACTCTGGTGTGTCCAGCTGTCCATTATGCTTTTTACTGTTGCTGGCAAAAGAATTTTATTCTGATCATCTATGACCTGTTTAAAAAAAATCATCACAAGAGCAGATATTTACCATCAAAATCTCTTCAGGTAGCAATCTCCCAAAGGAAACTACATTGCTAGCTATTCTATTCTTCATTTATACAGTAATCCTCAGTGGGTGATATTCTGGGCCAAATTCAGAATTCTGCTCAACTCTCTATGTGAACGAGTCCTTAGTTCGTTCATTCATTTACTCACTCATTCATTCATTGAACATGCATGTCAGGAAGTAGGACGATTACCATTTGAAAATGCCTCCATAGATCATCTTGCTCAGCATTTGAGTAAGAAAATGTCTTCAAATATGACTAAAAAATAGAGACATTAAAAAGAGTGGAAAAGTTAAGGTCAAAATAAATAACATTTCCAATCAATTTGTGTTTCCTGCCTCCCAGGTGACAATTTTATAAACTTACCTTGAGTGCACTGATAAATAAATTCTCATTCAGGAAGCTGGAAAGCATTCGGGCCAAAGATGCTCCCTAGGACAAGAAACAGTCCATTGTCTGAACAAATTCAATACATAAATATTGACACATTCCATTTTGATAAGCAATATTCTAGGCTTTTCTCCCAATTGTATTGCATACTTCAGTTGAATGTTTGGGTTATCCCCAAATATGCCCATAAAATGGTAGACTGTCACTAACAAATAGGTAAAAGATGAACAAATGTACTACATATAAAGAATTCAAGGGCAGCCCGGGTGGCTCAGTGGTTTAGTGCTGCCTTTGGCCCAGGGTGTGATCCTGGAGTCTCGGGATCGAGTCCCACATTGGGCTCCCTGCATGGAGCCTGCTTCTCCCTCTGCCTGTGTCTCTGCCTCTCTCTCTTTCTGTGGATCTCATGAATAAATTAATAAAATCTTTTATTTTTTTTTTATTTTTATTTATTTATGATAGTCACACAGAGAGAGAGAGAGAGGCAGAGACACAGGCAGAGGGAGAAGCAGGCTCCATGCACCGGGAGCCCGACGTGGGATTCGATCTGGGGTCTCCAGGATCGCGCCCTGGGCCAAAGGCAGGCGCCAAACCGCTGCGCCACCCAGGGATCCCTAATAAAATCTTTTAAAAAAATTCAAGATACACAATATATTTTAAGCTGAGATATTTACAGGGTAAGAATAAATTTCCACCAAACAGAAGGGTTCACCTTAAAAGTAGCAAGTTGTTTCAGTGTTTTTATAATGATGGATGGTACTGAGCACCTAATATTGGTTAGATGAGAATTGATTTAACCACATGTTCTGAAATCCATCTGCTGAATAAAATTATGGTTATTTGTATCAAAAGTTGCACAGTATCATCATATTAGCCTATCATTCTTAGAATCCATTTTATGTACCTTACTGCAAGAGTGCAAAACGAAAGGAAATATGTGACTGATTTTACCTTGTTGTAAGTAAATAAGTCAAAGAGCTCATTTATTTCACTGGTTTCTGTGAAATTTTCCACCTTCAAGGACACAGCTCTAGACACCAGGGCGTGATCTTCACTGAGGACATTATGTAAAATGTTAGAAAAAAAGATCTCATTCTAAAAGGAAAAGATTGAGCAACATTAACTTCTTAGGTGTCACAGAAACACAACATTGAAATACTGTCAAAAACACCTTTCAAAAACTGACACTGACGAGGGGAAAAAATCATTCAGATGCACTCTGTGAGCTGACATATGCCAAATAAGTCAGGATTCTTGAAAAACAAAACTCTAATATACTTTTCTTCCCATTTAATACCCTTCTTATTTCAATTTTTAAAAAACCCATTACAAAAGTTCAGAATGTTTTCCAAGAGAGCTATCTACACTTCCCCAAAGGAGATCCCTGATCACAGACAGGATCCTCTAGGAAATAGCATCCCTAGGTGGTTTGCATCCTCTAGAAATTTATTGGAAATTTTATTAGTAACCGTCTAAAATGGATCGGTCTCTCTTAAACAAACGTTTACAAACCGCAATGTGCCAGATTTACAAATTTGATGATGATGTCGTAATTTGTAATTATTTATTGAAATAAATCCACAGGCTGGATACTACAGTTTATAGATCATGCATTATGAGCAGGCAAATTATTCTATTCTATTAAGTACAGAACTCTCCAAAAAATTAGACCTCTTTCACACACATGACAAGGGTCATTTCTTTTTTGGAGGAAAGATAGAAGGAAAGCCAATGTACAGCCAGAGGGCACAGCAAAGCCAAAAAAAGGGCAGTGGTAAAGAAGCAGCAGAGAGAGTTGGCTTCTGCCCTGTAGAGCTGAGTGAACCCCTTTTATAATCCACAAGAGCCTCAACTCCCTAGCAGCTATCTCTGGGGTCCCCAAGTTGACTCTTTCAAATTCTGCCCACTTCCATTGGCCAGTGTTCCAACCAACCGTCTCCTATTAGCATATTATTTTTCAATTTATTAACACCATTGATGAGGCTACTGTTAAACTCTGCTCCTTCAGAAATGAGACAGCCTGTCATTTAGAGCAGTATTTCTCAAACTTTAATGTGAATAAGGATCCCCTGGGGATTTGATCAATTCATATGTGAATTCAGCTGGTCTGGGTTGGGGTCTGTATTTCTAATCAATTACATGGTGATGCTCATGTCACTAGCATGATAATCCCACTTTGAGTAGCTAGGAATGGAGGGGACATTTGTTTAAGTCTGATCTTATTCATTAACTATAGGTTTTATTAGTTTACTTGAGTATTCTCGAGATCGTCTCACAGTTGACCCATGTGTCCCAAAAAAGCAACATGGAAAACAGAGGAAATAAAAAGTACCCATAATCCTACACTCCAAGATAGTCACCATTAGAACTAGTACTGTTTTTTACAATCTCTTTCCCTATGTGTTTATTTACTCACATAGATGTAAAAACTTTTATCTTGTTTACTTACTTATTATGACATTCATTGAAAAATTCTGTTATCTCATCTTCATAAATATCTCTAACAATGGCTGCTGCATTCTATACTACACAAACTGGAAGGAAATAAGCCAAAACTTAATAGTGATGATCATAGTATGGTCAAATCACATATGACTTTCTTCTTTTCAAAGTATAACAGATAACACTTCTGCAAAAGCAAAACATTAAAATAAATAAATGCATAGTTGCAGAATGGGCCACTGAGTCAATGAACCATAAATGACTTCATCATTTCCCTATTAGTTTGGCATTTAAATTGCTTCCAGATTTTTACTGTTTTAAACAATATTTTAATGAGCACCTTTATATATAGCCTTCTCCATATTTCGTAAATTCCCCTCTACTCCTCAGAATGGATTGTCTGTCTTTTTTCTGACTGGTGTAAGATGTTATATTATCTTCTTGGTATCACTATAATCACACAAGTTAGCTGTGATGAAAGGGGTAGACACCTCTTCCTCAACATCCCCAAGGTCCTTCTCCTCTGGGCCTCCCATACAGTGAGTTTTGTCCCAGTCTGTTCCAGTCCTGCTGGAGGGAAACATTTACACAAAAAGTAAGGTTTGCCTTTAAAAAAAAAAATCGTTATCTAGGCACTGCGTACAGTGACAGGAGAAGGTGAGGCTGTATACCCATCATCACTCTCTTTCTGCAAACTGCAAGATTCTAGAGAAAAAGACCTACTCCTATTAAATTTATTGTTACCCTAAGAAATATAACAGTATTTATTATAATAAATTTACATGTGGTTAAAAGCCCAGGCTTGGAGTCTGAGCTGCCTGGGTGTGAATCCTACCTTAACCTCTTTGGACTTGTGTGGCTATAAAAGGCAATCAACTTTATCTCTCTGAAATTTGGTTTCTCCATCTAGAAATGGAGGAAAACAACATTGTCCTTATTGGATTATTTTCAGGACTAAATGAATTTACAGAAAGTGCTTAGCACAGTGCCTGGCAAAAAAGCACACGTTCAATGAGAGCCACTTGAAATTACTTATCATCATCAACATCATTATTATTTCTTTAGAGTTAAGTACTGAATCAGATAATGTATACAATACTCCATAAGCACACGAGCACTTGGTAAGTAGTAGTTGTCATGATGTTACCTAATGGATAAGAATTTGTTGAATGTCTACAAGAAACTTACTTTACAAATGAGAAACTAAAGCTCAGAGGTGTTCCACTGACAATGAGTATAAAAACAGAGTGAGATCAGACTGGCTGCACGGCTCCTGTGTGCCTTTCTCTCCACCAAATCTGATGCTTCTTTAGGCCAGGCTGTGTCAGACCTGGGCTTCAGAGACAAAGAAACCACTGGTCACTGACGTTTTCTGAATCTGTGACCATGACCCATTCATAACATGTTTTAATGACTTTCAGCTGAAATTAGAGCAAGCAAGAAAAAAAAATGAAAATCTGTTCCTGCATATGGTTCTGTGATTCTCTTCCCCAATGCCAATTTAATGACCAGATTAAAAGGAAGCCAAAGTTCTTGATCTCTCAGAGATCACTGAAGTAAGGCTGCTTCAGGCTTTTAAAAGACAAAGCTAATGGCAATTTCCTCAACACCAGGATCTGATGCTCTTTTGCCAAGGGTTATATTCACTCAGCTCCACAGACACTAAGAAATGTAGATTCAGAAAGGAGTGATTAAGAAACCAATGATTAAAAGAAATAGCTAAATGGTACCAAAAGAGGTTAATCGTATCATCTTTGCTTCACAAACACTAGTAATATATCTTCATCAAATTTTCCCAGATATAATACCTTAGCCAATTTCAGTTGCATGAGGTAACTGATTGATGTTAATGATCTATTCCATTTGATTAAGAAAATAAGGATGAATCTAATTGTTTCATGGGAAATGGAACTTCTTTTCTTATTGAATCCAAGCAGAGTTAATTTGGGATACAACCAAATGCTTTCATAAGCATTTATAGATGACATGAACCATGCATAGGTTCTATCTTATAAAAGAGAGATTTAAACAATTTTATAGCTATAGAGTATATGGAAAGGACTTTTGAAGAAAATTAAGGTTTACTCTCTATATATAAATTTTATAAAAATGAAAAGAGTCATATAATGAACTCACACCCCCCCCCCACTAGATCTCAGGGGAGAGGAACACTCTTATGTGCTTTCACAGAGCTCAGTTGGGTGAAGGTATGCGCGTGGTATTAGAGACACCTTGAACTGAATCTCATCTCTGACATATAGTAGCTGTGAGAACTTGAACAACTTTCTTAATGCTCCTATGTCTGTTTCCTCAACTAGAAAATAGAGTGACAACTACACTCATATGATTGTTTTGAGGATTGAGTTAGATGATGTGTGTACAAAACACAATACCTGCTACTTGCGTCCTAAGTGCTCCAAGAATAGGAAGTGCAGTATTATTGCTGTTATTATCATCATTACCTTCGTCATCAGACTAGATCTGAACAACTAGATAATCACAGTTCTGTCGCCATCATGCAAATGACTTCGGCAAGTCACCTAATCATCCAGTACTTCAGTCTCCTTATCTATGTAATGATGCCCAACCCAGGGGAGGGGGAGCAGAGGCACCACAGAGTGGCTGGACTGTGGGATGGTGGGTGATTTCTAGGAATTCTGCAAAGCACAGGGTGGGTGGCATGGAACGGTGTATTAGGAGGCTGCTACATCAGTGCTTCCCACAAACTGATTTCACGAACATGTTAAAAAAAAAAAAGGAGTAAAAAAAAAGAGGGATTTTTAAATAAAGTGTCTGTGGGGCCAAGTTAAGTTTGCCAACTCTGAATTCTGCCAAATAATCAACAAAAACCAAGTATCATCTATCTACCATCTCCATCCTTTTATTATAAAGGGAAAATTTATTGCCAATATAATAGGAAAAATATCATCTTATAATATCCTTTAAAGTGAGTACATTTAGCCTGTAATAAAGATCTGGCCAGTAGAGAACAATCAGTGTTTCAAATATCGATTTACTGGGACACCTGGGTGGCTCAGTGGTTGAGCCTGTTTTCAGCTCAGGTCATGTCCCTGGAGTTCTGTGGTCAAGTCCCACATCAGGCTCCCCGCAGGGAGCCTGCTTCTCCCTCTGCCTGTTACTCTGCCTCTCTCTCTCTTTTCTCTCATGAAATAAAAAAAAAAAATTGTTACAAATATTTACTGAATGAGGCTAGGGAAAGAAGTGAAGAACCAAGCTTGGAAACAGTGGGAGGTGGGATGACAGACAGACTAGCCAAGAGCAGCAGGATGAGCAACTCTGAGCATCAGAAAGGTGCAGGGAGTAAGGGACAGAGCAGAAGCAAGGACTTTGGGCTTGCTATATAAAGGAAGTGAGGTACACGTCAGAGAATATTACATCTCAACATTTAAACATCTAAGTCAAAATCAATTCCATTTTATCATGCCATCCTGAAAGCACTACCTAAATTAATCTACATAAATGACCAGAAATAGAACTTATAGTTGAAATAATCAGATTTGCATATTCACGAATTCATATTTTCATATTACTATTTATTCAAAATACCAAAATAGTTATCAGCTATAATATATATGATATTAGTTACACATCTGATATATATAACATTTTATAATATATAATATAGCATATTCCTTATCATTGAAGTCATAGACTACTAATTACAGTGCCTTTAAAATTTAGTCTAGGTAGGAATAAGTGAAAATGACCTAAAATCTAGGGAAAGATAGTATGCATATACCTTATAAGGTGATATAATAAAATATTAGGCAACCCTGAAAAATCTTTTCAAAAGTGATTTAAGGATTTGCAGAAATGCTCTTGATAAAATATGAAGTACGGAAGGTATTACACGTTTCTGTGTAAAAAAAGTAATTCCCATTTTTATGAATATTTATAATGAGTAAAAGCCTGGAAAAAGAAAACACATAAAACAGGTAACACTAATCATCTCTGGTATTACAGATCTTTTAATATTCCTTATATTTCCTGTATTTTACACATAGGAAACAATGAACTACATTACTTTTACAAGTAGGAGCAAAACATTACAAGTAAATTTCACAGACATACTTACTCTTGGGAATTCAGGATTGAAGTAGTTAATTATTCCAAATTCAAAATAAGATGCAAAGCCCTCTTTGAGCCAGATATCGTTCCACCAATTCATGGTAACCAAATTTCCAAACCACTTTTGGAGATGGGAGAAAATAGAGCTCACTTAAATTTAATTTAAGGAACATTTATTGTAATTGCATGTTAAATAAACGTAAGGTCGGAGACATAACTAAACTTTATTTTTGTCCTCAAAAACAAAACTTGAAAATAGGACTTCAAAAAGCAGGTTGGTGCTTTAACATGAAGAGACAGCAGTCCTGTATTTCTTTGAATTAATTATGTCACATCCAATGACTGAAATCAACTTTTGTTTTAAAATTTTCATTTTCAAAGGCAAAGTAATCTAGAGTAGCATTTCTCAAACTACCCACTTTCCCAACAGTTAATTTAAATAAAGCAGAGGTCCGGAATGCTCACTTACCACCTACTAATTACAGCATCTTATACTCTAAATAGACTACATCAGAATTTTGCTGTAAGCAGTTGTTATGTTTCAAGAACATGTTTTGATCTGTGCTAAGTACAAGTCACTCATGTTCTGCTAGAATTCTTTTCCAGCTTAACAGAAACAAAGTGTCACATGGACAATGAATGGAATCAGGAAGGAAAAACACAATTATTTCTAAAACCAACGAATCTGTACCCTAGTATTTAATCAAATTATTACAACAGCTGTCATGTACTAATAGCTAGCAGCCGGTCTTCCAAAACAATGTGTTGCTTGGGTGATCATAATAAATGGTATTTTGAGTGACTGATCAAAACTTGTCAAAGTTTGTGTTGACTGTGCAACGAGGTGTTAATTCTGTCCCAGTAAAAAAACTCTGGCCCATTACCTCTTGTGGATCCACATAACAGGAAGATAACAATTTCATAGTTTAGATCATTTCTTTCTTGACAAATTTGTATGAATGGAGTCAATGTCAAAAAAGCAGATGTGGGAACCTCCATCAAACACATAACTAAGCTTCTACAAATCACATTGTGAAAACATAGATCTAATGAAATAAATCCTCGTTCACACTGCTTTTGGGTATGCAGCTTGAGATCACTGCTCATCTCACTGACATAGTAACCACTTGCCAATATTCCTTTAACGTCTCTTCAAACAAAGCAAAAACAAAGTTTATAACAATCTACTGATGAAATGTGGATATCTTTCAGGGCCTTTTTGAATATCCTTTATTTTAAGATGGAATGAAAATGAATAATCATAGCTTTGGTTGGCTTACTTTCCCTGAAAAGGACTCTATGGAGCAAAGTTTACTTTTGTATGTAAATACCTGACCTCCTAAAGGCCTGTAAGTTCTCCTCGCTATGATCCCTCACCAATAGTTCAAATCCCCACAAGCTCTGATTATATAGATCCTTCCTTCACTGTCCCACTTTTTGGATATTTTTTTTAAAATGTGGTATACCATTAGAGGGTTGGTTTTTGTCTTGGGGTTTTTTTGTTTGTTTTTTTTTTTCTGGTTTTGTTTTGCTGTTTTTTGCTATCCTTGGTAGAGCAGCTAGAGAATGTCTTCACGTAAAATAAGAAAGAACATTTTACCACATGCCTGATGTCCAATCTCGTGGGAGAGAATGAAGGAGATCACAGCCTTTTTGTCTGTTACTTGATCATTTGGTTGCATCAACAATAATGACTCATCAAATATCAATAGTCCCCAATTTTCCATGGCACTGTTGTCAAAAGTAGGCAAGGCAATTATATCTAAGTGGATTTAAATGGAAGGAAAAATGAAATCATCTCTTCCAAAAAGTTTGAGATTTCCAGATACAAGTATCGCAAAATGAAATCATAAAATTACTAAAAGAAAATACAAGTGAATATTTATAATTTGAGGGGAGAGAAGATTAATAGCAAAGACAGAAGCCAGAAAATAAATTGTTCTGATTATCTTATCTGAAAATCAAATACTTTTGATAAAGGATCTGTACAGAGAAATCTTAAAACTTGACATTAGAAAACTAAACTTTACAAAACTGGCAAACAATCAATCTAAAGAGACACTTCACTGCATAAGATAAGCAAATGGAAAATACGCATAAGGAAAAGATGCTCTACATAAGATGTCATTAGAAAATTGCAAATTAAAACAGTGAGATACCACTATATACCTATTAGGATGGTCTAAATCCAAAGCACACTACTAAACGCTAGAGAAGATATGGAGCATCAGGAACTCTCATTCGTTGCTGGTGGGAATGCAAAATGGTACCACCACACTGGAAGACAGCTTGGCCGTTTCTTATAAAGGCTGATCGTACAGGTTAGCAACTGAGCAATTGAGGTTATTCACCCAAATGAGTCGAAAACTTTAAGTCCACACAAAAACTGGTACAAGGAGGTTTATACCTATAAACCTTTAAGTGTGAGACTTTGTAAGTGTGAAAAATGAGCAAGCAAGACGTCTTTCAATGGGGGAATGGATAAACAAACTGTAGTATAAATAAATCCATGCAAGAGAGTATCATTCAGCAATAAAAAGAAATGAGCTCTCCCACTATGAGAGGACAAGAAAGAAGTTTAAATGCAGATTGCTAAGTGAAAAGAAACCAATGGGGAAAAACAGCACATGGTATAATTCCAACTATGAAACATTTATCTGGAAAAGGTAAAACCAGAGAGACAGTAAAAAGCTTGGTGGTTATCAGGACTCTAGGGAGAAAGTGAGGAATAAATAGTTGGAGCACAGGAGACTTTTATGACCATGAAACTACTCTGTAGGACACTGCAATTTTAGATACGTATCATTATACATTTGTCAAAACTCAGAGAATGTATAGTACCAAGAGAGAAACCTAATGTAAACTAAGGGCTTTATTAAACAATATTGTATTGATATTGGTTCATCCATTGTAACAAATGTGCCACTTGAATGCAAGATACAGGAGGAGAAACTGTATGGGGGGAAAGGGAAGGGAGAGGAGATAAATGGGAACTCCCTATACTTTCCATGTAATTTTTCTTAAGCCTACAAGTGCTCTGAAAATGTAGTCTAGGGACGCCTGGTGGCTCAGTGGTTGAGTGTCTGCCTTCAGCTCAGGATGTGATCCCAGAGTCCTGGGATCGAGTGACGCATTGGGCTCCCCGCAGGGAGCCTGCTTCTCCCTCTACCTATGTCTCTGCCTCTCTCTTTGTGTCTCTCATGAATAAATAAATAAAATCTTTAAAAAAAATAGTCTAGTTAAAAGGAAATACATTAGTTTGCCAAAAGGCAAATTTAGTTCATCATAAACAAATTTGAAAGGCAAATCACAAGCTGGGAAAAATATCTGCAGCATATATCACAAACAATTAATGTTTTTTTAACATTAAAAAAAACTCTACCAAATCAAAATAAAAAAACACAAATGAAAACAGTTCACTAAGGAAATAATTTTAAAAAAAAGAAATAATTCAAATAGCCAAAAATCTTACTTAAGATGTTCAACTTCATTAATCATGAGAAACACAAAACCATGGTATAACTTAATCTTTCAAATGTATAAGAAGATGAACAATTAGTACTGCTAATATTAGTATTAATAATTAGGTAAGGAAAATTGGCAGATAGCCTGTTGGTAAGGGTGTAACTGCTACAATCTCTTGGGAGCAATCCAGCAAAATGCTTCATAATTTTTTTTTTTTTTTGCTTCATAATTTTAAAATGTTCCAACCCTTGACTAACTCATTCAACTTTCTGAGTTTATACTAAGACAAATAGCATGGATGCTTGTAAACATTTCTTATGTTTTCTTTAGCATGCTTAAAGTAGCCAAAAAAGGGGAAGAAAGCATGCAATTAGTCCAAATGTTCAACCAGAGGATTTAAATAAATTATTTTGCCAAATTGATATTGTAGGCATTCTATGTTTTAAAAATTATGATACAGGAACACCTGGGTAGCTCAATGGTTGAGCGTCTGCCTTCAGCTTAGGTCATGAATCTGGGGTCCTGGGATCAAGTCCCACATCGGGCTCTGCCAAGGGAGCCTGCTTCTCCCTTTGCCTGTGTCTCTGCCTCTCTCTGTCTCTCATGAATAAATAAAAAATACATACATACATACATATTTTAAATTGAATAAATAATTAATAAACATGACAATAGAGGGGCCTGGGTGGCTCAGTCATTTGATATATGTGCTGCCAAAGTGAGCACAGGCTCAGTCATTTGAGCATCTGGACTGTTGGCCTTGGCTCAGGTAGTGATCTTGGGGTACTGAGACGGAGCCCTGCGTCAGGCTCTGTGTTCAGTGGGGAGTCAGCTTGGGATTCTCTCTCCTTCTCCCTGTCCCTGCCCCTCTACCCCTGCCCCCAAATAAACCTAGAAGAACAAGAAAAAATGTTTACTTTCTTTTGCTAATAAAAGAAATGCCATTTTTATAATGTATGCTACGTTTGCCTAATGAGTGTGCTGTGCTCCGTATGTTATGTTGACTTGCACTACCACCTTTTCCTCCACCTGCACCTTTCCCGCCCTCCCACCCACCCACTTTCCTTAGACAGACTGATCTGCTCCACTCAAACCAATCCCCTTTGTCCTCTACTACTGCTAAGCTGTTCTTGGCTCCAGCTGTTTGGTGCCCCAGAAATCCTCTCTTCAATGTCCAAATGTCCATGGATCCTTGTGGTCCAATCTTACCAAGTCGAAGAAGCCATACTTTACTAACTCCTGATAACAATTTTAAAACAATTGTTTTAAAGACAATTTAAACAATTGAATTTTTTTTTTTTTACCTCCAGATGCACAGAATTGAAAGTAAGCAAATTCTTGTTTCTTGATAAACTGTCCTCACTGGTTCACACAGGACTCTGTTTTATTTTATTTTAATGGTTAACTCATTATTTTAAAATAATGATATAAACACCCACGAATCTGCCTCTCTCTTTTTAGAACAAGGGTTGGAAAACCCTCTCTTTGAAGAGCCAGACAGTAAATATTTTCAGTTTCGTGGGCTGTATGTTTTCCATCGCAGATTTGACTCTGGCATCACAAAGCAAAAGCATCCCTAGACACTGTTATGGGGAAAAATGAGCAGGCTGTGTTCCAGTAAAACTTTATTTATGGACCTTTAGACGTGAATTTCATCTGATTTCCGTTTCATAAAATACTCTTGTTTTTTCAACCATTTAAAAATGTAAAAACCACTCTTCGTTCGAGGGCCATACAGAAAAAGGCAGCGGCCCACATTTGATTGTATGCCAATATTGAAAATATTGAGAATATTGAGAATATTGCTAATAACTAACTCAAACTGTGATTTCCAGACCAGTAGCACCGGCATCACCTGGGAACTTACTAGACACAAGAATTCTGGGACCAACCACAGACCTACTGAAACGGTGTCTGTGTTTTAATAAGCCTTCAGGATTATTCCAACACATGCTGAAGTTTAACAGCTGACTTAATCTCTCTTTGGGATCCTTCTCAACTCATACTTTCATGTCTTCTTCCAGCAGCTAAATCACTATCCTCAAGTTTAGGGGGTTTTATTTTTAAACTTTAGGAGAAAATGTTTCATTTTCATTGCTATTGAGTTTTTTCATTGTGTGAATGATCTATAATTTACCTATTCCATTCTCCTAAGAGTGACCATTTTGCTTTCTTTCAGTATATGGCTATACTATAAAAAGTGTAGCTATGAAGATTCTTGCACACGTCTTCTGGTACATACATATGTGCTCAGATTCCTCTGGGAGATATATTTAGAAATGGAATCACTAGGTTTTAAGGTATTCTAATGATCAACATTGCAAGGTAATAAATATGTTTCAAAGCTGTTGTGACAATTGATAACTCCCTTCAAAATGGCCACTTTTTAACATTTGGCATTTGTTAGATGCCTACTTTTTAACGAGTGAATAGGTATAAAATGGGGCCTCACCAAGGCCTTGGACATTCATTACTTAGATTACTAATGAGGTTAAGTATCTCTGCATAAGTTTATTAGCCACATGAGTTCCTTTTTCTGTAAAACATCTATTCATGTATCTTCTTTTCCTTGTTTTTTCTTCTGTACTGTTCTTATTTATTTGTAGGTATTCTTTATATATTTAGGCTACTCCCATTACCACTTCTTAATCATCTTTCTCTTAAGACTTTTACTTAGCCAGTCCATTATCTCTTGTTTGGTGATTTGTTGCTTTTGTTTATACATACTGAAGCTACCACCGCAGCTCAGCTACTTGAACAGAGCCCCAGCCACCTACTTCTCTTGCATTCAAAAGGCACCGTGAGGGGCACCTGGGTGCCTCAGTTAGTTGGTTAAGCACCAGACTCTTGATTTTGGCTCAGGTCATGATCTCAGGGTTCTGAGATCGAGCCCCGTGTTCGGCTCCACGCTCAGCATGTAGTCTGTTTGAGATTCTCTCCCTCTGTCCCTTCCCTCTGCTCACACACTCTCTCTCTCTCTCTCTCTCAAAAAAAAAAAAGGCATCAGGAAAAGTAATAGGTAACCAGTACTGTTTTATGGTTTATATTGTATTTGCCTTTCATTGCTACAAAAATTCAAATCATGCGGGGGGTGGTGGTGGTGGGATGTATAATATATATAGTTAGGATACTATTGTTTTAAAGTTAAGAGCAAAATTAAAACTTAAAAGAGAAGTTGCCATTTTTATTTTATTTTTTTTTAATTTTTTTTTTATTTATTTATGATAGTCACAGAGAGAGAGAGAGGCAGAGACATAGGCAGAGGGAGAAGCAGGCTCCATGCACCGGGAGCCCGACGTGGGATTCGATCCTGGGTCTCCAGGATCACGCTCTGGGCCAAAGGCAGGCGCCAAACCGCTGCGCCACCCAGGGATCCCGAGAAGTTGCCATTTTTAAAAGTCTGCAGGGGCACCTGGGTGGCTCAGTCAGTTAAGCATCAACTCTTGATTTCAGCTCAGGTCATTATCTCAGAGTGTTGAGATGGAGCCCTGAATCAACCTATCTGCTTTGTGGGGAGCCTGCTTGAGATTCTCTCCCTCTCTCTCTCTGCCCCTCCCCCTGTCTTTCAGGTATGCATGCTCTCTCTCTCAAATAAATACATCTTAAAAAAAATAAAAATAAAAGTCTGCAAGTCTTAAAGGCCCACATTATTTTTTTTTAAAGATTTTATTTATTTATTTGAGAGAGAGAGTATGAGGGGCAGGTAGAGCAGAGGGCACTTTTGACTTTAAACAGTCAATTAAAAGGATAGCAACCCCAGAAAAAAAAATGCTCTTACATGAACATGGTTTAGATTCTTGGGCTTAGAACTCATTGAGCAAGTGACCAAACAAACAAAAAAAAACCTGAAAGAATAACACATGAAAGAAATAAGCAAAATGGCTTTTCACCTGACTCTCTGAGAAGAAGAGGATGGCTTGGGTGGGAAAGGCCGGTAGGGAAGGGATCTGTGTCTCATTTTGTTTTGTATATTTTTAAGTCTCAACCAAGAGTTAAAATAACAAGGAAACATGTATTCATCTTTCTCTTATAGATCCAGTAACAGAAAATCTCCTTATTTTAAAAATCTGTCAAAATACAATTTTGATTGAGTGCCACCTGAGTGTCACCTTGGTTGAGATGCTATGAACGATATGAGAATGTGCCAAATATAACCCTGATTTCCAGAAGCTGACAACCTAGTCAGAATTTATATGGAATTACTGGACTAGGTCTTTAATTCCCTTCACTAAAAACAAAACAAAACAAAACAAAAGACCCAAAAAACAACTTTACCATTTACCATTCTGAAAAAAGCACTATCAGTAGGCTCTGAAGGTACAAAGAAAAAGAGAAGCCAGATCCTGAATCCAAGTTACTCCTGATTTAATGGGGGGGGGGACACTCAAGATCTGGTTAGGTCAAGAGCTCAAATGGAAGGGTACATAGGATGCCATGGAAACATGAGAAAAAGAGAGTCAGGGAAAGCTTCCTGGAGGAGGGGGCCCTGAGTTGAGAAATATGCGAATTAATCAGTTGGATAGATGTCATTGCAGGATGTGCAAAGTGCATGTGCAAGAGCCTGGGGAGAAGAGGAAAGTGGAAGAGGGGACAGAAGGGGTGCCAGAGCATCCTTCTAGCTCAGAAGAACTGACAAAAGCCCGAAGAGTTCAGCCAGACATGCACTGTTATAAAGACAGAGTGCAGAGTTTGGACTTTATCCTCAGGGCGATGGGAACCCATCGAGAGGCTGTAAAGAGGACAGTAATAGGGTCCTTGAATTTCACTATGAAAAGATCCCCCACAGTCTCAGTCAGAAGATGGAAGTGAGGGGGGCAAGATGGAAGGGGGCATAACCGAATAAGGGCTGCTGAGGTGGAAGTAGTGGTGGTGTAAACCTGGGGGGCTGGGGCGGGGGGAGGGGATGGAGATGGTAAGGAGGATGGAGGAGGTGCTTTACAGACCATGGAGTGGAGGGTGACTCTGGACTGTTCCTTATCTAAATAAAGACAAATAGAACTTTTCTTGCTGAGACAAGTGTCATCTTGAGATCCTCCAGCCCAGAAGCTTCCAGCCCCAGATGCCTTCAACTCTCAAAATGACAGGTATCACTTCCAGGATCCCTGAATGGGCCAACACCAGTTCACTCTCCATTCCTCGAGCCCCTGGCCTTGAGCTGCAGAGCCTCCCACCCACTCCCCACCCCACCCCTGGCTCGCTGGGCTGAGTTCCCAGACATACTTCCTCCCTCCTTTACCATCTGCCAGTATAGACAGAGCCTACTTTACTTTATCCAAGATGTCACATGACATGTCAGAGGAACAAAACATGTTTACATGATACTCTCAACACAGAACAATGGACAACTTCCTGAGCTAAGTGGCTCACACAATTTCAAGGACGTACTATACAGATCTATAATCAATAAAACGTTTACCTATTTCCTCAAGGATCACGTGGTGTTCACATGTGATTCCAATTTTATACAACAAAAGTTGACAGGACCCCATGTCCAAAAACACCAACCAAACAAAACCCCAACAAACCCCAGCTCACAAAAGACCACCACCATAAAAAAAAACCCTCATTCACGGGAACTGGAGTAATTCACTCACATAGGCCCACTGAAAAGATCCAGAATATTGCATCAGACACATGGGAGGGGAAAGAACAGAACGTAAGGGAGGAAGCAGAGTCTGGAGGATGTGAGGCTGGCAACAAACACCCAGGAGGAACCTAAGTCCTGAGAACACCTGCTGGGCACACAGCATTGTACAGAGAAATAGCAGACAGGCCTCTTCTGTGTTCAGGAAGGTATAGGACATAAGGCTGGCAGCCCACCCCCGCCTCCAAATAGCAGCTACATGGTGACAGTGGGTCCCTGGAGGCTCGGCTATGTAGCCTTTGACCTTAACCCAGGGCCCGCATAATAGGAAACCAATTGCATTGGAAGGGAAGACGGTTTACCTGTTTTAGGAAGAGGGTAACTGATATTAAATAAATCTTCCAGAAAAGAGAAGATGGGACCTGTGATGTTCAAAGCAAAGTCTGCATTTCCGTTTGTGATGGCGTCTTTCCGGGCCCAGATGCGTATCTAAATCAAAACAAATAAGTGGTGATTAGGAAAAGCTGTGGCGACTTCGGGGACAAGCAGCCTGCTTGCTCCAGTTCCCTGAAACTCTAGAGTCAAAGTCTCAGCTTTTCAGAAGAAGCTACTACCGGATAAAATGTTGACAGGTGACCCTGAACACATTGGGGTGAGGGGTGCTGACCTCATGCAATCAAAAACCCACAGATAACTTTCAGCTAACCAAAAACTTAACTGCTAAGAGCCTGCTATGGGCCAGAAGCCTTACTGATCACGTGAACTTTTACTTAACACATATTTTGTGTGTCTATTATATACTGTTTCTCACAGTAAAGTAAGCTAGAGAAAAGAAGATGTCATTAAGAAAACTGTAGGAAGAGAAAAATACATTTACAAAACTCCGTGTGTAAATCCGTGTGTGCGTGGACCCGCTTGGTTCCAATCCGCATTGTTCAAGGGTCAATTCTAAATGTGTACATGCCCTGGAGAAAGTCCAAAGGCTATCTGCTAAGATATGAGCAGTGATTCTCTGGGAGGGTTGATATTTCAATGTTTTAGAGTAATGCAGGTAACTTTTGGAATTTAGGAATAATCCTTGGAGTAGTATCTACCCCCAAAGAAAAAATAGACTGTCTTAGAGTAAAAGGGCATCGCAGACCTTTGCTTCCCTTTTTAGGACATATTTCCAATGTTCCAAAACAGAATTGTGCCCTTAGCAGATGTCACACAGTATGGTACATTGTACCTGTGTCCGAATTATGCAAATTAAAGACTGTTTCTCAATGTTTATTGATGCTAAATTCATTAATAGTGCGATCTTGTTTTCAAAATTTGAAATAAGGTTAATTCCCGAATTTAAAAAAGTTCATCAATAGCCTTATGATTTTACAGTTGTTGAACAAGTGAATTACATTCTCTGTTTATGACACTTCCGCTTTAGTAAGTATAAAGAAATCCCTGCCATGGTTTGTTAGTTTCATGTAACCAAGCTATTACTTGAGGCCTTGGGAATTTATTTCTGTGATTCTAGCAGCTAATTTGCTCTTGTTTTCATTAGTTCTTATTTTAATATGAAATCATTTTATATCCCACAACAATGCCATCAGAGCACTTTTTAATGGGGTTGCTAGTGTTAATGACAAAGAACATGCATGAAACTCAAGAGCCCTGCAACAAAAGTTAGAAAATGAGGCAATTAAGGTAATTATCCTGATGTGAATCAAGTTGATTGGAGAAAGAGTTCCCTATAAAACATTAGAGAAAATGCTAGAAATGCAGAACAATGGTAGTTGCAGATTGGTGCCCTCCAAGAACACATTCACCTTGCTTTCCTTTTATTTCTGCGGGGATTTGTCTTGAATTATGGGGATGTGGAATTACATGAGGTCTTCAGGAATGCTCTCCTCTCACAGAATGCAACCGCCTGTTCTTGAGGCCTCTGACCTCACTCTTTTCGGCCTCCCCCCATGCTGGGGGGATTCAGCTCTGCCTCTGCACTACACTAACCCTCCCCACGTCTGGGTCTGACTCCAGAAGGCAATACAAAGATTGCTACACTTGAAGCCAGCACTACTGAGTGGGAAAGAACACTATTCTAGTATTCAAGACGGATGAATTTTCACTGTACCATTTTGGAAAATAACTGAAACTTTGTTTTTTTTTAAGTATTTTTTTTCATTTTTCTTTATTTATGATAGTCACACACACACAGAGAGAGAGAGAGAGAGAGGCAGAGACACAGGCAGAGGGAGAAGCAGGCTCCATGCCCCGGGAGCCCGACGTGGGATTCGATCCCGGGTCTCCAGGATCGCGCCCTGGGCCAAAGGCAGGTGCTAAACCGCTGCGCCCCCCAGGGATCCCTGAAACTTTGAATGTTCAACTTTGAGTTTCAAAAGCTCCTCCCATAAACTATCATTCTATAAGCCAAAGTGGAGGCCAGTGATGGAGATTTCAAGCTGTGTGGGAGGGAGCAGGGAGCCCCCAGCAGGGCAGCTGGGAACACTCTGGAGGTTCAGTCATAAAGTTCCTCCAAAACCACACCTAGCCCGCCAGCATGCTCCTTTTTTAAAAAATTCAATTAGGCCACCAGTGTGTTCTTGCGATCCTCCTGGCACACAGCGGACCTCAATACCTAAGAGAAGAATATCTTTATACGTGCCTGTGTGTGCAAAGTTCTAGGCAAAAAATGTTATTTCCAACCTTGGTTTCATGTGTCCATGTTTATCCTCAAGTCAAGGATTAACTGCATTTTCAATTTCACTAAATTTTTATCTCTTACTGAACAAGCAATTGTTTGTGTAACCTGGATGCTCTTCCAAGAGTACATTCTGGTTCCCCCATAAAATATATGGTGGATTCCTTCCCTTTGTAGAGCAAAGCCAAAGCCAAATGCAGCATTCCACTGATAAGCTCATCCCAAATTTCAATTTGCTGGCTGAGAATGTCACTTTCTTAGGCATGTTCCATTTCCTCTTTGTTTCTATGGCAGGTAGTTTTCTTTTCAGGGCCATCTTTCACAAAGAAACAGACGTGACCCTTTTTATAAGACATGTCTGCTGTACAGCAGTGCTAAGAGCGGCAAGCCAGTCGAGCTGTGGGTGTTGACACCCCACCTCAAGTCACTCATTAGCTCCAGGGCCCACTCTTTCATGCCAGGCCCCAAGCATGTGATTCCGAATCATGCCCAAGGAGATTTCTCAGGAGAGCCGTGAATGTTTCTCTTGGCCTGTGTACTAGCTGTCAATGTCAAGGATCTGCCCCTGATTCTTCGGGCTGGAGCCAACAGCTGAGGAAGATAAGCTGTGGTTTGCATGGAACACAGTACTATTAATTCAGCCTTCGGAAGAGTGGCTCTGAGTGATCCCCCCACCCTGGTGACAGACTTGGCTCCTCCACAGCCCCCCAATCTCCACAAGTCAATGGTACAAGCCTGGAAGATGTTGGGCCCAGGAGAGAGTCTCGGCCAGCAGTAGGGGTCTGATCTTCCTCAGCCCTGTGAAGTCGACGTGGCAAAAAAGAATGTGGCCTATAGGAGGGGCCTTCCCTCCCTCCACACTCCAGGCAAGGGAGTGAACCAGCATGTAAAGGATTGCCACAGTCACCCCGATATTTTCCTCAGAATGAGGACAGAACTGGGTGAAGACGAGGTGCCTGGGCAGGCCCGAGCGCCTACTTCGGCCAAGTCTGGTAGGAGTGCCGCGTGCCTCAGAGTTCAGGAGGCCACCAGCACTGCTTCTGGATGGGGCAAGGCACGGCCCATAGGCGCGACTTCTGTCACCGTGGTGATTCCTAGCTGGTGTCCATGCTGGTGGGCTGTACTGGGCACTGGACACGTCGACTGTCAGCCTCGCTTCAAGGCTGTGTTCACATCGTGGACTAAACAACAGGCACACCTGAGCTCTGAGGCACTAGTGTGGGAGCTTTTCCTCTTCCCTCATCACCTGAAAGGTGGCAAGAGCCCATGAAGAGGTGCTCCAAGTCCGCATTGGGTGCAGCCTTGCCACAGAAGCCCCTCCACAGAGCTGTGGGTAGAATGGTGGTGTCCCATCTGCAAAGCCATACTGAGAGGGTCAACGGGCTTGGAAAAGTCAAAGGGGCCACCAGGAGGTGACGATGGGATCCATAGGCCTAACCCCCGGATGTGGCAAGAATGGATGACGCATCTGCAGCTCATACAGAGGCCCCCTCACCTGGACAGTCTTCCTCACTCACCTGCTTGCCCCTTTCGGTTCTGTCGACATGATCATAGTCGCATATGGCAAACGCCACTAAGTAAGTTGGCATGGGGGGCGTGGTGGAAAAGGTGGTAATGGTCCACATGCTTCCATTCACATCTCTCTTGGTAGACTGACCTACAGAAATTGGTGTTATTCCAAATCACTGTAAACCAAAGCAGGAATAGAGCTACCTTTGAAGTGACATGTCAGGGCAACTGTCACCCAGCTACTTCCTCCCAGCCAGCCCCTAGAGTTTCCCAGTTTGGATTTCTCTATCTCCAACTTATCAAAACCACATTAAATGAAATAAGTCAGAGAAAGATGGCTACCATATGATTTCACTGATGGGTGAAATCGGAAAGGCAAAACACATGAACAAAACAAATAAAGAAAGAAACTGGAAACAGATGCATAAATGCAGAGAATAAAATGGTAGTTGCCAGTGGGGAGGGGGCCAGGAGGGTGGGCAAGAGATGTGAAAGAGATTAACAGCTGCAAACTTCTCGTTATAAAATCAATGCCATGCAGGGGCGCCTAGGTACCTCAGTCCGTTGAGTGTCTGACTCTTGGTTGCAGCTCAGGTCATGATCTCAGGGTTGTGGGATCCAGCCCCACCTTGGGCTCTATGCTCAGCAGGGAGCCTGCTTGAGATTCTCTCTCTGCCCCTGCCCTGCCCCTCTCCCTGGGAGCGTGCTCTCTCTCTCTCTAAATAAATAATCTTAAAAAAAAAATCAATGCCATGGGGATAGCATGTATGGCATAGAGAAGACTGTCATTAAGAGTCCTAATTTGGGGGGCGCCTGGGTGGCTCAGTCAGTTAAACATCTGCCTTCAGCTCAGGTCATGATCCCAGGGTCCTGGGATTGAGTCCCACAGCCAGCTCCCTGCTCAGTGGGGAGCCTGCTTCTCATTCTCCCTCTGCTCTTTCCCTACTCAACCCCCCATTTGTGCTCTTTCTCTCTCAAATAATAAATAAAATCTTTTTTAAAAAAGATTTAACTTAACTTCATATGGTGAAAGATGGTGACCACACTTACCACGGTGAGCACTATGTGATGTTACATAATTGTCGAATCACTATGACGTACATCTGAAACTAACATAATCTTGAATGTCAGCTATACTTCAGTTAAAAACAAACAAACAGCATTAGGAAGATCTAAGGACAGCATCTTTGCTTGGAATCAGTATCTTGAATAATAGCTGATGGAGGGTCAAATCCATGGGCACTCTGAGGCCCACAACCCACCTCTTCTCTTTTCCATCTCCTGCTACTGTTTCCTGGACCAGTCCACCTCTCACAACTTCATCTAGAGCCTCCCAGGCCCACAGTAGGTCAAGGAAGTGCAATTTAGCCACTGTCAGGTTTTAGTGAAGTCTTCAGGGGAGGCAGGCTAGGTCTTTAAAGCTGAAGGCTGGGCATTTGACGTGAATTGGACTGGCATATATTAACAGGGAGTGGTGGGACCACAGCAGACCCAGGTGGTGGGGTGGGTGGGTGGGGAGATGTCTGCAGGGGGCACCCTATAATGACTGTAACTACTGCAGTCACGAAGGAGCTGCATGCCCCGTGTTGTTAGATCTTCTAAGTTTACAAGGAAATAAAAATCATGATTTTTATGAGAAATCTCTGGATTTTAATAAGCTCAATCAGAAGGGAAAAAAAAATCATGTGAGCCAAATGAAACACATCTGTCCACCAGATCCAGACTAGGTCTGCTAGCTTGTTATCACTAATGATCAATAGTGAAGGCCAAACTAGTGGGCAGACAGGCTGCCAAGGGATAAGAACAACGTGATGTCCCCGGCTTCCAATGCAAAAAGAATCAGGATTTGCCATCTCCGAGATGCTGGTGCTGATACAGACCCCATGTGACTGTTCTAATTAAAATATATTGCCAACTCATTGCCTAGAAAAGCTATTAATATCAAAGCTATTACAGAGCTAAATACATACGCATATGCGCACATGCATATAATTAATATACACATATATGGTGACAGGAAATATTACTTACCTAGTTTTGGCATATTAGAAAGGGCCACATAGCTTGGGTGATGAATAATTGTAATATTAAAAGTTGCCTTTAGAGCTGGCTCATCAAAACAAGGAAAAACACTTCTGGCAAATGTTGGTTCCATCTGAGATGCTAACAGGGCCCTGCAATACATTTTTTGGGGAAAAAATCGATTTATTTTTATTTCAAATTGGTGGAAACAAAAAAAAATATTGAGATGATGGCTTATAATTACATTCAGGAAGGAGCTAGAGTACTTCCCCTCATCTCTCTCACTGCCCTTCCAGTTAAAACACACACATTCCAATTCTCACCACACCTTGGAATTCTTGTAAGACCTTAAATACAAAAGACCCATTTAATTTTTGACCACAAAATACTATTTACTTCATTACATCATATGCCTTTAAAACCTTCTGCAAACAAAAGAGGAACAAATATAGCAAATATGCAATAACAGGCTTTTGTGAACCAAGTATTTTTTGAACTAGGATTACTTTTTGGGGAATGGATTATTTCTTTCATCCTCCACTGAACTGCAAGCAATGTCTGCTGAATAATGGCTTTTTCTCACACGTTCCCTCTTCTTTCTGGTTGAAAACTTAGAAAAAGTTTTATTCTACACACTTGGCGGGTGGTGGTGGTAAACAATCTAGGTTCATGCCAAATAAACCAAACAACTTTTATTTACACATGGGTAGATTTATCAAATCGCTATTGCTTCTCCCTCCACCTCCATGGAAAAATACAAAAAGTGACATTATCCCATGGTGCACTGGTGATTTATGGGGAAAAGTTTAGAGACAAGAGTGCCCTGGGCAAGCAAGGAGATTATCAGGTTTATCCTCTGTAAACACAGCCTAAATCTGACAGGAGGTGGGTCCTAGCTAACAACTTTCTTTTCAAAATAAACCTGTGGTCTCACTAAGAGTTGGAGACCTGGGACCCTGTTTTAGGATGACAATTGTGGATGCTAATTCTTTTTGTTCCCCTAAAGTCCTGAGACCTAGCATCCCTGATGCATTTACTCTTGGTTCAGGCCCAGCTCTTAGATAAATAGCAGGGGAAGTGAACAGGATGTGAGGGAGTATGGCCCCTCCATTACCATCACCCACTTCCGGGATCCCACCCCTGGGATTCCTCCTCCATCATGGTAGGATCCCCACTCTCACGAAAATCCACACACAGCCATTGGCATGCTCAAAAGCCTCTCAGAGTCAGCCAACCTGATGTGTTCGTAAACTTGCTGTGACAAAACTCATTCTCAACAGGCCGGTTTTGCCCTATATGCTTCTTCCCACTTAACCTTGCTCTCAGTTGCACGGACTGGAAGGCAGCTCATGAACTCTGACCTCAGCCACCTTGGCTGCAAGACTGTGCTCCATCTCCTGCTAACTGAGCAATCCTGACCAGGTCACATGTTCTTGCTGAGCCTCAGATTCCTCACCCAGAGAGTAATGGCACTTAATCAACCTTTTATTGCTACTTGAACTTTCCCATTATTAGTAACCAAATTTATCAATAAACAACCTTTGAATTCTCCTATATTCCTTTAACTCCTGCAGATTGCTCTTCATAGGGATGAACTGTAGAAGAATTCAGGGAGGGGTAAGTTCCAGGGTAGGGGTTGAGGGTTGGAACATCACCAATTACAGATGCATTTAGACATGTCTCAGAGGTCACAGTTGACCACAAGCTGCATACGAACCACATTTGTCTTCCTAATAAAGTTCAAACTACCAGGAGTTAGGGGTTACATCTTTTCTCTTCAATACCATTTATAATATTTGGCAAAAACATGGGTTCGTGGCAGTTGAGTAAGTATTTTCTCAGCTTTGGAGGTACTATAAAATAAAGGCAGCTTGATTTAATGTATTTAAGAGAATACGAAGTATTTTTACAATATCTGTTGCACTGGCATTTGTTTTATAGTATTGGTTGCTGTCTTTAAAAGAACAGTGATAAAATAGAGAGGAGTCAAATAATTGACAATACACTGGAAAGAATACTGAGCAGGGAATTCACGACCTGTGTTTTTGCTCAGGATCTGCTGTGTTAACACAGTGATGTCACTGGGGAAGGTTTCCTGAAACTCTGGATATCCATTCCTATAAAATACAGAGATGGAACCAGATGATTTCCAAGTCCACTTAAACATCCAAAACTAATTCTAAAAGGGATAAAGACATCCAACAGAATGGAAAAAGGAGCCACCTAGACTGAATTGTCTAGGATTAGGAGAAACAGCCCTTCGGAAGCTCATGCTTGGCCTCCACGAGGTCCATGAGACCTCTGAAATTGTAGGACATGCTGTACAAATGGTAATATATTAGCATGAAAGAGTATAACGCAGAGTGAAATAGCACATCCAGCCTTATAAAACACGTTTACATATTTGGAAAGCCACCCCATCGCTCTCGTGTCTGTCATAGAAACTATTGAAAGTAAAGTTGGGAACATCTCCACTGTCACGACTTCACAAAGCATATGAATCTCAAGGACACTGCAAGGTGAGAAGGAGAGAAAATCAGACTTTTCAGGGAAGTGGGAAAGTTTTATGCTCATCAAAAGGGGCTACTCTACCTCTGAAATGAAGAACACGCTATGTGTTAACTAATTGATTTTAAATTAAAAAGAAGTGGGGTGGTGGCTACAGTTTCAAAAAGGCTCAGAGACACCAGCTCAGAGTCACCACTTTAACAAACCAAATATCAAGCAAGTGCCTTCCCAGGCCATGATTCAGGCCCCTAGAGAAGTGAAATAAAAGAAACTCTTGGATTTTACTCAACTATTTCCCTCCCTGGTTTTATACAAACAAACAAAAAGGGAAAAATCTCTATAACACACAGCCTTCCTGGCTCACAGTCTTAACTACCAAGGTCAGGGCCAGCCAGCAGCATACACGATCTGGTTATGCCACATCTGGGAACTGAAGGCTGGTACTTATTTCCCTTCTCTCTCGGCTTTGGACTCAAGCAACCCTGTAAGGCTATCCTGACCTCAGAAAATAGAACCATCCACCCTCTCCTCCCCTCAAACCTCACTGAAACATACTATTATGGTGCCTGTGAAGTCTGGGTTTAGAGCAGTCAGCTGGTGAGGGAGTTAATTTGGGAGAATATGTCTTGTAGTGGCTCAGTATTGCAAAGCCACTTTCTTGCCCTCTTGTACAGCCAGATGATGATAGACTCGCCACATTTTTGTGCCAGAAGAGGCCTGAGGGGCCAAGGCCATGTGATGTCCTTGGGGATCCATCTCCTGCCACATAAAAAATATCCCCTCACTAGGTTATTGCATCCCGAATTGCTGTATGAACTCCGTATGCCTATAGCTCTTGCTAACAAGTGCTTAATAACACAACTGGCCAAGGGTTAAGTAAGACCTGAGAGTTGTCCCCTCAAGTTGTTTTTACATGACACACTCAGAAATCAAAATGTTTAGTAAAAATGGATGTTACACCACTGGTCTGTGGTTCAAGGCTTGGCCTATGAATCATGTTTGTTTATTACTTGTGTAATAGGATCTTAAAACTGAAGTTTCCACCAGGCAACAAAACACAATAGATGTACAATTTCAGAGGAAGGTGCCAAACCACGTTATGAAGATTTTTGAAGTAGATGGCCTCAAGAACCTGCAGACTTTTCAGCTCCAACAAGAGATATATGAAAAGGGGCGCCTGAGTGGCTCAGTTGGTTAAGTGTCTGCCTTCAGCTCAGGTCATGATCCCAGGGTACTAGGATCCACCCCTTTCCCCCCTTTCATGTCTGGCTTCCTGATCAGCAGGGAGTCTGCTTCTCCCTTTCCCTCTCTCCCTTCCCCCTCTGCTTGTGCTCACCCTTTCTCTCTCTCTCTTTCTCTCAAATAAATAAAATATTTTTTAAAAATGGTATATGGAAGGAAGGTCAGGGAATGGAGATGAGAAGAGGGATATCTCAGAGGGGAGTGGTGTAGTTTAGCAAAGCCCCCTGATCTCAGGGGTGCTGGAAGGAGGGCAACCCCTGACCAAGGTGAGCCAGAGGGGGTGAAGATCCCTCCGAAAGCAGAAGTGTTTCCTGAGACTGAGAGACTTAGAGGCTGGCACCCAGCTTCCTGTTGAGGAAACTGCAACTGACACTGGTGGGAGTCTAATTCCTACCAGGTAGGAATCTGAAAGGCAGGAGAGCTGATGGCTTCAGAGCAGTATCAGAGGAAGAGTGCTATAGCCTTGGGACCCACAGCAGCCCTAGGTCAGGGATGTATGAGTGTTCCTTGGACGAGCTGTGGGCCCTGAGGCACATAGTGAGCCATATGGGGACTGATTTGGGTTCTGTCCAAGAGGGCCACCTGCAGGAAGCTGCAGATGGTCTACTGCATGTCCGGGGGCTGAAGAAGGAGTCACTAACGACCATTGGAATAGAGACATAGAGGAAGCAGGCTTGCAGGGTCAAGGAAATTGTAAGAGAAAGAGAAGCAGTGAGAAAATGACATCTCAAGGGAAAAATGGCAAGAGCAGTGGCTTAGGCAAGAGCTGCCCTACGTGGCACCTCTCCCTGTCTCCCTCAGCCCCGCCGGACCTGGTGGTGGAAGGGGGGTGTTGACTAGAACCATGAGGTGGACAAATGGAAGCACCACTGTCCTTTCCCTTGCTGCAGACTGCTAACCTGAAGCTCACCCGGCTTGGGGAAGTGAGCTTGCAGGAAGAACTAGGGAGATTTAACAGCAATTAAGTTCAAGGCATTTAGCATGACACAGGACTGGATTCTCTAATTTTTGCATCAGGACAGTGTTTGTGACTTAGTGGACATAGATCATCTGTCACCTAAGAATGAGCAGTAAATTATGGGCTGCTAGAGTATTTATGCAGAAGCAGGAAAGATGATCTCAGAAACTAAATTGTAGAAGGACAGTGGAAGAAACGCAGTTGCACTTTTACTCAACTATGAGGTGTGCTTTTTCAATAGGCTAGTACACTTGTTTTCAAAAGATACAGGATTGAAATCTTTGATGAGCAAGACCACCCCCTAGAAAAGATGGCTCAGCCACATGAAACATATGGGTTTGACACCCCTATAGGATAATGAAATGGCCTCTTTTCTTAGTGACACCAATGACATCATGTACTTGGCATTTGAGGTCACTGACTTTGTTTTGATATTTCTAAATTCTTTCCTAATATTGCTCAAATTTCTCTTCTGTGTCATACTCTGAGGATTGTGCCAGAATTCCTAGCATAAACAGCAAATGGAAGGAAGTCCTTTGCAATTCTCTCTTCACTCTTACTACACCTGCACACAGCAATTGATTTTGAGCATACTGATCTCCCCTTAATTTGTCTCAAAGATCCTAATTTTTTCCAGCCATTTCACACTAGTGAGCCACCCTCATCCTTTGATTATCCTATTCTCATTTCTTTGAAGACCTCCCTTTTCTGTCTTATATTTTATAAAGGACATGGCATGATCAGAAAAGCAGGACATATTCCTAAAGGACACTGTGAACAAGAATGGGATTATACATTCTTTCATTGACTTTCAAAAGTAGAAGAAAAATGGAGAGTCCCACAATCTTAATTTATAGAGGTGAAAGCTAATGCTCTGGGAATTTATACAACTGGTTAGAAAACAGGTAAATGACCGAGGTAGTACCAGAACCAGGGCTTCAGCTCTCCAGCCTGTGGTCCTTTCCAGCTACCTTTCCTGGGGTCTTTTTATGTGCTTTGTGGAATATAATGTAATAAAAACCATAAGCCAACTAAGATATCATGAAGAAGACTGAGGATTAATTTTATATTTAATAACATTTCCAAATCTAGAGATGACTTCTATTTTCCACCCTGATGGAGTAACATAGGCTAGAATTAGCCTTCTGTTGGAAACAACTAAAAACCCTTATAAAATATATGGAACAGCTGTCTTCAGACATTAGATAACAAGAAGCACAGGGCTGTGATTCCCAAGAGAAGAGAAACAAATGAGGTGAACTCTACAAGCACCCTGTTTACCTGGAAGCAATTTCTCAACTGTAGCTCAGGGGGAGGGAACAGAAACTGAGTTCAGTGGTCTCAGTGAGTTGAGACTATGACTGATGCCCAGGGAGATCTAGATAGCTAAAATCTGCAGGGTAGAATCCAGAAATCTGCATCGAATCCACTCCCCTCCCCAACCCTGCCCCTGCTGCTGAGTCTTTGTTCAAATATTAATCTGCACTTTAGGAGGTCAAGCAAAGAAATGCTGTTGGGGAAGGAAAGAACAGCTACCACGAAAGGAAAGCTGAACAATTCCTAGAGCTAAGAAAGAAAGAAAGAAAGAAAGAAAGAAAGAAAGAAAGAAAGAAAGAAAGAAAGAAAGAAAGAAAGAAAGAAAGAAAGAAAGAAAGAGGGATCCCTGGGTGGCACAGCAGTTTGGCGCCTGCCTTTGGCCCAGGGCGCGATCCTGGAGACCCGGGATCAAGTCCCACGTCGGGCTCCCGGTGCATGGAGCCTGCTTCTCCCTCTGCCTGTGTCTCTGCCTCTCTCTCTCTCTCTCTCTCTCTCTCTCTCTCTCTCTGTGTGACTATCATAAATAAATAAAAAATTAAAAAAAAGGAAGAAAGAAAGAAAAAGGAAGCTCCAGAATAAATGGAATTTTTACCAGACACCAGGAAGGTAATGCCTGAGCAATGGGCTAATGTAGCCCTAGAGTAAAGGCAACTTTTGATCCTCTCTCAAAGAACTTAAACACAAGCCATGGGAGATCAAACAAGAATCGAGAAGGTCACCAAATAGCTTATGTACCTACCCAGAGAAGACCAGCGTTCATTAAAGCAATGTAACAAAATATAGCATTCAGCAACATAAACTTTGAAATATGAGGCATTCAATAAAAAAATGAGAAATGCCCAAATATTTGGAAATCAAATGGCGAAGTTCTAAATAACCTATAAGTCAAAGAAGAAGTCAAAAAGGAAATTGTGAAGTATGTTGAACTGAATGAAAATTTTAAACACAATATGACATTATTTGTGGCATGCCACTAATGTAGTAGTTAGTGGAAAGTTTATACCACTAAGCACTTATGTTAGAGAAGAAAAAATATCTTAAATCAATCACCTTGTGCCTGCCTGGAGAAAATAGAAAAAGAAAAAGAGGCACCTGGGTGGCTGTTGGTTTAGCATCTGACTCTTGGTTTTGGCTTAAGTCATGATCTCAGGGTTGTGAGATCACTGTGCTCTGCACTCAGCGATGAAATCTGCTTGTCCATTCTTTCTCTCCCTCTCTCTCTGCCCCTCCCCATCCTGCATGTACTCTCTCTCTAAAATAAATAAATACATCTTAAAAAAAGAAAGTAGAAAAAGAAAAGGAAAGGAAGCCCAAAGTAAAAAAGAAAGGAAATAATAAAGAATAATACATAAAGCATTGAAGTGAAAAACAATAATAGAGAAGATCATTGAAACCAAAAATTGGTTCTACAAGAAGATTAATAATGTAGGCAAATCTCAAGGTAGACTGATCAAACTTATTATCTATCAAAAATGGAAGATATTTTGGAGAACCTCACCCTTTTAACTTAAAAAAAACCTGAAGACTCTAGAGTATATGCAACTGGCTAGATAGTAAGTGGCAGAGATGATATAAAAACCAGGGCTTAAGCCCTCAAAAGAGAGAAGATACAAATGATCAATGTCAGGAATGAGAGAGGTGATATCACTACAGTTTCTAGAGATATTAAAATAATAATAAAGAAATATTTTGAAAAACACTAATTATACTTAAATTTGACAACTTGGATTAAATGGGCAAATTCCTTGAAAGATCAAAACTACTAAAACTTGCTCATGAAGAAATAGATAACCAAAATAGCCCTTTATTCATTAAAGAAATTTAATTATAGTTAAAAAACATCCCACAAAAAAAAAAAAAAAAAAAAAAAAAAAAACATCCCACAAAAAAAAAAACCTCCAGCCCCACGTCATTTCATTAGTGAAAGTCAACCAAGAATTTAAGGAAGAATTAATGCCAATTCCATATAAATTTTTCCAAAAACTTAAAAAAATAAAATAAAAACTTCTAAATTTATCATTTGAAGTCAGTGTTACTCTGATACCAAAACAAGACAAAGAAAAAGAAAACCCATGAACATGAATACAAAAGTTAAAAACAAAATTTTAGTATATCAAATGCAACAAACACAAAAAAGGATAATACATCAAGACCAAGTGGGATTTATCTTCCAAATACAATGTTAATTTATCATTAGAAAATCAATGTAATTGACCATAGTAACAGACTAAAAAAGAAAAACCACACGATCATCTCAATAGATGTAGAAAAAACATTTGGCAAAATCTGGCATCCAATCTGATAAAAATTCTCAGAAAATTAGAAATCAGAAGGTAACTTCCTCAATCTACAAAAGGGAGGAGAAGGGGGAAAAGGAGGAGTTGGGGAGGAAGAAGAGAACAAGGAGGGAGGAAGAGGAAGAAGAAGAAAAACCACAGGAAAAAAAATCATAATTAACAGTGCAAGACTGAAAGCTTTCACTTTAAGGAACAAACAAGGATATCCGTACTTAACCACTTTTATCCAACACTGTAATAGAGGCTGTAGACATGGATGTAAAGCAAAGAAAAGAAAGAAAAGACACCTAAAGTAACAAAGTAAAACTGTCTTTATCTGAAACAGTATGATCACTTATGTAGAAAATTCAACAATAAGAAAATGAACAAACAACAAAAATGGGCAAAAGAGTTTTAACAGATGCTTCACTAAGATGCATGGATGGCAAGTAAGTATAGGAAATGATGCACAATATTAGTTATTAGGAAAATATGAATTAAAACTGCAATGAGAATCATCTATTAGAATGGTTAAAATGAAAAAGCCTAGCAGCAATACCAAATGTTGCTGAGAATGAACAACTAGAATTCTCCAATAATATCGATGAAAATATCAAATCCTCAAAATATTTGGAAAACAATTTTATAAAATCTTAGGAAATTAACCACTTACTTTCTAGATTTTCCAACCATCCCACTCCTCTAGTTGTTTACTCAAGATAAATGAATTCATACAAAGAATTAATACACAGACTTATACATGAATATTTAGAGAAGCTTTGTTTATAATAGTCCAAGGAATCTACAAAAAAAATTCCTAGATCTAGTAAGTGAGATGAGCAAGTCATAGGTTACAAGATAAACATATAAAATTCAGTATTTCTATATAGTAGCAACAAATACATGAAAATTAAAATTAAAAATATAAAACCATTTACAATTGCTCAAATAAAATTAAATGCTAATGGGTTAGATTTGGTTTGAATTGCCCAACTTGACCTTGGACCAGGAAATCCAAAGCACTCTATCTATTGGTAGAGTATAGGACTTGTATGGTAAAAACAACAAAATGCTGATGAAACAAATCAAAGATCTAAATAAATGTACATACATTCTATATTCACAGATTGGCAGAACATAGTGACGAAAGGCATAAAAGGAGAAGACAAAAATAGGAACAAAGAACAATGGTAATAAATAGAAAACAATAATGCACATGATAAATATTAATTCAACATATCAAAACTAAGATCAGAAATGAAAGAGGATTCATCAGTATAGATTCCATGGACATTAAAAGGATAATAAGGAGTACTATGAACTAGTCTATGTCCACAAATAATCTAGATAAAATGCACTAATTGCTTAAAAGACATAATCTGTCAGAACACCCAGAAGACACAACCTGAATAAGCCTCTATTTTAAAAATTGAATCAATAGTTAATAACCTTCCAAAATGGAAAGCACAAGGCCTAGGTGGGTTCACTGGTAAATTCTATCAAACACTTAAGGAACAAAAGATACCAATTCTCTACCATCTCTTTCAGAGGATAAAAGCAGAGAAATAATCCCTGACACATTCTGTGAGGACAGCATTACCCCAAAACCAAAACCTGACAAAGACATTACAAAAACAAGAAAACTATAGACCAATATCCCTCATGAACACAGATGCAAAAATTCTCAACAAAATACTAGTACATCAAATTCAACAATGTATAAAAAGAAATGTACTCCACAAGCAAGTGGGGCTTATCTCAGATATACAAGACTGGTTCAACATCTGAAAACTAATTAGTGTAATCCATCACATCTAAATAAGAAAAATCACATGATCTTATCAATAGGTGCAGAAAAAGCATTTGCCAAAATCCAGTATTCATTCATGATAAAAATTCTCAGTAAAATAGGAATAGAGGGAAGCTTCTCCATCCTGAAAAAGATTATGAAAAATCTACAGCTAAACTTCATACTTAATGATGAGAACTGTAAACTTTCCCACTAAGATCAGATACAAGGCAAGAAGGTTCCCTCTCACCATTCCTCTTTAACATTATGCTGGAAGTCTTTACTAATGTAGTATGTCAAGAGAAGGAAATAAAAGATGTATAGATTGGGAAGAAAGAAACAAAAGACTCTTTAGTCAAGATGACATGATTGTCTATGTAGAAAATTCAAAAGAATTGACCAAAAAACTCCTGGAATTAATAAACAATTATAGTAAGTTTTATTTATACAAGACTAATATACAAAAGTCAATTGTTTTCCTACATGCCAACAATTAACAAGTGAAATTTTGAAATTAAAAACACAATACCATTTATATTAGCACCCCCCAAAATGAAATACTTAAGTATAGATCTAACAAAATGTGTACAAGATATATATGAAGAAAAGTAGACAGCTTTGATGAATGAAATTTTAAAGACAACTAAATAAATGGAGATATATTCCATGTTTGTGGACAGGTAGAATCATATTATCAAGATGTCAGTTCTTTCCAACTTGGTCTGTAAATTCAATGCAATCTCAATAAAAATCCCAGCAAGTTAAGTTTGTGGATATCAACAAACCAGTTTATATGGAGAAGCAAAAGTTTATATATGGAGAGACAACTAGACCCAGAATACCCTACACAATATTGAAAGAGAAGAACAAACTTGGAAGATTGATATTACTTGCCTTCAAGACTTCCTATAAAACTATGGTAATCAAAAGAGTGTGATATTGGTGAAGAATAGACAAATGGATCAATGGAACAGAACAGAGATTCCAGAAAGAGACCCATATAAATACAGTCAACTGAATTTTGACAGAGGAGAAAAGGCAATGGAATGGAGTAATGATAGTCTCTTCAACAAACATTGCTGGAACTACTAGACATCCACATGAAAAAAAAATTGAATCTAGACACCAACCTTATACCCTTCACAAAATGTAACTTATAATGAATGGGTCAAATAAACTCACAATAGGTCACTTTAAAATATAAAACTCAAAAATATAAAACTCCTACAGGAAAATATAGGAGAAAACTTCAATGACCTTGAGTATGGTGATATCTTTTTAGACACTACACTAAAGGCATGATCCGTGACAGAAATAATTGATAAAGTGGACTTCTTTAAAACTGAAAACCTCTGGGACGCCTGGGTGGCTCAGTGGTTGAGCGTCTGCCTTCGGCTCAGGACGTGATCTCAGGGTCCTGGAATTGAGTTCCGCATCAGGCTCCCTGTGGGAAGCCTGCTTCTCCCTCTGCCTGTGTCTCTGCCTCTCTCTCCATGTCTCTCATGAATAAATAAATAAAATCTTTAAAAACAAAAGCAAAAAACGAAAGAGACTCCTAACTCCTAACTCTGGGAAACAAAAGGTTGCAGAAGGGAAGGTGGGTGGAGGGATGGGGTAACTGGGTGACAGGTACTGAGGAGGGCACTTGATGGGATGAGCACTGGGTGTTATACTATATGTTGGCAAATCGAATTTAAACTTAAAGAAATGTAAAAAACAAACCAACAAACAAAAAACCCTGAAAACTTCCGCCCTGTAAAAAATAGTATAAAGACAATGAGAAGACAAGCCATAGACTGGGAGAAAATATTTGCAAAAGACATATCTGATATCCAAAATATACAAAGAACTTTTAAAACTCAGCAATAAGAAAACAAGCAATTCAACTGAAAGATAGGCCAAAACCTCAACAGACAACCCACCAAAGAAATTATACAGATGGCAATTATACAGGTATTATATTTACATGTATAATATATACTGTATTATACGATATATAATATATAATAAATATTATATTAACATATAATAAATATTATTATATTAACATATAATACATAGTATGTATATTATACTATATATTCAATTATACAGATATTAAAAAGTGCTCCACATCATATGTCATCAGGGAAATGCAAATTAAAACAACAATAAGGAAACAACAACAACAACAACAATAAGATACCACCGAACACCTATTAGAATGGCCAAAGTCCAGAACACTGACAACACCAAATGCTAGTGAGGATGTGGAGCAACAGGCACTCTCATACATTGTTGGTGGGAATACAAAATAGTATAGCCACTTTGAAAGACAGTTTCGTGGTTTCTTATAAAACTAAGCATATTCTTACCATATGACTCAGCAATTAGGCTCTTTGGTATTTATCTAAGAAGTAAAAGTTTATGTCTACACAAGTTTATGTCTACGCAGAATCTGCACAAAGAATTTAGAGGACCTTTTTTCATAATTGCCAAAACTTGGAAGCAACTAAGATGTTGTTCAGTAGGTAAATAGATAAGTAAACTAGGGTACACCCAGACAAAGAATATTACTTAGTGCTGAAAAGAGATGATCAAGACATGAGAAGACATGAAGGAATCTTAAATGCATATTACCAAGTTAAAGAAGCCAGATCTGAAAAGGCTATGTACCTATAGTAGGATTCCAAATATAAGATATTCTAGAAAAGGCAAAACTATAGAGACAAGAAGATCAATGACTGGGGCAGGGATGAATAGGCAAATAACAGGATTTTTAGGTCAGTTAAAATACTCTGTATGATAGTAGAATGATAGATGTATCTCATTATACATTTGTCCAAACACATAGAATGTACAACACCAAGAGCGAGCCCTAAGGTAAACTATGGGCTTTGAGGAATCATGATGTGTCAATATAGGTTCATCTTTGGTTAAAAACATGTATCAATGTGCTGGGTGGCTCAGTGGTTGAGCATCTGCCTTTGGCTCAGGGTGTGATCCTGGGGTCTTGAGATCGAGTCCTGCATCAGGCTCCCCACAGGGAGCCTGCTCCTCCCTCTGCCTGTGTTTCTGCCTGTCTCTGTGTCTCTCATGAATAGATAAATAAAATCTATTTTTTAAAATGTATCATTCTGATGAGCAATGTCCTTAATGGGTGATGTCATACATGTGAGGTGCAGGGGCTATTTGGAAAATCTCTGTACCACCCTCTAATTTGGTTTTAAACATAAAACTACTCTAAAATAGTCTTTTTAAGAAAGTATTCCAAGACATGATACCAAAAGCATGGCCTATTTAAAAAATTGAAATTGGGGTGCCTGGGTGGCTAAGTTGGTTAAGCATCTGCCTTCAGCTCAGGTCAGAATCCCAGAGTCCTGGGTTTGAGTCCCACATTGACCTCCTTGCTCAGCAGGGAGTCTGCTTCTCCCTCTCCCTCTGCCCCTTCCTCTGCTTGTGCTCTCTTTCTCTCAAATAAATAAATAAAATATTTTAAAAATGTGATAAATTGGAAAAAATAAAATTAAATAAATAATTGATACATTGGACTTTATTAAAATTCAAAACTTTTGCTCCCTGAGGGACCTTATTAAAAGCATGAAAAAACAAGCTACAAACTAGGAGAACCTATTTGTAAACCATATGTCTCAACAAACTCCAATCTGGAATATATCATGAACTCTCAGGACTCAATGGCAAAAAGAACAATTCAATTGGAAAATGGGCAAAAGACATGAGAAGACATTTCAACAAGGGTGATATGATATACAGATGCCAAATAAGCATAAGAAGATGCTGAACATCATTAGCCACTAGAAAAATGCAAATTAAGTGAGGGCCAGTGGCGCGATGGATAACATGTCTGACTATGGATCAGAAAAATGCAAAGGAAGATCACAATGAGATATCACTATATGCTCATCATGACAGCTAAAATAGGAAACAGTGGTAAAAGCAAATGGTGCCTGAGATGCAGAGAAACTATCATTGATACAGTGTTGGTGGGAATGTAAAATAGTACAGATGCTTTGGGAAACAAGTTAGCATTTTCTTTTTTTCTTTCTTTCTTTTTTTTTAAGTTAGCAGTTTCTTAAAAACAGAACATGAAACAACTGTATGACCCACCACTTACCCTCCTGGGCATTTATTCCAGAAAAATGAAAACTCATGTTCAACCAAACACTCATACACAATTGCTCACAGAAGCTTTATTTGTAATAGACAAAAACTGGAAACAACAAAATGTCCCCATTTATCAGTGACTTCCCACTCCCCCAGTTCCTAACAACCAACACTGTACTTTCTATTTCTGAATCTGACTACTCTAGGTGGTAGTTAAATACAGTCTCCTCAGAGTTCATCTATGTTGTAGCGTGTGTCAGAATCTTCTTATTTTTTTTTTAAGATAGGCTCAATGCCCAGCAGGGAGCCCAATCTAGGGCTCAAACTCAAAACCCTGAGATCAAGACCTGAGTGGGGATTAAGAGCCGGCCACTTAACCGACCGAGCCACCGAGGTGCCCCAGAACACATCCTTCCTTTTTAAGGCTGAATAATATTCCCTTGTATGTATAAACCACATTTTGTTTATCCATTCATCCATCAGTGAGCATGCATTCCTTCCACCCTGTGACTATTATGACTAATGTTACCATGAACACGAGTGGACTGATCTGCAATTTTGAGGGTGTGCCCCCAAGACTTTGATAAATTCCTCCGGTGATTCTCATATATATTAAAGGTTTGTGAACCACTACTCTAATTCAGGATTTCCCCAAGGATAGAAGGAGAGGGATTTGAGGTAGCTCTTGGACACCCTATTACATAGATCTGACTCACATATGAGATAGTCTTTTTTCAAACTTTATTAATCATTCTGGTAAAGTCAAGAGCAAATCTTGGTTTGGTGTTATTTATCTTCAACATCTAATTCTAATTACTCTTTTTAACAAAGAGACAGTAGCCCTAGATTCAGAGCCTTCGGATCCTTCAGCAGACCATCGTTAACAGGGGAACTTAGTAACATCGTTTTTCCATTGTATTGGACCGTACAGCATCATGACTCTAAGCTCCAAATGGTTTCCCATTTATGATGTAGAGTCACGTTTTAACAAATCTACTTAATATTTTTGTTTAAATTGAGAGATATTTTTTAGCAAAAAATACAGCCAGAGGCATGTGAATATGGCAAAACCTTCCAGGTTGATGTGCCAGAGAATGAAGTCTGCGAAACACTGTTTTGAGGAACATTAACATTTGGATTTTGCCCTCAATTTTCTACACACAGAATGAGAGAAGCAGACACTGACACACAGCAGCACAATCTAAAGCATCCAGTAAATGTCTCCTATATGGCAGAAGGGCAGAAGTGTGATGGCACCAGCCAATTGGAGAAAGGCAGAGAACAGACAGGAAGCATCCCCAGCAACCTCTAGAAAATTGTAACCTTAAGCCTTAAAAGTGTGAGATAGGGATGCTTTTTGTATTTTCTAGAATGAGTTTCTTCTTCTTCTTCTTCTTCTTCTTCTTCTTCTTCTTCTTCTTCTTCTTCTTCTTCTTCTCCTCCTCCTCCTCCTCCTCCTCCTCCTCCTTCTCCCTCTCCTTCTTCTTCTTCTTCTTCTTCTTCTTCTTCTTCTTCTTCTTCTTCTTCTTCTTCTTCTTCTTCTTCTTCTTCTTTTTCTTCTTCGCCTTAGTGGGGCAACTTGCCAACTTCAGCCTGTCCAGACCATGATAAGGGGTCACCAAAGAAGAGAGGTAAACCTGTTCCAACTGCTGGCCGCTGGCATCAGAGACATGGCAAGAAAAATGTGAAATCTGTAGGCAGCTTCTCCCCAGGTGCGAATCTCCTCCTGAGGCTCACATCTTCCAGGAACATGGCAGGTGCAGTGTTTCAATAGCAAGAGGCTGCTCCTGACAATTACACACCAAGCTAATGAGATAGTGACCACTGCACAGCTTGTGCATTAATTTCTCATCAATTCTCACAACACTCTAAAGGTTGACACTTGTGTCTATTCCTTGAATGAAGGAATCAACTCAGAGACATGCAGGGCCTGACTCAAGTCACACAGCTCAAACTCAGGCCTGGTTGGGCTTTCAAAATCAGCTTCACCACACTTCTCATTTTGTCCACATTCTTGGTGACCTTGGCGTCAGGCTCAATGGGAGGTTTCTTTCTCTTGTGGTTTCCCAAGCAGAGACCAGAAGAGCACTTTCAAAGCAACAGCTCCTGCAAAGACGTCCTAAGTCTGGAACACTACATTGGCCTCTGAACATCTGTGGGACTTTATTAGGATTTCTGCTTGTTTGAATTTTAATGTTCTCAAAATATGGTTTCTAGTTACCACTGGAGTTGGCAACACAACAGAAAAATGGAAAGGGAATTTCATTTCCCATATTTGCTAGGGCAGTTTATCCAGGCCACGGCCTCATTAAGAGGGAAGAGATGGGTTAGCAGTCAAAGATGTACTGACCCACAGCAGAAACTACCGTCCCATGTGCATTCAGTGTCCTTTTTTTTCCCTCCTGAAAAATCTTGCACTCTAAACCACATGCACAGTAATTGCAAAACGTTCCCAGTGCCCTCCAGTCCGGTAACACATCACCTTGATGAGAAGATTTTCAAAACTGTATTTTCAAGCATTGATGCATTTTTGAAAGGAAAAAAAAACGAGCATATAGTCCTTAAACAAAAGTTACAGATTACACATCCACTAAGGCAGGTTATTACACTTATTTTAAATGCCTTGAAGTTTTGAAAATAATGTCAGAGATGATTTAGTGTGTGTGTGTGGGGGGGGGTAATTTAGTAGGTTTCTTTGCATTTGAGAACATTGTCTCTAATAATAAAAGGCAAAGTACACCCAATTGTGTAAACCGCAAATGCTCCACCCGTGTATGCAAAAAAGAGCGCCAGTTTGAAGAAAGACCTTTTTGGTATCTTTCACATGAAGTATTTCCCTGGCGCTCGCCTGAGGTGGGTCAGTAACATGGTCACAGAGCGTGGAAAAAGGCAGTTCCTGAGCTGGAAACACTCCGTGTGGAAAACATTATCCCAAATGAGTGTAAAGAGAACACATGTATGCTACGTAAGCTTGCAAACTGAGAGGGGGAGGTTTCTTTTCACCGCTATTTATTATTATTATGATTATATTTATATTTAGTTTTTTTTTTTTAATTTTTACTTTTTTTCCCAGCGAAAGAAATCCCAAAAGCGCCGGAAGGTGATACTAGGCAGGGCAGTTGCTTAGTATCAGAGGGAGGGGTCGGGAAAGCTGCGGGTCACCCCAAAACCAGACTGGGTCCCCAGGCAGGGGATGGGAGGGGATGAGTTAAAGGGGATCCTTAAGTGTTGGAGAACTTCAGCAAGGAGAAAAATATATATATGAGAACAGCACCGACGTGAGTCTATTTGTTGCAAGAACAGCTGCTCCGGAGCGCCAGGGCCGAGGAAAGAGACGGAGCAGCGAGCTGAGCGCTGGGGCACGCTCCGGAGGGAAGAACTGCGGGGGCGCAAGGGTGCGACAGCCCGGGGCTTCTTTCCAACTTTAACACCCAGAAATCCCCCTCTGATCTTGTTAAAACGCAGGTTCTGATCCTTTGGTCCAGGGCGGGGAATTTGCATTTCCAAGGAATTCCCAGATGTACCGCTCCTGCCGGTCCGCGGACCAAACTTTGAGTAGCAAGGGATTGCTCCCGCTGGTGAAGCAATCTTGGATTAGGGCGAAGGTGGGGCGGGGCAGGGGGGCTTTCTGGGGACGGCGGTGAACTTCTAGGGTAGCAACAAACTGGAGGATGGGCAGGGACAGCACTAAAAAGTGGCCAGAGGACGGACCACGGACGGTCTGTCGCCTTTATCACGAGCAGGGGTCTGAAGGGAAGGGAGGCAGGAGGCGCTCGCCTTTGCGTCTACAGGAAGGCGTCGCGGGTGACGGGGGCTTTGGGGGAAGGGCAGGAGACGCGCACCTGGACGCAGGTAGGCGGCTGGACTCTCAGCCAGAGCGGGGACCCGTCCGGCCTGCCCTTACCTGCGCTCGCCCTGGTCCGTGTAGACGTTGAAGAAGAGTCCCTCCCTGAGGTCCTGGTACACCAGGCTAGAGAAGCTGAGCTGCAGCTCATAGCGGCTCCCGGGCTGCAGGGTCCCGCCGAGCTCCAGCACCATGTACTGCATGTCCGAGGCGAACCACACGTCGTCCACGGGCACGCGGCCCACCGTGCGGTCCTCCGCGCCGGAGGGGAGAGGACCCCGCACCTCCGCCCTCTCACAGTCCAGGAAGAGGCTGTGCAGCAGCAGCCGCGCGGTGGCCACCGTGCAGCGCACCGTGATGTTCACGCGGCCGGTGAAGGTCAACGTCGAAGCCCAGGACTCGTTTGGCCGCAGCCGGGGCCACAGCTCCAGCTCGTAGTGCAGCGGCACGAGCCAGGGCGGCAGGCGCAGCTGGTCCCAGGGCCCCGGGGGTCGCCAGGTGCCCGGGGCGGCCGTCCCCGCGGGCTCACGACTGGGGCGGGTCTGCCCGGTGGGCAGAGGCTGCCCCGGCGAGCGGGTCGGGGAGGGCGCGGCGTCCGGGCGCCCGCGGTGGCGGAGCTCCGACGGCGGGACGCGCGCGCAGCGGCCGTACAGGGCGGCGAGCACCAGCAGCGCCAGCAGGAGCGCGGCCGCCAGCCCCGCCAGCAGCAGGGCCACCGCGCGGCTCACGTAGAAGCCGGAGCTGGAAGGGGGCCCCATGGCTGGGCCCCGGGCGAGCGCGAGCCGAGAGCCGCCGGCAGACGGCCTCGACCGGGGTGCGAGTGATGGGACCCCCGCTCTTCCTCTGTGCCGTCCCTCCTCCCTGTCTCCTCCTTGCCTCGAGGAGCTCGGGAGACAGGAGCGAGCGGTCGGGACCACGGCTTCCCCCCCCCAGCTAATCAGATCCAGGTCCCTGCCTACCCATCCCCGCCCCGCCGGAGCCTGGGGAAGAGGCGGATCCCGCGCACCGCAGCGCGCGCCCCTTTGGGTCCAAAGGGAAAGCCCTCGTAGAGGAGGCTTCCAAGTGGGAACCGGAAGGGGGCGGTCGGGCCAGACTCGAACTTGGACACCACCGACGGCGATGTTTGGGTTCGTGAGACTTGCTGGATGCGCCCTGGCGCGGTTTCAAGTGTCGTCGGAAAAGGGACAAGTGCAGAGCGCACTCCGCCCCTGCAACGCAGGAGGTCTGCGGCCAGCACACCTGCTGGCCCCTGGCCGGGGCTGCGAGTGCTAGGGGTGGGGTGAGGGCCTTGACCAGCTGGACTGTTGGAGACGCACTCTGAAGTTACCCTGTGAGGGACGGCCACGATTCAGAACTAACTCCCCGAGCCAAACCGTTGGCCCTAAATCCGCCCCCTGAATGAGCCGAGGACTCTCGCAGCCCAGGCAGCGAGTGCAAAGTGGAAACAAGGTCAGGAACCTCCGAGCCTTTCCCCACGCTTGGGAAGCAGGCCTGGAGGAGTGGCCGGCGGGAAGGCAGGGCGAGTTCCCCTGAGGCTCCGGGGTCCTAGGGGACGTCCCCGGGAAAGGGCACGACCTGCTTTCAAAACCCGCTCCTTTCGTGCAACAGTCGTGCGCTAACCTTGGCGCACAGAAGCTGCCAGGTGGTGCCCTCGTGGGTGAGGTCTCTGGCGTTTAGGGCATCTGTTTGTTATTTAGCGGGTGCTCCAGGGAGAGCTGCCACGCCTGTGAGCCGAGCTGCGACTCGGCACGCACGCACTCGCCCGCGCTGGGAGCGCCGTTGCAAGTACTTAGCAGGCGCTGGGCAACAGGAGACAGTACTTCGAGATTCGGTTGCTGGCCCAGGACCCTTCGAGCGTATCCCATCTTTAGATTCTCAGAACGAAGGGAACTGTTTCCGTCTGGGCCAGAAAACGGTCTTCGCTTTCCTCCGGAACTGTAGATCCCATCCAATGAGGAAAGCCTTCCACCTGAGTTCAGAGAGGGGGTAAACCAAGGTGATTCATTCTCCTGGGAAATGTGACCTTCCCTGCTCCTCCAACTAAAATGAATCACATTAAGAATAAACCTCCGGAACAGGACAGGAAGGAGGAAGGAGACTTGACACCAAGCTCAGGCGTATGGTTATGCTGTAATCTATGGGCCGGTCCTGATTACAGGTTTGATTTTTCTTCAGGAATGGAACGATCATGTTTAAAAATAATTATGGCCACCAGCATCACTCCCAGAAGATCCTGGGTAGAGCTGAGGGAGAAAAAGCTCCTTCTGTTTCTCTTACTGCAAGTCAGGCTGCCAGAACTGTGAGCTAGCGGGGGAGGGGAGGGGGTTCTGGGTTTAGGTTATCCTGAGATGGGGGTTATCACAGATGCAAAGCTAATTAATTCTTGTCCTTACTGCCCACTGGTCAATTGCTTGAAGGATTCCAGACTCCCCAGGAAAGGTTAAAGAAAGAAAAGGAGTCAGTAACAGAGTCACTTCAAATTCACATTAGAGGGATGCCTGGGTGGCTCAGCGGTTGAGTGTCTGCCTTTGGCCCAGGGCTGATCCTGGAGTCCTGGGATTGAGTCCCACATCAGGCTCCCTGCATGGAGCTGCTTCTCCCTCTGCCTATGTCTCTGCCTCTCTCTGTGTCTTTCATGAATAATTAGAAAAACACACACAAATTCACATTAGAGGTGTCTCCCTCCCCTCATTTATATAAGAAATTCTACTGAAAATTGTGTAAGCAGACACAAGTGTTTAATTCCATTTATCTATATCATTAGACAAATAGCAATTGACTACCACACAAAAAGATTAAAAGTAATAAAATAACACCAAATGATTCAGTGATTTAAATATCTTATTTAAAGGGAAAATATTTCTGATAAAGCACTAATGTCACTCAACAGTTGCTAAATAATACACTAGCTGAGTCAGGCATATGTTAATTAAAAAAGAACTGGAAATACAATTATATGAAATTTTTGACATTTCATTGAAAGATGAGTTCTGGGAACTAGATCAGTTGCTAGGAAAACATTCACTAAAATTTTTTTTTTTAATTTCTTAATGAGATACTCAGAAAACCCACTTATGATTCAGACTAGCTAAAAAAGTGATTCTCAGCTGGAGGTGCTTTTTGGTGACTCGCCTCCCCTGGACATTTGCCAATGTATGAAGTCTTTTGGTTGTCACAGTTTTGTGTGTGAGGGGGGATGCTACTGGTATCTAGTGAATAAAGGCTAGAGATAGTGCACACAGGACAGCCCCCTACAACAAAGAAGTATCTTGCCCAGAATGTCATCATTGCTGCAGATCGGAAATCCTGAACCAAAACAATAATCCAAGGCTTTTATATGATACTCAAGTGGAACTTTGCCTTTGTATCTTTGTACCTACTTACCTTTTTTGTTCATGCTTATGTTTTGGCATGTCTATTATGCTTCCATCTTTATATCTTGGTACTTACCATGAACCTCAGTAATACTTTATTATTCCTCTTGGGTCATATGACTTAATTTTTCTTTTCCTTTTCATTTACTTTGGAAATTTAATTTTTTTTGAATGGGTGATATATTCATAAGGCTCAATAATCAAGACAGTATGGAATTTACCTTGAGATACCTGGTTTCCACTGCCTTCAGAGTTAATAATTTTTAATAGCTTATTTTGGTATCCTTTCTGTGTTTCCTGATGTAAATCGAGCAAATACAATTATATACTCTTGTATTTCTCCCCTTTCTTATGTAAAAAAATAGTGTACTAAAATGAACTTCTGGTGGTAGCTCAGTGACTCAGTCTGTTAAGTGTCTGCCTGTGGCTCAGGTCATGATCCCAGGGTCATGGGGCTTAGCGGGAAGTCTCTTCTCCCTCTCTCTCTGCCCCTCCCCTCACCCATGCTCTGTCTGTCTCTCTCTCAAATAAATAAATTCTTTTTTTAAAAAAAGCACTTCAGCACCTTGTATTTTCATTTAACAGTGTTTTCTGTGTATCTTTCCGTATCAGTCCACAGATATCTTTCACATTCTTTTCTATAGCTACATTGTATGGATATACCATTGCAAAAATTTTCTTAGTTTGGTTATTTTAAAGGATTCACCAGACTCCACAGAGTATCTTCACATAGGCTTTTATTTAAAGGCAAAGAATATGGTGTAGCATGAGAAAGAGAATATAGGCAAGAATTGGGAGATCAGAGAGACATCCCCTGTGCCAGCTCCCTAAGGGCCCTTATTTGTATAAATATGGGTCATGCTGTGTCACCAGCTCAAACCAACAACGCTTGTGAGAGGAATCTTGTTTATAGAGAACTCAAAGGAGAAGCTCTTAGAGAACCCCTTTAAATAATCAAGCCAGGTTTGTCAGACCCATAAATCTAGTTTCAAGCTATTAGTAAAGAAATCACCCCTAGGAGTCTCCAGTGAGAATTTCAGACCGGAGTCAGCACATCATAAATTGATCAAGAGTCAAAATAAATATCCAGAACTAAGGCAGAGTAAGGAGCATTGAAAATTCTCTCCTCCACGAAAGCAATGTGAACGCTGAAAAATTTGCCAGAATTAGCCATTTCAAACTCCAGAAAATAACCAAAATCTTGGAGCGATCCAAGGGAGTGTTTGTTCAAATAAAATAAACAACCAAATCTCAGTTAAAAAAAAATAACAACCTGAGCTGTATAACATTTTAACTTGCTTTATTTTCATTTCCTTTGTCTCAGCTTTGCAGAAGCCTTGAAAATCAACAGCCTGCTATTATGGTGCAAATCAGTAGCCTGGCAGCCACTGGAAGCAACACAAAGTCTCTTAAAAACCTCATTCTCAGAGAATTGTCATTATTTGAACTACTCGGTGATTCCCTGGAAGACTCTCCTGTCAGGACCATCTTTATTTGACTTAACTTCACAGTTCAGCCTGTGTGAACAGCCTTTCATAAGGGGCACTGGTTGAAAATAACGTAGATGATTGTTTAATATTACAACTGCCTGAGGTGGGCAAACAATTGAGGCAAACACTAAGTTCATCAAAAAGTTTAAAAGGAAAAGCTCAGAAGTGAGATAACTTAGAAGGGGCTTTGAAAAGCTTCAGTCTATTCTTGAAAATCTAAAAGGCCATATGCATTCTATGGGCTATGCACAAGACTAAAGGCTGTCCTAAGTGGAAGAAACCCAAGAAAGCCCTAAAGCATATCTAGCTTATCTTGAGGCACTGCTCAAGCTGGCATCAAGCCTAGACGGAGTTGTCAACTGCCTGTTTGAGTGTTGAAGGGATATCTCAACGCCCACACAGAGCCCCTTGGCAAAAACTGGGAGATTCAGATGTTCAGGGGATCTCTGTCTCACCATTAGGTGGCCACTAAGTTAACTGAGCAAAGACAAAAGTGACCACCAAAAAAAGAATACAGACTTTACTGAATTAGTTCAGAAAAATCAGAAAAAATCTCTAAGCAAACAAATGACAACAATCAGCAACAACAAACCCTAAAGGGGCAAGAGATCTTAGACTTGTCACATTATTTAAAATACCATGTTTCCAACAACAACAACAGCAACAAAAATTATGAGACATGCAGAGAAACAAAAACATATACTCATACACAGAGAAAAATCATCAGTAGAAAATGTCCCTGAGAACTTTCAAACATTGGCTTACTAGACAGAGACCTAAATCAGCTATTTTAAATATATTAAGTGAACCAAAGGAAACCATGTCTAAAGAGCTAAGGGAAGGTATGGGAATAATATCTCATCAAATACAAAATATTAATAAAAAGATTAAGTTCTAAAAAATAATCAAATAGAAATTCTGAAGTTGAAAGTATATTAACTGAAATTTAAAAATCAATAAAGGGACTTGACACCAGTTTTTATCAAGAAGGAGAAATAATTAATGAAATTGAAGGTAGGCTAAATAAGATTATTCAGTCTACTCAGAATGAAGAAAAATGAACAGGGCTTAAGAGTACTGTTGGACACCATCAAGCAGACCAATATACAGATTGTAGAAATTCCAGAAGAAGAGGAGCAAGAGAAGAGGGCGGAGAGATTACTTGAAGAAATAATGGCCAAAAATTCTCCCAAGTTTTTGCAAGATACAAATCTACAAATCTAACAAGCTCAACAAATTGCAAGTACGATAAACTGAAAGAAATCCATACCAAGACACGTTATAATCATACTGTCAATAGTCAGCCAGATTAAGAAAACAGAGAATAGAAAAATAGTACAGAAAATCAATGGAAGCAAATTCAGTCCTTGGAGATCAACAAAATTGACAAATCATTAGTCACACTGACAAAGAAAAAAAGAAAGAAGGCGCAAATAAATAAAATCAGAAATGAAAGTGGGGACATTATTATCAGCTTTACAGAATTGAAAAGGGATGTAACAGAAAATGTAAGCAATTATATTCCAACAAATTAGTTAACCCAGAGAAATGGACAAATTTTCTGAAACACACAAATTACTTAAACTGACTCAAGAAGAGATAGAAAATCTCAACAGACTGTAACAAGAGATTGAATATATATTTAAAAGCTCCCCACAAAGCAAAAGTCCTGGATGACACAGCTTCACCAGAGTTCTAGGAATATTTAAAGAAGAATTAAAATTAATCTTACTTAACTCTTCAAAAAATTTGAAGAGGAATAAACACTTTATAACAGCATTACTCTGATTAAGAAGCCAGATAAAGACATCATAAGAAAAGAAAAAAACCAATATCTTTATGAAAAAGATATGCAAAATCCTCAAGAAAATATAAGCAAATAAAATCCAACAGAGTATTAAAAGGATTATTCATCATAACCAGGTGGAATTTATCCCAAGAATGGAAGGGTGGGTGGTGTCTGTGGGCATAGTTGGTTAAGTGATAACTCTTGGCTTCAGCTCAGGTCATGATCTCATTAATGGAACAAGAGGAAAAAAATGACATGATCATCTCAATTGATACAATTTATACAGAAAAAGGCACTTGACAGAATGCAACCTTTTATTTATAAAAACTTTTATTGGTAAAACCTCTCAGAACACTAGGAATAGAAGGAAAGTTACAATATGATAAAGAATAGTTATGTATTCAACCATGAAAGACTCACTGCTTTCCCCCCTGAGATCAGGATGTTTGCTTTTATTGCTGCTATTTAACATTGTACTGCAAGTTCTAGCCAAAGCTATTATACAAGAAAAAGAAATAAAAATAACCTAAATTGGAAAAAAAATAAATAAAATTATCTCTATTTGCAGAAGACATGATCCTATATGTAAAAAATCCCAAAGAATTCACATGAAAGGTACTAGAGCTAAAAAATGAACTCAGCAAAGTTGTAGGATACCAGATCAACACACAAAAATCACTTGTGTTTCTATATGCCAGCAATGAACAATCTGAAAAGGAAATTAGTAAAGCAGTCCCATTTTCAATAGCATCTAGAAGAATTAATACTTAGCAATAAATCTAACCAAAGAAGTGAAAGGCTTGTATGATGAAAACTATGAAACATTGCTGAAAGGAATTAAAGAAAAGCTAAATAAATGGGAAGACATTCTATGTTCATGATTAGGAAAACTTAACATGGTTAAGATGTCAATGTCACCCAAGTGACATAAGATTCACTTGGTCAAAAATACCGATAGCCTATTTCACAGAAATAGAAAAGCCACTTTTAAAATTCATATGAATTTGTGAATGGCCCCAAATAGTCAACATAACCTTGAGAAAGTTGATGGGCACACACTTCTTGACTTCAAAACTTAGTACAACGCTAAATTAAAACAGTGTGGTACCGGCATAGGAATAAATATATAGACCAATTAATGAAATAGAAAGCCCATATATAGTTACTTGATTTTTGACAAGAGTGCCAAGACTATTCAATGAGGAAAGGACAGTCTTTTCAACAAATGGTGCTGGGAAAACCAGATACCCAGGTACAAAAGAATGACATCAGAACCTTACTTTACACCATATACAAACATAAACTATAAATGGATTGTAAAAGCTAAAAACATAAAACTTGTAGAAGAAAACACTGGAGAAAGTATTTATGACTGGGATTTCATGATTACTTCATAGATGTGACATCAAAAACACAGATGACTGGGGATCCCTGGGTGGCTCAGCGGTTTAGCACCTGCCTTTGGCCAAGGGCGCAATCCTGGAGTCCAGCTCCCGGCATGGAGCCTGCTTCTCCCTCCTCCTGTGTCTTTGCCTCTCTCTCTCTCTCTCTCTCTCTCTCTCTATGTCTATCATAAAAAAAAAAATAAATCTTACACACACACACACACACACACACACAGATGACCAAAGAAACATAAGTTGTACATTATCAAAATTAAGTACTTTTCTGCACCAAAGAAGAATACTATCAAGAAGGCAAAAGACAACTTATGTAATGAGAATATTTTCCTTTCTGCCCCTGGACGCCTCCGAGTAAGCATCGTTAAAGTCTCCCCTCCCCCGCCATCATGTCTAAGTCAGAGTCTCCCAAAGAGCCTGAGCAGCCGCGAGAGCTCTTCATCGGAGGTTTGACCTTTGAAACAACTGATGAGAGTCTGAGGAGCCATTCTGAGCAATGGGGAATGCTTATGGACTGTGTGGTAATGAGAGATCCAAATACCAAGCTCTCCAGAGGCTTTGGGTTTGTCACCTATGCCTCCGTGGAGGAGGTGGATGCAGCCATGAACGCAAGGCCACACAAGGTGGATGGAAGAGTTGTGGAACCTAAGAGAGCTGTCTCAAGAGAAGATTCTCAAAGACCTGGTGCCCACTTAACTGTGAGAAAGATTTTTGTTGGTGGCATTAAAAAAGACCCTGAAGAACATCATCTAAGAGATTATTTTGAACAGTATGGGAAAATTGAAGTGATTGAGATCATGACTGACTGAGGCAGTGGCAAAAAGAGAGGTTTTGCTTTTGTGACATTTGATGACCATGACTCAGTAGAGAAGATTGTCATTCAAAAATACCATACTGGGGCAGCCCTGGTGGTGCAGCAGCAGCCCGGGGTGTGATCCTGGAGACCCGGGATCGAGTCCCACGTTGGGCTCCCTGCATGGAGCCTGCTTCTCCTTCTGCCTGTGTTGTGTCTCTGCCTCTCTTTCGCTCTCTCTGAATGAATAAATAAATAAATCTTAAAAAAAAAAAGAACAAAAAAATACCATATTGTGAATGGCCACAACTGTGAAGTAAGGAAAGCCCTATCGAAGCAAGAGATGGCTAGTGCTTCATCCAGCCAAAGAGGTCCAAGTGGTTCTGGAAACTTTGGTGGTGGTCGTGGAGGTGGTTTTGGTGGGAATGTCAACTTTGGTCACGGAGGGAACTTCAGTGGTCGAGGTGGATTTGGTGGCAGTCGAGGCAGTGGTGGATACAGTGGCAGTGGGGATGGCTGTAACGGATTTGGTAATGATGGAAGCAACTCTGGAGGTGGCGGAAGCTATAACGATTTTGGCTATTACAACAATCAATCCTCAAATTTTGGACCCATGAAAGGAGGAAATTTTGGAGGCAGAAGCTCTGGTCCCTATGGTGGTGGAGGCCAATACTTTGTCAAACCACAAAACCAAGGGTGGCTATGGCAGTTCCAGCAGCAGCAGCAGCTATGGCAGGGGCAGAAGGTTTTAATTACTGCCAGGAAACAAAGCTTAGCAGGAGAGGAGAGCCAGAGAAGTGACGGGAAAGCTACAGGTTACAATAGATTTGTGAGCTCAGCCACGCACAGTGGTGGCAAGGGCTTAGCTGCTACACAGAAGACATGTTTTAGACAATACTCATGTGTATGGGCAAAAAACTCAAGGACTATATTTGTGACTAATTGTATAACAGGTTATTTTAGTTTCTGTTCTGTGGAAAGTGGAAAGCATTCCAGCAAAGGGTTTTTTTTTTTTTTTCCAACAAAGGGTTTTAATGTAGATTTTTTTTTTGCACCCATGCTATTGATTGCTAAATGTAATAGTCTGATCATGACGCTGAATAAAAGTGTCTTTTTTTAAAAAAAGAATATTTGTAAGTTATATATCTGATAAGATATCAATATCCCTCATGTATATTACACATTAATAATTATATTATTTTGATAATTTGTTATGAAAATATAATTATTTATAATAATTTTAATAAAGCATGTTTCTATATAATAATATTAACATGTAAGATAGTAATGATACATTATAATTATTGATAATTAATGTAATATTGATATGATATAAGATTAATATGCATTTATGTTATTTTATTTATGAAAAGAGCTCCTACAACAAAAAACAAATAACCCAATTCAAAACTGGGGAAATGACTTGAATAGACATTTCTCCAAAGAAGACAGAGAAATGGTCAAATAAGCACAAAAAGATGCCTAATATCATTACTCGTTAGAGAATGCAAATTAAAACCACAATGAGATACCATTTCATACTTACTAGGATGGCTATAATTTTTTAAACAAGTGTTGGCAAGAATGTGGAAAAACCAGAACCTTCACCAGCATTGTTGGTGGAAATGATGCAGCTTCTGTGGAAAACAGGTGGTTTCTCAAAAGATTAAACATAGAACTTAGCACATAACCAAGTGGATCCCACTCCTATGTATACATCCATAATGAAACAGGGAATCAAAACGACATTTGTATACCAATGTTCACAGCAACATTTCTCATAACAGCCAAAAGGTAGAAACAAGCCAAATGTCTATCAACAGATGACTATATAAACCAAATGTAGTATATTTGTAAAATGGAATATTATTCAGCCACAAAAAGGATTGAAATTTTGGCATATGCTACAACATGGATGAAATTTGGAAACATGCTTAGGGAAATCAGCTGACCTAGAAAGGTAAGGACTGTGTGACAGTATGAGCTTCTATGAAGTACCTAGAAGAGGCCAACACACAGGGACAGAGAGGGACAGAGGTAGGTTAGAGATTACCAGGGACTGGGGTGAGGGGGAAAGGGAGAATTATTAATTAATAGGTAAAAAAGGTTTTGTTAGAAATGCTGAAAAAGTTTTAGGCATAGATAGTGGTATGGTTACACAACAGTGCCAATGTATTTAACATCATTGACTTAAATACTTAGAAATGGTTAAAATGATAGAGTATTTACATGTATATATCTCACCATAATAAAAAAAAATACACCGTAAGCCTCAGCATAATAGTAACGTTTTCTTATTAGTAGTGATCAAGATCTATCACTTATTAAAATCCAGGAATATGCAGGCATACCTGGGTGGCTCAGTCAATTAAGTGTCCAACTCTTGATTTCAGCTCAGATAGTGATCTCAGAGACCTGGAATGGAGCCCCACCACAGGCTCTGTGCTCCGTGAGGAATCAGCTTGTGATTCTCTCCCTCTCCTGCTCTCTCTCTCTCTCTCAAATAAATAACAAATTTTCAAAAAAAAATCCAGGAATATACAGACAATATTAGGTTAAAAGTTATCGGCACTCTCTGGGCATTTTAGTCCAATTTGGAAATTTAACAGTTGATCTGCTAGGGAAAAAAATATGATCTTTTTGAAAAAAAATATTGTTTTGGAATAAAAGACTAGAAGAAATAAGAAAAAAAGAAAAAAATATTCCCAGTACCGCCCTCCCCATCCTGAAACCTTGCTACAATTCCCTCTTGATAGTACTTCCCTCCCCCCCAAAACCACTGTCCTCCAGTTTTAAGACATTCACTGCCTTTGTCTTCCTTGTTATCTTGCCACCTATACATACATCCCTAATCTTTATATATTAGCTTTTAATATTTTTGGACTTTATGTAGAAAAGAACCTTAATATTTATTCTTTAATGTCTGGCTTTTTAAGTTCAGCATTATGTTTCTAAGATTTATACATGATGCTGCATTTAACTTTTGATTTATTCTTACCGATTTATAAATATTCCATTAAGTACATATTCCACGATTTATCCATTCCATTATTGGTAGGTATTTGAGTTATTTCTAATGTGTGAGCGTTATGAAAAATGATACCATAAACACTCTTGTATCTATGTCTTCTGGCATACATTTTTGCTGAATATATATCTAGGAATGAAATTATTAAACATAGAATATGTGTGTACCTTAGACTAAAGTGTATGATGCAAAGCTACTAGTGGTACCAGTTTACTCTCTTAACAGCTGTGTGTAAGAGTTCCTGCTGTTCCATGACTTGACTAATTCTCAATATTATCAGTCTTGTAAATTGTAGCTATTTTGGTATGTGTGTGGCTTTAATTTGCGCTTCTTTGATTTACAATGAAGCTAGGGACCTTTTCACATAATCATTAGGTCTTTGGATTTCCTCATTTATGAAGTGCTTATTCACACGGGTTTACACATTTTTCTGCTGGTCCTCCATCTTTTTCTTCTTAACCAGATATTTTTTTAGACACGAGTCCTTTGTCAGATATATATGTCACGAACAACTTTCCTGATATTAAGGCAGGATAGAGATAGCTGTAGAGAGAATAGTGGCCTTCCAGGAAGAGAAAAATTTCCTTTCAAATGTTTTCTTTGAGAATTCCCAATTGTAGCATTTTCTTTTCTTTCTTTCTTTTTCTTTTCTTTTCTTTTTTTTTTTTTTTTTTTTTTTTTTGTAGCATTTTCTTAATAGAGCCTGGTTGGGGAATCAGTTCTAGACTACTTTTGCTGTCACTTACTAAGTCCTACTTGTATGTGTCTATAAACTTTTAAAGTGAGTCAATATCGACTATCTGTTGTCCTCAGGTTTACAGTTTTGCCTGATTTATGGGCGGTGATCCTGAAAATGAATCATTCAGATCTCCTACTAGATGGAGACAGCTCCAGCGGCTGCTGTGGGTCTCCCCTGTGTCACCCTGAGGCCACGCCTGTGTCACCCTAAGGCCACGCCTACCTGGGTTCCTCTGGGCCAATGAATGATGGGGCATGGCAGGGATGTTAATGAAGGTCCTGTGAAGGACTGGGCACCTCTGGCAGAAAAACTTACCTTTGATCTGCAAGAAGGTCTTAACACTGCATGCAGTCTGCGACTCTTCTTGCCCTGCCCTGCTCTTCCTTTCCTCCAGTGTAGAAAGCCTGAAGCCTAACCCAACTCCCCTGGCTCACTGTCCTTTGCCTCTCAGTGATTTCTCCTAGCAGATCCTTTCCACATCAAATCCCATCTTGGAGGTTGCTTCTTGGAAGATGCACACTAACACAGGATTGAAAAAAGTCCTGTTGGGGTGCCTGGGTGGCTTGGTGGTTGAGTGTCTGCCTTGGGCTCAGGTCATGGTCACAGGGTCCTGGGATTGAGTCCTGCATCAGGCTTCCTGTTCAGCGAGGAGCCTGCTTCTCCCTCTCCCTCTACCCCTGCTTGTGTTCTCTCTCTCTCTCTGTCAAATGAATAAATAAAGTCTTAAAAAAAAAAAAGTCTCACACACTTGTGGATGGTGAGAATGACTCTCATTCCGGGCTGTATCCCATGAGCCTGAAACAGGCTCTACTCTCTGCCCCCACTACCAGCAGCATCACTGCCTCTGATCTAAGCAGAGGACAATGGAGTTTTAGTTGATTGGGCATCTTAGTGACAAACAGGGAGATGGTGCATCAGGCACTCTCTTGAGATGCTGTCTTACAGAAGCCTCTACCCCAACACTTACAGTTTTATAGGAGACAGCCATGCAAATAGTTCTCTTCCCTTCTCTACATGAAAGGCATTGGTCACAGAAACCTTGGACTGAGTGTTAATGAAACACTCAGCATGGCCCCCTCATGTCATAATGTGTTCAATAAACATTTGGTGAATGAATGATAGGATTCAAACAATTAGTTCCCAAGGATTTAATTTCTACTACTCCGTCATATGGCATATATTTTCATTACATTCACTAAGTTAATGTGTTTAAAATAAAGATCAACTGTGTGTAAATCAACCCCCTTTCCTAAGTTAGAAAACATGCTGCCTGCCTTTGGCAGTTCACATACAATAATTGAGAGCAAACTGTAAAGAAGAGAAGGGTGAAGACATGAATGTGTTTTTCTCTGTAGTGTCTTGCACACAGTCTGGCGTGGGAATTGTAAGTATGGAAAACCGTCAGTAAGAAAAAAAAATGGAGAGGAAGAAAAACACACGAAGAAGAAAACCCATCAACTGAACAAAACATACATCAAAAATTAGGCTCATTTCTTTCTTTTTTCCCAGCTACCCATTTAATTACATAAAATCAAATAAACATGCTTTTCAACAAAATATTGTGCTTGGCCACCTGTTTATTCAGACGTGAAGTTAGGGATTACAGGAGAACTTCTCGAACACATTTGCACAAAATGGCCAGTTGTCATACGTGTTACTTCCCAGTGACCCATGGCGTGTTAAAGCTAAGGGTTAGGCTAAGTTGCTATAAGAGAAGTCTCAAAAAAAGCATGGGCTCCAGCAAAATAGAAGTTTACTTTTTCACAGGGTAGTCCAGAGGTAAGTGTGGGATCCAAGATGGGCAGGTGGCTCTCTTTCATGATGTCATCCATTCCCCAAGCGGGTGGTCTTTGCGTGCTCAGCACTGGCTCGCCAGCACCACATCTGCAGCCTGGCCCCATGAAGCAAAGAGACGGAAAGTGGAGGGCAAATGTTCTCTTTTAGCATGCAGATGTGTTGCACGTGTCTTTTTTGTTCACATTCCAACAATGAGGAAATCCTATGGTTTATCTAGCACTAAAGAAAACTAGATTTGTCTCTAAAATTCTATAGGAGGATTTGTTATTAAAAGGAGGAAGGAACGAACAGATATAGGAAGACAATTAGCAGTCTTTGTGAAACTTGGGGGGGGAAAGCAGTTTAGTACAGTCATTCTTGCAGCTGGATTTACATAAAAAACTTCCAAAGAGGAAGCTACCACAGAGCTAAACTTCAGGAAAAAAATGTTGTGTAGTGCCAAACATTATTTTTATCTAGGGATGCATGGAAATCACTCTCAATGTGGTTATCGTTTGTCTCACAGCTTACGAGCCAAAGGAAAGCAATGATGTGCAACCAAAAATGAGACTCAGATTTGCCAACCACATCTTCAATTAATTCTCCAGTGTTCTCTCTAGAATTAGCACCCCACCCCATTTCTTCTGCCTTGAGAAGGCAGGAGTTTTACTGAACACGGCCCTATAATTGGCATCTCACTTAGCCTGCTCAGAGGCCAGAAGATTCTTAGCAAGCATCAAGTGAAGCTTCAGCATTTGTATAAATCAGGATCACTATACAAAAGCAAAACACAGAATGTTCTGGAATTAAGACAGAGGACTCAACAGTCAGCTAAGAATTGGATAATTTCATTTTTCTTCCTGGTTCTATTACTACCTCACTATGGAGCTCTCCCATGGACTGACATTATCAAAACAAGATAGAGTATAAGAAAACATTTTTTAAAAATTCCCAGATCCTGGGAGTGTCCCATCAATGGCCAAAGATAAATTCATAGGTAGCAAAGCCTAAGATCAGCAGGGATTTCATAATGGTGTGTTTTGCTCCTGTAGCAGCTTTTTGGACAGAGATTGTTATCTTCGGCAAATTATTCTCAATTCTCCATCACCTAAATCAATCTTTGCTTGTTATCTGCTCTAGGAGGCTGATCTCTGAGAATTGCATCAGCCAGCCTCTATTGACTTCTGAGTCCAGAAGTCAATTTGACCAATGGGAGGTATCATCAAGAGATCAAAAGGCAAAGAAAGGTTGAGGCACTTTCTCTCCTTGGCTCCTTCTAGATCTCAGCACTATTAATTCTGATAGGGCCTGAGCTTGTCTGTGGCCACAGCTCCTGTGGAGTGGTTCTCTTGCATAGGCCAGCTCTCTCTGGGACTGGTGGAGCCATTCATTGCCTCTTGCCCCTTTGGGTCCAAGTGTGGTAATGACTTCTCACTGTCACTAGTCCCTGGGTGTGTGATGACTCCTTTTTGCTTTCCTTAATCATGTTCATACTTCCAGAAACAGTCACTTTGTTAAATTTTCTCTAGTTAAATCATGGATTATACAACGTGTTTTCTGTTGGGACCGGATACGATAATTTTACCCAGAATATATGTCTCAGCAAATAGACTCTCAAAATGTGACTATGAGATTGGGAAGCTCACATATTTGAAGGGCACACGAATATCCTCCTTTCTGGGACAGGGCTTACTCAGATTTTCACCAACGGCAGCATAGGATGGATTACAGATGGAAAGTAAGGCACTGAGAGATGGAGTGGCTGTAGGATTTGGCTCTTAAGGTGCCAGTGGTGATTACGAGGGTTATGGATCATTATGGCTTCTTCCTACAGCCCTGGAGAGAGCCGAAAAGCAAAAGATAAATCCAAGGCTTTAAATTCCTATTTCACAGTATAAGTGAACAATCAGAAAACTTCTCTGGTTCCCTTAAAAAAGCCCCTTATCTCATCTAGCTGCAAGACCAACATAGTTTGGATTAAGACCAGAGCAGCAACATCTGTTAAATGTGCAGTCCCACGGGTCTGTAAAGCTAAGGTATGGGCACTGTTTGGAAAGGAGTGGATTGCTGAGACTGTGGATGGGGATATTTGGACAGAGAAAGACAATGCTGAGGATTTCAAACCATCTGTTCCCTCTGGTCTTTCTTTACCAGTGGAAGCAGCCCTCCATTCTCTTACTCTTCTTGCAGAAATACTTCTCTGCCTTCTCCGGGGCAGTTGCCTCTAGAGGGTTATTTATTCTCCAGGCTTTACCCACCCAATGAGAATTGCCTCTAGGTTTCAAATGAGATCCTAAAATGGCCCAAAGAGGTGCTCTATTGCTCTATTCCTTCTCTAGGGAGACAGCCTACCTAGGATTTTTCCATTTTGTACCAGTAGAAGCCTGGGGAGCATATACAGGAATAGATTCTAAGGGTGTTACACCAAATGGAAGATGGAATCAGGTCACATTTATTGATATTGGTGCTCTCATGAAAGATTCTATATTTAATGTTAGCTCAAAGATCTGGAATTGGAATTAATTGGCTCCTAAACTCAGCAGTAACCTACAGCCAGTGAGCCGGATGTGCCAGAATTGGAGCAGCAGTTTCAACCCTGGCTGCACATTAAAATCCTTTCAAAATTTTTCAAAATAATGATGCTGAGGCCCCAATGTGCAGAAATATTTTCATAACTAATCTGAGGTGGTTTTAAAAGTCAGAGCATTGGTATTTTTAAAAGTCCCCAATTGGTCCCCATGCTGAGAACCACTGCTGTAGTAGAAGGAAGCAAAAAGCTCTTGATTATAGAAATAATGCAATGGATAGGTGTGACCCACACTTCTACCTCCTAAACATACTAATAAACGTGTTCACTGGCATTATAGAGCAATGGTCTCAAAAGTTCTCAGAGAAAACAGGTGCCGGCCACCATTGGAAGACTACTTGACACATGGCCCAGAGTCTGTTGAGGGGTGGTGAGGAGATTGCCCTGGGTGCCCAATGACAGAGGCACAAAGAATGCAGGACATGCCCCTTTTGGTGTCTTGGACCAGTTGGAATATGAACATGAGAGATGGTGCATGGGCCCACATACACGGATAAAGGCCAAGGGTCGGTGGTGCTGATGCTGTGCCCCACATGAGGGAGAGCCATCCAAATTCAGCATGTCAGCCCTTCCTTGCAGCCCCATGTCACAACATCTTGCAAAAGGAGCAGCACATGGTGCACAGGAAGCAATGTACTCATCAAGCCATCACTTCTGTGTCAGAGTTCCTCAGGACTTCTGGTCAAACCCATGTGCAGGGTGCAGGTGGGAGCACCAAGAAGGAGAGAAATGGGGACCAGCCTGGATGGAGGACACCCCAACAGATGGTGCTGGTGGCCCCAACTGGTCTCTGGCACCAGGGGCAGAGGGGACTTGAAGACTTCAAATAAATTATTCTGAAGCACAGCATCTTCTGAAGCATAAGCCAGCATGGAAGCTCCACCTGCTACGGTGGAAGGTGGTGCTGGTGCTGGGACTCCACTTCCAGCCATGCTGAAGCAACCGGAACCAGACTTGCCCTCTGGCGGGAACCAGCACCCACCACCCCCACCCTCCCGCTGCTGCCACCGATAATCAATTAGAAAACTGGGCTGCATTATGAAGCAACTCTTTCGAGATATTGAACTGCAACCAGTCAGTACAAGATTGTGATTCCTCCCCGAGAGAAGGGACACAAATGAAGTATTGCCTGTGATTACGCTGCCTTCCTATATATAAGCGTTTTCTAGACTAGAATTCAGGGAGACTGAGGTACTTCGCACGACCAGAGTCTCAGATAGGAGGGAGCTCTGCAAGAGAAACTTGCACAGGGGTCCCTTGAGCCAACTGTTGCATTCTTAGCTGTACATTCATAGAATAAAATGCCACAAAGCCAGGCAAAGAACAATCAGGAGGCTCAAAGATGAACAATTCCAGAGCTCATGAAAGGTGGGGAGATACCTGTGTTCCGACCAGCCAAACTGGAGAGTCCTTGGTGAACTTTGGGGCATTGTGTCAAAAAACCCCAAAGGGAAACCCCTTAGCTTTCAGGCTGAATTAAGCCTTGGGGAGAAGCTGTGTTAGATCTGGCCTACCCGAAGCCTCCACACATGCCTCAGAAGCACCCAGCTGATTCACGATGAGCTAACTGTCCGGCAGAACAAAGCCACAGCCCACTGTAAGTCTGGGTGTTCCTGGAAACAGATGCCAAGCACCAAGATGAGACTAAACATGCAAGGACTTTATAAAGGGAAATGCCCAGGGGGAAGGAAATACGCAGAAAGCCAGGGAAGAATGGAGCGTCATCAGATGTCAGTGTAGACCTAACCTCAAGTAAGGAGAGAGAGAGGGAGGCTTGGTGGGAGCTCCCTAGAGTGCCCTGGAGTCTTTGGCAGGGTTGATGAAGCTGCTGGGGAGTCCTCGAGTCCAGAGACTGCCACCAGAGAGCTCTTCGTCTCCCTCCCTTGCTCAGCGAGGGTCAGCCCAGAGAAGGCATGGCCGGATTTAGTGACGGCTGGTAAGTACAGCAGCTTGGGCCTTCCTTCACGTATATGCCCTGAAGGTCAGCGAGGTGCCTCCTCCTGGCTTCCACTGACCCCTGTGCAGATCTCCTTCTCCACACAGGCTTGGGGAGCAGCTTCTCTGTCATTTTACATGGGCTCCTCTTCCTGATACTCAGAAAAGGGAGGTTAGTGGCAGGGACTATGACCCCAATAACAGCTAATCCGTCTCAGGGCACAACTGGTGGTCATCTGCCCCTCCTCCACTCTGTTCTAAATCCCCTTCTCCCTGAGCAGACCTAGTGGCTTCTCTGAGGGTATGACCCACACCTTCAGTCATACAGGGGCCCGCCCGGTCACTTCAGAGTTGCACGTTCCTCAGTTTAGGATTGGTGCACTCGTCTGCTCCCAGGTACAGCAGGGCAAGGAAGTACCTGAAGGTGGATCCCATCATCACCGCCGTCGTGTAAGGGCAGTCCTACTCTTCCTGCTGACCAGGGTCAGTGAGTGAGACCAAAATGCTTGCTCCTCTATTTGCCTGCTTGTCCGTGAGCACAGGAGTCCAAAGTGCCCCAAGGCAGCCATAACTCATAATTCCGTGGCCTCGTTGCTGTGTCCCCTAGAGAGAGCAGATCCTTAGGGCACCAGGACTTCTAACCACACTGAGCCCAAAGTGGCTGAGGGGAGAAAGACATTTCCCTGTGAGTCCCTGGAAGGGATAGTAGGCAGAGCCGTTCATGTCTACCTCTGGTACCCTTGCAAATGGAGAAGGAGCGGCACATTAGTGGTATCTGATTTAATAAACACACTGTCTTCTAAAAGACAACACCCCATCCTCTCATACTATTCCTTCAACCTGGCAATTAAGGTACCTGTAGAAGGCCTTTCCAGCATTCTAAAGGTCAGCTGCCTCCAGATGTTGTGCTGTGTGCTACAACCAGTGAACCCCATAATCAGAGGTCTTCTGCTACAACTTTGTCACTGTGAAGTGGGTCCCCAAGTCTGATGCTATGCTGTGTGGGATCCCATATCTATGGATCAAGCATTTTAAAAGCCCCCACGTAATGATGCTGGCTGAAGCTCTGTGGGCAGTAAAGGCAAACCCACACCTCACATAGGTCATCTATCCTCGTAAGAATGGACCACCGGCCCAGTCGAAATAACCAGTCATTCACAAATGCAACTGGGGCTACATGGGTCAAATCCTCAATAGTCTCTAAGCCGTTCTCTGGGATTTCTCTGATTTCTGCAGAAGCCAGGCTGGTATTAAAGGGAAATATGATAGGAACCACCATCCCTGCCTCTTTTAGGTTTTTAATGTAGGCATTGATCTCTGGCATCCTCCTGGGGTCCAGTATTGTTTTTGATTAACTGTCTAACTGGGGAAAGAAATTCTGGATTCAGAGGTTTCCATTTGGCTTTCCCTTCTATGATATTTTTACTTCACAGGCAAGGAACTTGGTACTGGGGTTACTCCAACTACCAAGCATATTGATTCCCATTGTACAATCAGGGACTGTGATCCAGACTTTAGCCAGGACTCTACTTATCCCCTGGCCTCAAATGCCCCAAGTCTTACAAGGAAAGGTCCATGATGACATTTTGGTGACATTCTGTGCATCATGTCTGCTCAGATCCTGTGTCCAACACTCTTCAACATACTTGGTCACTCTCCTTTCTGCAGTTTGAAATCACCCAAGCAAATGCTTACAGATTACTTTGTGGAAACACTAGCAACAGCATCTCAGCCTGTGGTGTTGAAGTGTTTCCTCTTAGGGACCTTTCACTTCTTCAATGCTTGAGTTCCAGATCTGAAAACTTGGCTGGAACCTGGAAACACAAAAAGGGATCATGACTTTTTTTTTTTTAAGATTTATTAATTTATTTATTCATGAGACACACAGAGAGAGGCAGAGGCACAGGCAGGGGAGAAGCAGGCTCCATGCAGGGAGCCTGATGTGGGACTCGATCCCAGGACCCCAAGATCACGCCGTGAGCCAAAGACAGATGCTCAACCACTGAGCCACCCAGGTGTCCTGGATCATGACTTTTTAATGGGATGACCAACCTCAGCCTCCTGCTCTTCCATTCTTGCTTTTTGTTTCTTGTTTTTTTTGTTGTTTTTTTTTTAAATTTCATTGTAATAAATGTTAAGAGGCAACTTTACTGGCTGCTGGTATATTTTGTTCCTAGAGACATCATGTTCTAATAACTACCTCCACAACTCCTAGTGGGTTAATCCCCCTCATTTACAAACATGTTATAGCCCCCTACAGCTGGAGTTATCAGGAGTAAGGTTTACAGAAGAACTCTCCTTAGAGGAGATAAAAGGGTAAATGGAACTCAGAAGGGTGGTTGCAGGGTTGGCTCTGATCTCCATGCAGTTTCTGTGTGGTCAAGCTTCCATCCGCATTCCAGAAAAGCGACTCATGAAGTCAAACAACATATAAAGGACAAAGAACAAGAGAAAAAATCTAAAAGTTAACAGGAGGAAAACGTTTAAGAATTGATCAAAAATTCAGAATAAAAATAAGTTTAAAAGAAAAAGGACAGGGACCCCTGGGTGGTGCAGCGGTTTGGCGCCTGCCTTTGGCCCAGGGCACAATCCTGGAGACCTGGGATCGAATCCCACGTCGGGCTCCCGGTGCATGGAGCCTGCTTCTCCCTCTGCCTGTGTCTCTGCCTCTCTCTCTCTCTCTCTGTGTGTGACTATCATAAATAAATTTAAAAAAAAATAAAAAAAAGAAAAAGGACATAAGATAGAGTTATAATCAAAGAAAAGAATCCTGTCAGTTTAAATTAAGAATAATGGAAACTTAGAATATATATACAAATGATAAAGTTTCCGACAACAGAAAGTTTTACAAGTAAAAAGAGTTTACAAAGTAAAGAATGAAAATCACAGGGATCCCTGGGTGGCACAGCGGTTTGGCGCCTGCCTTTGGCCCAGGGCGCGATCCTGGAGACCCGGGATCGAGTCCCACGTCGGGCTCCCGGTGCATGGAGCCTGCTTCTCCCTCTGCCTGTGTCTCTGCCTCTCTCTCTCTCTCTCTGTGTGTGACTATCATAAATAAATAAAAATTAAAAAAAAAGAATGAAAATCACAAAATAAACGTTTAAAATAACCATTAACAAGATGGAAGTAAAAATAGATTTAAGAATACTAGAATAGGGATGCCTGGGTGGCTCAGCAATTGAGTGTTTGCCTTCGGCTCAGGGCGTGATCCCGGGTCCCAGGATCGAGTCTCGCGTCGGGCTCCCTGCAGGGAGCCTGCTTCTCCCTCTGCCAGTGGCTCTGCCTCTCTCTCTGTGTGTGTCTCTCATGAATAAATAAACAAATCTTAAAAAAAAAAAAAGAAAACAAGGAGAACATTTTAAAAACATTTTAACAGTAAAGAATAAGCAATCAAGAATACGCATAGAAAAATTAAGGCAAACAAGGCAGAAGCAAGACAGAGATCACAGAGGGACATGAGTAGGTGGAGGGGAGTGAGTGACCTGTATAAACCACCACAAATCCTCCAGGGGCGAGATAGACATCGTTTCCCCCAGTTGTTTGAACAGCAAGAAATCTCTAAGCTCCATAATCAAGCACTCCTCTACCTGGAGCTCTCACATGGGCTCCCACTGCCGAAGAATGCAGGAACTCTTCTGGAATTGATCCAATCGAAGGGCACTTTATTTTTAAAACTCTTTCAAATGGCCATATCTCCAGTCAGTTTCTTCTGAAAGCTCACGATGCTGGAAGGTAGGTGAGGAAAACACTTTGAAGTGGAGAGAGAGGGCAGCCCCGGTGGCGCAGCCGTTTGGCGCAGCCTTCGGCCCAGGTGGTGATCCTGGAGACCTGGGATTGAGTCCTAGTCGGGCTCCCTGCGTGGAGCCTGCTTCTCCCTCTGCCTGAGTCTCTGCCTATCTCTGTGTTCTCATGAATAAATAAATTAAAATTAAAAAAAATAAAGTGGAGAGAGAACAGAATCCAATTAACTCTACCAGTGGCGTTGTGTTTTTTGTTGTCCTATGGGGTTGCTGCTAAAAATTGGTCCTCATGTATTGCTCTCCATTCTCCAGCAACGTCTAATTTACCCAAATCCTTGCATGGGTCACTCTGGTTCTTTGAGAGTAGAGGAGCTCAACCAGGCTCCACGCCGGGGACCCCAAGTGACAATTTTTAGAGGTCAGCTTTTTAGTTCCCATACAAGGCACCTCCAAATGCACCACACAGACTCCAGGAGCACTGGGTCCAGCACAGCCAGGGATTCCAAGGAGCTATACCTCAAATGTATAAGAGTCCACCCTGCTTGATGCCCAAATGTCACCCTATCCTTCCAAAGGGGCTACCCACATGACTAGGTTAATGTTCTGGCACTTCTCTCTCTGGAGAGAGAAAACTAAATCACAAACTGAATCCACAGGCAGATGCTTTGATAGAATATCCATCCCTCTAATATTGTGGAATAAGTTCTTAAGATATCGAAACAAACAACAGGTAAGTCCTTGATATGAGAAGAAAATAAAGCAGAATGGAAAAAGAAAACCTAAAACAAAATTAACAAAACCTGGCTGTTTCAAGCCAGGAGTCTAGTCTCTTCTGGAATCCCTACTTTACTACTTTTCCCTGGGTCCTTCCAGCCCAAGATGGAAGAGCCAGAAACAGAAAGCCATTTTTCACTGGAGCAGATGTTGAGGCCCATAGTCCTGTCAAAATGAGTCACTGCTCTTCAGAATCAGGATTCCTGTAACTGGTGCTGTGGGGCCATGTCCTGCCTACACACAACTCAGTGTCATTAGACACATATCCTCACATCACGTATTCCAAAGTGAGGAAATAATCCACCAACGGAATTATTTGCTGATGTGATAATCACAAACCACCTAACTGGTAGAAAATCAATGTCCTGTTCTGTGCCTCACAAGGGGGTGCTGTATCCCACTCACTGTGCTTTGAGACACTAAGATTTTGAAGAAACCACTAATGGGTTCTTCCTCCCATATGTGTAGAGAGTAATAGAACTATTTTTGTATCTTCACGATATATTTCAAGAAGAATAAAATGAACTATTTCCTTCAATAATTAAGCATGCAGAGTGCCAGCTGGGGGCTCAGTCGGTTGAGTGTCTGACTCTTGGTTTCAGCTCAGGTCATGATCTCAGGATTCCAGAACTGGCCTCAGGTCAGTCTCTATGCTCAGCACAGTCAGCTTGTCCCTCTCTCTCTCCCCCTCCATTCCTCTCCCCACTTGTGCATGCACTCTCTCTCCTCTCTGCCTCCCTCAAATAGATAAATAAAATCCTTTAAAAAATAATTACGCATGCAGAGTTTGCTGGAAATGCTGTTTACTTGTCATTTTGGATTTTGTAAAGAGGTATGGGAAGAACTGATTTAAAGATAGCCTATTTTTCTTTTATACCTTTTTTCTACGTTATTAAAATTAGAAAACAAAACCGGAAAAAATGTCTATCATACAAATATAAATCACTATAAACATTTTGTGACATTTTCTTCCAACTATGTTCCTATCCATCCATTAAAAAAAAAACCCAACTATGAACATAATCATAGTATATACAAGATATAGGGCCCCTTTTTATTTCATTCCAATCACATCCTGAGCATTTCCTCATGTTTTGCTATCTATTTTCACAAGGATTATTTTATGTTTAATATCAGTATAACAGATTTGTTTGTTCACTTAACCATTATGTTACTATTGCACATTTACATTATTTCTAAATGTTTGCTATTACAATTAAAGCTTAAGGAGTGTTACATGGGATAAAACTCTAGTTCCAAAATTATTTTACTTCCTGGGGAATGATAGTAGAATTACAGAGGACTACAATGTGATCATTTGTATGTTTCTAAGAAAATATCACTAAATCATTTTCCAGCTGGGGTTGGAATTCAAAATATTTAACACCTAGTATGGATATAAGCCAATCAGAGCAGACCTCTGCAGACAATAACCTGTAAAAGAGCCTTGGGAAACACCTAATGTTAGCCTGCTTGGGCTTATTTACAGGGCCACCAAATTGCATCTTTTAAAGCATTATCACCATTCCTTTTTAAAAAAATCTTTAACGGAAAAGGAGAGAAGTCCATCTTTTTTTTTTCCACTGCTACTTTATTTATTTATTTTTTATTTATTTATTCTTTCTTTCTTTCTTTCTTTTTCTTTCTTTTTCTCCCTGCCCTGCTCTGCCACTACTGTTTTAATGTTTCATGCTCAACATTACTAAGCTGAAGTTGTTTGTTTTTTTCTTATACTCACTGGATTCTTTTAGAACTGAGCTCTTTTGAAATCCTTTGTATATTTACTTATTGAAGTTCTAATGTTTCATTTATACATCACAGAGGCCATCTTGCACAGTAAAGAGAGCACGAGTTGAAATTAGAATGGACGGAGTTTTGATCCTCAGACTGTGGTTTTCTAGCTCAGTTGACATCAGGCTTGGGTCTAAATCATCTCAAGCTGCTACAACAAAATGCCACCAATCCGGTGGCTTAAACAACAGAAATTTATTTCTCACAGGTCTGGGGGCTGGAAGGCCAAGATCAAGATGTTCACATGGCCTTTCCTCCAGGGTATAAAAGCGTTTAAATGATGCCTGGCCAATAACAAATATTATTAGTTATATACTTCCTTTATACGAACTCTAGCTATTTAAAGAGTGTGGATGCTAAATGAATTGATTCTCTCTGGAAGAATTAGGTAGTAGGAGAAAAGCTGAAGATTCAACCTGGTGAAATTGGTTGACAGGTCCTTCTAAGGGAACTCACAAAGAGGAACTGACATCTCCTCCATCCTGCTTTCCTGCTTTGCCTTACCCATCACCCCCTCCTCCCCATCTCAATCTTAGGCTGCAAATTTACTGAAAAGAGTAGGCAGTGAACTGAGTTTTTTTTTTTCCTTTCAGGGTACTCCATCAGTTGGGCACATTTATGTCTGGCAGGAAGGAGACTGAGGGTTTTTTTTTTCTTTTTTCGATTTTTATTTTTATTTATTCATGAGAGACACAGAGAGAGAGGCAGAGACACAGGTAGAGGGAGAAGCAGGCTCCATGCGGGGACCCTGATGTGAGACTCAATCCCGGGACTCCAGGATCACAACCTGAGCCAAAGGCAGACGCGCAACCACTGAGCCACCCAGGCGTCTCTGAAGGGTTTTTCTCTAGACAAACTGAATGACACAGAAAACAGATCTCCAGAGATGGATTTTGGGAGACCCCATCCTCAAAAAGGACAGCTCAGCCCCCATGTCACCTGACAGTGAAAACCATCAGGCAGCAAGCTGGCTAAGGACCACTAGATGTTTGAGAAAAAAATCATAATATGGAAGAGAGAGCAAATTTTCTTCTTGTTGGTATTGAAACCAAATGTATAAACATATTCTCAATAAGCAAGTGTCACTATCAAATGATTATGAAATGCAAATGGAATTTAAACAACCCATAAGACCATTGCTCACTCACATATATGGACCAACTCATTGCTTTTACTTGGCTATAAGGTCATATGCTAACCTTCTCTTCCACCGAAAAAATATTAAAGTGCACTTTTTAACTTTTTCCTGAAAAAATGAAGTTCACTCTCAGATGAAGTTATGACTGTGCCCTTTGGAAGATTAAATAGTTCTGGCAGAACTAGGGATGTTATTCCCTTTGGCGGACTGGGGTGGAACAGGCCATCTTCAAAGGTGCTCAGAATAAATGTTTTGTGGATGGAACAGAGCGGGATATTTGTACAACTGATCCAAGATGTCAAGTACTGGATTCTAATTAGATAAACAGAAAACCCAGGAGCACCTGTACAGATGGTCTCTTATAATAATTTAATCCATGAAGAATAAGGGTTGTGGGAACCAAAAACAGGAAGACATTTTCAGTTTTTCATAATTCATTATTTATAACCCAAACCACAGGAGTATAGCTTGGTTTCCTTTTGCCGGAATGGAATATACTGGAAATGTTGTTTTACGTTATCTGTTCTGGATAATGCAGTCTCAGAACTTAATATGAGTACCCCTTTCTTAACTTTGCCACGCTTTATTTTCAAACTCCAAACCAGACCTTGGCCTCTCCCTGAGAGACCTTGCCCAAGAATGCCAGAGGTCCTGGAAGTGATAGTTTCTCCAGTCCGTTACCATGGCCGAAAGCCAGAGTTTTGAACCGTGGAGTCTCAATGGGTTGTGAGATCTCTTGCAAGTAATGTATCACCACATTACTAATGGAGATCATTACAATACCAAGGTGAGATTAGGGAGAAAATGAGATGATACGAAATCATGTAGACTTTTTTAAAAGGGTGGGTTTTTTCCCCCTAATGCACATTTCCAGTTCAACATCACAGACGGATCACAAGCATTATACCCACTTGTTCTCTAAACACATGTGCAAGTGCATGCAGGAGCGCACATTCACGTCCCCCCCCCCCGCCCCGTGGCCTCCCCCACACACACTCAAAGATGACTAAGACATTTCAAAAATTTTTGGAACACTCCAAAAACCTGAGGCAGTTAAAGCCCAGATGTCTGCAGAGGTGAATAGCAATGAGAAACAAGGGAATCCACTTCCACAGAACTGCAGGAAGGCTGAGGACTTGGAGGTATCTATTTTCATGGAAGGAAGCAACATGTGGGAATCAAAACAGGGGGTGCTTGATTGAACACATACGGAACAGTTCAGCTCCGCACACATATTTTTGCTCACTTGTTACTGCTCCCATTCCATGTCTACACATACAGGTGCCGAACTGATGTTTGTTCTTTGGAAGAACTGAACTGCACCCAGCAGAGGGCAAGGGCAAGCCACAGGAATGAAAAGAGGAAGACAACACACACAGCTGAACTCCAGATTTACCTCTCATCTTGGCACATGGCACTTTCTTCCTTCCTGCACAGCCCACAAACTTTGACACCTCTCTTTCATCCACCGGACATCAATTTTATTAGGAAATCCCGCTGACTCTACTTTGAAAATACATCCAGAATTCAATTACTTTTCACCACCTTTATTGCTGCCACCCTGGTCCAAGTTACCATCTCTGCCACCCTGGTGCAAGTTACCGACTCTCTCTACTGGAATAGCCTCCTAATTCGTCTCCTCTCTTTGATGCTGCTCCCTACAATCTACTCCCTCAAGTGCCAGAGTGATTCTTTGAAATTCAAAGTTGGGTCCTATCACTCTGGCTCACACTTTGTAACAATGCCCTTCTGTACTCAGTAGAAGCTTCCCATCATCCACAAAGTCCTCCTCTCAGCCTTGTAACCTTTTCTTTTCCTGTGTCCTCCTCAATCACTCTCTTGCTGCTGTACTAACCTTGCCATTCCTCTAATGTGACAGACCTGCTTCTACCTCAGGGCCTTTGCACTGCCTGTTCCTTTCAACTAACCTATTCCATCCTTGCCTCCGATATCCCTGGTTCCTGGCATATAGCTCCTAAAACCCTTGAACCCTCTGCAATGATAAGAGTATCTTTCATACGTTAATGAATGACTAGTGGCTGGGCCCTCCCTTCCCATAGCATCAGACATGGAAGCTGGTTGCCAGAGGAACCAATCATGTGATTAGAGGGTTGGACTTTCAGTACCATCCCTCAACCTCTGGGGAGGGGAGAAGGACTAGAGATTGAGTTAATCACTAATGGCCAATGATTTAACCAATTATGCCTACCTAATGGAACCTCCATAATAACCCCTAAATGATGGGGTTGGGAGAGCTTCCTGGTTGGTGAATACATCCACATGCCAAGAGGGTGGTGTACCCCAACTCCACAAAGACAGAAGCTCCTCTGCTCAGACCCCTTCCACAGGTACCTGACTGTTCATTCGTATCCTTTATAATAAGCTGGTAATAGCAAATAAACTGTTTTCCCTGAGTTTTGTGAGCCATTCTAGCAAGTAATCAAACCTGAGGAGGGGATTATGGGAAACTCTGATTGATAGCTGGCCGTCAGAGGTACAGAAGGCCCAGGACTTTTAGTGTTTCCTGAAACAGGGCCGTCTCACTGAGGCTGGAGCTGAGTCCTTAATCTGTGGGGTCTGTGCTAACTCTGGGCAGTCAGTGTCAGAATTGAACAGAATTGGAGAACACCCAGTTGGTGTCCTGAGGATTGGAGACCTGATTGGTGTGAGGACACGTTTTGTGTCAGAAGTATTATAGATAAAAATAGACCAGATAATCATTTCCACCAAGATTTTTTTGTGTTTAAAAACCAATTTCTGCCCTGACCACCTTTTTAAAACTGCAACTATATAATATTCCTAATCCCCCTTAACCTGCTCTATCATTTTTCTTTTTCTAAAAGCACTTACCATCTCCCAAGATGGTACATAGGTTTTTTATTGTTTTTTTTTTAATTATTTCTTATATCTGTTGTTTATGTGCTGTCTTTATGGACTGCAAGTTCCATGAGGGCAAGGATCCTTTTCTGTTTTGTTTGCTTACTAATTCCCAAGTGCCTAATAAAGTGTCTGTCACATAATAGGCAGGCAACAAGTGTTTGCTAAATGAACTAATGAATGGCTTAGTGACATTCTACACACTGAAGGGAAGGACTGCCCCTCACACTGTCCTGCTTTCAGAATTCTAACAGAGTGCCATATATCCCAGACAAGTGATGCATTTTCTCTTGACAAACAAAATAGCTCCACAGAAAAGACTTCAGGCAAGAGACACTGGAGAGAAAGCAGCCCACGTCCTGTGATCCCTCAATGAAGGGCCTCATGAACAGTCTCTCCAGAACTTCATTGGCAATGTAGAGCCTAGTGTTCACACATGAGTGAATAGCTAAGGATCAGTGGTAATTTGAGGAAAATCTCCAACATGAATGAAAAACAAAACAAAACAGATTGAATAGCATAGGGAAAACTATGAGGACACAGAAAAAACAAGAAGCAGATTTTTTTTTTTTACTTCTGCAGTTAAACTGTGAGATATTGTGACCACAAAATAAGACTGAAAATAGAAACAAGAAAAAACCAAGGTGAAGCTCCTGCAAATTAAACATATAGTAGCTGCACACACAGAAATAAATGAATAGAAGCAAATGAAAAAAAAAAACCCAAGGCGATTATTAATTCCAGGAAGAGGGGAAAATTATCTAAGAACAGAAATAGATCCGTGATTACACTGTTAGGTTAACAGTGAATAATGTGCATGTAAGTCATCACTGATTGAACTTAAACTGTGCCACAACCATATGAAGGGGTTGAAAAGAGATTACAAGGGGACACTGTGAAGGAGGGATTAACTACCAATTTGATATAACAGGTCAAAACGTACTTTCTAAAACTGACAATCAGAAAACAGCTGTCAATGCACAGTATTTAGAAAAATGGAAGTATAGCCAGAAGAAACAGTTAAAGCAGATTTCGGGGGTGGCAGTGGGGTGGGGGGTTGAAAGGGATGTGGTAGGAGAATGTTGATTTTTATTATAAACTTTTTAGTATTGTTTGGTTTGTTTAAAAAATATATGATACACATTATTTTGATAAAAATAATTTCAAAAGTAAATAAATGCATATAAGTGATGCATGCTCATTAAGAAAAATACAGAAAAAAAGCTGAAAAGAAGTGGGAGTGGTAAAATCAACTATAGCTTAGTAACCCAAAACAATCACGGTAAGACTATTGTACTTACGTCATCTTTTATATAAATGGCATTGTGACTACATTTTATATACAGTTTAAATCCTGCTTTTTCTTTAACTTACCATCACTCTAAAGCAATTGTTATCAGCCATTTTATTAGCTGCATAACCTTCCTTTAATTTGCATTCGGAGCCCAACAAAGCGACACGACCGTCTCTAGTGATGTCTCCTGCTCACATGGACAAGCAAAAACATTTGAGGGAGAAGGGGGTTCCTTTTTAAAAATGATTATTTTGCATCAGGTAAAAAGCCTTTTGAAAACTCAATCCAAACTACCTTAAGTAAAAAGGGAAATTTCCTGGCTCACAGGCCTGCAAAGCTCACAGTGTCACTTCAGGATTGCCAGGTCCAGGGCTCTGCATCATTAGGAACGGATTTCTCTCTCTCTCCATCGTCAGCAGCGTTTGCTCTTTCATCAGTTCTTAGTTGGCTTTTCCTTGTGGTTGCAAGATGGTGACGGCAGTTTCAGCCCTACCTTTCCCCAGGAAAGCCTCCTTAAATAGCCTGATATCCTCCCTGACCAGAGCAGCTGGGGATGGGGACCAACACCAGAACCAGTGACAGGAGCCAGGGAGATGCAGGCCTCTGATAGGCCAGGGTAAGTAACAGGGCCTGTGCTCCCATGCTGGGGCCCCCACCCAGATCATATGGGCTAACTATAGGTCAGAGAGAATCATCAAATAAAAATCCAGGGCTATCTCTGGAGGGAGGGGGATAGGTGCTGGGTATGTGAGCCATGAAGATCTGTTACGAATTTTTGTCTTGTTCCATTGTGTTGCGAAAGTAAAATAGAGATAAGTGTGAAAAGGCAAATACAAAGCAGCCATAGTATTTGGGGATATTTATTCAACTGCCCACCATGCTCCATACCACCCTGAGCTCCCGTGTGTATTCCTTGTATCACTTGGCAAGTCCACAAATAATCCCAAATGCGACTACTGGCTGTTTCCTACCTTCCCCAGGACATCAGGAGAAGGTACATGACTGGACAGGCTGGTGACACTCCACAGTCATGGTAACCAGCCTCTGCTGGATCCTCAATCCTACCATTTTCTCTGTTTTGCTTTTTTGCCACCTAGCACGACTATGTCTTCATACATTCTCCACTGTCCTCACCCATAAGCCTTCTCCTCCCTCTTACCTCCTACTCTACAGAGAAAATAAAAGTCACCAGCTGGGAACCACTTCAACTTTCCATACCAGCCAAACTTCTCTGTGCCTCCACCCTTCTTTTCCCCCTTCCCATAGGACACAAGAAATAACATTCGGTTCTGATTTAGAGTCAGTTCATCCACTTATGCACTGATTGTTATTCTATCGTATTTTCTTGGAAATCTTGTGCTATTCTTATCTTGTCTTTCTTATACTTGCTCCCACTCTTTTTCCTCTCCTCTGCTGATTATTTCTCTTCCCATTTAAACATGCTTAAGCCTGTACTTAAAAAAAAAAAAAGGTATTCCTTTGGCTTACTGTTGCCCCACCATTTATGATTCTATCTCCTCCACTTTAGTGTAGAACTTCTTTACAAAGTTATGGGCTTTTGGGGTGCCTGGGAGGCTCAGTCAGCTAAAATGTCTGACTCTTGGTCAGGTCATAATCTCAAGGGCCTGGCATCAATCCCTGCTGTAGGCTCTGCATTCAGGGTAGAGTTGGCTTGATCCTCTCCTTCTGCTCCTCCACCACTCATACACACTCTCTCTTGCTCTCTTAAATCAATCAATCAATCACTCAAATCTTGGGACACTTGGGTGCCTCAGCAGTTTGAGCATCTACCTTTGGCTCAAGATGTGATCCCAGATTCCCAGGTTCGAGCCCCACATCGGGCTCCTTGCATGGAGCCTGCTTCTCCCTCTGCCTCTGTCTCTGCCTTTCTCTCTGTCTCTGTGTCTCTCATGAGTAAATAAATAAAATCTTTAAAAAATAAATAGATAAATAAAATCTATGTGCTTTTGCTCTATTTTCTCACCTGTCACTCACTCTTCAAATTGCCCCAACTGAAACTGCAGCCATATCATCTCCTAGAACAGAGCTTTTCTGTGCATAGGGGTGAACTTGAGGTTCTTGCCCTATTTGACCTCCCTGTAGGGTTCAGCGTTCATGACAATTGACCACTCTCTTCTGCTGGTCCTCTGGGACCCAGCTCTCTCTGGTGTCTTCCTCTCTGACCTTATCCGATACCTTTGCTAGATCATCTCTACTAAATACCCGCTATTCATATAGCTGCTGGGCATGCAGCAGTGAACAAAACAGCCCAAGTCTTGGCTCCTAGGAAGAATGACATTCCAGTCAAGGGAGACAAGCAGCAAGCAAACAAATCCATAATATTGAGTAGAAATAAATGTATTAAATAGATATGAAGCCAGTAAAAGAAGAAAACGGTGGAAGTAGGGTAGGTAGCTGCAATTTTAGACAGAATGAGTATAGAAGAGCTCTCTGGAGAAATGACATTTGAAACAAGTGAGGAAGCAAATTCTCATGTATCTATCTAGGGGAAAAGCATTACTGGCAGAAAGAAAAGCAAGGACCCTCGGGCAAGAGTGTACTTACTGAATTTAAGAAACAGCAAGGAGGTGAGTGTGGCAGGAGGCCAATGAGAGGTGGGTTTGGAAGAGAGCACTGCCAGGGTCTGGGCATCCAGGGTAAGGTAAGAATTTGACAGTCTTTTCTCTTTCTGCCAGGAAGTCATTGGAAAGTTGATGAGTGGGGAAGGAGATAGTCGCATTGTATTTCAAAAGGATTGTTCCAGTTAGCAACCGTATCAAGGCAACACACAATGCTGTCTCAACTAGGGTGGTATTGGTGAACGTTTTGATAAGTGGTTGGATTTGGAATACATTTTTTAAAATATTTTATTTATTTATTCATGAGACACAGAGAGAGAGAGAGGCAAAGGGAGAAGCAGACTCCCTGTGAGGAGCCCGATACAGGACTCTATCCCAGGACCCCAGGATCATGACCTGAGCTGAAGGCAGTCATTCAACCACTGAGCTACCCAGGTGCTGAGGATTTGGGATATGTTTTGAAAGTGGAGGTAAGACAATCTGCTAAGAGAGGACATGTGGCACGTGAGTGAAAGAGAAGAGCCAAGACTGACTCCAAAGCTTTGACTTGACAAACAAGATACATAGACGTGCCATTTAGTGACAATCAGAATTCTTGCCAAGGACTAGGCATGTGGGGGGAAATCAGGAATTCTGTGTAGATCACACCTATTAGACATTCAAATGGAGACACTGAGTAGATTTTTTTGGAATTCAGGGGAGACACTAGGACTCTACATATAAACCTGGGAGTTGTCAATAGTTGGGGTATTTTTATGGCTTTAGTCATAGAACTGGGTGAAGTAATCAGGGAAAGCCATATACATGGACGGGAGATGGTGCATTCCAAGTTTTAGTCTTTGGGAAAATGAGGAGGATTCACTGAAGGACATAGTAGAGGGAAAGCCAGTGAAGTAAGTGGAAAACCGGAGTCCTGGGACCCAAATGAAGGCGGTATTTTCAGGTGATTGTGTTAAATGCTGCTCCAGGGGTTAAGTAAGATGAGGACATGGTTTAGCTACAACATATGGCTTCAGAGCATAAGCCCATAACTGATCTCAGAACTTGAGAATTTCAGGGATAGCTGGATGGCTCAGCGGTTGAGCATCTACCTTTGGCTCAGGGTGTGATCCGGGAGTCCTGGGATTGAGTCCCGCATCAGGCTCCCTGCATGGAGCCTGCTTCTCCCTCTGCCTATGTCTCTGCCTCTCTCTGTGTGTCTCTCATGAATAAATGAATAAAATCTTTAAAAAAGAGAAGCAAAGTTCTTGAAGAACCTTACCCATCAACCCCTAATTTGAAATATGAAAAAAAATGAGATCCAGAGGAAGTGATTTGTCCAAGCTTGCATAGCTAGTTAGTTATAACTAGCTTTCCTGATCCTCTGCTTTTCCTAATGTTTCCAGAAATTCAAAATCGTGACCCTGACTATCATTATCATTCAAGTTAAAGTCGACAAAGATTGGGTTGTATCTTGTCCATGCTGCTTTAGGAGGCTGAAAATATGACCAATTTCTTCACAGAAAAGGTTAGATTTGAAGGAAAAGAAAATTGTTTTGGTTCTTGCATAAGAAACTGGTTTAGGTAGAGTGGTGACTTCTCTGGCAATATGTGATAAATTAAGTTAGTGTTTAAAGACAAAAGTTGTAAATGCGATTAACAACCTTAAACAGTTCTGCTTTTTACTCTCTGTCCCAACTCTATTTTCATGGAAGTTACACCCACTAGCACTAGAATCAGCTTCCAAAACATTATTAAGGCCAGGAGTCATTTCCAAAAACCAGTATGCTGGGGAAGATGCAATTATCGCATATAACTTAAATGTTCAAATCCAAATAAAATCTATCTTTCAAGATAAGAATCAATGGTCTGTGACTGCTGGTGCATTTTGGTTATAAGTAACCTGTTTTCCAGCTATTACTCGGTGGCTTTATAACTCATTATAAGGCTGATTGTTGATTTCTATTACAGGTTATTAAAGCTCTTCGGTTCAGAGAGTAAGGTTCATTCTATGCTGAAACTTTTATTTTCAGGATAATATAAACTCGCCATTGCTTCAAACATTCTTTCTTTCTGGGACCCAAACTGGCTTTTTCTGAGTTTTAGATGAGCTTGAGTTAGCAAGCTTTAAAATTGTTAAAACCGAACTGAGGTCACAAAGTGCCTCCAAGCCTCCTCTTGTCTGGACATACTTGATCTGCAGTTCTGTTTGAACATTGCAGCTACCTCGATTCTTAACAAAAGAGACAGGTCCTTTTGCAGCACCATGCACACTTTATATCAGAGAACTATATTGTCTTTTACAAAAAGATCGTCTTTGTCATAGAAGCCTTTCTACTGATTCTTTCAACTTCCTTCACCATCTCTTTGAATGGGACAAGTAACTCCATCAGGTTCACTTCACAGATCATGAAGAAGAGGCTGGCAATCAGGTCAGTATGTTGGTGGTAGGAGAGCACATATACTGCTTTCTTATGTTGAGCAACTACTATGAGTTACTCATGAAGTACATACTTTTTATGCATGCATCTCACTCCTTATGGCCCAGTGGGCCTTTGTTTTTATCTCCCTCATATAAATATGGAAGCCAAGGCTCAGTGAGCTTCAGCAATCTGCTCAGGGAGCACAGAGCAAAGAAGTGGTAGAGACAGGATTAAAATCCAGGTCTGTGTGCCCTGAAGTCCATGATATTTCAGAGAGCAGGGCTCTCTTAAGAACCATTTGGAAAAAAAAAAAAAAAGAACCATTTGGCTTGTGGGGCGCCTGGGTGTCTCAGTCAGTTAAGCCTCTGAATCTTGCTTTTGGCCCAGGTTGTGATCTCAGGATAGTGGAATCAAGCCCAGAGTAGGGCTCTGTGCTTAGCATGGACTCTGCTTGAGATTCTCTCTCTCTCTCTCTCTCTCTCTCTCTCTCCCTTTCCCTCTGCCCCTCACCTTGCTCTCTCTCTCCCTGTCTCCCTCAAATAAATAAGTAAATAATTTTTTTTAAAAAAAGATTTTATTTATTTATTTGACAGAAAGAGAGAGAGAGCATGAGCAGAGGAAGTGGCAGGCAGAGGGAGAGGGAGAAGCAGGCTCCCCGCTGAGCAGGGAGCCTGATATGGGGCTCTATCCCAGGACCCTGGGGTCATGACCTGAGCTGAAGGCAGGGACACTTAATCAACTGAGCCACCCAGGTGCCCCATAAATAAATTTTTTTAAAAAAGAGCACAATTCTGCTTATTTATTAATGTTAGGAAAGAACATTTAAATGAAATATAAATATAGAATATATTCACTTTTTGAAATGAAGGAAACTCCCTTCTCTCTTCAATCCTTTCATTCTCCTTATCAATTTTCTGTAACTGATCTCCTATCTGCAGAGTTCTGCATACTTAAAGAGTTCACATAGTTAATCTGACAGAGGCAGTTTACCACATTATATATTTCCAAAGTGGACAGGAAACATACAAATGTGTTCCATGTCCTTTATAATGGGGACAGAAATCTTAAAACCACTGACGCCTGCAGAGTAAACTGTAGCAGTTGGGGATATTTAAAAGGAAAAGTTCAATTTTGCGTCTTTCTATGAAAGTATAAATAAAATTGCCTCAATTAGGCAACTCATCTGGTTTGTGGGAACATGACAGTGTTATTACTGACGTCATTTGTGCTGGCCTGTGCCATCCTGTCTAATCCAACTGGGACCAGCCAGCCAGTCTGGCATCTGCCCACCCCATCAGTGCTGTTCCCCTTCCTCCATCCTCATCCTTACCAGTAGTAAGGGAAAACTTGGGAAATTGTTTCTCCTCCAATTCCTTCCAAGTTATAATGTCAAGATTAGAAGGAGAAAGGCAACTGGTTCAGCTGTGCCATGATGAAAGTCTTGGAGAAGTAAGATGAAAAGGAAAAAAAAATGTTAAAAAAAAACATTAAGGAGAAAATATATCAGCAGAAAGACCCTGATAAAGAGCAGTTTGTTTCACTGTCCAGTGATAGATCTTGGGAGAATTTTTGTCACAAGTATTTGCTAACTACTGAATTTAATTAAAATAACTTTTGTGACTGAAACCACAATCCACTATTAAAGGTTTGTGTGCAAAGCACTGGAAAGGAAATCAGTAGTTTGTAATAACATGACAAGCTTTGTAAAGAAGGAGTTATACATGTGTTCGTGAGAAAAGGATAGCTGCCACTATCTTGCCATGGAGAGGTCCCTCTACTTGCTTTGCTAGCATGGTTTACTTCTTCAATTAGAACTGGAAATTTCATTTGGTCTTCTTTAGATCCAAATATACATTTACTTATCCATACAGAAATGTTTACTGATTACCTCTTATATATACTAGATTCTGGGCTAAGGAAGTCTAGGCATGTACGCAAAGAGTTCGAATGCAGGATGGAAGTGTCATCAGATAAATGTGAACTATCCTCAATACCAAAGAACAAGACACTCAGAGGAGAACAGTCCTAACTGGCTGCCAGACAGATGCCAAGGAGGCCTACCTGAATATTAGCTAAAGGCACGGTAATTAGGAATTGAACATCAACCTTTTGCCTCCATTAATCAGCTGTGTCACCCTGGACAGGTTTCTTGTCTCCTCAAAGATACAGTTACCTCATCCATAAAAGGGAGACAAAGCTACTTGCTTTAGAGGGTGACCATAAAGATGAACTGAAATATTCTAGATGAAGAGCTTTGGAGCACCGGGTTCATGGCAAGTGCTAAAGAATCATTCACACTAGTGTGCTTGATGTACATCTTAGGATGATCAAAGTTGATCAGTAAAGGTTGATTTTCACTAATAGAAGCAAGTAAAGAAATAAACAGGAATGTACTGGTAGTTTAAGGAGATAGCTTACAGATTCAAGACAAGAATTTAAAGAATCAGGTCATGAAACAAATAGGAGACCAAGACCAAATCAAGGTTTCATGTAATAGGAATGAATGAAAAAAAAAAACAAGCCTTTTGAGGAGACCATTGTCACTGGTTTTCAATCCCAGTATAACTTGGCTCAGATTTACATTCTAGAGAGAAAGTAGAAGATTGGCCAACATCTTGGACACATGATTGGCCACACTCATCTCCTGGACAGGGAAAGGAATGGGTACACAGTCAGAGAAGTCTTCTTGGAAGCTGTAGTGTTTGTTGGTCAAGAAGAAGAGAAAAAGGGAGCATTCAGAGTGGAAAGCCTGAAGCTGAGGAGCCACTGCTACAGCAGCAGCACTTCTGATGACAGGGTCAGAGCTGCCTGAATCTTTAGTCAGGGATAAGGAGTACTGTGGTGAGGAGAATGGGCAGGGCTCAATCTTCCAGGGCTGCCTGGATAGCCAAGAGAGGAGTTCAGAGTTGGTGTGACAGAAACTGAGAAGTCACTGAAGGGATCTGAGAAAGATTAAACAGAGACAAACGAACATTTCACATTTCATAGTTTTGCACCCCTTGTAGTGTTTGGCAGGGCTGAGCAGTGTGATTTGGAAAGGGGAGAAATAAAAACCAGTTTAGACTCCAGGAGTCTGTATAAGGTGATGAAGGGCTAAAATAGGGTGGCAACGTTGGGAAAGGACAAAAAGTTCTAGGTAGGGAGATGCTGTCTTTTTCTTTTAGAGAAAAAGAATTTTTCAAAAGTTAGTAGGATAGCTAGAATCAAAATGGCAGACAATAACAAGTGTTGGAGAGGATGTAGAGAAGTTGCAACCCTATGCATTGCTGGTAGGAATGGAAAATGGTACAGCCACTTTGGAAAACTGTCTGGCAGTTCCTCAAACGATTAAACTTAGAGTTACCATATGACCCAAAAGCTCTACTCCTAGGCATATACCTGATAAAAATGAAAACATATGTTCATACAAAAACTTAGACACAAAGGTAAGAGCATTATCCATAATAGCCAAAAAGTGGAAACAAGCCAAAGGTCCATCAACGCACAAAGGTCCACGAATGGAGAAACAAAATGTGACATATCTATACAATGAAATATTTGGCCATAAAAAAAAGGAGTAAAGTATTGATACATGCTACAACATGGATGAATCTGGAAAACATCAGGCCAAATGAAGAAGCCAGTCCCCAAAAGCACACATTGTATGGTTTTATTCATGCAGAATTCCAGAATAGGCAAATCTATAGAGCCACAATGCAAAGTAGTTTGCTTGAGATTGGTGGGCAATGGGAGAGCACAGGGGTGACAGCTAAAGGGGAGAAAGTTTGTTTAGGGGGTGATGAAAATGTTTTAAAATTGACTCTGGGGGTGACTGCACATGTCCATGACTTAGAAACCATTGAATCGTACATCTGGAATGGACAAAGTATAAAATGTATATTATATCTCAATAAAAATATTGTGGTTTTTTTTAAAGATTTTTTTAAATCTATTTCAGAGAGAGAGCATGAAAGAGAGAGAGAGAGAGAGAGAGCATGAGCAGGGGGGAGGGGCAGAAAGAGAAGCAGACTCCCTGCTGAGCAAGCCCGATGTGGGGCTTGATCCTAGGACCCTTGCTTAATGGCTTAACCAACTGAGCCATCCAGGTGCCCCAAAAAAGTGTTTGTTTGTTTTTTTAAAGTCAACAGGATGTGGCGATTTAGTATAATGGGAGATGAATTCAGAAGACTGAGTTCAAGGTAGTTCCAAGGCAATCTACTTGGGTGAGCAGGAGAGGGTAGCATCACAACAAAGAGAAGGAAGGCAGGAAAAGGAACCTGGCTGGATGGAAATAAGGAAATAGTGCGTTGCCTGTGACACATGTCAAGTCTGCAGTGGCTGGGAAGGAAGGATGTAGGTTATTAATGTAACCATGAAAAAAAGGATATGAGAATGCTCTTGGGCCAGCTATGTATGGTCCTTCCTCCCGGGGACCCAGGCTTCTTTTAGAATGACAGAGTGGGACCAGATTCCAAAAAGGCAGCCAACCTCACACAGGTTTAGAAGTAGAAGTAAGATTTTCATAGGCAGGTTATTCATAATATAATGTAGTTGTTATTACAGTACTTTCTTGAATTCTGCTATCGATTACAGGTTTTGGCTGGCCCATCCTGAAGTCTGTGTTCCTCCATCTCAGTTAGTTTGCCATCCTGCACCTAAGGGCTGCTCAGTAATTTTTCTAGTAACTTCAAATTTCAATGTAGATTTTCACTAATCTACCAAACATTTGAAATACAAAGATAGTCCATAGATGATTGTTTAATTAGATCACTGGCCAATCTCTACACATTAAAACTTGTAAAACTTGGAAACACATACCTGGGTCAGAGTGGATCTGACACAAGAAAGGCTTGAATCCTTCTTCCTGCTACAATGAAAAAAACTCATTCTTCTCTCTATTGAAGAGTTGAGTAAATCTGCATAGTAGTGGATGTTTCAGGGTCTGAACCTGGCATTTTATGTATGTTGTCTTATTTAATGCTCATGCTGATGAGAACATAGGCCACAAAAGCAAAGGGCATTGCTGAAGATCATTTAGCAAGGATTTGAAACCAGACCACTCTGTTTACAAAGACTGGATTGGTAGCTAATACATTATAATGGCTTCAAGGGTATAATATCCCCCTTAGTGTTATGTCTTACATTTATGAACCACTTATTTATGAGTGTTAAATGCATTTGAATGATCAACTGTTACTCACTCAATAATGCTTTTGGACAGTGGTGGTTTCCCAACCAAAGCCAATAATTATACTGCACAACAAGCCTCACAGCTGGGGAATGGCCCCAACAGAACCAAGGATAGTGGCTCCCTGCCACTCAAGGATGGGAAATTCTGAAAGCCAGCCTGGTGCTTTTTCTTACCTTTCAAACACTTGAATATTGATCACCTCTAAACTGGGTCTTGCCAAATCATTCATTCACTCCCTTGATTTTGAAGACTATGCTTATTTAAAAGGAAATGTAATCCATAGGTCTCTGGTTCTTTTACACTTAAATCACCAACAGTATGTTCTTTTGCAATAGCTACTACATGTCCAAAGGTCTTTGGAAACAGTTTTTTGTTGTTGTTGTTGTTGTTGTTGTTGTTTTGTTTGTTTGTTTTGTTTTGTTTTGTTTTGTTTTTTTCATGAGGGCAGGAAGCTGATTTGGACAAGAGTAATCACCAAAAGGTTTAAGTTCACAACTTGAAAATTCAAACTCCTATGGTTTAAATTGTAAACTTGCCCACTCCTTATTCTGAAAGGGCCCCAAAGAGCAATAATAGCAAGGATCTGGCAAGTATTAATACATAAACATCTGGAAAAGGGGGTGGGAGGTGGGATGAGAGGAGAGGACAATGACCGATATGGATGCCATCAGGATAGCAGGCCAGGGCAGGGTCCCTTGACAGATTCAGGAGACACAGTGTCCTTGGAATCCTGATGTTCTTGTTGTGAAGTCAATAATGGCAGCAGCTGCCAGAGGAACACACCAGGAGCCATGAGGGAATTCATGGCTGACAACAGAGCAAAGACTTAGATTCATATTTTATATAAAACTTAAAATCTGTGGCTGGGCCCAGAGGCTCCAATTTGTTCAAAGGCATATGTAAAGGTCTCTCCTTCTGCTGGGTTATGGCAAAATCTCAGACTGGGATGCAAGTAGAAGAGTACAGAAAGCTAATTTTTCATATTCAGTAGATCAAACAATAACTTTCTTGTTGAGACCTATATAACACAGTGCCTTATTATGTTTATTTTTATCTTTATTTATAAGGGACTGAGAATTTTCTCAGTTGTAATAAATACCACAAAATGAAAATAAATTTTGACAGCTTGAAAAAAAAGTAAAAAGATATGTTCATAACATTGTTGAAATGTAAAAATTTTTATCGTTAATTATAGATAATGGAGAACAAAGACTGAGTACTATACAAAATCAAAATACATGTGCATTCTCTGAGAGAAAAATTTAAATTACAGGATTCCTAGTTGTAGAAAAAATAATAAAAAATGCACAATGAGTTTCCTCTGTGACATCATGGACTTCATAGAGACATAGGCAATACTGGGGAACAGAAAATTATCATCCCATAGACAAATTTCATGGTAGTTGGGATATATTCCATATTACTGACATATATATCTCTGTCAAGTGCTTCTAGCCTCATTACCAGGGAAAGAAGTAATCTGAAGAATGGGGGCAGGAGGGCAGAAAGAAGAGAAAACCCAGGGAGGCTCAAGGAATACAGGGAGAGAAAAGATGCCTACTGTGGCTTGAGTGGTATTTATCCATTTTGTTGCTTCACCACTTGGAAGCTGTAGAGCAGGAGAAAGAGATTACAAGGGTGACCCACAAGTGCCATACATGACTTCTGTCCATGTGCTGTTGGGCAGAACTAGTCACATGCCCGGACTTAACTGTAAGGGACACTGGGAAATGTAGGAAGTCATGGATAGTTGGTGAGTCCCAAATGTTTCTGCTGTAAATACCGACCTGACTTGTACCTGTACTTGGACTTCCTTTGGGTCTCTTTAACATAGTTTTTTTTGTGTGTGAATTCACTGAGTTACATCAGCAATCTCCCAACAATTTCCAACTCCACAGGATGAATCAACAGTTAGAGTGGGACATAGAAGGAATTTCTTGTATGAAAGTATTTATACCACATCAGGCCTGACCTATAACATGGAGCAAACAGGGAGCTTCCTATCAATATCTATGCATCAGTTACACTATGTCTGAATCAAGTAACATGGAAATTGAGAGAAGATGGTCCCAGCAGATGTGCAGTTCTCAATTAATTTTTCCATTTCTCTCTAAGAAGTATATATTATTTTCACTGGGAGAGAGGACTTGCAAAGAGGTTCCAGGTACAACTTGATGGAAAGAAGGGTGAACCTCCTAGGGAGGGTGTGCTGGAGTGCATGGGTGTAGGAGCGCATAAGTATGTATTACATGCTCTGTGTGAGTCTCATTCGTGGAATAACGGAGGCTGTGATGCTGCACAGGGTATGTCCCCTATGATGCCACCCCATCATTTACAACATGAGCAAGCAGAAAGTTATTGTAATGCTGAATGGGGCCACCCTGGAAGAGCAGAAAGGGGGCAGAAAAAAAGAATATAGGCTTCTCTACCTCCCCTATGGACCAATAAATATGGAAGCCAGTGGCAGTGTTAAGTAACCTAGAGAGCAAGAGCTCAGGCAGTCTACAACCACCAAATACTGAACATTAATGTATCTAAACGTCTCAGCCTTTGGATAAATCATGAGGTCACATGTATGGTAATGCTCCCAAAACACTGCTTTGTGCACTTAGTAGCAGAAATTTCAGTGCTTTCTGTCCAGGGTCCTCTAGCCCCACGTATCTTTGTGTGGTGTTAACATGAATCAGAAATTTACTGCTGCTGCTGACACCACAGCTCCTGGAATAGATTCAAGACTAGGTCCCTTGAGGCTAGTGGGGGCCAAGGGTAGAAGAGAAGCTGTACATTCTTGAATGGCCTAACTTTTCCAATTCATTACACATACTTGACACATGCTGGGCATGGGATATTGTCAGCTGATGGTGGCAAGGTGATTGCTGTCTGCTGATTACACTTCCCACTGCCGATCAGCAAATCATCCCTTGAAGAGGGACCTCTCCATGATGTATATCAGTGTCTACCATGCAGATGGGTTAGCCCAAATCAGGAAGGAGGGGAAGGAGATGAGAAGATGAAAAGATGTGACTGGGACAAGGGTTCAGGAAGCTGGAGCTACCTGGAGTGTGAGATCAAATCCCACACTTAGTCCTTGAGCCTGGGAAGACATTGGCATCAGGGTTCCCTTGTTCCCATCCAGTCTCCACCACAACGTCCAACTCCATGGAGCCTCCAACAGCCTGGCAGACCTCTTGCAATGTAAACCCCTTAGTCTGTCCTCAAAGTTGATGAGGCATGAGACCACTCCATGCCCACACTTATACAAGCCAGAATGGGGAGAGGTGGGCAAGGTCTTATTTAACAACCCAAATATAAATTCTTCTGCCCTTCTCTCAGAAGACATATTGGCTCTCCTACTTCCCCTTCTTAGCTCTTTCCTCCACGCCTTCGATTGAACTCTCTAATAAAGCTGTAGTACAGAAGCTTCTGCCTCAGGCTCTGCTCTTTGAGGAACCCAGGCCAAGATGATTTGTTTCTTAGGTTAGGACAATATATGTCAGGACCAAATTTTCCCATGCAGCAAAACAGCCAGTCATGTCCAAATGCTATGGCTAGTCCAAGATCTTGAGACTATTGCTGTATAGAAGGAAACCCCCCACCCATTAGGGGAATATGTAGATTCTGATCTTTCCCCTTCCCAACTCTCTCTTGTAATTGGAGGTTTAATGCATGCAAATCTGCCCTAAGCCTTTGCCTTTCGTTATGACCAAACGATTAAAAATTCCGGGAAGAAACTTACATCATTATCTTCCCAACTCAGAATGCTGGAACTATTAAGCACGCTTGTGTTTCTTCTTAGAATATGAGGAACTCAGGAAGATAGAGATCAAGAAGCGTTCCTACGTCCCCAGCCTTCATCTGGTATCTTGTGTCCGATATATATTGCTCCTGTAGTTCATTCAGACATCCGACCTCCAACACATCTACAAGAGCACTTTCAGATGTGCCTTTGTGAGGAATTCCTTGGGGCTCTGGTGGAGCTGGGCCAAATAAAAACTGAAAACTATTATACCAAGCAGTACGGTTCACAACTCCAAATAGATTATTACCAGACCTGTGTGATGCACTCAATGGAGTCTCTTGGCAACAGGGCTTATTTTCAAGCCTCACTCATAGTTCAGCAGTTGATGGGCACCTACATATATGATAATGTAGCTGAATCACCTGCTAGAGATGAAATGTGCCTTTTCTCCCCCCTTTAACTTTAAGGCACTGAAAGCCATTCCATCTGAAGAGAGCGCTGGAGTAGCTAACTTTGGAATTGGGCTAGGGTTCTGGCAACCTAAAATTGTCAGGAGACAAAAACTAAACAAAAGCTTTTTTTTTTTTTTAAGATCAAAGAATTGCAAATCAGGGCACATGGATTTGGGCAGCAACCCAAATAGAGTCCCACTAGGGAGCAAAAGTCAAGGGTTTTTAAAGACAAAAGGAAAAGGAATGTTTGTATAAGTTGTTTACAAAGAATTTTGATTGGTGTTAGCAGAAGAAAACTAATTGTGGCTAAACAGAATTGGTTGCTAGGGCTCTCCCTACACATAAGTCTGTCACTGTAGCCACCTGCAGGTGGGCTTATGGAGTCCTTGGAGTATTTGTGGTTTGGCCCAGTTCAAAAGTTCAAGGTTCCACCTGGTGAGGGCATGTGAAAGGCCTACATCCTTAGTGGCCTCCTGGCTTCATTTTAAAGCCCCCTGACATAAGTGACTGACTCTATTTTATTTCACCTTTTCATGGTCCTGTTAAAAAGGAGAGCAGGATCACCCATTGGGTGTCCAACGTTGTTACACTACAGAACACCCCCATCCCAACCCCAGATACCATGAGCCCTGATGCACCAGGACAACTGGGGTTGGTTAGAACCTGAGGCTACCTCTAGCCAGAAGGTGAAGAGGAGCCCATCCTCCAGGGAGAAGCTGGGACCCAAGAGAAAGAGGGCAGCACTCATGAGGACAGCCTGAAGCTACGGAAGCCATAAGCTCTGCTATGTCCTTGTCTCCTTCTGCTTTCCCCTCCAATCCTCCAACATGACAGAAACAGCAGCTTTGCCACAGAGGCAAAGAGGAAGTAGTAAGAGATCAAGAGAGCTTGTCAAAACCTCAGGCTGCCATTGCACCAAGGCCAAGCCCAAGATAGCTGTCCAGATGTTTGCACTCAGATTGTCTCCTGACTTGGAGCTCCATGTGCTCTCTCCTTCTGTGGCCATAGCTCCTTTCAGGATTCTGTGAACAAGGACCTTATTTTGAAAGGACATTTTTTTTTCCTCCCTATGGGCAGGAGAAATAAAACAGGACGATGACCAGCTTCGTTTGAATCGAACGTCTGATGTGTGGGAACAAGAGCTCTGGGCTGAGCAAGAGGCCACTTGAATCCAGGCTGTCCTCGCCAAGGAGAGACATCTGTGGGCACCCCAGTAAGGTCCCAACCTCTCAGACTGTGGAGTTCTCAGCTGCGAGAACAAAGGTGCTTGCCTATATCAGAGATTTTCATATTTGTTTATTGTACAACATAGCACTCTTTATTCAAAACAGATTTAAAAAAAAAAAGAAGTAGAAGGAAAGAAACTGCTGTTGTTGAACTTGGAAAGGAGACAACTGAAAACTGATGGCCTGAAGGATTGCTGAAGGCTGGGACTGAAAAGGCCCAAGGGTACCCCTCTCTTCTGCCCTGCCCCCTCCCCCACCCACACAGCTGGTATTTTGTCCACCATGCAGCAGAGAGCCAATCCCAGTGAATGCTGAAGTTGCAGTCTGCTGTGGCAAGAGAGAAGAAAGATGAAAAATGATGTGTGACACACTTTGTAACAGCTGGTGGTAAATGTGGCCACAATGGGAAAGCCCTCCATCAACAGAAGGAGGAAATGTGTGGAAGAATTTTAGACCAGGGTTTATCCTGAATTTGCATAGGAGGAAATGAGAACCCTATATATATGGCTCTTTGGTTGAGATCCTCAGTTTGCTCAAGATTTAGAGAGTTGCCAAGGACTCCTCTGTTCTTCAAGATAGGTCTTCAGTCCCTTGCTGGTCTTCCTGCTACCATTAAAGACACCTTCATTCCACCTTGGCTCATCCCAATGACTCACGAATTCAGAGACCCCCATGGCTGGGTGTCAAAGGTCTCTGGCCTCTCAGAATCTCCTTCAGCAGGCTGTCAATATCCCCCAAGGGTCTGGTTTTCTCTAGACACTGGAGACGGGGACTAGGTAGATTCATTTGGTGAATCCCCTGCTTCACCAGCCTGCAAAATATAAGGGAGGAGTTCTAAGCAGCCAGTTGGCTCAGAACCACTAACATACAAATCTGTAGCATTCCTATTATCCAAAGGTGGAACAAAAAGGTTCTACATTTATACCTCTTGAGAATCAGTCAACGCATTAGCACTGGATGAACTTCATGGGAACAAGGTAATATTCAAAATATTTACCAAGTGTTACGTCACATGAATGTGATCAGAATGGATGAAGGGCTGGAGGGAATCCTGGAGACATCCTGGTTGGCCAAGTTTGGTAGACAATCTTATGCTTAGAATTACTTATGCTCCTCCCTCCAACTCATTTGTTGAAATCCTAACTCCTAGTACTTCAGAATGAGACCTTATTTGGAATAGGATCACTGTGGATATACTTATGACAGATCATACTGCGGTAGGGCGGGCCCCCAATCCAAATGACTGTTGTGCTTATAAAAGGGGGAATTTGGACCCACTCACACAGGAAGAACACCATGCAAACGTGAAGGCAGAGATCAGGGTGATGATCTCTGATCCGCCGACAAACTAACGAACACCTAAGATTGTCAGCAAACTACCAGGAGCTAGGGAAGAGACCTGGAATAGATCCTTCCCTAAGAGCAACTTCAGAGGGAACACCTGGATCTCAGACTTCTAGCCTCAGAATCTTAAGACATTTCTGTTGTATAAGCCACGCAGCATGTGGCACTTTTTATCACAGTCCTGGCAAACTAGTCTGGGTGGTGAGGAGGTCTGGAAGTCCCAGGGATGGAATGTGGATGGCAGAGGGAGAATATTTGGTGGCTTGGGACAGGGCCTATTGGCCAGTTGGTATGAAACCATTTCAGTATGTTCCCAATCAGTTTGACCACACCATTGCACACGAGGGGATTGTCAGGCCTGACTGGAAGATCATGGGGTGCTCACAGTCTCTCACTTCCTGGGATGTGTAAAACAGGGAGAGAGAAACATCTTTTCTGGAGAGTAAAGGAGTGCACCTGCTTTAATAGGGAGTTGGAGAAGGTTTTTTCTTAGGGTAAGAGATTTTAGCATTGTGGATAACCAGCCCCATTCTGTATCTGACTACCAGCTGCTCAGGTGGGCTTTAGGCCCTGAGAAAGGGAGCAGAAGCCCAAGACACAGCCTCTGATTTCTGGAACTTACAATCTACTTGCAAAGACAGGATTATGTCACCTGAAAGAGAAGTTCATATAAAGCAATGGAAACATAAGTGCAATATGGTCCATACAAGTTGTTATTTTTAAGAACCAGCTCAGGTGACCAACCTTGGACTGAAGATTCCTATCAGCCCAGAGGCTCTTTTGTGAGATGGACAGCCAAGAAATGCTCAGGCTGACAGTTCAACATCTTTTGTTCCTCCTTCTCCCGCTCTAGTTTGCAAGTTGCTCGGAATATTGGGATGTGAGCAGCTCTCTCAGACTGTGGGCTCTTTCTAAAAGAACTGAAACAAATCCCTATGCTTTCCACTTGTGATGTCAATGTTCTTCTCACAGTTTTTTTTTTTTTTCTTTCAAGTCTCTTTCTGGACATTTTAATTCAGTTTACATTTTAATTTCATTTTCTGTGAGCCCTTCCTGGTTGCGGAATGTCAGGGTGATTAGTTTGTGTTTCATTAACTTCCATTCAAGCCTGTTGGGGTTTCTTTTTTGCTGAGGGCGCACGGATGTTGGCCAGACACATGAATGTTGGCTGTGCCCTGACCGTTTCTAGCAAACTCTGGTGGGGAGTTCTCTGTGTGGTGAGGAAAGCCGATCTGGCTGACAGAATGGGGGGGGGGGGGAAATGGGCGAGGCCGAACCATAGGCAGCAAGTGTCTTCCCAGAAGCAGCCGAATGTACCAGGGAACATATGGGGGCACAGGGTCTGCCGGAGATGCAGTGCACTTGTTAGCTCCATTCACAACAGGGCGGAGGGCAGGCTCAATGTTCCCTCCTCTGAACACGAACGTGCGTGAACTGGGAGCACACGGACAGGGGCCCATCCCTCAGAGTGGACACTTGACTTGCTTTCATCATACTGGGGGCTCTTGGCCTGGCACCCAGGAAAGCAACAAGGGAGGAGAACCTGCAGGCACCAGAATGTGGCAGTCCTCCTGGTTTTTGCTGCTTGGGGCTGGACCCTGATGATTTCTGAAAATCCTTACAACCTGTTTTGACCGTTTTCCCCGAGGAGCATCTATTTCCAGGATAAATGAAGTTTTTCTTCAAGGTCATGCATCATTTCACAGTGGTGCTGGGGTCCGTTTCGACCATGCACAGTGGTGCCTCACACACACATCAGACATTCTAGGAATGTGTTACTTGCTAAATTTAGATGAATTCCTAAAGGTCGTGTCTGCAACTTCCATTTTTATAAGTTGGATCACACTGTAAAACCATATGGGGAGCACATTTCAAGGAATACTGCACTGGCTCATTTTGCAAAATTAATTTCCACTGATTTAGTTGTTTTATAAGCAGAACTGGGTTTGAGTGGTTTCCTTAAAACGAAGTACACAGAACCTCTGCTCCTCATCTGCAACATGATGGGATAGGACTCAGTGATTTTGGATATTCCTTCCAGAGCAAAAATGTTAAAGTTTTAGAATCTACTTCCGGTTAACATAAAATTTTAGAAACTGAGAGATCTGGCCACCTTTTCTGCTTTGAGAGGCAGGGAGAAAAAGAGTAGAGTGGTTCTTCTTAATTTCTGTCACCTTTCATGTATTCATAAGTAAGCCCATACTGCAGTTACATTCGCTTGAAATACCAAGTATTTGTAGTAAGCCACAACCACCTCCCACAGAGGCAGCGCTCTACTCTGGACTAGATTCATGGCTTGCATTTTGGTCTGCTTTCTTGGCGACAAAGAAGCAAGCTCTGCTACTGGATCATGGTGGGAACCACTGAGTATTCCTCCTCCCTGTAGTGGTTTGTAAAAAGATGTTATATATCTTTTTTTTAAATTTTTTTAAATTTTTATTTATTTATGATAGTCAGAGAGAGAGAGAGAAAGGCAGAGACACAGGCAGAGGGAGAAGCAGGCTCCATGCACCGGGAGCCCGACGTGGGATTCGATCCCGGGTCTCCAGGATCGCGCCCTGGGCCAAAGGCAGGCGCCAAACTGCTGCGCCACCCAGGGATCCCAAGATGTTATATATCTTAACAGCAAAATCACACAATCAGTCAAGATCTTGGGTGCAGGAAAAGAGTTCTCACAAAAAATAAACAAACAAACAAATAAATAAACAAAATAAGTCCAGAAAAAAATTAAGAATATGCTTTTTTGTTTCTGTGTTTTTTAAGATTTTATTTATTTATTTGAGAGAGAGAGAGAAGTGGGGAGGAGCAGAAGGAGAGGGAGATGTAGACTCTCCACTGAGCAGGGAGCCCGACAGGGCTCCATCCCAGGACCTGAGCCAAAGGCAGACAGAAGCTTACTGACTGAGCCACCCAGGCGCCCTTGTTTTTGTTTTTAATTATGTGACTAGCTGTATTTAAATATACAGATGGATTATGATAATTTACAAGTTCTCTTTCTGGCCAAATATCCTGTAAATCCTTATGAAATGAAACAGTATGTTGGTCTCTATCATAACTGCACTCATTTAAAAAATATAGTGACCTCCATGCTTTGATATATTAAAATAACATGATTATTAATAATTCAAGCAGCTCAGAAAGTCACCACCAATTCCACTCATCAGATTCTGTAGTCTGTATGTGTTGGACAGCAGTATAGGCATCTCTAAACATGTGTATACTGAGACAAGAATTGCAGGAAGGACAAATGGTAGATGGAAACAAAATCATACTATACTTGCTTGTGGATTTTTAAAATGTGCTTTTAAATATTTTTAAATTTTAGAATAGTTTTAGGTTCACAGAAAAGTAAAATATTGATTTAAGAGTATAGGACCCATGGAAATCATGTGAATTTATTTTGTACAGGAGAATTCTCTATTCTTATTTATTTATTTACGCACTCATTTGTGTTGGAGTGGACTCAGAGAGATTTATTTTATACTTTGGGTCATAATCAAATACTATGTTGTTTATTTTCTTGCTCAAGTTGTTTCAGGTTTGCCTGAAACATTGTGAGTTTTCAGTTGGCTCTTGAGTCCCTTGACATATATCCACCATCTTATTTTCTGAGCATTTCCTTACTTCCTGGCACCACAAGATGCTCTGGAATCATCTTGTATATTCCTGGCCTCAGCCCTAGAACCATTTCTCCAAAGGCCTATCTCCCCTTACTGAAGAATGGTGTTTAGAATCCAAGATACGGGTGCTGAGTGTGCTCACTGCCACGAAGGTGTGACACTTCTTTCCTTTTACTTCCTCTGGACCCTTTCAGCTAGTAAAGTAAAGAAGTAGGTGGGTATGCCAACCAGTGTATACATACACATCTATAAATAGTATTGTATAATATACATCCATCTATATTAAGCTAAATGTTCATATTAATATCTCCAATTCTAATCCATTGCCACACATTTCATAGATATTGCAACTGTGGAGAAATATAAAGCCAACCTGACTTTCCCGTCTCTACGTAATTCACCTTTCTTAACAATTTTGCTTATTTTTGAAATTCAGTAAATTCACCAGGCCATATATTGGAGTTCATCATTTTCACTGGGCCCTGACTCCAAGAGAGGGATGGATGCGTTTAGGGGGCAAGCCTAGGAAACCACCTTCTCTACAACTCCCAGGTAAGTCTAATAGTGGTGGCTGCAATCCTGGGGCTAGGAGTTCTCGAGTTCAGTCTCTCCTACTACCCAGCTAGGGGAAAACCTTAGGGCAAGGAAGTCTAAGTAAAAGAGTCTATAATTCTTACAAAGTCACTTCATATTATACTTGATGTTTAAATTTGTACAGAGTAGAGGTCACTATCTGTGATGCACAGTTCCAGCCTTTGACAAATGTATAGAGGTGTGTATCTACTACCACAGTCATCATACAGAACAGGTCACTTGCCTCCCAGATTCTGTCCTTTTGCCCTTTGTAGTCAACACCCTCCCCTAACCTTTGTTTTGTTTTGTTTATAATATTTTTATTTTTTTACTTTTTCCCCCAACCTTTGTTAACCACTGACCTATTCTTCATCCCTATAGTTTTGTCTTCTCCAAAATGTCATGTAAATGGAATCACATAGCATGCAGCCTTTCAGGTCTGGCTTATGTCACTTAGTAAAAGGACATTTGAGATTCCTCCATATTATTGCACCAAATCACTTCTGGTATGACTATCCGGGTACTACACCAGCATAGTTTAGATTTTTGCATTCATGATTCCCTTGAATGCCTATTATTAGTTTCCCATGGCTGTGATAATAAGTCACCACAATCTTAGGGTCTCAAGACAGCATCAATTTATGAACTCATAGTTTCCAAGGGTCTGGAGTCCAGGCACATCTTGACCAAGTCTTCTTTCTAGAGTCTCACATGGCCGCAATCAACATCTCATCTGCTCTCTCCTCTGAGGCTTATGATCCACTTGTAAGCTTATGGGTTGTTGGCAGAATTCAGTTCCTTGCAGCTAGTTATAGGACCAAGGTCCTGCCCTGGCAACATTTTAACTTCAGGGCAGTGAAACTGATTTTGGATTTCTTGCCTCCAGAGCTGTAAGAGAATAAAATGGTGTGCTTTAAGTCACTATGTTTGGGGTAATTTATTACAGCAGCAATGAAAAATGAATACATTGCACATTTGGAGTGAAGCAAATGTTCATAGGCTATGTTAAAATAGAATAGGGATTCTCAAACTCTTTCAATTGCCAACTCTTGGTAAGAAAAACATTTTATGGGATCTCTGGGTGATGCAGCGGTTTGGCGCCTGCCTTTGGCCCAGGGCACGATCCTGGAAACCCGGGATCAAATCCCACATCGGGTTCCCGGTGCATGGAGCCTGCTTCTCCCTCTGCCTGTGTCTCTGCCTCTCTCTCTCTCTCTCTCTCTCTCTCTCTCTCTGACTATCATAAATAAATAAAAATTTTAAAAAATTTTTAAAAAAATGAAAAACATTTTATATCATCATCCGATAGGAACAAGCATACATGGTTGTATGCACAGGAATACATAATAGAAAGGTTTGCAAATAATTTATTTTACAAAGTATACTGTGATATTTTTTGTAATGTTTTATTCTATTCCATTCTTTCTTTAGAAAAAAATGATGGTTAGGACCCACTAAATTGATTTCATACAACCTCCTAATGAGTATTTTGAAAAACACCAGAGCTCAGGGAAGAGTCTAGGCCCAAATGTGGATAGATGGGGATCCAACTGAGATGGAATTTAAATGTCAAACCCTTTAAAGATTCATTTATTTGAATGAGAGACAAAGCAAGAGAGCATGAGGGGCAGGGGTGGGGAGAGGTGCAGAAAGAAACTTAAACAGACTCCATGCTGAGTGCCCAACCCAAAGTGGGGCTCAATCTCATGACCCGAGCCAAAACTGAGAGTCAGATGCACAACGGACTGCACCACCAAGGCTCCCCCAGATGTCAGATCTTGACAGCATATGACAAATGCTTCTTAGTTGCTCATAGCTGGGGCACTGCCATCAGGGGCCTAATGAACAGACAGTGCAAAGTGTTTCTCTGAAATTCTGAATTCTCTACTTCAGTGGTTCTCAACTGAGGGTGACTTTGCAGCCGAGGGGCTGCAATGTGAAGCAATATGTGGAAACATTTTTGCTGTTACAACCAGGACATAGGCTACTACTGGCTCCAAATGTGTAGAGGTCAGAGATATATTCTACGATGCAAAGGACAGTCTTTATAACAGTGAATTATCCAGGCCCAAATGTCGATAGTGCCAAGGTGGACAAACCGAGCTCTAGCTGTATCTTTTCTTAGTCAACTGTGTCTAGATCGACTGTATCAGGCTCTCTGGCTGCCCCAGGCTTGTCCTCCTTGACAACAATGGTTCTGATTTATGCTTTTCCTACCTAGCATAAAACATTCACAGGCTCTTGTGAATTAGGTTTATGTTAGAGTCCATTCAGGCTTCTCTAACAAATAGCACAGACTGGATGACTTGAAATTTATTTCTCATAGTTCTGGAGGCTGGAAGTCCAAGATCAGGATGTTGGCCAGCCCAGGCAAGTGGACGCCCTCTTCTCTGTAGACTCCTCATGCCCTCCCACAGAGGAAGAGGCTAACAAGCTCTCTGGGGTCTCTTATATAAAAGTACTCATCCCATTCATCCCATTCATGGGACCTCTACCCTCTTGACCTTGTCACTCATCACCTTCTCACTCATCCTAATGACATCACCGTTGGGGTTAGATTTCAACGTATGAATTTGGGGAGGATACAAACATTCAGACCACAGCTGCTTGTGATAAGTGACAGCTGCATTTCAAAAAGTCTACTAATGGATCTGAGAGCTGTGGCTGGTGATGCATGCAAGAGATCTTCCCTGCACAGAGTGGCTCGATTTGGGCTACTGCTTTCAGTGAACTAACTAACCAGATCTGCAGACGGTTTCAAACTTCCAAACCTACAAAGTACCCTCTTTAGAATCTCCTGCTTTAGGTTAGGAGATTTTACTCCAGTCAAAGCTGAAGTATATTTGGGAATAACTTGAATAGGACACAGGGAGCTCTGGTCCCTTTGAAAACTGAAAAAATGTTGACCCTCACATTATAAAGCTGTTCAGGAGCTTTCTTCATATTCAAAGTAATTTTACCAGTGACCCTGATTCTATATGTTCCCTTGCAGGGCACCAAAAACCTGCTTAAGGGTAGAAGGAATAGTTGGTAATCAGCTTCTACTGTTTCTACAAATAACTGGGATAAAACGTATACCATATATTTAGGAAATAACATCTAATTAAAGCCAACATGGGACAACATTCTGAGAGAGGCCCAGGCCACATTCACAGGGCCAGCTGACTAGGGTATGGGTGGGCAGTGATACATATGGAGGATGGAGTCGTGGTGCTCAGGGTCCAGGGATGGAGTGTGAAAATAATCTACTTTAGGCTTCATATTTGGTGGTGGTGGGCAGTGTGTGTGTGGGGGGGAATCTTTGGAAAAGAAAAGTTACATGTATTGTTAATTCCAGAATGAATGGTTTTGTGGTTTGGGTATTATTGTCTCTTCCAGTTTCACAGGAACATGAAAGCACCTATAAATAAACCCCAGGAAGTGGAAGATACATTACAAAGAGGGTTTTAAACATAATAATTAGAATTCCTGCCTTCTGAAACTAAGATAGCTTTACAGTGGAAAGTACTCTGATCTTCATTTCTGTGTTGCAATGTGTAGCCCCTCCCCCAGTCCAAGATGGGGGGTTGGTTGGGGTGATGGTGATAAGAGGTCTTAGCAAAACCAAAATTCAGGAGCTTGAATAGTGAAGGAAGGTTGTCTGAGAGAGAGGATTCCAGAAGGGCAATGTTCCAAGCAGAGCAAATCTTTGCAAGTGAAAAACATTCTTTACTAAAACCAATCAGGCTTCTTCTGTATTTGTATGAAGTTCCCTCTGGAGCAAAGCCACATAAACTAAAAAAAAAAAAAAAAAAGTGCAATGATTTCATTAAACGTTGACCTTGTGTTTCGCATGGTGTTAGGCATGTCTCATGGAATAGTTCATGCAGTCATCACAGTAATTCAATGAAGTAAGTACTACTGCTACTCCCACTTACACACAAGAAAACTGAGGTTTAGAGGGATTATTTAGATTAACAAGGGGACATGCTAGAATTAGAAATCAGATCATTTGGGATCCCTGGGTGGCGCATCAGTTTGGCGCCTGCCTTTGGCCCAGGGCGCGATCCTGGAGACCCGGAATCGAATCCCACGTCGGGCTCCCGGTGCATGGAGCCTGCTTCTCCCTCTGCCTGTGTCTCTGCCTCTCTCTCTGTGTGTGTGTGTGTGTGACTATCATAAATAAATTAAAAAAAAAGATTTAGAAATCAGATCATTTGACTCTAGAGGCCACACAGTGGAACATGCAGTTCATGGAATTCTTTTGAGCACTGCCAGAAGTTTATTTTACAATAAACTCAATGGGAAGGCAATGGCTGGTTGCAATAATGGACAATAGAAAATAGAAGAGGTCTGTGAGTTTCTTTTTCCTTTGCCCAGCCCTATTTTGTTTAATTAAAATATATTTGACATACACTATTGTGCAAATTTAAAGTGTACTTGTTGACTTCACACATTTACATAATGCAGTATGATTGCTGTGGTTGTTAGCACCTCTGTCACATTGCGTATCATTTGCTTCTTGTGGTGGGAGTAACTAAAATCTTGTCCCTTAGAAAGTTTAATTTTTATAATACAATCTTGTTATCTATAATCATTACACTGTACATTATATCTCTAGGACTTTTTTCCTATGTTTTTCCTTCACCACCCAAGAGTCCTTCTTTTTATTTATTTATTTCGTTTTAAAATTTAAGTAAAGTTGACACAATGTTATATTAGTTTGGGTGCATGACAGTGGTTCAACATCTCTATACATTAAGCTGTGCTCACCCCAAGTGTAGCCACCACCTGTCACCATGCAATGCCATTACAAGATCATTGACTATATTCCCTATGGTGTGCCTTTATTTTCGTGCCTTATTCATTCCATAACTATAAGCCTGGATCTCCCATTCCCCTTCACCCCTTTTGTCCATTCCCCCACACCCTTCCCCTCTGGCAACCGTCAGCTTGATCTCTGTATTTATGGGTGTGAGTCTGCTTTGGGTTTATTCATTTGTTCTGCTTTTTGGATTCCACAAGTCAAGTCATATGGTAGCTTTCTTTCTCAGTCTGAATTTTTATTTAGCATAATACCCTGTCCATCCATGTAGTCACATATGACAAGAATCTCATCCATTTTTACAGTTGTGTAATATTTCAGTATCTGTGTGTATACATACATATATAGATAGATATACAAGTATGTATGATCTTTTATGTAGATATCCACATATATACACACATACCTCATCTTCATCCACTTATCTAATGATGGACAGTTGGGTTGTTTTCATATCTCAGCTACTATAAATAATGCTGTAATAAATAGGGGTGCGTATATCTTTACAAATTAGTGTTTCATTCCTTTGGCTAAAAACACTAGTGGAATTATTAGATCATATGGTATTACGATTTTTAATTTTTTTAGGAACGCTATATTGCTTTCCACAGTGGCTGCACCAATTTACAATCCAACAGCATACCAGGGTTCCTTTTTCTCCACATCTTCACCAGCACTTGCTTTTCTTTTCTTTTTTATTTTAGCCATTCTGACAAGTGTGAGGTGATATCTCACTATAGTTTGGATTTGCATTTCCATGATAAGTGAAGTTGAGCATCTTTTCATGTGTATGTTGGCCATCTGTATGTCTTCTTTAGAAAAATGTCTACTTGTAGCCACTCCACATTTTTAATTGAATTATTTGGTTTTCTTGGTGTTGAGTTGTATAACTTCTCTACATATTTTAGGTATTAACCCCATATCGGACAGATCATTTGCAAACATCTTTTCCCATTTGTAGGTTACTTTTTGGTTTTGTTGATGATTTCCTTCACTGTGCAAAAGCACTTTTAATTTTGATGTAGTACCAATGGTTAATTTTTGCTTTTGCTTTCTTGCCTGAGGAAATGTTGCTACTGCCAATGATGAAGAAATTACTACCTGTGCTCTCTTCTAGGATTTTTTTTTAATTTTTATTTATTTATGATAGTCACACAGTGAGAGAGAGAGGCAGAGACACAGGCAGAGGGAGAAGCAGGCTCCATGCACCGGGAGCCCGACGTGGGATTAGATCCCGGGTCTCCAGGATCGCGCCCTGGGCCAAAGGCAGGCGCCAAACCGCTGCGCCACCCAGGGATCCCTCTTCTAGGATTTTTAGGGTTTCAGGTCTCACATTTAGGTCTTCAATCCATTTTATTTTTGTGTATGGTGTTAGAAAGTGGTCCAGTTTCATTCTTTTGTAGGTAGCTGTCCAGGTTTTCCCGGCACCGTCTATTGAAGAGACTGTTTTTTGCCCATTGTATCCTCTTGACACCTTTTTCATAGATTAATTGATCATCAAGCATGGGTTTATTTCTGGGCTCTGTTCAGTTGCATTGATCTATGGGTCTATTTTTGCGGTAATACCATTACTGTTTTGGTTACTATGGCTTTGTGGTATATCTTGAAATCTCAATTTGTGATACTTCGAATTTTGTATTTCTTTCTCAAGATTGCTTTGGCTATTTGGGGTTTGTGTGATTCCATACAAATTTTAGTGCTATTTGTTCTGGGTCTGTGAAAGATGCTGTTGGTACTTTGATAGGGATATCACTGAATTTGTAGGTAACTTTAAGTAGTACGGACATCTTAATGATATAAATTCTTCCAATCCATGAGCATAGACTATCTTTCCATTTTTTTGTGTTGTCTTCAATTTACTTAATCAATGTTTTATAGTTTTTAGGATATAGATCTTTCACTTCCTTGGTGTAGTCCTAGGAATTTTATTATTTTTGGTGCAACTGTAAATGGAATTATTTAAATTTTTCTTTCTGCTACTTCATTATTAGTGCATAGAAACTCCACTGACTTCTGGGTAGTAATTTTGTACAGGACTTATTTTTATTTTATACTAGTTTCAAGTCTCTACCTTTAAACATCTTTCCTGTTCCCTTACCCTTCAGCTCCTTTTAACTACCACTCTACTCTCTTTTTAAGAGTTCAGCTCTTTTAAATTACATATGTAAGTGATATCATAGAGAATTATTCTTTCTCTCTCTGACTTATTACACTTAGCATAGGTCCTCAAGGACCATCCATATTGTCACAAATGGTAGGATTTCCTTTTTCCCATGGCTGAACAATATTTCACACATGTATATATATACACACACACACACACACATATACATCATATATATGTGTATACATATATATATATGTCTTCTATGGGCACTTAGGTTGTTTCCATCTTTTGGCTGTTGTGCATAATACAGCAATAAACATGGGAGTGCATATGATTCTTGAATATTCTGTTTTCATTTACTTTAGGTATATACCAGGAAGTGGAATTGCTAGATTATATAACAGATTTGTTTTTAATTTTTTTGAGGAACCTCCATATTGTTTTCTGTAGTGGTGGGACAAATGTATATTCCCAAGAGTGTACACGGTTCCTTTTTCTCTATATCCTCAGCAACACCTGTTATCTCCTGTCTTCTTGATGATAGCTATTTTAACAAGTGTAAGGTGATATCTCATCGTGGGTTTGATTTGCATTTTCCTCACAATTAGTGATGTTGAGTGTCTTTTAATGTTGGCCATTTGGATATCTTCTTTAGAAAAATGTCTATTTAGTTCCAATGCTAATTTTTAAATCTTTATTTTTATTTTTTTGCTATTCAGTTGTGAGTTCTTTATATAGTTTGGATATTAACCCCTTGTCTGACATATGGTTTGCAAATATTTTCTCTGGTTTGCAAATATTTCTCACCCTGTAGGTTGCCTTTTTCATTTTGTTGATTGTTTCTTTTATTATGAAGAAGACTTTAAGTTTCATGTAGTTCTATTTGTTGATTTTTACTTTTGTTGTTTGTGCTTTTGGTATCAAAAGCAACCCAAAAAATAATTGCCAATAAACTTCAAGGAGCTAATACTCCTCTGGATTATTATTTTTGTATAACTAGTAGTGCAATTGCTGGATCATAGGGTAATTCTATTTTTACATTTTTAGGGAACCTCCATACCGTTTTCCAGAATCACTTCAAGTTGATTTTTGTGGATGGTGTAAGCTACGGTCCAATTTCATTTTTCTGCATGTGTTTATCCAGTTTTTCAAGCACCATTTGTTGAAAAGATAATCCTATCCCCATTAGGTGTTCTTTGCTCCTAGTCAAATATTATTTGACTTCTGAGCTCTCTATTCTGTTCCATTGGTCCATGTGTCTATTTTTATGTCAGTACTGTACTGTTTTAATTACTATAGTTTATAGTATAGTTTGAAACCTGAAAGTGTGATGCTTCTGGCTTTGTTTTCTTTCTCATGATTGCTTTGGTTATTTGGACCCTTTTGTGATTCTATGCAAATTTTAGGATTTTTTTTTCTCTTTCTGTGAAAAATGCCACTGGAATATTGCCAGGGATTGTGTTGAATCTACAGATAGCTTTGCGGGGGGGGGGGGGGGAGGTGTCAGCACCATGGAAGCATGAGTTATTCCTTTTTCCTTTCCTCTTTTATTTGCAACTAATTGGTCATTCATGATGCAACAGAAGTGCCTCTGCACATTACACCAGAGCACACAGGAGGTTTCTACCAACTGTGATTCAGAAAGTAGGAGCACTGAAACCTGAAAGGCACTATAGATTTAAGGGAGTCCATGAGTCTTCCCCATCTTCACTTGACACAATAAAAGGGGAGTGGGGCAGGAAGCAAAAACAGAGAGTTTTTGCCCCAAACAGGGCAGACACCTAAGGAACATAGAAAATTGTGGAAATCTAGCCAGCCCGATGGAAAAGCAGGCATCCAATCAGAGCAGGATGGAGATGAGTTTGGAGACAGAGGAGAAGGAGGACCTCGAGGAGTCAGTCCCATTCCTTAGGGTGACACTGTAGTGCCCTCAGTTTTTGTCAGCAGCAACAACAGTGACCTCCCACACAGAGCGGGTAGAAAGCAGAACAGGTGGGAGTGACTGACCACCTGGGCTGGGCAGGTCACAGGTGGAGGAACCGGTTTCTTTCCAGCAGTGTGGCTTTCTGAGGATGGATCTCCATCACTGGGTAGAAGGAGAGGAGAGAGAAGGGATAGAGGCAGACAAGAATAACTAAGGTCTGCTTCAAGATTTCAGCAGGTCAGCCCATAAAACTCCGACGAGAGTATCCGTACTGGAGGAGCCCTCTTTCAGGCAGTGGGCACCCACAAAGCCCCAGATGCTAAGTCCACACCCTTCCCCCCAATCACCTTTCTCTATACCAGCTTTTTATTTTTATTTTTTAAAGATTTAATTTATTTATTCATGGGAGACAGAAGCAGAGACACAGGCAGAGGGAGAAGCAGGCTCCCTTCAGGGAGCCTGATGTGGGACTTGATCCTAGGATGTCAGGATCATGACCTGAGCTGAAGCCAGACACTCAATCACTAAGCCACCCATCTATACCAGCTTTTCAAAATCTGCCCTCCTCTGAGCAACCCCAGAACCAGTTTAGATAGAGATATCGAAAACTTGAGATATACTGCCACCTTGTGGAAGATAAAATTTTCTAACCACTAGTCTGTTGAACTGTAACGTCAAAGTGGACTAAGTGTGTTAAACTTTAGCTGCAACAGCAGAGGCATATTTCATCAAACACTATGAAAAGTCATGGCAGTATGGTATCACAAAAAGAAAATGATAATTCTCCTGCAGCAAAACCCAAAGATCAGAATATTGTGCTCTAACTGATGAAGAATTCAAAATAGCTGTTAGGAAGAGATCCAATTAGTTACTAGAAAAGTCACAAAGGCAATGAAATAAACTCAGGAATAAAATCAGTGAGTTCTTCACCAAATTGAAAATTTAAAAAGTACCAGACAGAAATTCTGGAGCTGAAGAATCCAGCGAAGAATGCGTTAGAGTTTAAGAAATAGGGCAGGGATCCCTGGGTGGCGCAGCGGTTTAGCGCCTGCCTTTAGCCCAGGGCGCGATCCTGGAGACCCGGGATCGAATCCCACGTCGGGCTCCCGGTGCATGGAGCCTGCTTCTCCTGTGTCTCTGCCTCTCTCTTTCTCTCTCTCTCTCTCTCTCTCTCTCTGACTATCATAAAGAAATAAAAACTAAAAAAAAAATTAAAAAAAAAAGAAATAGGGCAGATCAGATTGAAGAAAAAATTAGTAATCTGGAGGGCAAAAATTTAGAAATAATTCAGTTAAAAGAGAAGAGAGAACTAATAACTTAATTAAGAAGGTGAAGACACCCTATGATAGCTATTGGGTATGACAAGAAATACATATATAACAATAACTGGTGTACCAGATAGAGAAGAGAGAGAAAAGGGAACAGAAGGCATATTTAGAGAAATAATAGCTGAGAACTTCCCAACCCTGGGGAAGGAATTGGACAAACATGTCCAAGAACCTAACAGAACACCTATCTCAATGAAAAAGACCTTCTCCAAGACACATTATAATGAAATGGTCAAAAATCAGTTATAAAGATTCATAAACGCAGCCAGAGGTAAAAAGAAAGTATCCTACAAAGAAACCCCCCATTAGACTGTCAGCAAATTTCTCAGCAGAAATGCTACAAGTCAGGAAGGAATAAAATGATATTCTAAATGTGCTGAGAAATAAAAATTGCCAGCCAAGAATACTTTTATGGCAAAGTTATCCTTCAGACATGAAGGAGAAATAAAGGTTTTCCCAGACAAAAACTGAGAGAGTTCACCATCACTAGACCTGCCTTGCAAGAAATGCTTAAAGATGTTCCTCAAGCAGAAATGAAAAGATGCTACTTACTTACATAAAAGTAAATGAAAGTGCACAATACTAGTGCACTAGTATGGGTAGTGGGACTTGGAGTAGTTTGGACATTTTAACTATAGTAATTCTTCCAATCCATGAACACAAAATGTCTTTCCATTTGCTTGAATCTTCTTTGGTTTCTTTCAACAAAGTCCTATGGTTTTCATTACATAGATCTTTTACTTTCTTGGTTAAATTTATTCTTAGGTATTTTGTCGGTTTTGAGGGGATATCCCCATTCCATACTGTGAATGAGATATTTTTCTTTGTTGTTTTTCCACATTTCAGTTGTCAGCATCTAGAAATGCAACTAATTTCTGTATGTTGATTTTACATCCTTCAACCTTACTAAATTTGCTGATGAGTGCCAGTAGTATTTTGGTTGAGTCTTTGAGATGTTCTCTATGTAAAATTATATTATCTGCAAATAATGTCAATTTTACTTCTTCCTTTTCAATTGGATGTTATTTATTTATTTATTTATTTATTTATTTATTTATTTAGTCTTGCCTAATTACCCTGGCTAGGACTTCCAGTATTATGCTGAACAAGAATGGTGAGAGTGGGCATCTTTGTCTAGATCTTGATCTTAGGGGAACAGCTTTCACTTTTTCTCCATTGAGTCTAATGTTAGCTCTGAGTTTGTCATATGTGGTCTTCATGTAAGTTACTTCTATACTCAATCTATTGAAGGTGTTTATCACGAAAGAATATTGTATTTTGTCAAATGCTTTTTCTGCATCTATTGAGATGATCATGTGATTTTTATCTTTCCTTCTATTAATGTGGTATAAAACACTTATTGATTTGGGTATGTTGAACTCTCCTCACATCCTATGGATAAATCCCACTTGATCATGATGCATAATGTTCTTGAATTCGGTTTGCTAATATTTTGATGAGAATTTTTGCATCTATATTCATCAGGGATACTGATCTATAGTTTGTATAGTTCTCTTTCCTTGCAGTGTCCTTATCTGACTTGGTATCAGGGTAATACTCACCTTGCCTAACAGGTTTATAAGTGTTCTCTTCTCTTCGGTTCTTGGGAAGATTTTGAGAAGGCCTAGCGTTAATTTCTTCTTTAAATGTTTGGTGTTACTCACCAGGAAAGCCATTTAGTCCTCTGTGTTAGAGAGTTTTTGATTACTTGATTCCACCTCTTTTAGTTTTTGGTCTCTTCATACTTTCTATTTCTTCCTGATTCAGTTTTGTGTGTTTCTAGGAATTTATCTAGGTTGTCTAATTTGTTGGCATGTAATTGTTCATAGCAGTCTCTTATGATTCGTTATGTTTTTGCAGCATCAGTTGTAATGTGCCTTCTTTTTGTTTCTGATTTGAGTGTTCTATTTGTTTCCTTGGTTAGTCTAACTAAAGGTTTGGACATTTTATCTTTTCAGAAAACCAACTCAGTTATGTTGGTCTTCTCTATTATTTTTCTTTTATCTATTTCACTTATTTCTTCTCTGGTCTTTTTTTTTTTTTAAGATTTTATTTATTTATTTGAGAGAGAGAGAGAGAGAGCACAAGCGAGGGAAGTGGCCAGCAGAGGGAGAAGGAGAAGTAGACTCCCCACTGGGCAGGGAGCCTGACATGGGGCTCAGTCCCAGAACTCCAGAATCATGACCTGAGCTGAAGACAGATGTTTAACCAACTGAGCCACGCAGGCACTCCTTCTCTGGTCTTTATCATTTCCTTCTTTCTACTAATTTTGGGCTTATTTCTTTTTCTTGTTCCTTGAGATGTAAATTAAGTTGTTTGAAATCTAATGTTTTAATGGATGCATTTAACTCTGTGAACTTCCCTCTTAGAACTGCTTTTGCAAAATCTCATAAATTTTGATATGTTGTGTTTCCATTTCCATTTGTTTCAAGATATTTTATTTCCCTTTCAATTTCTTCTTTGACCCACTGGCTGTTTAGAAGTGTGTTTAGTTTATACATATTTGTAGATTTTCCAGCTTTCTTCTGGTTATTTACTGGTTTCTAGTTTCATATCATTGTGGTTGGAAAAGATAGCTAGTATGATTTCAATCTTCTTAAATTTGCTTAGACTTGTTTTTTGCCTTATCATATGACCTATGATAAATTTTCCACGTGCCCTTGAGAAGAATATGTATTCTTCTGCCAGTATTGGATAGAATGTTCTACATAGGACTGTTAGGTCCATTTGATCTAAAGTATGAATCAACTCCAATGTTTCCTTGTTGATTTTCCATCTGAATGATCTATCCATTGAGGAAAGTGGGGTATTGAAGTCCCCTACTTTTATTATATTGTTGTCTATTTCTCCCTTCAGATCTAGTAGTATTTGCACCTATATACTTGGGTGCACCAATGTTGAGTATGTACATATTTATGATTGTTAGATCTTGGTGTATTGACACTTTTATCATTATATAATGACCTTCTTCATTTCTTATTTCCATGTTTGTTTTAAAGTCTGTTTTGTCTGACATAAGTATAGTTATCCCACTTTCTTTTGGTTTCTATTTACATGTATGTCTTCTTTAGAAAAAGTACATATACTTCACTTTGAGCCTTCGTGTGTCCTTAAAGCTGAAGTGAATCTTCTGTAGGCATCATATAGTTGGGTCTTGTTTTTTTTATACACCCATCCATTCTGTGCCTTTTGATTGTATAAATACAACCTATTTAGAGTAATTATTGATTTGTAAGGATGTACTATTGCCATCTAATCTATTGCTTTCTGGTGCTTTTGTGTATCCATTGTTTATTTTTCGCTCTGCTTATGCCTCCTTTTGTTCATGGATAGATGTTTAATTAGTAATTGTTATGTAAATTGGTGATTAGGTTCATGAACTTGGTTGCCTGAGTCTTTTCCCAGGTTTAGAAAGCTTTCAGCTATTATTTCTTTAAATAAATTCTTTGTCTCCTTTTTTCCCCTCTCTTCTCCTTCTGGCATCCCAATTATTCTAATATTTGTCCTTTTGATTGAGTCCCATAGATCACTGAGGCTTTGTTCTTTTTTTATTTTTTTCTTTGTTCACTTCTGAATTCTTTCTAAATTGCTGTCCTCTGAGTCACTAATTCTATATTCCATTTGCATGACTCTGATACAGATGCTCTCTATTCATCTCACTCATTGAATTCTCAGGCTTCAGAGTTTGTTTGCTTTTTTTCTATAATGTCTTATCTCTTTGGTAGAGTTCATTTTAGTTCAGTAGTTTAGCTGTGTTCTTTTCCCTATTATCATTGAACTGAGTTTTCCTTTAGTTCACTGAATTTCTTCAAAATAACTATCCTGAATTCTTTCTTAACCAGTCAAATCACAGCATTCAGTAGCTATCCATTGATTTTTTTTGGGAAATCATTTATATCTTTTGGGGCTGACATATTTTCTTGATTTTTCATGTTCTTTATATTTTTGCATTACTAGTTTCATATTTGAAGCACACATCTCCTTAAATCTTTATTGATTCAGAGGGGGTAGTGATCATTGGCATTGCTGTAACTGGGATTTCCTCAGCTTTTTTTTTTTTTTTTTAGGTTTCATTTAAGTTAGTTAACATATAGTGTATTATTAGTTTCAGGTGGGGTTTTCTCAGCTTTTGAATGGGTAGACCTGGCTCCACTCTCCTTGCTCCCTCTTGTGTCAGAGTTGTTAGCTTTCGCATCTTTACTTATGACTCACCAGGCCAGCTGCTACATACCTCTCTTTTGATTTCCAGAAGGTGACGTTATAGTTCCAGTTTGTAGTGTCTCCCTTGCCCACAGATCCTTTTTTTCTGAGAGCCCTCTGATTACTGGACCTGCTCTCACTTTTACACTTGGAAGCACTCACAAAGACCCAGCCACAGACTGGCGAGAGGTGTGAGTTTAGCACTCAGGGGCATGAGTGGGGTGGGGAAGTTAAGCAAGATGCTCCAAAAGGCCTGTGGGCCTACTTCCTGGTGAAGTCCTGAAGCATCAGTAGGAACACATTTCTTCAATGCTCTTTGATACTCTTATCTGTTTCCTTCCTCTTCTCTTCCTTCCTTGTCCAGTCTAGTTGTGGATGTTCTGCCTCTGGGTGCTGCTGGAGGGAAATGGGTTTCTTGAGCCATGGCCTATAAAACTGGGGTAGTAGGAACTCATTCACAGCTTTCCATTTCCTCCATAGGAGAGGCTGCCAACACTGGACAGCTTAGCCCTATGCAGTGTCATCCTGGGTAGGGAGGGCTTGGGTAGCACTTTCTCCCTCTCCACTGTGTGCAAACTCATCCTTCCTCCCCACAAGCAGGGTGGATTTCTATAAATTCTTTCTTGCCCATGTGTGTCAGAATAGGCCAGCATGTTCTAGGTGTTTTTTTTTTTTTTCCCTTACTGGGGCAAGCAGTAAGCCTTTGCCACAGCCTTTACTATTTTGTTTGTCTATTTTTGAAAGCACAGGTAGGTAAGAGACCTCTCAGGTTCCTTGGTGTAGGGTGCTGGGTCCAGTAGCACCCAGTGAGGCACTTTTGTTCATGCACAAGTTTCTAATTAGTTGTTTAAAAACAGTGTTGGGGGGGTGGAGAACAAAGAAAAACATCTTATACCTCCATGATGCTGAAATCTCTTCCCAACAATTTTTAGGGAGCAATCTATTAAAGGTATTCTGACACAAAAATAATACTCAAATTCTGTAATATTGCACGGGTGATAACCTACTAGGTACTCTTCTTCACCTGCAAGAATCAATTTCTCTCTCTTCAATTTGATATCTTCCCCTCTCTGCCCACACCCCTACCCTGCAGTATATTTTAACATCTGGCTTTGGAGTTACATTGGGTGAGCATGCTGTCAGCAGCTGGAAAGCCAGCAGCAGGGTCCTAATGAAATCTGATTATCTCCAAAATAGCTGTATTTCACCATATCAGTCATAATAGCTACTACTTTTGGTGCTCTGAAAGATTTTTTTTGGTCAGATGTCAATGAGCTGTGGAGGAGTAGTGGACAGGGACTCTTTTCTTTGCCAATTGGGCTTTTGATATGAGGAGCCTGGAATGAATGGGAGGCAGTTGTAGATTAAGGTTTAAAAGATTCTGTTGTCCCCTAGAGGAAGGGTTATCTTTTTGGAAACCAAGACATCTAGGTCCATAGACCCTAGAGTTGTGAGAAGAGGAAGCACAAACTCCCCTGATGGGTCACTGCGAGTGCTATGCTTACTTTTACCTCTTGGTACCTGGACCCATGTAGTCTACCTATTAAGAATGGAGTACCATATAATGATTGTTGATTTAGAGTACATATTATATCCTGGAGAATGTTAACCAATCTTTGCAGGGTATCCTCTCCAACCTGTTGCCTCAGGTGTACCTTTTAAAAAGGCTATTCCAGGGCGCCCTGGGTGGCTTTGGCTCAGGGTGTAATCCTGGGATCTTGGGATTGAGTCCCACATCAGGCTCCCCATTCTCCCTCTGCCTCTGCCTCTCTCTCTCTATCTCATTAATAAATAAAATATTTTAAAAAATAAAAATTAAAAGGCTATTCCCTCACTCTATCAGTCCAGCAGCTTCTGGGTTTGGCAGCAAATGACAGGATCAGTCCATCTCATTGTTCTGTGTTTACTGCTGTGCCTCCTTTCTGTCGAGCAGATTCTTTGGTCCTTTATGGTGGTATGTAGGATCCTATGTAGTTGACCAATCAAACCCTTTGTAAGTTCTTGGATAGTGATGTTGGCTAAGGCCATGCAGCCAGGAAAGGTAAACACTTACCCATTCACCATAGGAGAATGTGTCTTCAAGGCTTTCAATGTGTTTACAACTCCTGTTCATCCAGCTCAAGTAACACAATGTCATCAATTCTAGTCAGGATTAATTCACTCCCTTCTTTTTTCTTTCTCTCTTTTTTTTTTTTTTTAATTCACTCCCTTTTCCAAGATGGAAGGGGTCTCAAGTTACTTGTCACCTAGTGGCTGCCTGGTTTCCCCAAAGGAAGGGGCTGTTATTAGGAGCTCAGTATTGGTCAGTTACTGGCAGATAGAACATTTGATACAAATGGTAGCTAAATCAGCCTTGGTGAGAAGGAGCCCACACTGCTGGACCCAAGTGTAACTTCTACCACTCTGCTACTCTGTTCAAGCTCCCATTGTACCAACCCTGCAGTGGCCAGAAGCAGGGGCACACTGACACTTTGCTAAGTCATTCTATTTGGTAGTACAGCGTCTCTTCTGTGACAGATGATCTCTGATGGGTAACACACAACTCAACAATCTTTGTTTTCATGCTTATTCCTATGGATCTATTTCACACGCCCTTTCCCCCAAACCTCCTCATCCTTCATCTTCCAACCTTTCTCTTTCCAGGCCTTTGGCTAATCAACCAAACCATCAGCAATGCCTATGAGTCCTTGGGCTGCTTTTCACACTGGATGCCCATGTATACAGCCCAAAGCTCTGCTCATGAGAAGGATCTCTTTTCACCATTATTTTTCCTTGGAGCTGAAGGAGAAGGTCAATAGCGGAAAATGAAACTGGGGCCAGCACTTATGCGGCTTATCTGTGCCCTCTGGCCCCATTCTTTCCCATGTACCACTTGCATCTTCCTATACATTGTTGCTGGGTCCATCTGGCCTTATGATTCTGTGGGTCTGGCAGATCCTAGCTCCATTCTGGATGTATGATCATTTTCCAGATCAGATGCTTGTCTCAACCAGGGCCCAGGAGCACCCAAGGAACTGTGTTTTAAATGATGTATAATTTTGCACTGCAGGGAGCAAGGTATGGTTGCAGACTCATAGGAAGTTTATGTTGTAATTCTCCAGCTGGGTCATGTCTTGGACACCACATGGCATCTTTTTCCATCGCTGACAGTTCCTGTATCGTTGGGTCTGCCAGGCAATATGATCCAAGAGGAAAGATCCCTTGCATTGCAAACTGGGCCTATGGCAGATCCCTCTTCTGTTCTGGGCCTCCCTCAAAGCTAGAAGATATCTGTGCAAATGGACTGAAATAGTGTTCCCAGTATGGAATATGCTGCCTCTAGAGTCTGAAGAGGCCTACCAACCACTGTGCTTGCCTCAGAGTTGGAGAGTTGTAAAATATTTATTTACTTTAGAGTACCTTAGATCACTGGATCCCTAAAAATGTTACTGATCTGGTAGGTCCCTGATTCTTCATAGGGCTTATCTATCACCATTGAGAGAATGTGTCTTCAAGGCTTTCAATGTATTTACAATTCCTTGTTCATCCTGCTCAAGTAACACAATGTTATCGATATGTGAACCAATGTGATATTATGTCAGATGAGACCCAGACCCTTTGTGACTGTATTATTATTGAGGGCAGGTGAGTTAACATTTATGGTACACTGTTATGTATTCCGTAACATCAACTTTCTGTCCCACCTAGTAGGGGTGAAAAAGAAGGCATTTACCAGATCAGTAGCCACATTCCATCTGCATGAGGCCTTGTTAACCTCCCCTAACAAAGATACCAAATCTGGCACAGCAGCTACAACTGAAGGTACAACTTGGTCAAGTCTGCAGTGGCCCCTGGTCAACCACCAAGATCCATCTGTATGGAACAGACTATTCAGTGGATATGCAATGGAGACCACCATTCTTGCATGATGTAGGTCTTTACGTGTGGCACTTAATCTTTCTCTTCTACCCAAGATGTATGTAATATTACTATCTTGGCTGAAAGTGGAGGTAATTTCAAAGCTTACATTTCGTCTTCCTTTCTACAACAGCTCTTACTCCACAGACTAAGGAACCTCTATGAGTATTTTTTTCCCAAACACTGCATCCCTGCCAGTTAAATATATTCAGGGATGCTAGGTAGATTTTTAAAACTGGTAGACTAGGAGTTAGACTCGGGCCAGGACTTAATTTATTACCTAACCCTTATTATGACCCCACTATAATGGGGGCAGGGGTGCATATTTGATCCCTAGTTATTATTGTCACCTTGGAAACTGTGCCCAATTATACTCAGAATATTGGCTATTTTCCATTTCCTGGCATATGGTTACCAACTAAGTCCCATTGGGGAAGCATACCATAGGCACATGCCATGGTAAACTAGGTCCTTCCCTCCTGGGGACTTGGTATTTCTGTGAGTGAGTGGGCTCTGGATCTGAGAAGTGACTCAGGACCAGAATCTGGACAAGAGTTCATGACTTTTTCTTGTGGTGGCTGCTCTCGGCCTCCTGATCATCCCTTTTGTATTTCTTTTGACTATGTAGATTGGCCAATGCCCTTATGAGCTGACCATCTATCTTGTACCTACCAAAGCCATGTTCCATTAACCATTTCTATAGAGATAAATGTGCTGTCCACTAATTAAGACCTTTGGCTGCCCCCTTGATCCTGCAGTTCATTAAGATAATTTACCCATGTTGCTCCTGACAGTTAAGTGCCACAGTCTAGAATCTATTATTGCAGGATCTCATCATCCTCTTTGTTATCAGGGCACACAACTCGGTATAACAGCATTTCCTACCATCAGCCCTGGTCTTCAGGAGACAGCTTGTACTGAGCTTCTAAATGATGGTATTCCTTTAAACAGAGCATTCCTTGTTGTTTTGGTAAATGGAGGAACCTCTCTGTACTGTTTTACATTACACAGTATATTCAGTCTAACAGACCTACTTCCCTGAGCTTCTTGATCCCTTCTTCCCTTCGTCTGCCTTGGAAGTTCTGTGGTACTTAGCTAGACTAAGCTAAGTGGCTGAGGCTTTATCCAAGTGTCCAAGAACTACCCTAGCCCTGTATCGACACAATCTCCCAAGGCGTCTGCCAGGGCTAAATCCGAAAAGTGCTTACATGTGAATAAACTCTCATGCAACTTTATGTTCCTTCTCCCTTGACCAGGATCCAGGCTCATCTGCACTCTCTTATCAGCTCCTCTGAGTTTATTTGAGCAAGATTCCACAGCAACTTTGGCAGGCCCAGCACTTGAGCCTTGTGTTGTGTCTTCTTCATGTGGGACCCAGGAAATTTAACAAAATCCCCTACCCCTGGACAAGCAGAGCAGGACTGACTCCATTTTGTGCTGCACCCACCTTGTGCTGACCTGCTTATTGCTTAGGGCACTGCCCCACCCTAGTCAAGCCCAGGTCACACCCTAACCGGAAATCCGGCTCAGTGATAGGACAGTTCAAATGGATACTTTAGGGTAAAATATAATTCAATCGGCCACCTGTGAGTGGACCAGCAAGACTGTGCAACTTTCTGCGTATCCCATTGGCCACTGGTCCCTATAAAGCTGCTACGCCTCTTAGTCTCGGGGTCCAAGTCCCTGCTCCGCTGCGTCGGGTATACTTGGACCCAGGCTGGAGCTTGTAAATAAACCCTCGTGTGTTTGCATCGGTGTCGGCTCCTTGGTGGTTTCTCGGATTCGCGATCTTGGGCACAACACTTCACCCTAATTATCAGCTTAGTGTCAGAGCAGGTGAATCACATGTATCCTGAGGAGGGTACATGTGATCCTTAGAGGTAGAAGTAAACGCAACCTCTTCAAGTAAGGGAGAGGAAGGCAGTGAGTGGTAGTTTAACAGGAAGAAATGGGTTACTTCTGCAGGTCCATAGCTAAGATATTCAGGTGCACTAACCGAGATATCCTCATTCCAAGTTTCAGGTCTTACTTCTTTCCAACCTTGTCCCTGACCCTGGCTTAGCAGACATGATGGTGCTGGAATCCAATCTTCTCTTGAGCTCTGCCAATCTTAAAGTCTTGGCCCTGATCCTCAGCATTTTCCATCCTCCAGCCGCATGAGGCGAGTCTTTCTATACGCTGTCAAGGAGGCCCTCTGGCTTTCATAAACAACCTTTAACTAGTGATTAATCACCCTCAGCATTTCTCTAAAGCATTCATTGCCCCCAACAACCAACATCTAATTCCACAGTCTTTTTAATTACTCTTCTCTAGAACTTCTCAAAAGCCTGAGACACTGTCCCTACCAGAGCATTCCCTGTATCCCATTCTGGTTAAGCACCACTGAAAGTTTCAACAGTTACATTGCTGGTGGTGATCCATGCTCCATGTGCCACTGGTAATAGGATCCTCCATTGCCAGCCTGCCAGTGAGTGATCAGCTCCAAAAACAAACAAGGGGTAGTGGAAGGAGAGGTGGGCAAGGGGATGGAGTGACTGGGTGACGGGCACTGAGGAGGGCACTTGATAGGATGAGCACTAGGTGTTACACTATATGTTGGCAAATTGAGCTTCAATTAAAAAAAATACAATAAGTAAATTACTTAATTTAAAAAAAAATCTGCTTCCTGAGACCATTCTTGGCTATTGCTGCCTTAGGTGGACTTCCCTGAAAAACAGACTGAGATGGAGACTTACCTGCAGGGTATTCACTGTGGTATCCATCAGGATCAAAACCTGAGAGTGTCCATAGGAAGTAGGATGAGACAAGAAGAGTTAAAAGAGCAATACAGTAACAACAAAGGCCTCTGCTGAGCTCAAGGGTATCACTGGAGCTGAGATGGCCTTTCAGAGTTGTCCAGCCTCAGGCTAGGGCTGGGCTTTCATAACTTGGATGTACGAGGTCTTCAGAGAAGAGTCAGGACTGAGGTGAATTAACTCTCTTAGGCTGATGGATATTCTAACAGCAACTCTGCTGAGTGGGCTCAGCCACCAACTCTGCTGGCAGCTGAGAGAATGTGTGTTTTGGCCCTAAAGGGTGCACCCTAGAACATTCTGAAAAGTCTAGCTTCTATCCCCAAATTTGTGCTGTTTCCTCCCTCTCCCTATAGATATATTTAAAAAAATATATATAGTATATCCTTCCACTTAAAAATATAAACAATATGTGCACACACTATATACTCACACACTCATTCTTTTTCTTAGATAATTGGTAGCCTATTGTACTGGTTAATTTTATGTGTCACCTTGACTGGGCCACAGGGGTGCCCAGACATATCCTTAAGCATTGTGGGTGTGTTTGTGAGGGTTTTTGGATGAAATTAACATTTAAATCAGAATGCTGAGTGAAGCAGATGTTCTCCCCAATTTGGATGGGCTTCACCCAATCAGTCAAAGACATCTTACAAATGTCAAATAAAAAGGCTGAGCCTCATCAAAGTAAGAATATCCTGCCTGTCTTCAAACTGGGACACTGGCTTTTTCCTGCTGTCAGGATTGAACTGAGTTTTTTAATAAATCTCTTACATTATTTTAAATATATCACCAACACCATGATTTTATTTAAAGGGATTTATTAAAAGCAATTGGCCCACATGATTATGAAGGCTGACAAGTCCCAAGATCAGAGTGAGACAGCAATCCGAGATTTAAAAGAGCCAAAGGTGAAGTTCCAGTCCAAGTCTGAAGGAAGGCCTGAGAACCAGGAAAGCCAATGGTATAATTCCAATTTGAAGGATGGCAGTCTTGAGACCCAGGATAAGCTAATGTGTCACTTTTTCTGAAGACAGGAAAAAGTTGATATTCCAAATTGAGGACAGTTGGGTAAACGGAAATCTCTAATTTAGAGGAGAATCAGCCCTTTTAGTCTATTCAGGCCTTCAACTGATTAGATGAGGCCCACCCACATTAGGAAGAACAATTTGCTTTACTCAGCCTATTGGTTTAAATGATGTTAATCTTATTATACACTAAGTCTCCAACTTACAATGACATAACTTGTAACTTTTTGACTTTATGATAGGGCAAAAGCAATGCATTCAGTAGAAACTACACATTTTGAATGTTTATCTTTCCCTAGGCTAGTGATTTGCAGTACAATACTCTCTTGTGATACTGGGTGGCAGTAGCGAGCCACAGCTTCCACTCAGCCAGCTATTTATTCATGAAGGTAAAACCAACAATACACTTAGGACCATTCCACCCAAATAAGCATTCTGTCTTTCACACTTGGTACAGTGTGAATAATAAACTACATGAGATAATCAACAGTTTATTATAAAATTAGCTTTGTGTAAGCTGGTTTTACCCAACTGTAAACTAATGTAAATATGCTAATGTAAGCAGGTTTAAGGTGGGGTAGGCTAAGCTGTGATGTTCAGTAGGTCAGGTTTATTATATGCATTTTTGACTTAGGATATTCTCAACTTACAACTGGTTTATTGAGGAAGATAGATCTATGAATACACAGTCATGCTACTGACTCTATTTCTCTGGAGAACCTTGGTATCTTGGTATCTTTACCAATGATACTACATACATAGAATCCTGAGAGTGGGTCATGGGTATGTATGAAATGTCTATTTTTAATTTTAAAAAATTTCACAAAGTTGGAGCACCTGGATGGCTCAGTCTGTTGAGCATGTGACTCTTGGTTTTGGTTCAGGTCATGATCTCATGGGTTGTGAGATCAAGCCCCACATCAGCGTCCTTGCTCAGTGTGGAATCTGCTTGAGATTCTTATTCTCTTTCTCCCCCTCTGCCTCTCTTCCTGCTCGCATGCTCTCTCTCTAAAATAAATCTTAAAAAAATTTTTTTTCACAAAGCTTGGCATATTCTTTTTAAAAAAATGTTAACAGTACATTACATTCCCACCAGCAATATATGACATTTCTTATTCCTCACATCCTCTTCAGCATGTCACCTGTTCTAAATTTTTGCTCATTATGATTAGTGAAAATAAAATTTAATTGTTCTTTTAACTTGCTTTCTCTGGCTACTAGTGAAATTAAGCATCTCTACCTATTCCTTGGCTACTGAGATATAGTTTTCATGACTTGCCTCTTTTTGTCATTTGCACAATGTTTTCTTTTTCTTACTCAAATATAATGGGAGATGAGACCCTTTTGATTATTTCTTGAAGTGAAACTATTAACTGGCCCAGAAGCTTCCCTAATTTTAGCACATCCTAACCAAACTCAAACTTAACCTTCTTTCAATAGCCACACACCCCACCACCCCAGCCCCAAAACAAAGAGAAAAGAAAAAGAGGGAAAAATACTGCCAGGCACTCTGTGTGGTACTGTTTATAGCTCCATGAGAGCTGGCACAGTAGGCATTTAAAGAACATTTGTCAAATGACTGAAGACCAAGGACTGCTCTAAATGTTCTGCTTTGTAGAACTTTTACACATCTCTGAACTGATGGAAATCCTAATAATCACAGACTGAATTTCTATGGCCTCAATTGAAGGAAGCTCAGAGTTAGATAAATATTAGTGATTTTTCTTACATTCCAGAGCCCATGAGGTAAAATTCATACATGCCACAAATCTAAGGAAATGTGTCAAAAAGAACATTTGGGGAGGACTAGAACGGTTAAAAAAACAAAGCAAAACAAAGCAAAAAAACAAAAACACCAACCTTGGTCTAACTGGAAGAGGAACCTCATCCACAGTTCAGAAGATAAGACCAAATACGAAAATGTGGGCCAATAATGAAAAATCAGAATATGAGAATGTTAAAACTTAAGAAAACAATTTAGCTTTGACTTTGGGATGGAACACTCAAGTGAAGCCCAACAGGATTTTGTGTTCAAAAGCAACTAGGTATCTGCCAAAATTAGTTTTCATCATTTGAGCAAGAATTGACCAGGTGAAAAACTTACACCTATCTTTATAAAAAATAGCTTTTGTAATTTCTCAATATGGATTTTAGAAAAAGATTTGTCATCTCCCACCTCAGATCTGTACATAACTACACTACCTGATACATTCATCTTGACTTGTGAAGTAACTGAGTTTTAGAACAATTTAGTGAATTTTTGAATATTCAAAGTAAAATATTAAGTATTAATTAAATAAATCAACATCAACAACTATTTAACAGTGATAAAATATACTTTTATTTACTTTGTTGAGTCAGAAGGTCGTAAAAAAATTATTGCTAAAGTAGATATCAGGCAAACAGAAAGGTACTTTAGAAGTCCAGTTACCTTGGAGTTTATTTAAACTAAGAGGAAAGGTCATAATGTTTTCATGCAATACATATTTGGTTCTTTAAATAACAACCATGACAAATAACAGAAAGAATTATGGAATGCTGCACTTGTGATCCATACAAAACACCAACATTGTGGATTGTACATAATTTAAAGAAATGTCTCAAATACTCTTTGAAATACTGTAGTAGCCAATACATAGAGGCATGCCTTCAGGTGGGCACAGGAATGCAGTTTAGAAAAGAAAGAGAAATATCATACTGGAACTACTCAATTTCTTCAAAATCACTGAGCAAGAAAAGCAACATTGAACTTTCATACTGATTTTACACAACTTTTATACAGTACCTTGACTTAAATCCAAGAGCAAAAGTTAAGACTCTCCTCCTCTATTTTTGGTAAACAAGTGCATGGTAAACTTAGATGACTTTTCCCCCTGGATTTTACCTGGGAGTGGCCTTTTAAATTTTTTATTTAAAAGAGGGCAGGTTTGGCACTTTTATACTGATGTCACCAATGTTAATATTTCTTGGGATCTCAGGAAGATTCATATTCTTTACAGCTGATACAGCACGGGCTGGAGCTCCTGCTAAGCCAGCCTGTATACAGAAGCAAATAAAAGAAAAAGAAAATGTACAACTCAGGTGTAGCTCATCAAGAAACACTAAAAATGGAGAACAATGATAAAAGATTCTCATATAACAAGCTCAGAGACCAGATGGTAGTTTGAATTGGTATGGGATGGCTACTTTGAAATTCTAATCTATAAAGAGAAAAACAGTTGACACATTAAAAAATACAGTGAATACATGCAGTGATAAGAACATAAAGATTTAGATACAAATTAACCTGTACTACTTAGATATCATATATAATATTCAAATGACAAAACTAGGTCTTCACCTATATCCTGACTTATGATATAAGCATGAAGCATATTTTACATTAGTTTCCTTTTTAAACATCTTTTGCAATAGTCATGATAGATTTGGGGTTTTGTTTTTGGCTTTTTGTTCTGTTTTTTTTTTTTTTTTTTGCTTTTAAAATAGCGTTTTATTATCAAAATGTGCTGTGAAATAAAAAATGAAAGTAATAGATCAAACTCATTTAGTTCCTTTTCTTAGGGCCAACCCCTTGAAACATTTCAAAACAACAAATTTTTTTTAAATTATTTTAATTATGGAGGGTCTTCTAAACTTTTCTACGAAAGTTCTGAAACACTGAAAAAAAAATCAGGCTTTTAAAGTAAGCCTCAATCCAGAGAAGAGTTCTTCCTAAAAACGAAACTGTAACAAGAGGATCTTTCCAACTCTTCCATGCATTAGAAAAAATATTAAAAAAAAATAATGATTAAAAGTACTGTGTCATATAAAGTATATCCAACATATGTTCAGTTTACAATATACAAATTTGGACAAAGAATAGTATTAAATGCAAAAGGTAGTATTTATATAATTAAATGAATTTTAAAACTTCCAGTAGCATTAGTGTCACAATATTTCACTTTCATCTTAATAGGGAAATTTATCATTTGTGAAATAATTTTGAAAAACATATGCTTAAAAATAAAAGAAAAACGCATATATGTCATATTTTTCAAATAGCTACAACAGTCTTCATACTTTTAAGGTTTAAGTTAGATTAATATTTCATCAATTTTTATAATAAAGCCAACAAACACATCTGAGTTCAGTGGCATACATCATCTTGACAAAAGCAGAGACAATTAGGTAACAAAAACAAATCTTCCACTTTGCTTAGATCACATATATAAGACAATGTCTGTGTAATTAGAAATACTAGTTTTAATGTCCCTTTCTGAAATTTTAGGGTTTTTTTCTTATGTAATCCTACCTCTTTTGTTAATTAAAATAATAATAATAATAAAGCTGTTACCTGAGAAAAATCTTGACTGATACAAAATAGGCCAGTGTAAACTATTTGCTGAATAAAGGATACAAACATTGTTAAGCAATGAAATAAAAGCCACGGATTATCAAGTCAGAATTGGAAAATAATAGAAAAATCAGTAAAATAGTATTAATAATAGATATGGTCCACACAGACAATAATATAAATGAAACACTCCATATCCAATTAAAGAATGAATAGGGCTGGAGTATTCAATTTTTATAATTTAATGGAGGAAAGTTGTTTTTGATTTACCTCTACATTTATACCTACCTGAAACAATGCAGTTATTTTTATACCCCCCAAAAGATACTGGAGATATGAATAAATATTGTTTAGGGTGGCATGTATCATATTCAAAAGGGTCTTTAACCTGATTATTTCAAGTTTAACGTCTAGCTACCAAAATTTAAAATGATTTAGGATCAAAGAAGGATCCAATTCAAAGAAGTTCACCATCTTGTAGGCTCTCTTCTTTTTACCCAAAAATATGTTGTCTGCCAAGGAACAAAAATTATTATACAAAATTACAGACATCCTGGAGCTAGTATCAGTTCTCCAGGTAGAAGGATTTTGTAATTCTTCTAATTAAAAAAACAATTTGTCACTATTTTTACTTGGATGTGTCTATATAGGATACAAATGATTAGTAGACTATAAAAAAGTATCGATAAGATATATGAATACAAATATTTTAAAGGACACAAATTACTAGAGGATTTTTATTATTGAGACAGAAAGAGAAAGAGAGGGTAGATATGTATGTATATTTTACTGGATACTATGATTTTTACTTTTAAATACAGTAAAAATAATTTTCTTAGTATTAAATTAAATGTCATTGTCAAGAAGCCTTCTTGAACAGCTAAACTGAACTTAAGCAAAGAAAATGAGAATAAAAGTGCATCCTGTTATTAAATTTCTTTAGATTAAGTTGTTTCTTTGTGACCAAAGATGGTGTCGACTGTTGGCTGCTAATGAGAATACATAAAGTCAATATAGCAATTGATTTAAATAGCATAATGTGCCAAGTTCTTATTATGTAAAACCAAAGGAAGTTTCTAAGTACAACAAACTACAATTCCTCTAAACATAAGCAGCAAGCCATAGACATGCAAAGGATGGTAACTATTCAGAACACGCAAATGAATTAAGAGAATCAAATTATTTCTCAAGCATGTTCAATACTTTTGTGTAGTATGTCATAAATTTAAATGGTAGGAAATAAAAAAAAACCTGTAATGCGTACTTCATTAAGTTTTAATTAAACTAACATTTTAAGAAATCAGATTTTACAGAATATATAAAAAATATTAAAAAGATTGTTGGTCAGTAAGTAGATGCTTAAATGAGCTATCAATATCTATATATTAAAAACGTAGGGCTTAGAAATAAGACTTCTCAGGTAGCCAAAACCAGAACTACTATAATTTTATTTTCAGACTTTCATTAAAGTGAAGTCTGAAACATTTTTATTAAAGATTAAAATATGAAAGAGGTAATTTACCATTAGGAGATCAGTTTACCAACAGAGAGGTATAAAATAATTTTCATTTTGTTAAGATTTTTTTCAGTAAGATATTATATTCAAAGCAACAACTTTTACTAATTAATTTTTTGAACGCTAAAATTTACAGAAAGGAAGCTTACCTGACTTGTTAGTAGTATGTACAATTTAAAAAGTAAAATTAAGATATTTCTGACAGTACACATAACTCCTAAAGATTTAAGATTACACAGTTGATACCAAGCAGAAATAAAAAGAATGAAACCCTACTGGAGAAATAACTTGTTTCCATCTATGTTGTTATACTCGAGCACCACCATGGCAGGTAAACTGCAGCAACTCCACTAACAAAAAAAAATATATGAATCCAAAGCATTTAAGATTATGAACTGGATGAAAGAATGAAGTACAGTATATAAAAAAATGGTCATGTTTTCTCTCCCATGAGTTTAAATAAATTAACAGAATTAAGAGAAAGAAAACAAAATGAAGTCTGCAAGTATACCAAAATGAGGCCAAACAGATAGAAGACTTATACAGACATACTCTTGGAAATTTCAAGCACTTGAATCACAAAGATAGTAATGGATGGATATGATTTGTTTTTGATTTTGTTTTTAAATTGCCAGACCCAAAAATAAACAAAATATGTGCAAGCAAAAGTGAAAAAGCAGCATTACTAAAATATATTTCAAAGAATCGGAAGGCTCCCTTTTCCTCATGCAATAAGCAATTAACTTTCTCGAAGGGAAAAGGAAAGAATCTAGATATTTATTTCATCTAATACATAAAATACTATCCTACCATCTTAAAATATTTTTTTCACACTTTACATAGAGTAAGATGGTAGTGGAAATAATCCATACATACTAAAACCTTTTACCCACCCTTCCTGCTTGAAGTTGCTATATGCACATTCATAATTTTGCCCTAACAGCAAAGTGAAAGAACATCAACATTAATAAACACAGTATTAAATGGTTTCAGACTCAAAATCATTAACAAAATAATGGCAGCTTTTGAATGTATGTTTTGAGCAAAACGGAAAAAGTCAGTATTTTAATTTCTGAATGTAAGGTAGACTAACTCTTAATCTGGGAATTTGTAATAGGTTTGCTCTTTGCTTTTAAAAGCAGTGCTTTAATATTCCAATTATAAACAAACAGGTTAGAAATGCTAATGATAACCCTCTAGTAAGGACTATAACATTTAATAAAAAATTTTATCAAAATTAGAATATTTAAAAATCTTAAAACCTTCTAAATTATATAATCCATTTAATATAATATTCAATTTAGTTTTAATTTCTACTACAGCTTTGCCTGTGTGAAATAAATATAGCAGACTAATGTCCAGTTCATGGATTTTATTTGCCAACCATTATAAGTGAATTCAAGGGTCCTCATCATAATTTTGTAGAAGAACAGAGTAAACTTCATTGTCAAGGTAAGAAGCAGAACCAACTCACAAGCTGACTTTCCAGCATCATTGTATGTTAGGGCCACTTTTCTTATTCTCTGTCCTTTGACAGTAAGTATTTGATTTAAAAAGAGAAGAAAGCTAATTACTAGTTCCAGTGATGGAAGTTAACAGACCCAAGTGGCTCTTTGCTAGATAATGACAATTTGACATAAATTAAAGACTAGAACACAGAAATTGGCAGTGACCTGGATCAGTGGAATAAATGAGACCCTTATGTATTTTCTATTCTAGGGATGAAGTAATATAGATCTAAGGACCAAAAATGGTACTCTCAGTTTTGTGACAGAGCCTACAATCTTGGGATAAGAAATTAAAAAGCTGCCTGTGTGTTGCTGCTTCTCAAAAACATACAGAAAGTAATAATCAGTGGCTAAAGAGCAATGCCAAATTCTCAGTGGCCTTTTTCTAATTAGTAACGTGGGCAATCCAACTTGTTGAATTTATATATATATATATATATTTTTTTTTTTTCCTCTTTGGGACTCAATAAAGTATTTTCATTTTGAAATTTTGAAATGGAGTCCTATAAGCATTTTCAGTTTTCATTTTTACACAGCTTTGTACAAAAAAAGCCGCTCACCATTTAGATTCAAAATTTTTAAAAATAATTTACACAGTTAACTTTGGGTATGAAAAATGCATAGGAAAAAAAAAAAGAAAAGAAAAATGCATAGGAAATGCCAGAGAAAATTTAGTTTTATAAAGCTAGGAAACTATTAAAAACATTTTCAATATGTGGCAATATGTTTTGTAAAAATATCCAAGGTTTACAATATTTTATTGAGTCTTAGTATAAAGTTTGGATGTCAGAAGGTTGCTACCCTGAAAATCCATTTTATTTTGGTCAAAATATTTAATTACAATTTCTAGAACATTTAATTCAATTTTAGAAGATTTGTTATCTTACGCTTTTTGTTGGCCACTTTTAACATGCCCATGTTAATTAGTCAAAACCATAAAAGCAATTCTGTTAAGACTTTGGAACTGAAAACCATTATGTGGGGGAAAATACTATTTAAACCGTCACTATTCTATCTAAGCTTTCATTGCTTCTCACTTTGTATGGAAAACTCTAAATGTTCAGTATTTGGTTTTAAAATTCATAGCCTCCAGAATCCAGCAGGCAATTTGATGTTAGACTCCTAATTTAGAAAGATGGAAAAAAAAAAACCTATCTGTGAGAGTTAAATTAAGATTAATTCTACCATATGATGTTTGAAATAAACTCTACATTTTTATATACAAAGTAAACTGTCATTTCTACAAATGTAATTTGTCAGTTAAATGACGATGTTTAAAAAAAGAACAAAAAATTTAAACTTTCTTTTTACAATGCAGGCAGACAAAACAGAACAAACATGACATCAATGAAACACTAGTAAAATACAGTAAGTCCAATAAAAGATGAAGAAACTACAAGGAGAAACTAGAATGGAAAATAGGCTACAGGGACTACATGGGTTCATTAACACAAAGAATTTTTGAGTCTGGCCTAAATAATTAATTGCCTTTGACATCATTTTGCTTTCCCTTTGTTAAAGTACAGTTTTCTCAAAGTCAGCAATACCTTGTCTACCTGTCCTGTCTGGGAGATTGAAAGATAAAGGTCTGTAAGAGAGAAGAATGGAAAGAGCTAGAAAGATCAGGATGTTCAGAAAAAAAGAAGACTGACTTTAAAAACGTAGTGACTATTATTCAGACTCATTTATCTCATTTATATTCATCTTAAATATAACATGAAATACATAAAAGCTAATAAGTCTCCCCAACTCCACCCCTCTACCTCCACCCCCAGGGAGTCCTTTATTCCTAAGAAGATTCCTAAGTGCCTCTTATACTTCCCCCAAATCCCACCAACCTCCCAGCTTAAACCCTCCTTTTCCCAGACCCCAGTGTCACAGTAAACCATTTTTCTTGTCAAATCAGGATAGACGAAAATACATTCAGAGCATATCTTTGTTTCTCCTCTCTTTAAAGGTCTGGGAGGTCTTTGCTTCTACCTGTCTAGGTACTGGGAATTAAACTAGTTCACTTTCGACTATCACCAGAAATACACTACCTTTAAGACAAAATAATAAAATCTTTGATTTCTGACAGAGTAAAGGCATCTAGCTAAATCCATGTTATATCTTAAAAACTGTATCTTAATTATATCCAGGCTGATTTTAAAAAGATATATGCTATTGTGAATACCACTTAATCTTAAAAGTATGATAGCCATGTTTTTTCATCAATCATGATATTCTGAATTTTAAATTTTTCTTGACAAGTTTTTGCTTGCATACTAAATTTTAACTAAAATTTAAGTAAGAGATTATTAAAGCTTATAGATGACCAAATAATTTTGGATTATTCTGCAATTATATATTTGGTATATATATCCAGTTTAAGTAACATGGAAATGGAACCCATATGAAAAGTCTAACATTTTAATGTGTCTGGAATAAAGGTGGTACTCTTCCAAACATAATATGAAAGTTACTGAAGAATTACACAAAGTCAACATTTTTTTGGCATTATCTATTAAAATATGATCAGGACTAAATGGCCTCATGTTGATTCAAAATCCTACTTTGTAATTAAAATATTAGCAGACATCACATATAGAGAAACACTTCATTAAAAAACATAATATTGTGGTTTATTCCCAAACTTTAGACATATTTTCTAGTAAAAGAGAAAAACTAATTTGTAGCAGATAATACCTGACTATACAAATTGAATTATGATCAGTGGATGAAAAATACTAGTAGCTTTTCCACCAGTATTTTAAATCATTTTAAGCAGAATTGTTTCTGTGAAGAGTTAAGTTACAGTATTCTTTGAACTACTTCCATTGAAAATGTAAACTCTGTATTTTACTGCTCCTTACAGATAAGGAAAAACTGCCTCATGAACAAAGTTTTACTGGACAATCAGAAAGCAAATATCCATTTTGCAATTATTATAGGTCCTTAATGACTTCTGTCAGTATTGTAAATAGCAAACCAAGGAGAAAAAGAAAAAAAAGGGGGGATACATCAATAAAAAGAAGTTAGAAACCTGGAATATGAACATTCCAGACAAAAAGGTCAATATATTTTTTACAAATGATTACACAGAAGTCATAAATTACCACATATCCACTCCTTTTTGACAGATTATTAATGGATTGTGTCACTGTTTGCCTCTTGGCATTTAGGATCTATATCTATAGGTTTTTGTAAAGCAAGTTTTAACAGATTACATGAACTATGAGTTATCACTTAAGACTTTATAGCTTAGAGGTCAGAGTAAATCTTTTACTATACTAAATAATAAAAGGCAAGCCAACTGTACTAAATAATATTCTGAGCTCTTTTCCATGTCATAAAACAAAACTTTTTGTAATCTAGTTTGTTTTCCCTTTTCAAAAAACCAGTATTTTAAAAATTGGCTGTAGAACCCATAAAAACTATGTTGGTATTTAAAAGAGTCCTAATTATAAGCTCTTCACAATTACAAGCTTCTTCTCTAGGCAACTCATAGGGATGGTAAAGTGAGATAAAGAGAAATGCAGGACTATTTAACTTTAAAATAGAGCATTGGCAAATGTTTTTATACAAAGCTTCAACTGTTTCCAACCCTCAGATGTTCGATATCCACCATCCTATATTTCATTCAATTCCAATGAATATAGTATTATATTTAAACCGATCCTTTGCAGTGCCAACAAGATAAGAATTCTTTACAACTTGTCTGCTATAAATTAATGCTAGCATATTTTTAGTATCTTGCTGCTTTTGCAGTATAATTTACTTTAAATTAACCAAACACCTGAACTTGTATTTATAATTATAAATAAAAGTTATTTTTCTGAGTTATGACTATAAATACCAGAAGTAACAAGTATAATGTTGAATGACATATCAAAACTATTCATCTTTCTAAACCTCCATTATAGTAATAAGAAACAACCAAAACAATGTGAGCTTCAATGGCTCAACTAAAGTACCTGTTATTGACACTCAGCCTAATATTTCAGGAAAGACTCATGAAAATTCTAAAGTAGGATTTTATACAATGCTAAAGTGCTGGTTGATCCTCAAGCACCTAATCGAGTAGCACAAAGCTAGACATGTGTAGCTAACTAAATTACTCCTTAGAATGCAGAAAAAGCCATGAATGTATGTATCACTGTATAAAACAGCCAACTTGTCGGTGACCTCCAGGAAGGATCCAGAATTCAAAGATTAAGGCAATTAATTTCTTTTTTTCAGTGTTCACTGAGGCTTGCAAAGCACCAATTGTAACTTGTAACATTACTTCCTCATGAGAAGTAATTTCCTCTCTTATCCTTTTCCAGAAATAGTTCTGCGACACTAAACTCATCTCTAAAATATCAAGTCTGAGATTTCCTTGATGATTACTAAGGTTTTGTAAAGCAAATAATGATTTCATTCTTCAAACAGGCCATTTCTTTTTTAAGCTGTTAAGAATCTAGAATTGTGTTTATTACCCAAGGCAGTTACAACCATAACCAAAAAAAGAATACACAAAACTATCAGGTAGATAGTAGTCACAGAACATTTAACATACTAAGATATGTACATTCCATTTTTAAAAAACTGAATAAGCCTATCAGCTGTACTTAAAGGGTGATACTGAAGGACAAACAGTGAAAGCTACACATCATGCATAATTTATGATCATGCTTACTACCTCCATTAACTAAAGCACTTTCCATTCTTACCTCAGATTTCTCCAGTTTATTTTGTGCATCAATTTGTGTAACAATCTCATTCATGTTGGTCTCCAATACCATTCCCCCCATCACCATTTCTGCAAGAATATTGTGAACCTAAAGGGAAAAATAATACACGCCCATAAAAAAAAATTCACTACAAAAACGTTCATGACTCCAGCAGCTTTTGTTTCAAACACTGCTATGCCTATTTCATAAGTATGAAGTGTAAAATAAAAATAATTTAGAGGGCTACTAATATATGTCTGCTACTACTAATCAGCCTGAGACAGTTACAAAACCTCTTTAAGTCTTAGTTTAATAGGCTGTAAAACAGGTATTAATAGTGCCTTCTTCCTAGATTGTTGAAAGGATTCAATGATTGTTGAAAGGATTCCACTCCATGGAAGTGCTCAGAACAAAGTAAATGATCAATAAACACTACCTAACCTATTACTATAACTAGGTTAATGCTAAAAAAATTATCTACAATGGCCTTTTATGCCATATTCTTAGCCAATAATCATAAAGTTATTTTATGCTCAAGGCATTTAATGAAGTTATGTGGCACTATAACAAGCTCCTGATTGAAATAAAGTAAAATTTCTTTTTTATTGTAGGTACTTTAATAATGTTTTTATCCCAAATACTTTCATACAGGCAATACTTAGATTTTGTTTTAAAAATATAATCAAATATATCTTACAATACTAAAAATAGCATCTTCCACTGGGAAGAAAAAATATAATCCAGCTGTTTTTTCATAGGTGTTTACTGAATCAAAAATTACCAACTCAAAGCTAAATTAGGGTTTCACAGAAGAGCATACTTTGCTATAATTTTTTAAAATAATGTGGTAATAAGAATGGAGACTCTGAAATTAGGTATGAATACTGACTCTACCACATATTAGTTGTATGTCCTTTAGTACACATACAATTGTTACCTTATCTGTAAAATAGAGATAAAAATAATATAGACACCTCATACAGTCATAAGAAATTAAATAATTCATGCAAAGTACACCTCATACAGTCATCATAAGAAATTAAATAATTCATGCAAAGTATGTACTATAGTACCTAAAAGATATTATAAAGTAATTTTTTTATTTTAAGATTTTATTTATTTTAGAGAGCAAGCAAGTATGAGCATGAAGGGAGGGGGAGAAAGGGAGAGAGAGAGAGAGAGAGAGAGAGAGAGAAAGAGAGAAAGAGAGACTGAGAGAGAATCCCAAGACGATTCCCTGCTAGGGATGGAGCCAGACATAGAGCTCCATCCCACGACCCTGAGATCATGACCTGAGCCAAATCAAGGGTCAGGTGCTTAACCGACTGAGCCACGCAGGAACCCCAAGTAGTTTTATTTTAAACAAAAACTCGTTTTGGTTAAATACATAATTATATTATTTTATTTTCATTCCTTTATAAGACTGCTTGCAAATGTATTCATGATTTTTAAATCCTATCATTATTTACTAATTTTTCATTTTGAAAAGATGGACACCTCATGTACAACTCTTGAAGAAAGGATCACAGAAATTACTTTTCTTGTAAACAAAACCAGAAGCCACAATTGTTTTAAAAACTAGTGCTAAAAAAAATAAATAAAAATGAATCCTAAATACCATCATTTCTAAGTGCTAACTCTTTTGCAACTAAATACCATTTATTAAAACTATGTTTTGGTGCTACACTCATGGTATTTAATTCAATTCTCACATCAACCTTTGTTACAGTTCAGAGAATAAGCCAGCCCAGTTTGCTCAAGACACAAAAACTAGTATGTAGCAAATGAACAATTAAAACCTAAGTCTGAGTGATCCAAGTCCAATTCCTTGTTTTCTTCTGTTAACAATAATACATGAAATTGATACAGCAAATTAATTTTTAGTCATAATCTATGAAGATTCAATTAAAGATCAAGAAGGTTACTGGATGATAAACTATAACTACCCTACAATAGCTAACATATAATATATGGAGGAAAAGTGTTCCAAAAGGAAGGCCATAGGCAATGGAAGAATTCATTAAAACTTCTGTTTTAGCAGTGGAATCTCTCTCTCCTTTTTAAAACAAATTCTCATGAGAAAGCACAATTTGTAATACATGCTGATAAAAGTATAGCAACTCCACCAACCCCACTTTGCTCAGGTTTATGCATTTACTACTGCCTTTTCAAAAATATCTCAGAAACACAATCAGATCAGTGGAAGCCATAGATTTCAGTATTTTAGAAATGTTTACCAAGTTTAGAGGTATTAAAATGAATAGCCCACAAATGTGGGTCATACCCAAGAAATTCTAAGAACATATGTGCCAATACAAGAAGGACTAGGATGTAAATCTGTCCTCAAAATAAATATAACTCCTATGAAACCAAATTTAGAAATCCAGAGAAGATAAAAAATACAAATGAGACCTGTGAGCTAAATCCTTAAGCATAATCTCATTTATTAGAAATATAATAAACGCCTAAAGAATATATTCTAGATGAGGAGATATATTACGTAGGAGATTAATAGTATGGGATGAGTCATTAATTGGGAGATGAGTCCAAAATTATCAAGGTCATGACGTTCAAATAAGGTATGGAGGGATCATTTAGAAGCTGTCCAGTGACAGAAAACTTCATGTTCCAAGAATTGAGAGGAATTTTTGGCAGACTTCATAAGAGAAAGATGATAAAAGCTTTGCTTTCAGATTTGCCCTAACACATATAGCTGACATATTCTAGTATTTTGTTTTATAAATTTTACCTAAAACAGATTTTTTTTTTTTAAAGAGAGAAAGAGAGTATGTGAGGGGCAGTGAGGAGAGGGAGAGGGAGAGAGAATCCTAAGCAAGCTCCACACCTAACAAGTAGCCCAACATGGGGCTGATCTCAGGACCCTGAGATGGTGACCTGGGCTGAAATCAGGAGTGGAACACTTAACCAACTGAGCCACCCAGGGTCCCTTACCTAAAACAGATTTTAGTGGAAATAAAAGAGTGATAACTATGCTTCAAATAAAACTCATCTACTAAACCCTTGATGTTTACCTAAGTGTTCAATGGGTTTTTATCCCCTTTTCTTGAATTTTTATAGGTTTTAAATGTTTTTAAAAATAGCAAATACCACATTAGTAACGTATTTTTGCTTTTTTGTTTGTTTTTACCTATATATGCCCCATCTACTCAACCACATAGCTTCTTATGGACATACACCATAACTGCTAATTTCATTTTTACTTTTAAAAATCATGCTATAAGCAAATAGTTAAAAGTTCAAGCTATATAGAAACTTACACATGAACAAGAAGTCTCCACCACCCTCTACTTGTTACTAGGTCTCTCGATCCAGGGATAATCACAGTTCATTGTATCTTAAACAGGTTTCCACCACTTTCTGAAAGTTCACTTCACTTTAAAAAAAGACCTACATCCAGGATCCCTGGGTGGCTCAGCGGTTGAGCACCTGCCTTCGGCCCAGGATGTGATCCTGGAGTCCCGGGATCGAGTCCCACGTCGGGCTCCCTGCACGGAGCCTACTTCTCCCTCTGCCTGTGTCTCTGCCTCTCTCTCTGTGTCTCTCATGAATAAATAAATAAAATCTTAAAAAAAAAAAGAACTACATCCATACCTGTTTCTGCTAACTGAATGAAATCCAAAGAGAATTTTCCAGAGTGGCTGCACTTTCATATATTTAGGTAGTAAATAGTATGTGTCAATGCAGAACTTGGAGACTTTTGCTTAGTATTACTCTTATTTAAAATTAAATGGTCTTTATTTTATTTTATTACTGTTTATAAAAATATTGCACAATTGTAGGTATCTAATGATTATATACAATTTTTTCTTCAAAATTATTTATCTCAATTATCATGAAATTCAAAAGTTAAAGAACAAGCCATGTGGTTTTTTTTTTTAATTTTTTTTTAACTTATTTATTTATGATAGTCACAGAGAGAGAGAGAGAGAGAGAGAGAGAGAGAGAGAGGCAGAGACATAGGCAGAGGGAGAAGCAGGCTCCATGCACCGGGAACCCGATATGGGATTCGATCCCAGGTCTCCAGGATCGCGCCCTGAGCCAAAGGCAGGCGCCAAACCGCTGCGCCACCCAGGGATCCCAGCCATGTGGTTTTTTAAAGCAATTTTCACTACCCCATTAGTGAACCATGTTTATTAAATGTTTTTAAGGTTTTTGTTTAAATTCTAGTTAAATTACAGTTTAATATTAGTTTCAGGTGTACAATAGAGTGATTCAACACTTCCACACATCACCCAGTGCTCATCACACATGTTTATCAAATACTATGTCAGCAGCATTCTGGTTTGAGTAGAGCGTACGTAATTAGTGGAGGGTAAAATGAAGACTAAATCAAACATATTTCACTTTTTAACAGTAACAAGCCTTCTATTAGACTGAAGTAAACATAAAAAAGGATAAGGAAAGGAAAGGATGTCAAAGAGTTCACAGACTCCTTTCTACAGTTAGTCACTTGTTTGTAGAGTGTAAAAGTTACTTTGCTATAACTTGTTGGAAATGAAGTCCTCTGCACCAAGTATTTTTTACTTGGACAATATTAATATCTGACTATAGGGATGGTCAAATAAAATATGACATAACATTCTGTTTAATTCTTCACCTGAGAATAAAGCTGATATGTATGTACTGATAGGATTCATTTAAAGACAGATGAAGTTAATAAAGCCAGGCACAGAACACTGTGTGACCTCAATCACTGTGTGAACACGAAAAACAAACTCAATCACTCACTAAACCAAAAAAACTCTGCATATCTTTGAAAAATATACAGGAAAAAAGTCTGGAAGCCTACCTACCCAAACAATTACTTCAGCTAAACAGTGTGGGATGGGGCTGAGTGGGTATAAGGAAGAGGACAAGGTAAGAACTTAGTGTTTAATCATATAGCCTTCAGTATTGACTTTTTTGTTTCTAAAGAAAGGTAAGTGGTATTATTGTAATTTTAAAATAAAATATTTTATATGGATAATGGTATAATGTTCTTTAATGGTTGTACGTCTGTCAGAGACACACAGACACAAACAGGTATCACATATCCTTCTAAAATAACTACAAACTACTTGAGGAATGGGATAAGGGACTATTCTTCATATAACCCTACAGGGTGTTTAGCACTCAATAAATATTTTGTAAAATGTGTTTTGCAAGGAACACCTCCTTCATCTCTGCTTGCAGCAAACGAATCTAAGCAGGAATTTAAAATATAAGTGCAGGAGGTGCAAAGCAAAGTTATCAGTCTACTTTAAAAATTGTAATACCATATTACTTGATTTTTTAAAAAAGATTTATTTATTTATTTGAGAGAGAGAACACTCGCCAAGCTGAGCATCAGTGGGAAGAGCAGAGGAAGCAGGAGAGAGAATGCCAAGCAGATTCAACAGAGAGTGGAGCCCCATGCAGGATTTGATCTTTCACCTTGAGATTACCACCTCAGCCAAAATCAAGAGTAAGATGCTTAACCAACTGTGCCACTCAGGCACCCCAAGACATCATTTTTTAAATTATTAAGACAGAACTGTCCTTACAATGAAATGATCAACTATTTTTTTTAATTAATGTAGGTTCTTGCTAGTTTTTTTTTTCAATTTATTTATTTGAGAGAACGAGTGAATGAGCAATAAGAGTGGGGAAACAGATAGAGGGAGATGGAGAAACTCAAACAGAGCCTATGGAGGGCTCCATCTCATGACCCTGATATCATGACTTGAGCCAAAATCAAGAATTAGATGCTTAACTGACTGAGTCATTCAGGTCCCCCAATAATCAACTATTTTAAAGTATGTTAGAACATTTTAATTTATGTACTTCTGTAGGTCATGTTGTTACTAATTTGATAATAAAACATTAATAGATATATTTTAATAGATATTTGTTAATAAAAATTTTAAACAATGGACCTAATGTAATCTATTAATACCTGTATTTATAATTCTATCTGTGGTAAATAGATCTCTTTGTATTTTGACATTTCTTCAAATCTAAGCTACAACTGATTATTTAAAAAACTATCATTTTACATACTACTGAAAAGGAAAAACAGTCAATTAAATTATGACAAGCCATAGAATGTACCATTAATCCCAATTTCAAAGTGTTACAATGTGAGAGAAATCTGCAATTTTAGAGTCAGTGAATTATAGTATTTTCTCACCATTTTTAGCCCTACACATGTTGTTAAGTAAAATAAAAGCAATGATAAAAATATTTAAGTAAAAAAATGAATGTTTTGGGGGTTTATTGGTGTCACTACCAATATTAAAGAAAAATAAAAAGTTTATCTTCAGTAATATATCCTTTCAAAAGATATTTACCATAATTTCATTAAGTCTAAAAATATTTTTAAATTTTGCTAAATCAAAACTAGTGTTGATAATGTTATTAGCCTTAGGAAAGTGTTTGCTAAGAAAACCAGTTTTACCGTCATTTGGTTACTATTACCTTGAGACTGAGCCAGTTGAGCAGGTTCTTCTGCTAAAGAGTACTATTCCCCCAAAACTACTGATTTTTTTCTTAATATGCTGTCAAAATGACCTATCATTATAATGACCTATCAATATAGCAATATAATATATATATCATGAAAGAAAATCTTAAACTATGACAATTTTGAAAATAATTCTGAAAGGAATTAGGATTATATTTTGTTAGTCTATCAACATTTTGATACAATTTTCAAGACAAAAATAGAAAGGGAAAATATATAAGATATTAATAATAATGAAGACATTTGTTAATTGCTAACCAATGAAAAGCAACAGGGATGTAGTAATTCCAATAGCTAAATCTATTTTGGTACATAATGCATTTTATATACTAACACTGAATATGAATGTCTCAAAATCTGAAAATTCAAAATATTCAAGTCTGATTTAAAAACCAGAAAGCTGTTCTACTTTCTATTCTATATTCCCGGGTGAATATCAAGAAATCCTTTTTAAAAACTGCTTATTATAGAAATCAGAGTTGCTCAGTAAAAGATCTTAGAATATTCCAATTCCCTTTTTCCCCTTCGTGGTTTATGTGTTACTGGTGACTTGTACTTTAGTGCTACAAATTCTTTTCATATTAGTCCCACAAGTACTTTAACAATGTTCTTTTATCTTTACTCACAAATTTACATCTTTCTTTGTTGTTCTTCCTTATTTAACTCATTCCTTCTTATATCTCACATTTCTCTCTGTGTAATCTATCTTCTTTTAGAATTTCCTTTAGTAAAGCCTCACTGGTAGCAAATTCTCTCATTATTTTTCTCTGATAATGTCTATTTTGCCCATATTATTGTAAGATTTTTTTGTTGACTTGAGAATTCCAGTTGGGTAGTTATTTTCTCTCAATGCTAGGTCTTCTAACTTCTGTGGTTGCTATTGAGAAATCATTACCTTCATTAAGAGCAGTGGTTAAATTGGGAAATGTTTCTTTTATATCTGGATGATTTTAAAAGCTCTTTCTCTTCAATTGTACTGCCATTAATCTAAATGTAGATCTATTTTTATTTATTCTGCTTGTGATTCTTTTATCTGTGGATTGGTATCTTTCTTTAATTCTGGTAAATTCCCAGCCATTAGATACCCAGATATTAAGAGCATGCCTTGTTCCTTCTCTCCTGTTCTTCTGAGACTAATAAATGTTCATTAGATCTTTCTTGCTCTCTTCTTATACGATTAGATCGTATAAACCATCTTCCATGTTTTCACTCTTTCTTATCTTTTTAAGCTGCATTATGGACAGTGTTCTATCTTTCCTTTTACTCAGATACATGTAATCGACATTAAAGTACATATTCATTCACTGAAATTTTTAATTTTGACTTTTTTTTTTTTGCCTCTTCTAGAAATTCTATTGAGGTTGTGTTTTTTTTTGTTTTTTGTTTTTTGAGGTTATTTTCAAATCACGTAGGCTGTTTTTTGTAATACTTGATTCACTCCAAATTTTTATCAGGATCGTCTAACAACCTGTTCAGTCAATGGGATAGAGGCTGGTGTGTCTGGGGCCAATTTTTGGCTGGTGCTGGCAGGGTAGAGTGGAGACTGGCATGTCTGGGGTTTAGCTTTCCAATAGCCCAGCCAGCAGTCTGGTTAAAGAAAGGAAGAAATGAGCAAATAAATAAATGCATCATGAATAATGAGAATAATAATAAAGAATAATCAGAATAATCTTTCACTGTCAGAGTAGCAAATTGCAAATATGGAAAAGGAAAATGGTAGAATAAAATCTGTAGTGTTGCACTATACTCTGAGGTATTATGATGAACTCAATGATTTTTGAAATATATACAGATATAGAAATAGATTAGGGGGTGCATGTGCACACATACACATACCTACATTTATTCGCCAGCTTGGTTCAGAGAACCAGGAGTAATATTACCCTTGAACAAACATGGTACCAAGATTGTTGTTTCTAAATATCGTTGTCTGTGAAAAGGAATCAGGGTTCCTTTAAGAAACAGCTGACTCAGAATAGAGAATATGTAAGATGCTCTGTCCATAGAAAAAGCCTAGAAATAATAACCAGCCTCATAATTAGGAGCACCTCCACACTGTGGCTTCCATATACCATTTCCCACTATAAAAAGAATCAGGGCTCCTAGGAGGAATGGCTGATGGCATGGTTAGAGGAGGATATTTACAATATGGGTCTGCAGCAACTAGTTGTGACAGAACACAAAACAGCTATCAAAACCTATGAAGGGGAAGGAATGGCAAAAGGCCTCAGAAGACAACCTGAAGGGGCTCCCCCTGGTCAAAGAAAGGGCAATGGGAGCACCCAGAAGAGTACTATCTTCAGTTGGTTAAAACAAATCAAGCATATTAAAATTCCTATGTCATGAAAAACTAAAACAAAACAACACAACAATAGTCATTTTTTAGTGGGTATTAGGGAACTGAACTTTTAGGAAAACTGACAATAAGGGGAAATAATTTAGAATTTATCCTGTCCTTCCTATATAAACTGTATCTTTTAAGCCCATCATCTCTGTCTTTTAATAAATAGTTTCATTCAATTCACATTTAGTGTACTGAATAATAATAGACCAATTTTAAACTCGTACTTTCACTTTTATCATGAAGTTGATCACATTTTATTTCTACCTTCTTTTAAATCACAGATTCTGTTTATAATCTCATTAATGGTTATAATCTATTTCCTTGCTCTCTTAAGTAAGTATGACTTTACTATTACTTATGAAACCTTTTTATATGAGTGAAAAACCTTTCAGATCAGATTTTCTTGGTGTGTGTGTGGCACCTTCAGTCTCCACATCCAAACCAATTTTGCATAAAGAGGCTGTCCTACCGCTTCAGGGTGACTTTTGAACTAATCTAGTCCAAAAGCAGGCTAAGGGTTGTGGGCAAAATTCTGTACCTCACCCTAAGGAAAAATGAGCTGAGCCAGTTAAGAGATTCCCAACTGCTGGAAGGTCCAGGGCTGCTAAAGAGTTGAAAATAATCCTACTCTCCCAGAAGGGCTTAAAATAAGACTAGCATTGTTTTGGACAGAAAATGTAGGGATTGGAAATGTCTATTTAACCTGTCTCTGACTCTTGCTATCCTGAACCTTTTTGTCTCACTGCATTGAAAAAAATTAAAACAAATACTTATCCCAGAAAGAAGACATACAGTTAATTTTGGCAGGTTTTAAAATAGTGATATTCTATTGTGTGAAAGGAACAGGCTATACAAACTACAGACTATCTGATCCCATTTCTGCTCTTAAAAACATATTTGTTTCTGTACTTACTTGTACAAAAAAATCTAGAAATACACATGTTCTAAAATGTTAATACTAATGTTAATTAAACAATTAAACAATACTTCTGTTAATTAAACAGAACACTGAAGTGGTTCTAATACCTTAGCAGCCTAAGTAAGCAAACCAAAACCTAAGCCTGTAAAGGACTAGAGGCTAAGAAATCAAAACTTAAAGAAAATCAATCACAGCCAATTAAGCTTTTCCAAATAATACAATTGTGGAAGTTATAATCAATCAGATAATCTCCTTGTTTTGCTTCTGCCTCTTTTCTATAAAAGCCTCTCCCCTAGCTCCCGTTGGTGGAGTACTCCTAACTGCTTCTGGCTTGGCACTGCCCAACCTGAATCAATTTTTGTTCAAATAAATTAAAAAAATTTTATAATATGCCTCAGCTTTTCCGCTAACATTAGGAAATCTCTGAAACTGAGATGACTTCCATCTATTTTCCACTTATGTGTATTTTCTGATTTTTCTAAAATGAATGTATATCAATGTAAAATAGAAATTTTAAAAACACTGTGTGTCATGTATGGAAGCTGTAGATGAGTGAAACTTAATTCTCTATTAAAGAAATCTTTTATTCTCTAATAAAAATATGAGAACTTTAAGTATAACGTTTACAAGAGATTCCTCAATTTTCTGAAGAAACTGCTAGATGACATAAGCTAATGATCTTTGAATAGTTGAAAGGTCTTTTTATAAAAAGACCTTTTTAAAGCATTTTAATCATGTACCAAAACATAATTTTGAATACTGCAAACCCTAATGCCTAAAAATAACAGAAGTGTTTGTAAGTGTGAAAAAGCATAAGATACAGTAATTAGAGAAAATCAGTAGAAAACTAAAAATAGGTTCTTAAAAATATCAAGCTTAAGTTCTCTGTCCAAAATGAGTTAATACATAAAATCAAATCACTTAGTAAATGAAAAATATAATCTAGAGGACTGGCTAATAATAAAAGTATGTCTTTTGATGGTTCACAAATAATAGAATACATTCTTTCCTTGTGCAGCTTGACTGTAGTAGCAGTTATATAACTCTATACATCTACCAAGACTTAACTATATGCTTAAAACTGCTGAATTTTAATGTGTGTAAATTACACCTCAATAAAGCTGATTTTTAAAAATCACATTTTCTGCTAAAATTTCCAGCATATTATTTCAGACTATTTTATGCCTTAATCATTCAAAACAATCTATTAAACTTAATACAGAAAAAAAAATCTGTATATGGTAAAAGTGGATTCTTTTCTTCCAAAAATTCCTTTTCACTAGTACCCAGTAATACTGGCTAGAAAGTTCAGTCATCCTTCCCTCCCCTCACCTCCAGCTTTCAGCAGACCACCATGTCCTGTCAACGCACTTTTTTTCAACCCTACTGTATTGCCTTAGTTCACGTCTTTCTGGACTACTGCAATAGACTCCTTATTAATTTCCCTGCCTTTAATCCTCTACCTACCAATCCAATCTTCATAAAGTAGAAAAAAATGATGTGGCAACAAAACAAACAAACAAACACAAAACCCACCAATGTTCAACAAAGCAACAATAAATGTCAATAAACACTTTATTAAAAATATTAAAATGGTTCAATGCTACAATGTCTAAAAGCCATGGCACTGGGCACCTGATTATTAAAATGGTACAATGTCTAAAATCCATGGCATTGGGCACCTGGGTAACTCAGTTGGTTGAGTGTATGACTCTTGATTTCAACTCAGGGCATGATCTCAGGGTCGTGGGATTGAGCGCTGCCTCGGGTTCTTCACTCGGTGCAGAGTCTGCTTGTCCCTCTCTTTCCCTAAGCTGTGTGCACATGCTCGCTCACTCGCATGTATGTGCTCTCTGTCTCCCTTTCTAAAATAAATAAATAAATAAATAAATTAATTAATTAATTCTTAAAAAAATTCATGCTACTAAAGGCACTTTAAAATTAGGCTGCCCAATCAAAACCAATCCCCCTCCAAAGCCTGTATTTTTATCTCTGCCTCTAGAGCCAACATCTCCACTTCTGTCAGTGAAATATCTACTAATCCTTAAAAAAATCCAACTTCAATGTAATTTCCCCCATTCACACCCTCTTAGGCAGAGCAGGTGGGTTGGCTGTGTTCCCACTAACACTGAACACAACGCTTGTACTTGTTAATGCCACTGTTTCCTCCTCTAGATGTGGATCCTCTGGGCAGGGTCTGAATCTTCACCAAATGCAGTGCCTGGCTCACAGTAAATATTTATAAGTTATACTAAATTAATAAATACATAAAAGAATAAAATAGTATTATTCACTAAATCCAGTTTTACTTTGGCAAATATAAATTAACATATTTCCTCAGATAAAACATTTAGGAGATTTGACAACATAGAGTACCTTGTCTACATGGAAAATTAAATCCAGTTCACAAACATTTTCAAAACACTTGTCTAATGTTTCCACAAATACCTGAAGAAAAAGAAAAGAAAAAAAGGTTAAAAGCTCTTGAGAATTGTATAAATTCAATCAAACCCTTCATCTATAAAGGAGACAATCCTTAATTGTGAAATAACGCTTTCTAAACTCTATTATCACATTTCTGTTTTAAACATTGTAATAAGTGCAACAGGAGTAATTATAGACTATTCTTCATGTAACTACATTTCAATACGTTAATATACAAAACAAAATAAACTTTGCTGAAAAAAGCTAAGAACAAGAAATTCTTAGCACCACTACTTTAAAAAGCACTGAAAAATATTCAAATCAGTCTCCTTATATTCATGTGAGGAAAAAGGAAAGCTTAGTGGAAATATTTATCTACGTAGATGGGCACAGTCCAAGTATCTACCACATCTAATGAAGCCAGAATTTTCAATTAGCAATTCAGTATGAAAGATGACTCAAAATGATTTATGGAAAAAGCAACGACTTTGGAATCAGACGTACCTGGTTCCGACTCTGGCTTCAATAGCTTGCAGGACCTTGTGTGGGAAAGGGTTAACTCAGTAGGCCTGGGATGCTCAAAACTTACACATTCCCCCCGCAAAGGGCCTATTTACAGACTAGCCCAGGACTACCTCCTGAGAATTGAGCTCCTGGGAACTGAGCTCCGTGCCTTTGCAAAGTTCTGTCTGGTAAGAGTGTTTTGGTATGCCTGAGTCCTTGGGCTTGCACTATATACACCAGTCTGGGCAAATAGTTTATGCTAACAATGTGATTTATAATGAACATCTCTTTTTCTCTGAGGTTCTAGAGCTTAAGCAAGCAAGAAAGGTCAGTCACAATGGTGCTACATGCCTATGTGACTGAGCGCCAGCAAAAATCCTGGGCATGCAGACTAGGGTGAGTGTCCCTGATTGTAAAAAACTGCACATCTCACCACATGTCATTTCTGGTGGAGTTAAACATAACTTGCATGACTCCAGTGGGAAGGAACACATTGAAGCTTGCACCTGGTTTTCTCTAGACATTTCCTCATGTGCTTTTGATGATCTTACTGTTTCTCATCACTGTAATAAACCCTAACCATGAGCACAGCAACTTTTGAGCCCTATGAAACCTAATGAATCAGTGAGGTCATCCTGAAGACCCCTGACACAAGGTTTCAAAACTTAATCTCTTAAATTCCACCTTGGAAGAGATGCCTAGGTGGCTCAGTGGTTGAGCGTCTGCCTTCGGCTCAGGGCGTGATCCCAGGGTCCTGGAATCGAATCCCACATCAGGCTCCCTGCGAGGAGCCTGCTTCTCCCTCTGCCTATGTCTCTGCCTCTGTGGGTCTCTCATGAATAAGTAAATAATATCTTTTAAAAAAAAAGTAAAAAAATTTCCACCTTGCATAGGTTGTCACTATTTTTGCTATTCCCACTACCCTTCACAAAGGTAATTCACAGAGAGAATGACCACACAATTTATCATACAAACTGGGGGCATGAAGAGTAAAAGGGAGCAGCTAAAATTTTATGATTATTATAATAGTAAGCAATGTTATCATAATTTCATAACAGCCTGGAACAAAAGATGCAAAGCAGGACTGTTCCTAGCAAACTGAGATGTATGGTTGTAATCCTATAGGACCAAGAGTAAAATGGGAAGAGCAGGCTTCTTGCTAAACTGCTCCTACCACAGGCTAATTTACACAGATCCCCAGTCCAAGGTTCCTTCCACCAGTGTAGATGGGGAAGACAAAGTGAAGCAATGTAGGCCAGGAACTGTATGACTATAATCAATATTGTCTTAGACCATGGGCTGGCAACCTTTCTCTGCAAAGGGCAGAGAATAAGTATTTTAGCTCTGTGGGACATACAGTGCAGCAAAAAAGCAGCTATAGATAAACAATGAGCATGGCTCTGTTCCAATAAAACTTAACAAAAAGGTGTAGCAGGCTGGATTTGACCTGCTGTAGTCCTTTGGCTCCTGGCTTAGACCAAAGTCAGTAGAAATAAGAGGTCTATAAATAACCAAGAATATATAGTTTTACTCAGGAACTTCATTCATGGGAAGGCAAGTTATTCAGATAACCAACTGTGGAGATACACAGGTCAGCCTCAAGTGAGTGTCTAGTTTATTTCAATTTTGAGGTTGGTAGAACGTAATACCCACTCAAACTCCCAACTTTATCTATTTCTTCTCAAGGCCTTGGTGACATGGACCCTGGAATGACTCCATTCATTCTGCTGGAAACTAATTCAGATTCATTTTCTTTCTTGTTATAACAGATTCTTGTATTCAGTATTTATACTGAATGGGACAATGCTGTTGGAATACAGAATTGAACATGCTTAACAAACATTAACTTCGTAGGGAAAGAAAGAATGTGAGAAGAAGATAAAAACTTTTCCATTGAAAAAGAAGAAAATGCTTTTGAAACTGCATGTTTAAGTTGGACATGGTGTGATTTCCAACTTATAAATAAGTTACAAAAAGTAAAGCCACTTAAGTTCTGCCCCCTTCAGAAAATGTTTACTTAAGTACATACATACCTACAAAGCAGTACACTAATCATACAATGTATAATGTCATGAATTTCATAAAGTAAAGACATCTGTGTAACCAACACACAAATCAAGTGTTGGAATATTACCAGTGCATGAGAAGCCCCTCATACTTCATTTGCCACTATCACCATCAAAAGTAACCACTACCTTGCTTTCTAACACTACAAGTATGTTCTGCCCATTTTTCAACTATGTTAAATGAGATCATACAATATGTAACCTTTTGTGAGTCTCATCTTTTATTCATCATTATTTTTGTGACATTTTGTGTCATTTATTATACAATAAAAAAGCTGATTTATTCTCATTTACAGCAATGCTATTGCATGAATATATCACAGTGTATTTACCCATGTTCCTGATGACACAAGTCTGGGTGGTTTCCATTACCCTGCCATTACAATTAGCACTCTAAGAATATTTGCATACATGTCTATTACTGAATGTGTATGCACACATACCTAATGAATGTATGCACAGAGAAGTGTAGGGTCACAGAGTAGCACATAGCTTGAATGAATAGCACAAAATGGATTTTCTCTCTCTTTTTAAAGATCTATTTATTTACCTTAGAGAGAAAGCAAATTGGGGGAGGAGCAGAGGGAGAGAATCCTAGAGCAGACTCCCAGCTGATCAGGGAGCCGGGCACAGGGCTCCATCCCATGACAATGAGATCACAACCCAAGCCAAAACCAAAGTCAAATGCCCAACTGACCAAGCCACCAGGCGCCCCTACCATATAGATTTTCAAAGCAATTATAAAACTTTATACTCCACAAACAGCAGTATATGGGCATTCCCATAATTATATATCCTTTTTAACACTTTATGCTGTCAATCTTCTCATTTAAATCATTCTTATGCATGTGTGGTGGTATGTCATTATAATATCAATTTAATTTTCCCTGATGGCTAAGACTCAGCATTGTTTCAAATTTATCAGCCATTGAGATAGCTTTCTTCAGGATGTCTGCTCAAGACTTCGGCTCATTTTTGTACTGGTCTTTTCTTTCCCATGTCTAGAAATTCCTCACATATTCTAGACACAGTCCTGTCATCTAGACATATTACAGATATCTTCTCCCATTCTGTCTGCCTTTTTATTCTCCTAATAATGTTCTTGGAAGTTTTAATTTTCAGTATTTTCCAATTAATATCATTTTTCTTTAGGATTAATCATTTTTTTAATGTCCAATTTAAGAAATCGTTGCCTACAGCAATGCTAGGAAGATATTTTTCCACAAGTAAACAAAAGCTTTACTGTTTTATTTTTCATGTTTGGACTGACTAGTGGAACTTATTTTTGTGTATGGGTAAGTTGGTCTTCAAATTAAAATCATTATTAGGGGCGCTTGGCTGGCTCAGTTGGTAGAGCATGCAACTCTTAATTTCAGGGTCATGAGTTCAAATCCCACGTGGGCATGGAGTCCACTTAAAATAAAAAAAAATTAAATTATTATGAGATTTTCTCATCAGAATAAAGTTTCTAGTATGCCTTTATTTTTCCATGCTTACTTTTTTCAAATCCACTGGTTTGATTATCCATATATTATAGCTACACATTCTTTGTTAACCATCAGAAGATGAGTATCTTGGTGAAAATGCTATCTAAATAGTTTCCCATCACTTATGTATATTTATAAAAAGATCAGTGGAACCCACTGAATCAATGTACAGACAATGCTGAGCAAAGCAATAAAGAATTTTCTTGGTAGCTTTAAGTGCACCACCAGTGAACCACAGAGTGGCAAAAAAATATGGGCTGCTAAAGAGAAAGTATGGTCTGTGGTGAGGAAACCAAAAAGATCTAGCTTCAAATTCCTACTCTGCTTACTACCTATGTGAGTTTGAGCATCACTTCTCCAAATCTCAGAACTATAAAATAGTGATACAACTACCTATCTTTCTAGATTATCTAGAAGATTTAGGTAAATAATTTATGGGTGCCTGGGTGGTTCAGTCGGTTAAGCACCTGCCTTTAGCTCAGATCATGATCTCAGAGGTCCGAGATCAAGCCCTGTGTTGGGCTCCCTGCTCAGCAGGGAGTCTGCTAGTTTCTCTGCGCCTCCCTGTTTGTGCTCACATGCTCTCTCTTTCTCTCTCAAATAAAAAAAAAATTAGATAAAGTGCCAAAAACACATCTAATAAAATGGAATCAGTATTGTTCATCTGGCTATTTAAAACATCCAAGGATTACAAAATAAAATAGAAAATTCTAATTCTGCTAATAAACACTGATATAAAAGCAAAGTAACTACCTGTTGAAGCTGCCAGGCCTTCATGATGTGCTCATTAATACAGAAAGGGGGGCACCTGGGTGGCTCAGTCAGTTAAGCGTCTGACTCTTGGTTTCAGATCAGGTCATGATCTCATGGGTCTTGGAATCATGCCCTGCAGGACTCTGTGCTCAGCAGAGAGTTGGCTTGAAAGATACTCCCCCAACTCTACCCCTCACCCAACTAATATGCATGTGCACATTCTCTATCTCAAATAAATAACTCAACCCAAACACACACACACACACACACACACACACACACACACACACACACACACACATATATAGGAATTAAAATGTTGCCTATATTTAAACTAGAACAGGGATCCCTGGGTGGCGCAGCGGTTTGGCGCCTGCCTTTGGCCCAGGGCGCAATCCTGGAGACCCAGGATCGAATCCCAAGTCGGGCTCCCAGTGCATGAAGCCTGCTTCTCCCTCTGCCTATGTCTCTGCCTCCCTCTCTCATTCTGTGTGACTATCATAAATAAATAAAAAAAAATTTTTTTAAATAAAAAAATAAACTAGAACAAAGCCACCTTTGAAAAAAGTAAATACTTTAAAAAAAGTGTCCTGCAGCAAAATATCATAAACACCATACATTTTCTAATTTAGGAAAATAATTCTTAAGATTAAGACATTCGGGCAGCCCCGGTGGCTCAGAGGTTTAGCACCACCTTCGGCCTGGGGCGTGATCCTGGAGTCCCAGGATCAAGTCCCACATCAGGCTCCCTGCAGGGAGCCTGCTTCTCCCTCTGCCTGTGTCTCTGCCTCTCTCTCTCTCTCTCTCTCTGTGTGTCTCTCATGAATGAATAAATAAAATCTTAAAAAAAAAAGACATTCAAATGCTAAGCTTGGTCTAAAAAAATAAAAAACTCTCTTCAAAAAACAATTCCACTGGGTGTCTGGCTGGTTCAGTCACATAGATGCGACTCTTGATCTCGGAGTCGTGAGTTCAAGCCTCACAATTGGTGTAGAGATTCCTCAAAAAATAGAAAATCTTAAAAAAAATAGTTTCCATTAGTTTTCTTTTGATTTAGCAAAAATTCTTAATCAGAAATCTAGAGCTTTGTGGGTAGATACACACACTGATGTGGTATATGGACATGGCCAAGGCAAAACTAATTATCTATAATTATCTATAAACTGAAGTAAAGAAATTAAGAAAAACAAATTAATGGGCCTTTGGGGTTCTAGCGAGAACAAATAATAAAGTTGCTATTACATCATATTTCACAAAGAGAAAGATAAAAATAGCAAAGTACTAAAAGTGACATGGTAAATAGCATTCTCTTATGTTTCAGTTTAAAAATGATATAAAGTTCAGGGGCACCTGGGTGGCTCAGTTGGTTAGGTGTTCAACTCCTGATTTCACTCAGGGCATGATCTCCAAGATCATGCCCTGAGATCCAATCCCACATTGGGCTCTGAGCTCAGCGAAGAGTCAGCTTAAGATTCTCCCTGTCACACTCTCTCTGCCTACCCCCCTACTCACAAGCATGCACACACTCTCTCTAAGATAAATAAAAATTTAAAAGAAAGATCTAAAGTTTAAAGTCAATTTCAATATAATAGTTATCTACTAAGTAGTAACTCACTAATCTCTGGCCTCCAGAAACGCAAAGGTTAATGGGAAAAAAATCTACTTAAGAAAATTATATTTTGAGATTTCCTTCATTTCAATGATTATCTAGTTTTCCAAAAAGAAATAAAGAGAGATATTCTGAAAAAAAAAAGCCACAACCACATATAGACAGTCTCCCTTCCCAGCACCCTTCTAACAACAAAACTTTCTTGTGTTTCCTTTATCTTTAATTACAGATCTATGCATCTGGGCCATAACAATAACAGTAATCTATAATGAGGCTGCTTGGTATTTAACAGTGCTGGGTACTTAAGAGCATAGGCTTTTGTAAGCATGTCTCTATTAAAATTTCAGCTTAGCCTCTATGAAATCTAGGGCAAATTATTTCATTCTAAGCCTCAGTTTCTTCATTTGGGCATAATAATAATGGTACCTATGCCATAGAGTAGTTTTAGTCATTAAATGAATAAATATAAAGGGCTTAGAACAATGTTTCTGCCAAAAATATATATGTTGACTAGTATTATATACCTATGGAGAAATAAAAATATGAACCAAGTAAAACAGATGCCACAAAATATCCTGAAGCAGTATCACTTATATGGCAGACTCACCCCCCCACCCCTTTAGAGTTTCTATGTAAAAATATCATTTTTTTCCTGAGTTTGGGGATTTCTACTAAATTTTAGGAGGAAATCTATAATGTTAAATGAAATACGTAAGCCTTAAACTGACATGTTTTAAGAAAGAAAAAGTCTTAAGCCCCAAAATAGAAAGCATAAATTTAAAAACACTAATAATATACCAGGAGATCTAAAAAAAATTGTTTTTAGTCAGCAGTAAGATGTTCTAGAGAGATACTGATTTAACTCAAGCCAAGAATCAAAAAATATCACTAAAGATGTACCAGAAGAGCTAGGGAAGGCAGACTAAACTTAAAATCAGATCAACTGCCTTTGAGGAGCAGTGATGAATGTAGCATAGGTATGCTCTCCAATATGTACTGTTGAATGTAGTACTCACAATCTTTAAGGTATGGTGCTTAAGGTGTGTAAACAGCGCTCAACTCAGCATATGATTGGGTTCTGGACCAAATTTCCAACAAAATCTGTCCTGGGCACTAACGTGTCAATGATGACAATCTTAATAAAAACAGAGACATTTATTGTGCATTTACCGTGTACCAGGCACTTTACACATATTAAACCTTCAATTTCAGCATGAAGAAACTAAGAGTTGGATGAGAGAACAATCTGTCTTCTGTACTCATGTCAAATGATTCTGAAAGAGTTCACACATCAATGATTCTTTTTATGTAATTTATTTCTATTTTTTTTAGAAAAGGTTAATGATGATAATGCTAGAATCTATTGAATATATATTACTATGGCACTACCATTTCTCTGAGTGCTTTAAATATATTATTTTATTTAATCCTTCATGATAATCTCATAAGGCAGGTACTTTTATTATCAACACCTGCAAAAGGGTAATCAAAAGCAAAAAGTCAACTAACTGCTAACACAGTGAGATAGGAGAAAGTCTCATTGCAGAATCCAAATTCTTATTCACTAGGCATAATGCCTTCAACAACAGAAAATAGTACTTTATTTTTAAAATGGTTATTTAGAAAATTTGGAAAATATCGAATAATATAAACAAAAATTTTAACTTTCCATACTTCCAACACCCACATGAACACAATACTGACCAGGGCAGAGACTACTTGCACTATAGGATATTTAATTACATTGGGGCCTCTCCATTAAATGGACTTAGTATCATCTGTATGTTGGACTTAGAAGTCTAAGGAAGAACCAGGGTTTTGAATGCATAAGGCTACTAAATCAAATATTAATTTTGAAAACGAGAGTAACTTCTGAATTATTTGTGCACAAAAGCTACTTGTGAGATTTTTAAAAATGTGTAGATTAGAACAGTATCATCAAATATGATACAAGGATTTATCATGAAGTAGCAATATCAATACCTGCAAAGTGAATATTATATTTGCAGTTATTGGAAAATAGACTTCTCAAAGAAAGTAAGACAGGAAAAGAATTTCAAGAGTGCTGAATCAGTCTAACAGTGTCTGATTCAAATTGTAGAAATATTCTTTGGTTTCCCACATATATATAAGAAGTGAATCTTATTGGAAACAGAAATTTTTAATATTCTGGTAACAGTGTGGTGTCACAGGTAGAATTTTCCTAAAGTAATCCTGAGCATTCACTCAGAAGCACCTGGAAAATGAGCCAAGTGGGTCAGGGCTCCCTCTTTTGCCAGCAAGAGGAACTGCATCAGAACTCACCCTCCCATGTGACCAGGGGGTCTATTTCCCCCAACCCACCCTCCATGGGGGAGCTGGAGCTTCCCATGGTCCCCAAGTGCCAGTCCACTGGTCTTCCCAGATAATTATTAAAAATAACCAATATAGCCCAATTTTTAAGCAGTGTACTAACAAGGCTTTCAAACCTACTCTTATAACAAAAGAGAACAATGATGCAGGGTGGAAGGCAGTGAAAACTCCACTGGCACACCATTCTACATCCAGTAGCACCCACCTAGCATAATTTCCTATGCAGTTAAGGAAAGATCATGGGATCTTTCTTAAGAATTCTTGGCTTACAAGTTCCTCCGATTAGGTCAATTTCTTAGCAGATAACTCTATTAGCATATAAAATTCATCCTAAGCCATTACACAACACAGAGGATAAGAAAAGTAATAAATTCTCATAAAAATGAAGAAGCTAAAAGGCTTCTCTATCCAACTTAGTTTGCATACTAATGAAATATACTTTATACACCTTCCTTATAAAAACTGCTTTAAAGATAATGTCAGCTAAAAACCACTGACAGCTACATGTCAGTCATTCAGCCCTGAGTTTCATGTACACTATCTTTTTTAAAGCTTGCACCCACTCTGTGAGCTGGTATTATTACTATCATTTCCATTTTGCAGATGAGGAAAATGAGTGACAAAGATGTAAAAAAAACTTGCCCAAATTTACACAGCCAATACAAAGCAGAGACTGAATGGTTTTAATCATGACTAGCTTACTTTGATTCACTGATCTAACAATTCCATGAGGTTTATAGGCATCATAGTGAAAAAGGAATACTTTCTACAGGTGAAAAAATTTAAGGTCTATAAAGATTAAATGACATGCTTAATATTATACTAAATTAGCATTTGCAGCCAATAAGTAAAATAATTTCCTAACAGCCAGTTTATCATTCAGGATTATAGTAATAACAAATGCTATATGTGGAGCTCTAGTTTATATACACATGGCAATACCATGGTCAAACATCTTTTTAAACCTCAAGAGAAGTTCAGCTATTAGCTTTCCAGTTTTTCCTGACTTCAACTGAACAAGACTGCTACATGTGCTATAGAAAACTGTAACAGAATTTGGAATTATCCAGTGAATCTCTATGCCTCTCTTTATTATCAGCTTAGCATAATAAATTAATTGAGGACAATATGATTGCTTATAAATAACTCAAAAAACCAATGTTAATATTTAATGAACTTCTCATTCTCACTCTGTAAATATTTTAACACTTCCAATGAAGACATGCTGCAAACAGGAAGACTAAGAAAGCCATCTATCAATTCTGAAATGTGCTTACATGGCAGTCAATATCACACCAACATTGTACATCTCAGAAACAAAAAAGGATCACTTCTTTTCAAACTTACTTACAAAGAATTTTAAAAAGAAACAAAAGAAAACACAAGCTGATTACTCACTTGGGCGACAGTGTGGTACAAATCCCACATGGAATTTACTAATGATGCCTTCTCTCAGATTTCACATAAGATATAAAGTCACATCTGGGACAACATACGCATACCTTAGAAACACAAAACCTTTGCAAAAAATACATGCTTCCAATGATCATTTGAATGGTATCATTCCAACATTCAAAAAAGGTAAAACATGTTTATTAATTACATATTGATGTTTAAGTTTTCTAGATTCATTCTTTCAAGAATATGCAAGACCAAGAGGTTATCATCTAAACTCTCTTGCTTTATAATTTTCCATTTCAGTTTTTTACTTTCTATTTGCCTTCCTAAAAGCTAGAAGATGGACAAAGCAAGAAAATCAATTCTAAATAAGCTCTATTAGCTGTTTCATGAAACCAAAGCAGAAACAATGAGCTAGTCCCTTCCATCTTTGTTCACTCAACCACTATCTTTTGAGTGACTGACTCAGGCATGCTCAGTACTCCCTCTGAAGTATTTAATCATCTATGGTGATCGCAGGGGAAAGACAGCAACTACAGAACTTCCAACATGTTTGTGGTAGTGGTAGAATTAGTCCCTGTAAGGTAAACTACAGAACTTTTTTTTATGACATGATAGATCAACATGTGATAACTCAATGGGATCTTCTTATAAAAATAGTTCTAGCCTACATTAGTAATGGAAGATGACACAATTCTCCTGAAATCCTCTTTTCTGTGTCTTACCCAATATCAAGACTAATCATCAACATTTGGACAGCAGCGGCTAAAATATTTTACAAGACACAATACCTAATTTCCACATTCCACAAACACATGATAGAATTTACCTCAGATATAATGTAAGATATTTGTTCTTTGACAATCCCCCACATAATTCTCTTCTGAGGTCTAACAACTAAGCATGATAACCATTAAGATCAGCCACAGCATCAAAAAAATAATCAATGACGATGGCTTAAATCCCAGGATTCAAGCATAAAATACTGCCAATTCATCTCTAGAAAAATTCACATTTGTTTTAGTCTTTCTTAACTGTAATCTTTCTCTTCAACACAGACTGAATTTTAAACAGATTACTTTTCTTCTTTTCCTCTTGTAACATTAGTAGCTAGCTAAGAAAAATAAAGTGTTTTGGAATGTAATGTGTATGCCCACTACTCCCCTTCAGCTATGGATAATTCAGAGAGAAACAGAAAGCAGTTTCATATTTAAAAATCATTTTCTAAAAAATACAAAGCTTCTATGAAATAATGGTGTAATGAATTAACTACTACCTATATGAGATAAACCATGAAATGTGTTAATGAACAAATGTAAAAGGATGCAATATAGGGTTCTGATCAACCCTTAAATGTTACTAATCCATACTTAAGTAAAAGTCTGCTTCTTTTTCTTTATTAGAAAAGCCTCTGGGAAAACAAAACACAATAAAACTTAGCAGTGTTTCTGATATATATATACACCTATATATACATATATATTCTGATAAATATATATATATACATGCACACACATTCATACATACATATACATGCCAGATATATAAATATGCATATATATATATTTATCTTAAAGGTATCATTTTCTCATCACCAATTAAATGATGAAAAACATAGCAAGAATGTCTGCTATGATTACTTAATGGTTTCATGTAACTCAGATACCTACCTCTTCCTCAAAATCTAGTTTAAGAATTATGGATCAAGAATAATCTGGCATATTAAGAGCTCCATTTATCACTTTTTTCTTTTCATTATTAACAATATTTGATGCCAAAAGCCTTAATCTAGCCAATTTTACTGTTTCTATGCTTCGGTACTCAGAATTACTATCTAAGTTTTCTGTCTTAATTCCTCATTCTATTATACTAATTAGATCTCAAAGCATGCCCCCTTCGTGCTAAATTCAAAACCACGGAATTTGTTTGGTACAAAAACTTCCTTTTTATGTGCAGCTCTCTCCGATCTGCTACAATGTGCTACACCATACACCTATGTTTTTTGCTCTCCCTAGGGTCAAGGAAGGGAAAGAAAACAAGTTCAGAGGGTTCCCTCATGATAATCTTAACCCAACAGCAGTTATATTTGTAGCACTTATATTTATTTTGTCAGAGCTTAATTGTCAATTTTTATGGAAATATCAACAACAGAAAGCATACAAATCTCAAGTGTATACAGAGCTTCATGATTTTCACCAATATAACCAGTACTCAAATAAAAACAAAAAACAAAATATTACTAGCATGTATCCAACTATATTTTATTTTTCTGTCTAGCTCTCCTGCTTCTAATTGGCCTTTGGGTTTTGTTGTCAGTTATTTTACACAGAATGCTAAATATTAGGCACTAAATATATTCATTCAATAACTGTATGTTGGGGATCTACCATGTGCCTGGTGCTATTCTATGCCCTAGGGATAAACCAGTGAACAAAATAAGAAAAACCAAACCTGGCCCTCACTGAGCTTATACTCTTATAAGGGTAAATGACAACAAATAAGATAAACTAAGTCAAATATATAATGTGTTAGATGGTGATACTAAGGAAAAGAAATTTTAAAAAGCAAGAAAAGAGTTAGAAAATGTCAAAGAGGGACACCTGGGTGGCTCAGCCAGGTAAGTGTCTGCCTTCAGTTCAAGTCATGATCCCAGACTCCTGGGTTAAAACAGGAAGTCTGCCTCCCGGGTCAGTGGGGAGTCTGCTTCTCCCTCTTCCTCTGTCCCTCTCCTTCTCAAATAAATAAATAAAATCTTTTTAAAATTACAAAAAAAGAAAAAGAAAGGCAGTCAGTCAAAGAGAGGGAAAATTTTTAGAAAGGACCAAAGAAAACCAATTGAAAACTGACATCTGGGTCAAGACCTGAAAGAATGATGGAGCTAGGAAATAATGGGAATACCAAATAGAAGAACAATCTAGGCACAAAGATCAGCAAATATAAAGGCTCTGAGGTAGAAGCATGCCTGCTGTATTTCAGAAACAGCAAGCAGGCCACTGGTCTGGAGCAAAAGGGCAAGGAGTAGATGGAGCAAGATAAGTGGTAGGGTAGTAGGAGGGGGAGTGAGAGCTTGTGGGGCCTCATGGGTCATTTGTAAGGAATTTGGCTTTTACTCTGAGTGAGAAGCAAAGCCACTGAAGAATTCAGAATGTGAGATAGTATCTATTTCAACAGTATCACTGGATGTTTTACTAAGAAAAGATGAAAGGGAAAAGATAGTAGAAGCACAGAGAACAGTCAGGAAACTGTTCTAATAGTCCAGATGAGAGCTGATGGTGGCTTGGACCAGTGTGGTCAGAGCAGTGCAGAGAGCAGCATGTGGTCAGATCCTGTATCTCCTATAGTCTGGGCTGAAGAAGAGGAAGAAAGACTAAGAAACTGAAATGAAGCAACTGAAGAGGTCCACGAAAACCAGTACGCTGTCCTAGAAGCCCAGGGGAAAAGTATTTCAAAATGTAAATGTAAATAAAGGATCTTAAATAAAGCAGGACTGATGAGAACCTCTGGATTCAGCAACAGAGCTGAAAACCTGAATGGAATTTATTTAACAGCAAATGGGACAAGAAAAATTTGAGAGTGTGTACAGAAAACTTTTTAAAGGTATTTTGACATAAAAGGAGGGAAAGAAATGAGGCAGTGGCTTGAGAGGGAAGTCAAGACAGAACTTCTCTTAAGATGGCAGAACATATGACAGCTAGTAGGAATGAGCAGGAAGCGAAGGGGAAAAGGATACAGAAGAATAAGGGAGAAATGCTATAGCCATAAGAGAGTACATAAGTGGGTGAAGTTCTCTTCTGATGGCTTCAATTCTCTCAGTGAAGGAGGAAGCAAGACACTAGAAGTGTCAAAGGTTTGAGAATGGAGAACGTATCAGTTGTTTTGGAGTCTGGGAGGGTGATGGACCAGGGGAATAGGATTACTGGGTAGCATTAAGGACTCATCCAGATTAGACATCATAAATATGAGGTGAGACCTGTAGTATGGTTACATTTTTTTCTCTAAGTACATTTAGAAGTATGGGTACAAAGAAGGAGCTGAATGTATACAATTATACAATGTATGACTATCATGATTGATGGAATTTAGGCTGGGTAAAAAAAGTAGAGGACATTAGGAGGACGAGAGAGAGTGAAAAATGCTAGATTCGAAAGACTGAAGGTCCCAACAGACTCAAGGAATTAGTGGAGTAATAGAAATTGTATGATATGAGGGGGATCCCTGGGTGGCTCCGTAGTTTAGCACCGCCTTCAGCCCAGGGCATGATCCTGGAGTCCCGGGATCGAGTCCCATGTCGGGCTCCCTGCATGGAGCCTGCTTCTCCCTCTGCCTGTGTCTCTGTCTCTCTCTCTGTGTCTCTCATGAATAAATAAATAAAATCTTTTTTAAAAAAAGAAATTGTGATATGAGAAGATAAGACATGGTAGACAGAGGGGAAACTGTGCAATTGAGATTATAGAGTGATTGCAGTTTGGACAAAAACAAGGTCTAGAAATGAGCATCGAGGTGGGGGTAGAGGGCAAAGATTCAATGAAGAAGAACTCCAGTTCTGAAGACACCGGGGTACTGGAAGAATTATCCCCATGAATTCTGAATATTGAAATCACCAAGAATTTTTTTTTTTTTAATGATAGTCACAGAGAGATAGAGAGAGAGAGAGAGAGAGAGAGAGAGAGAGGCAGGCAGAGACACAGGCAGAGGGAGAAGCAGACTCCATGCACCGGGAGCCCAACGTGGGATTCGATCCCGGGTCTCCAGGATCGCGCCCTGGGCCGAAGGCAGGCGCTAAACCGCTGCGCCACCCAGGGATCCCCACCAAGAATTAGAAGATAATACTGGAGTGAATGCCAATGAACTACGACTAAAATCTGTTAGGAGACAATTCCCCATGAGTCTGCCATTTCTGCATATAACGAGAGCAGAGGTACAGACTGCCATCACTGCAGACTATCTTTGCAAGCAAGCTCATATAAGCAAACACTCCTGGAAAATAGAGTATCTCTCCAAAGCAAAGGGTAGGTTTATCTAAACCCATGGAAGATATGCTCTTCCTCCAGGACATGGACAGACATGATTAGTGTCCAATATAAAAGATTCCAGGTCCTCTCCTATAACTCAATACACTATGTGTACAGGTATCACCTGATCCTCTTAAAGTCACCCTTTGTTGACTTTGGAAATTGGGACTTGGGGAACCAGTTAGTAAGCAAATGCTGTTATTGTGTCTATTGCTTGCACTGTTCAGAATAAGTCCTTTGATTCCAGCCCAGAAGTCTTGAGTCTTCTCAGCATCCATGACACTCTGTAGTTAAATTGTTAGTTTGCAAGTAGGGTAAACCTCAGACCTTTGAAGGTTTTTGATAAAATCCTCAATGAATAGGAGGTGGGGATGTGAGACTGAAACAGGTGGGTAGAAGGTGGTATAGAAATAAAGTCTGGAGGCATTTTAAAAGAGAATGATCTGGAAAAAGCATTGAAAAGCAAAGAACATACCTCAAGGGACAGCAATATGAAGAAGGCAGGAGGACTGCTACTACTTGAGATGGTTACAGAAAGTGTCAGTAGGGAAGCAAGATTCAATTTAAAGCAAAAAAGTGCAGGCAATATTAACAAAGAGGTTGAAGATAAAGAGGAATTTGGTTATGACTGACCTTGAGTTCCAGGAGCATTATGAAAGATTTTTGTGAGGCAGGGAGGGATGGGTTTGGGAATCAGATCTGGATGTACACAGTAAAAGATCCACGACTCCTGGACTTGCATGACTCATAAGAACAGGAAAAAAATACATGATGAATTTAGCTGTGATTAGTCTTAATCAGATTAAATTTGCCAACGTGTTTCAGTATCCCTTATCCCTGTTTTACTCATCCACTATCTACTATTTCTTACCAAACAGAACATCATTTTAGAAAATTTATTTAACATACAAGTTCTAAAATATATAAATGCCAAAAGTGTTATTTAGATAGTGTTAACTTACTTGAATTAGATCTAAAATGCCAAGTTCACTTTCTGAAGAATCCACACAGAAGACAAAATATAATGTTGCATAATGTCTATAAATCAGTTTGTTGTCAGATCCTCCAATTAACCTAAATGACAAAACAAAAATTGGAATGTTATAGGAATAAAATGAAACAAATTTTCGTAAGCTCAAGCAAACTGACAATTTGTGTAAAACCTTTTTATAAGATGTTTGGGCATAGAATTTAAAGGTGTAGCATTCAAGTGAACTCAGAGATTTAGCAAATTAACATGGTTGTTTTCTTCAGAAATAACAAGTAAAAGGAGCTGGTCCTTAATTTTAGTTCATTCATTAATTAAACTATCTACTGAGTACCTATCATTTGCCAGGTACTGATAGTGGGTAAGGAAGAGTAAACAAATAAGAAAAAATGATCAGAGTAGAAGGCACTACACAGAGATTCAAAATAGGATGATGCCTAATGATGAATCTACTATCTAAGATGAATCCTTAAGAGTGACATTCAGGCTGAAAGCTAATGATAAGGAGTTAGCCATGAAAACATTTACAGAAGAGTATTTCATAAAAAGGTGACAACTAATAAAAAGGCCAGGTCATCAAGAACAGAATATATATGTTCAAGGAAGAGAGAGAGGGTGCATGGACAAGAAAAGATTACTAAACAAACAAAAGTAGGCAGGAATCAGGTCACAGGGCATTTTAAGTGCTTATTGGATTTAACTCCATGGGTCATAGTAAGTGATACAATTTAAGACTGATTACCAACAGGGGAGGGAAAAAACAATGACATTTCTTAAGTTTTAGAAAAATTTACCGCAAAAATCTCCTCCAAAAACAGTTTATTTTGCAATATAAATATAAAAGACTGAGATAATAAATACTCAACTTTTTCATCAAATATTTTTATTTACACTGACTGGAATTTCAGCATTTTAAAAATAATAATTTCGGACTCATTCCAAACATCTTGTATTTTTCTAGGTTAGCTATTTCATAGTTATATTTACAGTAATTAGTTCACCTTCTTAAAACATCCTTAACACATAATATAGAAAAATCAAGGCCAAATGTAATCAAAGCTAAGTGAAGACGCAAACAAGACACAGGAAAATAGCATCTATTTTTTAACTCAGTAAAAGTAACACTGAATTCACAGGTTCAGAGAAACAGCTTTCTGTCAAGTCTTCCTATAGCAAACGTGGGCAGGATCTTTGACGAGAATTAAAAGTTACTACTTTAAAAAAAAAAAGTTACTACTTTGCTAGACATATTTCTAGAAAAGATATTCAATTAAAAATACGTATATGCAATTTAAAGAATACCAGATGATTTTTGCAGACTATGAATGCAATTGTTCCTGGAAAGCCACAAAAAAGAGCACTAACAGCAGGATTCACTTCATCCTGAATCAGCAATTTAGTGATTATCTCAAACTTTTGTTTGGCTCTATTGTAAGAGAAGACCAAACTATTGAAAACTGTAAGTTTCAAAAAGACTATCAATGCCATTAAAAGAAAGCAGAGTTTTAATATATAACATGATAAGTACATACTTTGCCTTTAAAAATGTAATTTTATCTTTAAACTATTTTAGAAATCCTCTTACTTTAAATATCTCATATTACAGAGGGAAAAATTGAGGTATAAGAAGTTAAATGATCTGACCAAGAATACCAGTTTGTTAGTCACAAAACTAGGACTGAATCAGATGTGTAGCCTCATCTCTGATGCAATGTTTGCTTTCTACTCTACTCTTTTTAAGCTTGGAAAGTAATCATCACAAATTTAAGCCCTAATTTCTAGTTCCCACAATATCCTGGTTGGAAGAGCCAGGTTCTTGCATGACTACCACATACCACTGTGCTGGATGACAAGTTCCCTAAGAGAGATTAAAATATTAAGATATAGAAAAGTGATAATGGAAAAGGCAACTCAATTCTTGCACAAGTGTGATAGAAATAAAGTATAATTAAAATAAAAACACAAAGCAGGTATATCTGTTTCAACTATTAAATTGGGCAGTCTGGAGTTAATAGCAAAATTTATAAATTCTAAGTATGTATTTGCAAATTTAATTGCAGCATGATATAACCTTATAAGAAATGCAAGTAAACTTTCAACATGATAAACAGTAATTTATGGTCAAGTAAGAATGAATTTTCTATTATCCAAACTATTTTTCATAATATTTATCATATATATTAAAATACAGAAATGTGTAGGTCTCTCTGACTAATCTGTCATTTTTCATAATGGAGCTTAGCTAAAGTTTAGTTTTTGACTCGTCAATGAGGAAATATGTTATTAAGAAATTGATTATATAAACAAGAGTAGGAACACTTATAAAACTACTTGACAGCAAACTGTTTTCATAGAACTCTAATTTAAAAGTATTGCTTTATAATAGTTTAAATATAAATAATATAATTGGCAAGCTAATTATAACTAGTTTTTATTTATTCATTTTAAAAATAGAAAATTCTATTAGCTGAATTCTACCTATATACAGATTGCCTATATACATTTGTATATATATACATGCGCACAGATATGTATCAGAAAGCAAATTTCATTCTTATTTATAATAATAGAGAATGTAATCTAAATTTTTATGAACAGGGTCCATTTACCCCAAGCAATAACCTTTAGTCATGAAAAAGAAGAGGTTATTCTAAATGTGTTTATATGCAAAACTTTTTTAAAATATTACATGAAAGGGACACCTGGGTGGCTCAGCAGTTGAGGATCTGCTTTCGGCTCAGGGCGTGATCCCAGTCCAGGGATGGAGTTCCGTATCAGGTTCCTGTTCTCCCTCTGCCTATGTCTGTCTGTCTGTCTCTCTCTCTCTCTCTCTGTGTGTGTATCTCATGAATAAATAAATAAAATCTTTAAAAAAAAAAGATACTACATGAAAATGACCAACATGTAAACCAGCATTCCTAGTGTGATCCTGTAGGTAATTTTTTAAGGTTATACTTTTATATGTTAGTCAATGAAAAATTAATTTTCTAGAAGGATACACAAGAAAGTAAAAAGTCAGGAGAGGGAGACTGAGTTTATAATTAATTTTACACATCCCTGTAATGTTTGCATTTTTGCCATATGAACTCTATATAAAATGCTTCTGTAACATTTTTTTAAAAGGACTGTATATATTAAAAATTTCTTTAAGTTAGATTTATAGCTCACATAGATGATAATTAATCTAATTCAAATTCATCAAAATTAGGAATTTTTTACCATAACCAATTAAACAGTATATATTTTAATCATATAGTCAAAGATTTGAAATGTCCATGAAATGCTTTACTTACAATCCTCCTTCTAGGAAATTACAAACATTTTCATCTCTCTTAGATACCAAATGGAATGTCTCCCTGATGATTTGCTGCTGTGTATCTTCACTCTGAGAAAGAATAATTTATATATGTTAGAATTAAATTTCTAGGTTTAACAGTATTTTAAGAATTTTAAAAGTATAAGGCAGTAATATCTGTCAGGGAAATTAATCTAAGAAAGAGGTCCGTGAAGAGCTAACATATCACATCTCACAGAAACAAAACCCATCATTTTTTGTTGAAAAAACAAAAAGCAAAGCCAAAACTAAACCAACATTTTATAGCTTGCTACAACTAACATTTCTAAGTTTCCAAAACCAAAAAGAAAAATATTAGACAGATGAATAAAAGACACTAGTAAAAGGGACACTAGATATTAACTAGTCAAAGGCCATTGTTTTATAAATGAGTAAGCTGAAACAGAGAAGTAAAGTTATAAATAATTCATGTAGCTAATCCATATTTTATTGGATGGAAAATACAGGAAGTTTAGAGCTTCCAATTAAGTTTAAATGCAAACTAAGAAGAGTGTATCCATATTAGTTGTATAAACATAGCCTAAGACCAAAAATTGGCTCAATAAGTATTAAATTGGGACGCCTGGGTGGCTTAGCGGTTGAGTGTCTGCCTTTGGCTCAGGGCATGATCCCGGAGTCCTGGGATCGAGTTCTGCACTGGGCTCTCTGTAGGGAGCCTGCTTCTCCTCCCTCTTCCTATGTCTCTACCTCTCTCTCTGTGTCTCTCATGAATAAATAAAATCTTTTTTTTAAAAAAAGTATTAAATTCACCAAGCAATTCACATCCCAATAAAAAACATCGGCTCAAACACTGCAATAGAAAACTGGGTAAAATCACAAATAGAAATTTCATAGGAAAGGAAATATGATTATTCACAAACAAATGGAAAAGACCTGCAGACACCTAGGTGGCTCAATTGGTTAAGCGTCTGACTCTCAGTTTCAGCTCAAGTCATGATCTCAGGGTCATGAAATGGAGCCCCGCTTCTGTGCTGAGCCTCGAGCCTGCTTAAGATTCTCTCTCTCCCTCTCCCTCTGCCCCTCCTCCCCTAAAAAAAATGAAAAGATGTTAAACCTCATTGGTAATTAAGTGAAATACAAATTAAAGTAACAATGAAGTAACTGCACATGCATCACATTAGCAAAGTGTAAAAATCTGACAATATCAAACACAGATAAAGATGTGGAGCCAAAGAAACTCATCTCACCAAGTATGAGGATAAATGATATAATCATTTCGGTAAATGGTTTTATAATCCAGCATTCCCACTCCTATATACTATACTAAGTGACATGAAACCACGGTTTTTGAAGATTAAAAATAACAGAACATTGGCAATTACATACACATAATAAACTGTTAACCTGTGTACCAGAGACATGTAGAAGAATGTTCATCAAGGCACTGTAACAACAAAAAAACCTGAAATTGCTCAAAAGTCCACCAATCATAAAATGGATAAATTATGGTATATTCATACAATGAAATATCATAAGTAAAAATTAAAGAAGTAAATTACACCCATCAATATGAAGGAGTCTCAAAAACTTAATGTGAAAAAGAGATGGTATCTTAGCTCGGGCTATCCTAACAAAATACCATAGACTAGATGGCTTAACTACCAGAAATTTATGTTGTCATGATTCTGGAAGCTAGAGATTCAAGATCCCAAGTGTCAGCATTTAAAAAAAAATTAAAAATTAAAAATTAAGTGCCAGCATAGTTGGTCTCTGGTGAGTGCTCTCTTCTTGGCTTAAGGACAGTTTCTTCTCATAGTGTCCTCACATGGTAGGAAGAGAGAACAAGAACAAGCTCTCTGGTGTCTCTTAGAAGAGCACTAATATCATGAGGGCCCCACCCTCAGTAACTTCATCTACACCTAAGTATCTTCCAAAGCCCCAATACAAAACAAATACCATCAAATTGTGGGTTAGGCTTCAACATATGAATTTGGCAGGGGAGGGGGAGACACAACTCAGTCTATAGCAGAGGGAGAAAAGCAAGTAACAAAATGACATGTAATCATTCCACTAACATAAATTTCAAAAACATGCAAAAGTAATATATTAATGATATATATATATAAAATGAAAATAAAACATAGAAAATCCAGGGAATGATTAGCAATTTTCAAAGTACTGGCTTCATAAAGACCATATTCTCTAAGCACATTGCAATTAGGTAAAAAAAAAAAAAAAACAATAATTAAAAGGATGTTTTTTACCAGCTTGCATTCCCACCAACAGTGTAAGAGGGCTCCCCTTTCTTCACATCCTCACCAACATTTGTTGTTTGCTGACTTGTTAATTTTAACTATTCTAACTGGTAAAGAGTTGGTACAGCCACTTTAGAAAACAGTATGGAGGTTCCTCAAGAAGCTAAAAATAGAGCTACCTTATGGCCCAGCAATTGCACTACTAGGTGTTTACCCCAAAGATATAAATGTAGTAATTCAAAGGGGCACCTGCACCCCAATGTTTATAGCAGCTATGTCCACGATAGCCAAATTATGTAAAAAGCTGAAATGTCCATCAATGGTTGAATGGAAATGATGTGGTATACATATATGCAATGGAATACTACTCTCCCATCAGAAAGGATGAAATCTTACCATTTACATCCATATGGAGGGAACTGGAGGGTATTATGCTGAGTAAAAGAAATCAATCAGAGAAAGACAATTATCATATAGTTTCACTCATATGAGGAATATAAAAAACAGTGCATAGAATCATAGGGGAAGGGAAGGAAAAACAGAATGGGAAGATATCAGAGAGTGAAACAAACCATAAGAGACTCTTAACTATGGGAAAGAAACTGAGAGTTGCTGGAAGGGAGATGGGTGGGGAGATGGGGTGATGTGATGAGCACTGGCTGTTACATGCAACTGATGAATTACTGAATTCTATATCTGAAACTAAGTAAGTTCTATATGTTGGCTAATTGAATTTAAATAAAAAAATAATAAAACAATATTTTTTAAAAATCCCAAACAGGCATTTAAATTGGAAAGAAGTAAAACCACCTGTATTCACAGACGATATCTGTGGCAGATTGATCATATATCCAAAAAAGTCTAAAGAATCCATTAAAAAACTGTTAAAGCTAATAAACAAATCTACCAAAGTTCAAAATACAAAATTAACATTCAAAAATCTGCTGTATTGCTATACGCAACCAATGAACAATCCAAAAAGAGACTTAGTCACAAATGCTGCAGAAATTTAAGAGGTAATAAGTTAGTATGACAAACATAATAAGCCAGTAAGCTAAAAAAAATCTAAGAGGAAGTAGCAAAATTCCTTAAAAAAATTTTAATAAAATGGTTCTAAGGAGAAAGAGGAAAACTTTAATAATCCTATTACCATAAAGAGAATAAACAGTAATTTTAAATCTCTCTACCAAAAATAAATCAAGCCCTGATGGCTTTAACACTAAGTGTGACCAATGATTCAAGAAAGAGACCACTCCAATCTTACACAACTCTTCCAAAGCACATATAAAGAATTAACATTTTCAATTTATTTTATGAGGCCAATATTGACACAAAATCAGACAAGGAATATATGAGAAATGAACACTGCAGGCCAATCTCACCAAAAAACATAGATACAAAAATTAAAATAAAAAAATTAATATATCATGTCCCAAATGGGTTTATCCTAGTACTGTCAGGTTGATTCAATATTAGAAAACAGACTGATGTAATTTTAATTTTCTACATTAATAGATTTAAGGAGAAAAAAATAGATCATTTAAAAGATGCAGAAAAAAAGCATCTGATAAAATTAAACAACAATTCTTGAATAAAAAGAAAAAAAAAACTCTTGGTAAATTAAAGAGAACTTTCTCTAATTAAGACTACCCAAAAGAAAAAAAAAAAAAGACTACCCAAAAGACATCTTTTGTACACATATTCACAAACAAAATATGTAAACGGTTTCTTCTTTTTAAGATCAGAAACAAGATAGGTTAACTGTAATGGTTTTCCTATTCAATGCCATATCAGCTGTCATCAATACAAGAAAAACAAGAAAAAGAAATAAAAGATAAAAGAATTTCAAAGAAATAAAACTGTCATTCACAGACCACAAGATTTTCCATGTAGAAAATCTAACACAATTTACACAAAAGTGTTAAAATTAATATAACAAGATAGAGCCAGCACAAAAACTCCATTGCAGTTCTAAACTTCTCCAACTGTCTCCAACTGTCAGGTGGAAGACCTAATTTTAAAAAGATACCACATACAATACTCTCAAAAAACAAACAGTGCTAGGAATAAGTGAAACAAAAACATGCAAGACTTCTGTGAAGAAAATATAAAACTTTATCAAAAAAACTTAAAGAGCTAAGTAAATGGAAAAATGTATGGTGACTAGATTGAATAATTCAATATTATGAAGATACCAATCTCCTTAAAGTGCTCCGAAGTATCAAAGTAATTCTAATCAAAATCCCAATGTAGGGGCACATGGGTGGTTCAGTGGGTTAGAGTCTGCCTTCAGCTCAGGTCATGATCCCAGGGTCCTGGAATTAAGCCCTGCATCAGGCTCCCTGCTCAGTGGGGAGCCTGCTTCTCCCTCTCCCTCTGTCACCTCCCCTGCTTGTTCTCTCTCTCTCATAAATAAGTATTTAAAAATCTTTTCAAAAATTCCAATACAGATAAACTTGAAAACCTGAATCTGTCTCCAACACATATATATTAAATCAGAAGACAAGAATGACAAGACACTCCCGAGTAGAATGTAAGAGGGTCTGCTGAGCAGGTAAAAATTATTATAAAGTCACAGTAATTAAGATAACATGATACTGGTATACAAAAAGTGATACTGGTGCACAAATAGGGAAACTGACTAATGGAACTGAACCATAAACACACCCACACAAATATAAGGTAATTTAGTTTAAAACATACAGTAGGCTTTGTAGAACAGAAGGGAAAGGAAGTACATTTCCATGAATGGTGCCAGAATAAAAATTGTTGTTTTCTTTCTGTTTTAGATCTCTTATGTTATACTAAAAAATCACTCCCAGGTTGGTTAAAAATGAATGTCAATGCTTATACTATAAAGCTTTAAAAATATAATAGGGAAGTATCTTTATGACCTTGTAATCGTGCTAGACTTTTAAATAAGACACAAAATAAGGCTAACCATAAAGAAAAAGACTGGCAAACTTGATCATATCAAAAGCAAGCATTTCTAATGCTCAAAAGACACCAGAAAAAGAAGTGAAAGCTATGAACACAAAGAATATAGCTGCAATACATAAAAACTGACAAAGGAATAATACTGTGTATATAAAAAACACTTAGACGTCAGTAAGAAAAAGACAAACATCTCAATATAAAAACGACTGGCAAAACAGAACTTAGGAAATCATCAAGAAAAGGAAATTAGAATGGTAAATAAACTATGGAAGAGGTTCAACTTCACACAGGAGAAAAAGAAAAAAGGAAAAAAAACCCTACTAGTTAAAAATTACAATGACAACATTAAGTACCCATACTACCAGCGAAGATATATGTCTAACAATATCAAGTATTGGCAAGAATATGAAGCAACAAAGCACCCATACTAAAAGAACTGTAAATTGGTACAACCACTTCTGGAAACACACCAGCATTACCTAGTAAAAGCTGAACGTAAACATACCCAAGGACAAAGGTATTCAACTCCGTTACACCCTAAAGAAATTCAAAAAGATGTTTGCAAGAATGCTTATAGCAGCACTGTTTGTAACAGCAAAAAAGTCACAATATAAAATGTCCATCAATGTAAACTGTATAATAAACTGTGTTTCATTCCTGCACGGAATATTACAAAGCAATAAAAAGGACTGTAACTATATAAATACTAGAAATGAGCTTAGAAATGTTGAATTTTTTTAATCAAGTCACAGAAGAATATAAATACTATGATTCTACTTTTTAAAAGTTTAAATATACGTCAAACTAAACAGTAAACTGTTTTTTTGAGGACAAAAATGTGGTAAAACAAAAATGAAAATGATTTTTAAAAATTCAAGATGGTGCTTATCTCTTAAGTACAAAGAGAACAGAATAGAATATGAGACATTCAGAAAGACTTGTAATTTTTTTTCAAAGGAGATAGTGAACACACAGCAATTCAAGTATTAGTTCCTACACCTTGCAGATATTCAATATATACATTTATTTAATATTTCATAAAAATATTCAAATGAGCAAAGCAGAGAGGAAGGAAGAAAAAAGCTGCCCTCTTCCTTTTTAGGTTTGCTTGATCATCTCCATCTCCTTCTAGTCTTCATCTAGAGCTAAAAGGTGTCCCTTGGATTACCTTACTTCCTCTTGTGGCTTCAACCGTGTTATCTCCCTAATCTTCCATTCTCCTATATCCCTAGCGCTTAAAGGAAACCTATCTTCTTTTTTTTTTTAATTTTTTTTATTATTTATGATAGTCACAGAGAGAGAGAGAGAGAGAGGCAGAGACACAGGCAGAGGGAGAAGCAGGTTCCATGCACCGGGAGCCCGACGTGGGATTCGATCCCGGGTCTCCAGGATCGCGCCCTGGGCCAAAGGCAGGCGCCAAACCGCTGCGCCACCCAGGGATCCCCGAAACCTATCTTCTTTTCTGAGTTGGTGACAGATATTTCCAGCTTACAGACATCTCCAGTTATATTCCATAAGGGGATATTAAAACTTACATGTGAAAGACTAAAAACATCACATTTCTTCTAAAACTTGTTTTCTCTCCATTTTAAATTCAAGTATAATTGAACAATCTTATATTAGTTTTAGGTATATTAAAAGTGATTTGACAATTCTATACATTGTTTAACACTCAGCACATTAAGCGTAGTCACCATCTGTCATCATTCAATACCATTACAATGATACTGACCATGTTCCATAGGCTGTACTTTCCATCTCTGTGATGTATTTATTCTAACTATTAGTATGTACCTCTTAACAAAACCCATTTTCATTACGATATTTCTAATCTCAGTTAATGGCATTACCATTCACCCCATCTCTTAAGCCCAAAATCTTGATGATTCCTTTTCTTTCACTTCCCATGTCTATTGGGTCACTAAGTCCTATTAATTCAACTGAAGAAACAACAGTAAACTTGGATTCAAAGATAGTATCTCAACTCCGATTCCTATTCTAACCCAGAATAATTTAAGAACCACCTAAATACTCTGCCATCTGTTTTTCCACTCCAAATCATCCCACTCATGTCACTAGAATTACTTCCTAAATAATAGTATTTGTTACTTCCTTTCTTTTTTTTCCCCAAGCTAAACTGTATCCATCTTTATTAAAGATACTTTTCATAAACAATCAAGGTATTTCAAGCAGGACATGGGCAGACGATCATTAACAGTATACAACAACTTTCAAACTCCCTTCTTCAATGGACTACCAAAATCAGAAAGCCACTATAAAACCCAATGAAGTCTTCATGTGATGCTCTGAACAGGGAAAGTTTAGAGTGAGGGTTGACAGTTCACATTTAGCATGCTGTTTAACAACTTTTCACAAGCTGACCCTGACTTTCAGGAAATGAAATGAAAATGGCAGAATTATCAATCTGAAGATCCACAAGCTAAAAAAAGGAACTCTTTTGAGGGACACCATCTCAGTGGTGACACTGTAAAGTCCAGATTGCCTGACATACTGGGAACCATTTCATGGGGTCAGGTTCCAATAGGTCTCTGGGTTTAAAGTCTATGTTGAAGGCAGAGAGGGAGAAGAGGACATAAAAAAATGAATTTTAGTTTTTCCACACCACCAAGGTGGCTCATGTGTGTCAACATCAAGGAATCCCTCCTCCTGGGAGCCAAGAGGAAGTTTATCAAAACTAGAAGGGGAAGGTGATTTTCCCTCTTGTTATCAATCTAGCTTCGGAGATATTCTATTAGTGATATATGCCCTTCCCCCAAAACAACAATGAAGTGTTCCGTGTGCTAACAACATAGCTTAAAAAAAAAAAAAAGTAAAACAAAATTCTGCATTTTTATAAAACTTGATAAAAATAGTATTTCAAACTGTACAGTCACCAGAAGTACACAGTTATCAAAAATGCACACACTTCACTTGGCATTTCCAGCACCTTCAGCTTTCTGTGCCTGGTCTGTTTTGGCATCTCCATTTTCTGCATATTTCCATCCTTGCCAGCATCAGCTTTCCCCTTTTTCCCTTTGGGTACCTTCTCTCCCTTCTTTGCAGGGGCCTTTTTAGGCTTGGGCTCTGGCTTTGAAGGAGCAGGTTTAGCAGATAACCTTGCAGATCTTCTCTGTGGCTCATCCTTCACCTTGGCTTTATCTCCTTTAGCATCCCCTTCAGCCTTTCCCTTGGGCGTGGTGGCGACAGCGGCGGGATGTAAGCGCTGGACGCGGGGATGCAGCGTCAGGCGGGCTTTGGCCAGTCCAGGGGTCGTCTTGCCTCTTCTTCTTCACACTGCTCCTGTTACTTCCTTTCTTAAAGCCCTCTAGTTTCCATCCAACCTAACATCCAAACTTCCTAACAGGCCATAAACAAAACTTTCCAAAATTGAATCCTGATCTACCTCTGAGCTTTCATCATCTATTTCTTTTCCCCTACACAATGTGCTTCAACCGCACTGAACTTCTTACCATGCACTCCCTTCTTATTTTCCTACTTTCTCACCCTATTCTCTAGCAATACTCTTTTAAGACTCAGATCAAAGATGATGGTTTCTGTCAAGTCTTTTCTTACTTTCCTAGGAAAAATGAGTTCCTTGATCCTCTATGCTTCCTTGGTACTGTTTCTATTCATAACATATACTTTTGACAGTGTGCTCAAATTTCCTTTGTAAATATCTGAATTCTATCAGACTCCAACCCTCTCCAAATCTTCTTTAAATCTGAAATGCTGAAGAGAGTGGCTGGCATAGAGTCATCAATATAAGTACACTGAATAAATGAATATTGAATGTAGAAGATGAGATCCATATCCATATATATTATCAAACATCTGGGTTACATGACACACTCGAAAAAAAGGGGACAATAAAGTTAAGCGGCTATGGTGTGGTAGGTAAAGCTATGAGCTCTGTCCTAATTAAGACAGTAGATTAAATGCACAAAAATATCTATTATTTTGTGGCCTTCTCAAACCCCAGCTAAGACAATATTAAGATTTTTTTTTCTTTTCTTTCTTTTTTTTTTAAGGGAACACGAGGATAAGGAAAATAAGAAAGACAGGGCAACAAAATTTAGTAAGTGCCTGAATGAGTGGTCAAGTATTAAGTAATCTCAGAAAACTTAATTCCAAATTGGTGACAGGGAAACCCAAGAACTAACCCAATTTGTATCACAAAATAGCCAAAGGCTCAAGAATTACTGCTTTTAGGTACTTGTGGAAGAGAAGATGCAAAGAGTGTAAAATAAGGAGGACTGTTTCAGAGGTAGAAGGACCACTAAATTCCCTCTACCATCCCCAAGAAAAGTCTGTAAACATATTTCAGGCAGTAGATAAAACAGAGGGTCTTTGGAGAGCATGTGGTACCATGGTGGGTAAAATAATGGCTCACCAAAGATGACAGCATCCTATGAATATACCCTCTTATATGCCAAAGAGGACTTTACAGGTGTGATTCAAGTAATGACCTTGAGTTGGGAAGATTATTCCAGATTATTCCATTGGACCTAATCTCATCATGAGGCTTGGGCCTTTCCTGGGCTGCGGTCAGAGGAAGATGTGAGAAGAGTCAAAGAGATGCCATGCAGTTGGTTATGATGATGGAGGAAGATGGCCAAGAGCCAAAGAATGTGGGCGGCCTCTGGGAGCTGGAAAAGGTGAAGAAATGAATTCTCTCATAAGAGCCTTCAGAAAGGGCTATAGTTTTGAGATGATACTTGATTTTAGCCCAGTAAATCCCATATCAGACTTGTAACTCACAGAACTGTATGATAACAAGCTTGTACTATTTTAAGCCACTAAGTTTGTGGTCTTTTTTTTTTTTAAGGGGTTTTTGGTTGTCTTACTTTTTTTTTTTTTTTTAATTTATGATAGTCACACACAGAGAGAGAGGCAGAGACACAGGCAGAGAGAGAAGCAGGCTCCATGCACCGGGAGCCCGACGTGGGACTCGATCCCAGGTCTCCAGGATCGCGCCCTGGGCCAAAGGCAGGCGCTAAACCGCTGCGCCACCCAGGGATCCCCAAGTTTGTGGTCTTTTGTCAGAGCACCAATAAAAAGCAAATACAGACACTGTACCAAAAACAGGGAGTTTAGGAAAATGTACACATGCCTGATGCTAGCCCTTTTTTCAATCGGTTCCCAGAATACCTAAGCCAGGCCTTCTTCACCTTCTAGGCAGGAGCCAAACTTCTCCAGGATCTCTACCTAGTCTAAAGATAATGATATTCAAAGTTCCAACAATGGCAGAATCTGTTATCTGTTCACCAGAAAGTAGTTCCTTTACTTCCCAGACACACAATTCAACAATATTTTTCATTCTTCCTTGAATTAACTAACATAGACCCACACAAACCTGTTCTGGCCAGTGGAATACCTCAAAGGCTACAACTGAAAGACAAATGTGCTTATTTTCACAACTCAACATTCTGTGAAACGATGTTGAAAGCCTGAAAACTGGCCACTATGAGTATACTATCACCATGTAGTAAATGCTACAAATTATAGATTTTTTCCTCCCAGGTGAGATGGTTGTGAAAAATATACCATCCAAGCTTCACCCATAACAATTTCTGCACAATTTCCCATGTTAACTAGATGCAGAAATTCCTTTGATCCTTTCCTCAGGAACAACAAATGTCCACGAAAAAGTTTCTAGCTGATCAGGATCACCAAATTGGAATCTATGTGAAAAAAAAACTTTTATTGTGGTAAGCCACTAAAATTTAGGGGCTTGTTATAACAGCAATTGTCATTTTTACACCAGCTAAACTGCCTAGCAATCAAGTACAGCTCATATAGGCAACTGGTGATCATCGATTCAGAGCTTCTAATTAGCTTTTAGAATACAACCTTTAGACAGGAGCAGTCAGTCAAGGATTACTGGACATCTGAAGACAGCTCTCACATAAAAACTAAAGACAAAATATGGAGTGAAAGTAACTCAGAGAAAACCAAGCATGGCAGAGAAACTGTAGAGTATTTATCATTAATATCAGAGAAATAATAAAGAAATTGCAACCATGAAACAAGAACAGCATACTATAAAATAACAACATGCAGAAATTTTCAAAGGAGCTCTTGAAAATTAAAAATTTAAGATTTTTTTTTAATTCAGGGGAAAGACTGGAAAATAAAGTTTAGAAAAAAATCAACCACACAATAGAGCCAAAGGGCAAAATGACAGAAAACAGAAGAAAAAGAATAAGAAAAACAGAACAGTCCAGAGGAAATGCATAAAAAGAGATTCAAAAAAGAAACTAGACAACAGAATGATTTTTCAAGCAGAAAGAAAAAAAATTTCCAGAATAAAAGAGCTCATCAAGTACTCAGCACAACTGATAAAAACAGCCTCAGAGCTAGGATATGAGACACTTTAGAAATTGCAAAAAAAAACAAGTCTACATATTTTCTTGACAGTAAAAGTAGATCATACACAAAGAAAAAGTATTCAAAATTGCTTCAAGCTTTTTGATAGCAATACTGGAAACTAAAAGATAACGGAGCAATGCCTTCAGTATTCTTTTTTTTTTTTTTTAAGATTTCATTTATTTATTCATGAGAGATACAGAGAGAGAGGCAGAGACACAGGCAGAGAGAGAGAAGCAGGCTCCATGCAAGGAGCCTGACGTGGGTCTCGATCCCAGGTCTCCAGGATCACACCCTGGGCCGAAGGCAGGCGCCAAACCACTGAGCCACCCAGGCATCCCTGCCTTCAGTATTCTGAGGAAAAGTTATTTCCAACCCAGAATTCTATAGACAGGCAGTGTGAATTTATAATAAGACACTGTAGACAAGCAAGCTCTCAAAAAACGTATCTCCTTATATGGCTTTGCTCAGGAAATCACCGGAGGATGTGTTCTACCACAGTAAGGTAATAAACCATGCAAAAAAGCAATAGGAGATCCAACATAAAAACAGGCTAAAGATATTCCAAAGGTAACAGAGACATAAACCATCCAACAGGTCTAAATTGGGCCTACTCAAAAGATTTCAGAAGAGATGTCTTCAGGAACATGAAACTGATGGAAGCAGCATATGATTGAGACAACTGACAAAGACCTGAATTAGTGAGAAGTAAATAAAAGACTAGGTCAAAGAAAAAGGCGATTTTTTTCCCAAGGTAAATAAACTGTCAGGACAGAAAAAACGAAGCAAAATTTACAACATGGTTCAGGTGAGAAAAGCATTTACATAGTAAATTAGTGAAAACACCAGATACTGCTCTAACCAGTATTATGAAATAACAATGAGAAGACTGAGAAGGATATAGATGTTGGGTGGGATAGGCTGGAGAGCTAAATAAGCATTTTCAATAGCATAAATCAATAGATTATGCCTGCAACTGAAAAAAATCAGGCAGCAAAATAAGCTCATTATTCAGAGACACGTAAATATTGAGTAATCAGCTAAAAAGTACTTACCTGTGGGAAGGGGGAAATGAAAGAATGTTATTTTTCATAATAAGTCTTACAGAAGAACTATTAGATTCTTTTAACCTATGTGCTTGTATAACTTTGTTAAACAAAGGAAAAATAAAGAAGGAAAGGAAGAGAGTATGAAACCCGCAACTGACTATATCAGTCTATTCCTGCATACGTTCTTTATTAAAACTGTGCGACTTTGAACAAGTTGCTTAATCTGAATAACAGGTTGAATAACATAATATTTATAGCATAAATAACAATACCTACCTCATACAGTTGTTGGGAGGACTGAGTTAAAATACATAAAACTGCTTAAAAAATAATACATGGCAGATAATAAGCATGGATTAACAAGGACTTATTTAAAATATCTGTCTCTGGGACTGTCTGTAAAATAAGCTCCAGAGTTCTAATGATAGGTATAAAGATCTAATAGGAGTTTTCTCCTAAGGAAAGTTATCTTTTTGTACGACGCTATTGTTTATAAACAAGTTACGGATTATGAAAGCTAAACTTTAACTATGTTTTATTATTCTATCAGTGAAAATAATTTCTCGTATAAACTTCAAAACTACCATTCATAATCATGTTTCTTAAAATGCCAGCAATACTCATCTAAGAAAATCAATATTGAAAAGAATGCCTTAAAATTGTAATCAAACATCCAAAGTCTAAGATTAAACAAATCAAGTCTCTGCTGACATAAGACAATTTCCCTTTTTCTAACAATCAATTTAACTCATTAGCTTTCATAAAGAAGCCTGGAGCTTGCTTCAGGCTGATCAGACTTCCTAACACTGTAGCTCCATCATAGAAGTCAACAGATAATATTTCAATCTAAAGACAACTATAGTTACATAAAGGCAACAATTTTTATTATTTTAAATACTTCTCTTAATGCATTAATGAAAATTAATTTTTGAATATTCAGTAACCCACTAACAAAACTTTCTTTACCTATGTTCATTTCCTGTTCTTATGTATATGTCATAAACTATAAAACCAAAATGTCCCTCTAATCAAATAGTAAATATGTCATTTTCTTCCTCCTTCCTTCCCTTCCACATACACTCAGAGAATTTTTTTTTAAAGATTTATTTATTCATGAGAGACAAAGAGAGAGAGAGAGAGAGAGAGACAGGCAGAGGGAGAAGCAGGCTCCTTACAGGAGCCAGATGTGGGACTCGATCCCAGATCCCGGAATCACAACCAGAGCCCAAGGCAGCCGACCAACCTCTGAGCCACCCAGGCGTCCCCAGAGAATTTTTTTCTTACAAAGCATTCAGTGACTCTGCTAGACGCTAGAATATCAAGTATTACCAAGATGAAAGAGAAAGACTTTTTTCTCAGAGAGCTTAAAACAGGAAATAAAATGAATATAATCATTTAAAACTTTTATTTAGTGCTCTGTATCTTGCTTTTTAATATTTCCAAAGAGAAACAGATGTCTTTATAATAAAAGAGAATAATTCCTGACATAAGAATGATACAAATAATATACTATAAGAGATAAAAGAGAACACTGATTTTCAATAGCAAGATCATCTTCAAAGAGAGATATCCAGAAAGTGACTTATAGAATAAGCAGAATTTAGAAATTCAGAGAATAGAGAATGTGAAGTTGCATAGCATTCAAAGCAGAAAAAAACAAAATGAACAACAAAAAATCCCTAACAAAACCATGGAATCAGGAGAGCAAGGTGCAAATATATATATAAGAAATAATTAGTTCACTTTCATTAAAAGTAAGAGAGGTATGAAGACTAAGCCTCAGACCACCCCAACATTTAGAAATCATGAAAAAGAAAAGGTCCCAGCAAAAAAAGTTCAGTGAGTCTGTTTTTTTTTTTCCCAGATTCCCAAGCAGGAAGTCTGACTAGAGACTTGGTGTTACCTGAGTAGGCCTCATTTTAGCCTGAGTGCATAAAGAAAAAGCAAAGAGAATGGATCTACCCTTATATCCCAAATTTAAGGGTAGAGTATTAGTACTTGGCCCAGATCCTTCATTAAATTTCTTTAGAGAAAACCCCTCTAGCATCTTCCCTCACAATGTATAAAAATGTATTAAAGCTGCTTAGCACAACAAAGCAAGTGCTCAATAAATGGTAGCTATTATTAACACTCTAAAACTAGCATTCACTATACTAAGATATTGCCCAGTTTCAGTGGCAGAAGCCCAATATTTTCTTTTTACTTAAATAACATACAGCTGAGAAGTGACAGACTGAGTTTAAAATATTTAAAGAGAGAGTCTGAACCATGGTGGCAGCTGAAAGGTCTGAGAACTCAAGAACAAGGTAAAATTGGGGGCACGGGGGTTGGAGTAAGAGACCAAGACAATGCAATGAGAGACCAAGACAATGCAATGAGTAAAGAACAGCTGTCTTTTCCACAAACGGTGCTGGAAAAATTAGATAGCCACATGCAAAAGGATGAAGTTAGATCCCTATCTTAGGTCATATATAAAACTAACTCAAAATGGATCATAGACCTAAATGTAAGAACTCCCTGCTCAGGGGGAGTCAGCTTGTCCCTCTCCTTCTGCCCTTCCCCCTGCTCAGGCTTGTGCCCCCTCCCTCGCTCCCTCTAATAAATAAATCTTAAAAAAAAAAAAGAAAAGAAAAGAAAGAAAGAAATTGTCCTAAATTTAGATTAACAGTGAGTCATGTGCACAAATGTGAATACAATAAATTGTATTGAACTGTACACTTTAAAAAAAAAAAGAGTTTATTTATTCGTAAGAGACACAGAGACAGAAACATAGGCAGAGGGAGAAGCAGGCCGCCTACAGGGAGCTTGATGTGGGACTCAATCCCAGGACCCCAGGATCACGCCTTGAGCGAAAGGCAGATGTCTGCTCAACTGCTGAGCCACCCAGGCATCCTGAACTATACACTTTTTTTTAAAATTTATCTATATTATTTTATTTATTTTTTTTAATAATAAATTTATTTTTTATTGGTGTTCAATTTGCCAACATACAGAATAACACCCAGTACACTTTCAATGGGTAAATTTTATAGCATGTGAATTAAATCTTTTAAAGATTAGGTCATTCTTAAAAAAAAAAAAAATAGCTGGGGCAAGTTTTATAACTTTCTCCTAAAAATGTCTCCTTATGAAACTGTTCTCTGGAAGAATTTTGGAGGACTTTGTATTCTGTAGTAAGTAAGAAGTTCATTTCAAAACAAAGCCTACAAAGAGATAATTTATTCTGCAGAAACATAAAAAATATCTGACAACAATCTCTGGAATATTCTACAGTTCCTTAGTTACATAATCTTCCAACCAACAGTACAAAGTAACATGTAGTAGTAATAATAAAAGTAACTGTAATTATCAATTTTGTTATTAGCCTGTATTATCTGCCAGTATTTTCTTATTATTTAATCTTTATCAAAAAGAAACCTTATCCGAAATAAAAGTCCACAGTAGTAGGCTAGCTAGATAAATTATGACACATTAAACAATGAACTATTATGCAGTCATTACAAATTACTTTCTGGATATGACACCAAAAGAACAGGAGACACCCCCTCCCCAACAAAAGATAAACTGGACCTTACCAAAATTAAAAACTCTTGTGCATCAAAGGATGTTGTTATCCTTTGAAAAAAGACGCTTAGGTGAAAAGGTAGCCCATGGGTTGGGAGAAAATGTTTGTAAATCATGTATCTGATAAGGGACAGCTATCTAGAATATATAAAGGACTCCTAGAACTCATCATCAGCAACAACAATAACAACAAAGGGTTGAAAAATGGACAAAGGACTTAATATACATTCTCTCAAAGATATACAGTCAGTAAGCACATGAAAAGATTTCAACATCAGGATACCTGAGTGGCTCAGCAGTTGAGTGCTTGCCTTTGGCTTGGGGCATGATCCCAGGATCCGGGATCAAGTCCCACATCAGGCTACGGGCAGGGAGTCTGCCTCTCTCTCTCTGTCTCTTATGAATAAATAAATAAATCTTAAAAAAAAAAAAAAGATTCTCAACATCAATGTCATTACACAAATGTAAAACAAAATCACAATGAGATAGTACTTCACAACTATTTGGAAAGCCAGGATGAAAAAAAACTGAAAATAACAAGTATCAGCAGGATGCGGAAAAATTAGAACCCTTTTGCATTGCTGGAGGGAATGTAAAATGGTGCAGCTACCATGGAAAACAGTACAGCAAATTCTAAAACAAATTGAATACAGAATTATCATATGATCCAGCAATTGCACTTCTGGGTGGAAAAAGAAGTAAAGCAGGGACTCAAACAGATATTTGTACACTCATGTTCCCAAATATATCTAACGACCCATTTTCATAGCAGGATTATTCACAACAGCCAAAAAGTTAAAGCAATCCAAGTAAATAACATGTAGTGTACACATACATATAATGGATTATCCACTCTTAAAAAAGAAATTCTGACACATGCTACATCGGTGAACCTTGAAGACATCATACTAAGTGAAATAAGCCAGTCACAAAAGGACAAATAGGATATGATTCCTCTTTTATGATGGTCATAGAGTAGTCAAACTGAGTCAAAAAAAAATAGAATGGTGGTTGCTAGTGGCTGAGAGAAGGGGAGAATGAGGAGTCAGTGTTTAATGTGTAAAAGTTTCAATTTGTAAAGACAAAGGAGTTCTCCAGATAGGGATAGTGGTGTTGGTTGCACAACAATGTGAATATACATAATGCCACAGAACTGTATGCTGAAAATGCTAAATATTATGTATATTTTTTCATCTTAAAAAACTTGGAACCATCACACTAAGATATTAATGACAGGAAGCAGCAGAATATATTTGTTGTGAGATGAGCTGACAATCTTCCCCATTTAATTAGATAGATAGCACACAAATCAAAACAATTCAGTGGGTCTGGCACATTGCAAAAGAGCCCTTTCCTCCTGTTAACACAGAACAATGACTGACAGCCAGAGATTCTTGAATTACACCAGCCTTCAAACAAGGCAGGAAAGATGTAAATGCTTTTCAGCGCAATAATAGAGGTGGTCTACTGGGCTTCACATCAACTGTGCTCATCTATAATTAAGGTTGTGAGATGTCTGAGAAAAATAAATGCTTTTCTTCATGAGTTCACAAGTGACTTAGGAAATGGAAACAGCTTGATCACAGGTCTCATTAGTATAGAGGCTGCACAGAACTGGGGCAGTCACTTTTACCTTCATTTGTTGAGCTAGCATTCCCACCTCTCTGGAGCTTAAGGATTAGCTGGGGTAGAGAAGAAAATAAGCAGAAGAAAGCACCCCTGCCTATCCTGTAGAGGTCAGAGGCATTGCTCAATTGTGCAAACTACAAGTAGGATTCAAGGCAAAAAATACCTCTTCTCATCGAGAGCATGTTGGGGATGATGTCATCAGCCTGAGAGAGGTGAAAAAGGGGCTGTATGATTGGGCATGCAGGCATGATATGGCAGTGTTCTCTCCAGCCTCATCTCTTGCCCCCTCTTCCCTGTGATCACTCAGCAGGACTTCTTGCTATTCCTCAACACCAACTGTGGTCCCATTTGAGGGATCTCGCATCATTTTCTGCCTGAAATATTCTTTCCTCAGCTGTTCTCATACACTCCCTGACCTCATCTCATTCTCTTCTCAAATGTCATGTCCTGAAACAGGTTTTCCTTGATGATCTTATCTAATAGTCTCTCCCCCATCACTCTAACTCCTTTCACTGTTTCATTTTTCTTTCGACGATCACAATTTTACACAATTTGTTTATTGTCTATTTCCTATCCCTAGCATGTGAAACTCTTAATGCAAGGATGATATCTTACTCATTACACCATTACCTGTGCTTAGAAAAGGGCCACACGAACAGCAAATATTTGTGGAAGAAATATGAGCTTGGCAAGAGAGAGGAGAGTACAATGGACAGGTCGAGGAGTATCCAAGAAGACCACTTCCTGTGAAAGCCTTGTCTAGAAGTGCCTCCCCTTGAAGTCTTAAGAACTTAACTAGGATGATGGTCTTTACTTCTTCTACTCTGTAATATCCTTCTGAGATTTGCCTGATCTTCCGGTAGAAAAATTTGTTTATCCTCACTTCAGTTCAAAGGATTTGGTAAGGGGAAGACTGATAAGGCAGAATGGGCAAGGCAAGAACAAGTGTAATCTATCCCAATATGAGAGTTTTATGTGACAAGAGGCTGGAAGAAGACTGGCTCCCCTAGGTGGACTACAACTCAAAATCGTGGCTTAGCAGCAACAGTGAAGAAATCCACAACTCACAAGTACAAAGACAACTCCAAGTGATAAAGAAAGAATTTCCCTTCAGGATGAGAAAACAGAAGGGCCTCCATACACTCAGGTATATATATAACTTCAATTCTGTAAAAAGAAAGACATACACAGAGGGAAAAAATGAATGCAAATTATGGAAATGCTATTTACATTAATTTATTTTTAAACATTTTAACAATAGCCAGACATTAACATATTTGGTCATCTTAAAACCATAAATGTTCTATAAATCTACCAACATTTTCAATGTATTCATTTTATGTTATTAATGTCTTAAAAATGTATATTCTGCACTGGGACATTATAGGAAGAAATACAATAAAGGTTAATAGTTAACTATGTATGGTGAAATAAAGATGACCTTAGTGAACTCAATACTTAAATGTTTTCCACAGAATCACAAAAAAAGGAAATGTATTTAAAAATTGAAATAAATAATTTAACAGTCAACAACTTTACTAAAGAAACACAATACTCTATACAAAGCCTTCTGTTTCTTTGAAAGGCATAGGAATGATTTCTAATATTGTCATTTTATAAGCTTTCCACAAAAACTGAAAATCACTGTAACTCTGAACATTTTATTTCCTGGTTTAGAATTTTCAACAGGTTTAATATCAATTTTTTAAAAAGCAAGACTTTAAGGATACTTCCTACAAAAATCATGACTATATTAGAATTTAAATTTTTCAATGATCCTTTAACATAAGGAATTTATCTTGAGCTAAGATCTTTTGTGGTACATGCACAGAATCACATATTAACAATATGTGTTTCCTGATATTGACAACCTTAGAAGCAACTTAAAACTATGGAAGAAAAAATAGTATCTATTCAAAAGAAATAATATGCACTACTCAAGAGGGGATAGTGACAACTTGTTTGCCTACTCAACATACATTCCTCTATTACACCTTTCCAACAGAACAGTAAATTCATTCATGTTTCCACCCGCAGCTCCAAATGTGGATTCTGATTAGTATTAGCAGTTATTTATCTTGTGTAGAACTAACTATACTGAAGGGGAAGACATACTCCAGGATTGCAGGAACAGATCACAAGCTACTTATAGACCGAATTGGTTATCACCAATTTCATGAGGAAACCAGCCTCTAGATATCAACTTTGTGAAGAAGGCAGAGAAAGAGAAAGAAAATGGATTTGTGATGAGGTCATTAATTTGCTGAATCAAATAACTTTGGAATTACTATTCTGCACTTCCTACTATGTATCCTAATAAGGTTCTTTTCAAGCAGATTTAAGTCAGGCTACACAAAACCCTATTTATGTAGTCAAAAGCATCCTAATTAATATGGAAAGAAATCAAATCGTTAGGAATTCTCTTAACAAAACAGCTCAAATGGTGTATGTTGCAATGTGTTAACACCTTAATCCTTAGAACTGTTGATAATTATTTTCTGATCATATAAAGAAGCTGAACTATCCCATCTGCCAAGAGTCACTAAGATAAGATGTTAGTAAACATGGATACATTGTTCTTAAAATTTTTTAAAGGAAAAAAAAAGTATACATAGTTATATTTTTTGCTTTTTATGTCAACAAATTCAAAAAAGGAAAGAACAATCTTAAGTTCCTTCTAGGGTGTGCATTTAGTTGACAAGAATAATCAGATTTAGCTTATAAGAAAATTGAGGCAACCCACATATATAACAGTTTGGTTTCTCATGTATGAACAGTGCATGTTACACATATACAATCTTTTGTATCTATGGAAACAACTACAACTAATTCATATAAAAGAAAAACATGTTCACTTTATTTAAAGTGGTATGTCATGGTTTATTAATAACACAGGAATCAAAACTCAAGTTGTTTGATGGCTATGTAAAAAACATATCTGGCTTATGAACTGTACGTCTCATTAGTCATTTATAGTAATAGAGAAGTATTGACAGGCAAATATTAAAAGACTAAAGTTTATTGTGGCCAAGTTGCTGGGGCTAACCATCAACTAAAGAAACAAACCAGGGAAAACAACTGAACTTCTGCCGTCATAGCTCAAGGAAAGAGAGGGCAAAAACACAAGAGGTGATGACATTCTGAGTCCATCCTTGAATTCTCAATATCTGACTCTAGCAGAATGAACCAAAAATTTCAGTTTAGCAAAATAGATGTGTGACTTCATATATATCAAATCTCACAGCAGCTGGGAGGCACAATCAAATGTAAAACATCTAAAAATCTATTACAGTGGGAAACAGAAATCTGCACTATTAAAGGGTAAAGAAGAACATATAAATTGTTCTATTAAGAGGAAGGATAAGGGCACCTTGCTGGCTCAGTCGGAAGATCATCTAAGAAAGACTCTTGATCTCAGGGTTTTGAGTTCAAACCCCATGTTGGGTATAGAGATTACTAAAAAATAAATAAACTTTTTTTTTTTTAAAAAAGGAAGGATAGATGAGGAATAGGAATCCAATGCAATAAAAGAAACTGGTTGGCAAATGGTTCAATAGTTTTCAAACTGCTCAGTGCTAAACCATTATTGCTGGACTCAAATCTCAGGACCTTATCAGGACCATACCACTAGGTGCTCTTAATAAGTTTCAATCAAAACTGTTAATCTTGTTGAATATATACTTCTTAGGAGCTTCAACTTAAAACAGAAACAGCTGAAGTAATAGCTATTCCACCATTGCTTTTATCCTGAAGGCATGAATTCTTAAAACCTCCAGTTAATGAAGGATAAGATCTGGTGGAAAGGTGGAAGGAGCCTTAGGAAGTCACTTCTAATCCAAACTGCCTATTAAGCTAGGAGAATCTAATGACTACATTAAGCAAGGATTTTCGAGAGCTTTCTATATTCAAAATTTAATGTTGATTGCGAGGGGTGACATAAATATATCTAAAATCCAATACCTTCTCTCAAGGAATCTATAGGATGCCCCAAGGAATTTTAGGCTGTGAAACCAAACACTGTACCATAATAAAGATAAAAATAAAATCCTAAGAACCAAGAGGAGTCATCCAACAAAGACAAAAAGCTTCAGGAAATGTTTAAGTGATGTTCGAGTTAAATGTGGAACAAGAGGTCAAATCTGGACATTTGGCAATGGAAGGGAAGGACATTCCAGGCAATGAGAACAGAATAACTCTGAAGCCCTATACAAAGAGACCTCATTTCCAAGTACTCTTTCCTTACATAGTCTGCTTTGGCCATGCCAGCTTTCTTGGTGTTCTTCAAATGGGGCATTCCATCCTCAGAGCCTTTACATCTGCTGCTCCCTCTGCCTGGAATGTTCTACCCTCAAGGCTGGCTTTCTTACCTACTTCAAGTCTTTGCTCAAATGTCACCTTCTCAGTGAGAATTCACATGACCGTTCTATATTAAATTGTCATCCTCACACTCCCTTATCACCCTACACTGCTTTATTTTTTTCCACAGCACTTACTAGTCTCTGACATGTTATATATTCTACTTATTAGCTTTGTCCATCTCCCTCCAGAAGAGAGGTTGTGTTTGTTCATTTCCACTGGACATGATAGGCATGAAATGAATATATGCTGACAAACTAACTGGCTGATGGAATAAAGGAATGGAAAAGAATTCTGCCCTCAAATAGGTTATGTATGACCTAGCAGAAGTAAATATGTTACATTACTCTTGAATAATGAAAATATATGGTTGGCAAAACCCAACTTGATAAAAAGACTAATGCACAGAAAGAGTTTCTGGCATCCTCACTCCTGTATACTCAGTGAACACTAGGTCATTTTTTTTTTACACCTCTTAGGTCCTTGCCCCTAATAACACTGTCATTGATGCAACTGCCGCTGCTGCCGGAACTGCCTTTTCCCACAGTAACCTTCACTGCTACCTCTAAGTAAGGGTAAAAAGTACTTCTATTCCTGGGGCACCTGGGTGGCTTAGTGGATTAAGTAGCTGCTTTTGACTCAGGTCATGACCCCAGGGTCCTGGGACACAGCCCCACAATGGGTTCCCTGCTCAGCAGGGAGTCTGCTTCTCCCTCTTCCCACCCTTCCTCTTGTGCTCTCTGCTCTTTCTCAAATAAATAAAATCTTAAGAAAAAAAATACATTTTTCTGTCAATGCTTAAATTCCACGCTGCATGAGTGGTTACACTGATATTATGAACTAGCCAGGAAACTTACTGTTTTGAATACTGATTATTAAGTGAATATATGAGGGGCACCTGGGTGGCTCAAATGTCTGCCTTTGGCTCAGGTCATGATTCCAGGGTCCTGGGATCTGGCTCCCTGGTTAGTGGGGATACCTACTTCTCCATCTCCTCCCAGTTTGTGCTCTCTCTCGCTATCTCTGTCACTATCTCAGTCTCTAATAAAATAAAATCTTCTTAAAAAATGTAGATAAAAAAAAAACACATCTTTGATTTCTGTTTCAGTGTCACAAAATACCTTTTCTTTACCACAAATGGATGACCAGGCAACGATTAAGAAAAAGATTCCTTCAATAATGACCACTACAGTACTTTAGGTAAATGGGTAAGATTGTATAGTGAAGGGCATTTTTTCCCCCCACTCAGAAGGATCAAATACGATTTTATTCTGGGTTAAAAAATGATACCAAAGTCGTAAACAAGAGCATTAGTATTTGATTTATACTATACTAAAACCAAACAGGAACAGACGAAAATATTCTTTATCACCAGCAGAAGCAAAGCTACTTAAGGAAATGAAGAATAAGCTCAAGATTTCATACTTCAACTAACACCTCCACAGACTGCATTATCGTTTTAAGTGAAGTGACATTTTCACATTTAATTTTTTAAGGGCAGGCATCACTTCCATCTGGGCTTTATCCACACAGAAGTGCTAGCGTTGGCACAATTTCAGTATTTAATTGAATGTTCATTTCTGACTGTAAGCAAAATGCCCCAATTCCAGCCAAGAGTTCTATCTCTACATGAATCCTTATACTGACAGCTCCACGTTTTACCTAGTGATGAATTTTGCCCTCAGATAGGCACCTATGTCTGTAACCCTCGCTCAGTCATTAACAAATTACTTATCTTCGGGTATCTGAGTGGTTCTGGGGTTGAGCCTCCACCTTTGGCTCTGGTGGTTATTCCTGGGTCCTGGGACTGAGTTTCGCATCAGGCTCCCCCAGGGAGCCTGCTCCTCTCTCTGCCTATGTCTCTGCCTCTCTCTCTCTCTCTCTCTCTCTGTGCCTCTCATGAATAAATAAATAAAATCTTTAAAAAAAAAAAAAGATCACGCAAAATAAAAGCAATGTGTCAATATCATCAATTCATTTTCTCACTTTATTCAACCCTCTTCTATGATCCTCACAAATGAGAGAGAAGGGCACCTGGGTGGCTCAGTGGCTGCGCATCTGCCTTTGGCCCAGGCCTTGATCCTGGGGTCCTGGGATGGAGTCCTGCATCAGGCTTCCTGCAGGGAGCCTGCTTCTCCCTCTGCCTCTCTCGTGAATAAATAAATAAAATCTTTTTTAAAAACTGCTCATCTTTACCCCCCCCCCTTAACACCTGCATTTTTTCAGCACTACTTACACTCCACGGAGTGTCTTTCTAAGTAAAAGAAAAGCTACACACGAGACCCAATTCCCTTAGGTAGAGAACTGCCAAACCAGCAGCTGCCATCGTTAACTTTCAGGTGGAGAGAGTCACAGCTGTCATGGGCCAAACGTCGCCAGTTACTGCAGGTCTCCCTTTGCAGCCACCAGGGGAAAAGCCCGAGAAAAAGGTGAGGTCCTCACTTATCTTTCTTTTCTCTACTAAAGAGACACCTGAAAGTCGCACCGGGCGGCCGAGGGCCCAACGGCAGTAGCCAGGAGAGAGCGTACGGAGCGAGCGAGCTCGGCGGAACGAAGGAAGCCCGAGTTCCTGCGCGGCGAGCGGATCCCCGGGAAAAACAGAAGCCCATGTGTCCACGGGGGCAGACGCCAGTCGGCCCGGAGCGGCGGCGAGTCGGGGAGGTGGGGCTGCGAGCCGCGGGCGGCGGAAGGCCGGGGCGCCCGGGGGGCTCGCGGGGGCAGGTGGGCTGCGGCCGCCCGGCCGCCGGGGGCCCCCGCCCCGGGAAGTCCCCCGGAGCCTCGCCCGCGCCAGCCGGGAAGCCGCCCAGCCCACAGACAGGCGGAGGGGCCGCCCGGCAGAGCCACGTCGGAGGACCCGAGCCGGAGGCTGGCAGCCCGGGAGCGCGAAGGGCCGCGGCGCGCCTCAGGGGGTCGCCCCGAGGGCGCTGCCAGGCTGCCAACGACTCCCCCTCACGCGGATCGGCGGCGGCGGCGGCTAGGCGGCGGCTAGGCGGCGGGATACTCACGTAGGGCTGGTAGAACTTGGAGAGCCGCGGCTTCCCGTGGTTGTTGAAGATGAGGATCGCCTTGATCATGGCTGAGCCGGGCGGACCGGGCGGGCGCTGGGGGCCGGGGCGGGGGCGGGCGCGCGAGCCTCGCCTCGGGATCTCGCCGGCGATCCTTCCCCACCCGCCCCCTCCCGCACGCGCGCGCGCGCGCCCCCGCGTCGCGGGGCGGGGCGGGGCCGGGGCGGGGGCGGGGCCGGGCCGGGGCGGGGCCGGCGCGAAGGGAAGCGGAAACATCTCCGGCCCCGAGCCCGCCGGTCCGGTAGGCGGCTGCGCCCTCGGCGGCGCGCTGGGCTCGCAGACTCCTTCCGGAGGGAGGCTACTCTGGCCAAACCGCACTTGCGGTGTTCACAGTCAGGGCTCTGTGGCTTTCCGCCCCCCCACCCCCGCGCCGCCCTCCGGCGCCTCCCTAGCGACGCCCCTGGCGTAAAGCCCGCCCCCTGCACGCGCCGAGCCGCCACTTCCGCCCTCGCGCTCCGCTGGGCAAGATGGCTGAGGAGTCGGAGTCGGGGCTGCAGCTCCCTCCCTCGACCGCTGCTGAGGGCGAAGGACCTACGGAGGTCTCCCCGGAAACAGCCACTCCGGAGCCCCCTTCTTCCGCCGCCGTCTCCCCGGGAACAGAGGAACCTGCTGGCGACACCAAGAAAAAAAGTAATTTTTTGTGAGCCAATTTCTAGGCGAAGGCGGGAGGTTTGTTTAGATTGCGTCTGACTAGGTCCCTGGCGGCCAATAAAGGAGCAAAATTCAGAGGAGGGCCGGTCCCAGCCTTGGCTTCTGGCCAGTCAGGAGAGAGGAAGTGTAGTTTTCGGCTTTTGAGACCTTTGAGTTGGGTGACTCTCAGGACAGCCGTCCCTGGACCTCCCTGCGCGGCGCGGGCGGGCGGGGCGGGGCGGGCGGGCGGGCCCCTGGGCGGGCCCCTGGGCGGGCGCCTGGGCGGGGCGGGGCGGGGCGGGCGCCTGGGCGGGGCAGTACTTACTACACCGCGTTCCTCGCTCCTTTGGAGCTGGTGGGACTGCGGGCTTGCGGGGCGTGGGAGCTGAGGGGCACCTGGGTGGCGCAGTTGGTTAAGCGTCTGCCCTGGGCTCAGGGCATGATCCCGGGGTCCTGGGATCGAGCCCCAGGTTGGGCTCCCTGCCCGGTAGGGAGCCTGCTTCTCCCACTTCCCCTGAGCGTCCCCTGCTTGTGCGCTCGCGCTCGCTCTCTCTCGCTCTCTCTCTCTCTCTCTCTCTCTCAAATAAAATCGTTTTAAAATAAAGAAGAAAGTGGGAGCTGAGTGGGACTTCGGTAGTTCCAGGTACTTAACGTTGGGACATAATTATTTGACTAGTGACTTAAGGTGATAGGGATACTCAGTAGCAACTTTGGTTTAGAATCCACGCTTTCCGACTAGTTCGCTGTTTTTTTTCTATTAACTGCGTGTGAATTCACTCCTTGTATCAAAAAACCGAAATTTTATCAAGGACGAAGAATGTTGAGAGAAAACCATAAGCATCCTCCTTCCTCCTCTCCCTGTCACCGCCCCCCCCCCCCCAGCTATTTTGGAGTCTTTAAGCGAGTCGTTTTCGTTGCTTGAATGAGTCCTCAACCTTTCCTTGCTTGAGAATGGGTTAGCCATCGTAAAATACGGAAAATCCGAAGGAAATCACTTGTCTTTGAGCACTCTGTGTACTTGCCTCTGAGAAAAGCCTCAAGCCAGAGATTGCAATTCGGATTGGTTGACCCTGGGCCTCAGACTCTCAATCCAGAGTTTTAAAGTATAGGTATGGCATGTTTTCTCCTCCATGATCTCACAGCCTTTCAATAGAATTTGAGTTTTTGCAGCTTTTGGAGAACTGTTTCCTGGCATTTTCTCCCTTTTAAGTCAGACCACCCCTATATTTGGGGGGAAACTCATTCTATCATTTCCACTTGATAGAGTAGTAGAAACCTGTATTGTTTCTGTAGAAAAGCACTGGAGTCTTACTGAAGAATTCCAGGATTTTTACAGATTCTTGTTCATTTTTTTTCTCTCATTTTACTACAAACAGAAACAGACTTTCCAAAGATTTTTTGTTGTGTTTGTTTTGTTTTGGGGGTGGGTTTTTTTGTTTTGTTTTGTTTTCTGTTTTTGTTTTTGTTTGGCTTTGACAGCCGTAGTCAAAAGCTTCCTACTTGACCCTGAAGATAGCGGAGTAAAACAGGCAAAAAAATGAATGGCTCATAACCCAGATATGACCACAGGTTATAAGCCATGTTTTCCTTGGTCTGCATAGTTTTTTTCTTTAAACCACCACTGAAAAATAGTATTTTCATTTTCTGGTCCTTGAGAATATTTGACTTTGCCTCTGTGATGAAAAACTTTGTTTCTAGCCATTAAATTTCTACCCTGAAGTAGTTCCTTTTTTGAGGATCTCTTCTGATCTCTTCTGATGGAGGAAGTGCCAATACTTCATATGACCCACCTTTAATTTAAGCTGCAAAAGAATAAAGATTCCTTAAGCTGACCAAGGTTGTTGGGCCTTAGGAACTAATTATGATCACCTGGGAGAGCTTTTGACCCTACCAATGCCCTACTTCCAGAAGACTAATGTAATTGATATGGATACCTGTATTCTTGTAAATGTTGATTCTAAAATAGTTACAGTTGTAACTACAGTAGCTCTAGCTTCTTGCCTTCCTGCTCTTCTGCCTTCAGTAGTACATATAATTCACAATATTTTCTGCTTCACTTTACTGAAATACCCAGTTACAACTAAGTTATTGACAGGTCCAAGGGGATTAGCAGAGGTACCTGAAGATAATTTTCTGTTATCTCCCAGTTCATTCGTATTTAAATAACTGAAGCTATAATTATTAAATGGAGAAAGGAATATAAATTTCAGCAGGAAGATAATTTGTGTCCTGTGTTCTAGGTGCCTTCATTCCAGGGGCAAACTTAAATAAATTGATTGCAGTGACCTGATGGGAATCTCAATTTTTAATACCAAAAAATGAGACAAGAAGGATGTAATAGCATAGAGCTAACTTTAGGGGGCAGCAGTACACTATTTTGCTTTCAGTGTTAATTTGTAGATGTCTGCTTTTTTTTTTTTTTTTTTTTTTCCAAAGTAACTTAAAGGAAAAGATTCAGCCTTTGCATTTGTATCCTTGTATTTTGGATTATTGAAACTTGATTTCTCTATCTCAAATCTTTTGGTCCCTAGTCGTATTTTCCTCTTAATATTTTTATTATTTTCCTTTATTAAGTTTATTGTAGAAAACTTCATAGTTACAGAAAGCACAAATAAAATCAAATGATCATCTGTAATGTCACTACTGAGAAATAGCATTTTGGCACATATTCCACATTTATGTGAATATATGTTTGTGGTGGTTTTAATGAAATTGGTATCCTATTATACATGCTGTTTTGTTTTTAGTACATTTTTATAACTTAGTCATACTGTTAAGTATGCTTTAATAATATGTTTCTCTAGTGGCAGCTTAATAACTTAAGGTTCAGTAAGTGTGAGTTATGAGCTGTTACTGTTCTAAGTACTTTACGTGTATTAACTAATTTAATTCTCACAACAACCTTGTGAGGTAGATATTATCCTTATTTTACACATGGAGAAACTGGCACAGAGAGATTAAAGCTTATCCAGATATATATACCTAGCAAGTCACAGAGTCAGGATTTGGAACCCAGGGAGTGTAAAATGTTTGTGCTTTACTATATTGTATAAATTCTATCATAGAATGTAATGTCCTTTAAGCAATCTCTTCTAAATATTCTTGCTGGATATTTAGATTTACCAAGGTGGGTTTTTTCCCCTTGTAAAAATAAATTCTTCAACAAAGATGAAATCCTTCTAAGTGACTCTTTTCACATCTCATATTTTCTTAGACTAGATTTCTAGAAGTGAGTCAAAGTATATCTTGAAGTATTTGAGTATATATTGCTATAATGCTCACCAGAAAAAGTATACAATTTTACTTTCCCAACAGTAATATTGTCTACACTATTATTATTGTAATTTTATTAGTTTAGTCAATGAAAAGGCCATGACATTTTTTTTTCTTATTTTCTTCTATCTTCATTTCTTCTTTTTGGAATTGCCTGTTATGTCCAAATGCATTTTAAAGGTCAGTTTCATGGAGAGACTTTTGTGGGACTGTAGAATCAAGGGGAAAATTTCACAAAAGCATGATGAGAAAGAGTATTACCTAAAATTTCTACATCTTGGACATGCCTCCACTATCATACGTACATAAACTGTATATCAATTAAAGTTTAAGTTTTCTGAAGTCTTTAATATCATGTTTTCTTTGGATGGTTCAGTGTAATAGCCAGTGTTTTTTTTCTTTGACAGTTGATGTCCTCTTGAAGGCTGTGGGAGACACCCCTATAATGAAAACAAAGAAGTGGGCTGTAGAGCGAACCCGAACCATTCAAGGACTCATTGACTTCATCAAAAAATTCCTTAAGCTTGTGGCCTCTGAACAGTTGGTATGAAAGCAACAGTGATCATTTCCCTACATAAATTCACAGTAGTTTTCTGGGCAACTATGAATAATTGTTGTACATAGAAATGAGTATGGAGCCACATGCGTTCCTTTAGTAATGTCTTTTTATTGCCTTTTTTGATGGAATTTCTGTACTTTATTAAATTCTCTGGGGAACTCCAAAATGAAATGATTTTTAGATTTGCTTTTATAGCAAACTGTATTTTACCTACTGTTTTGGTTTTTTTTCCTTCAGTCACTGAATGTTCATGCAGAAAGATCTCTCCTAGAACATTAGTACAGAAAAGTTCTGGGTTTTTAAAATTTTGTTGTGCTATCATTGTTCCTTCCCGGTCTTCCTGAGGTAAGCAATATATATTGCCATATTCATGGAAGAATTAAGAAAGGTACTTATTTCATAATACACCATATATGGTAAGCAGTTTGTGGTAGCAGTTGTAAGGATTAATATTTTAAATGCCACTGGTTTTTAACTTGGTATTTGACTGTAGAAATTTAAATGCTTACATGTATTTGGTATTTTTTTGTCATGTGGAATGGTAATGTATCAGTCATCTTTTTTTGCAGATCACAGTCTTGGTCATTATTAACACAGATAGTATCTGAGTGGATAGGGAAATGAAGAACCACTTAGTATTTTTAAAATACAGACTAAGAGTTTATATGTGTTAGTGCTGGGGAGGGATAAAGTTGCTTGTGAACTTAGAAGTAAGAAGGCATAAAATGAGTGAATTTATTAAAGTGGAATCTGTTGGATTTTATTTTTCTGTCATTGAGGAAGGTACTGATTTAAGAATTTGACTATCAGTGACTCTCATGAAAGGGTTATAGATACAAAAGTAAGTGAAGTGGAAGGTAGGTGAATCACTAGAATGTATTTGAGGCAGGAATAGCATAGAGCCAAAGATTCCTCCAGAGGAAATTGCCTTTGTAATCAGAGTGAGAAAAGCATGTTTTATAAGAATGCCATATAGAATCTAGTTAAATAAATGCCAGCGGTGGGTAGAAGATTATAATGTCATCCACATGCATATGATAGCTAAAACCTCAGGAGCAGAGGACTTGCCCAGCATCAAATCTGAATGGCAAAGTTAGAGGACTGAGGGCATAGACTTGAGAGAAATGAGCAGAGGTGTCTCTGCTAAAGGTGCAGCCTCAAGAGATGGTGAAGTAGAAAACCAATATGGCATTAATGTTAGAAATATATGAAGAGAAGATGAAACAATGCTACGTTCTATGTTAATGTTAAAGTCTTGACTCTTTGTGTTGCCTACATTCAGTAATCTGAAATGACTTGATTGATAGCAGTATGTATTAGGTTGAACCATGTAAAATTGCCATCAGTCAACCATCATCACATAAAAGTAGGAATTTCATATGGTTCAACTTAACCTTTGAAATGAATCTAATTCTTCTTGTTTAAGCAATAAGAAACGAGAGTAGATCATTTTATCACTTTTCCTAGACTGAACTAGAGTCCACATCTGACTTTCATCTAGTTGTACTCCACATATTTTAAGCAAAGTGGGTGTTAAGGAAAATATAATGCTAGGGATTCTGTGAAGATAGCAGTGGTGTCAGAGGCATGATTGGATCTTCACATTCCCAAAAAAACATAGCTGACTAGACAGCAAAACCAAAAAACAGTTGATCAGTATTTATAACAAACCTAGATGAGGGAGCATCCTCATGAACCCTGGAATGCATGGTATCACCAAATGGGCTAAAAGAAGCAACAGGATTGGTAGCTGACAACACTGAGAGGAGGAAAACCTGAATAGCCACCAGGTATTCACTGGGAAGTAGAGCAAGTTAGTTTGATAGCTGAAATTGAGAAATGATTACAATGTATCTCCCCTAAGGAGGACTGAATTGCTGGGGCAGTCTAGCCCCAGAGAGCTCTCTAAACAGACACAGAAGGGCTTCCTTGCAGGACAAGACCCCACACTGAGAAGGAACTTCTGGAAGTGAAACAAAATTGAGCAGGGTTAGAAACATGAGAGAAGGAAACAAAGACCAGATCAAAGTGAAGGGGAAGAAGGTAGAAAGCTAAGTCAAAGAAAACTAATTACATATAAAAATTAGCAACAGAGGGGCACCTCAGTACCCCCTCCCCACCCATTGGTCAAATATCTGACTCTTAGTTTTGCCTCAGGGTCATGAGATCAATTCCCAGGTCAGGCTCTTAACTCTGCAGTCTGTTTGAGATTCTTTCTCCCTCAGCCCCTCCCACCTGTGCTTGCTCTCTCTCAAATAATATAAAGAAATCCTTTTTTTTTTTTTTTTTTTTTAATAAGCAACAGAGAAGTATCAAGGTCAAATTCCATACAATGTTATAAGAAAGAAAAGTAACATTCCTAAAGACAATGAAAGAATGCCAGAAAGATGCGCCTCTGATAAAGGTAACTAATTTAGTATTTTAAAACGAGCTAAAAGACATTAAGAAAATGATGTAAGATGTGAAAGAATAACATTAATCAGCATTAGTAAAACTCCATTGAAGTGACAGAACTCAGGAAAAAAATTATAAATAAAAGTTATTTTGGAAATGGAGATTCAAGTAGAAAAAACCTAAGAGCAAATAACCAGTAAAGCTTTAGGAAAAATAGAAGGCAAAAAGACCAATTTTATTTTATTTTATTTTATTTTATTTTATTTTATTTTATTTTATTTTATTTTATTTTTTTTTTTTTTTTTTTTTTTTTAAGAGGGCACAGAGGGAGGAGAATCTAGCAGGCTCCACACCTAGTGCAGAGCCAGACTCGGGGCCCAACCTCACAACCCTGAGATGAAATCAAGAGCCAGATGCTTATTTGAGCCACCCAGGCACCCCATAAAAGCCAAATTTTTTTAATCAGAAAGAAAGATAAAAAAGATGTCAGAAAAGGTGGCAAATAATTATGAACAAAGAAAAGTGAACATACACATTAAAGGAGTCCCTGTGCAGCCTGTGACTCAGCCGTTTAGCTCTGCCTTTGGCCCAGGGCGTGATCCTGGAGACCCAGGATCGATCCATCGGGCTCTGCATGGAGCCTGCTTCTACCTCTGCCTATGTCTCTGCCTCTCTCTTTCTGTGTCTCTCATGAATAAAATATTAAATAAAAAATAAATAAAAATAAAATATTAAAAAAAAAGGAGTCCTTGAAAAAGCAAAGAATCAAAACAAATATTTAAAAGTATAAATCAAGGGAAATTTCTTAATAAGATTAAAAACTATATACTGAAAAAGTACCTAAGAATATCAACACAAAATAGCAAGCATCAATAAATATTCTGGTTAGATTAACTAGGTTTGAAATAGAAAAACTCTTGGACATAGAGGGGGAAAAAAGGACATGACTTTGAAAGAAAATTAAATTATTGTCAAACTTATAGGGAAACCTATAAATTATAAGGAAAAAAGCAAAGTGATGAGGAAAGTGTGAGATGAGAATTTATATGCCACAAACCTTTTAAAGATTTTATTTATTTATTTGCTTATTTATTTGCTTATTTGCTAGTGCATGTTACCTGGAGAAGAGCAGAGGGAGAGAGCTCAAGGAAACTCCACACTGGAGCGCTGATGTTCAGGCGCTCCCAAAAACTGACTTTTAATAGGCATAAACTATTAGCAATGTCCAGGAATTTGGAATTGTTCCCATGAGCCCTTCCAGAGGAAGCTACTAGAGAAAGAGCTTCATAACAATGAAAGTAAAAACTAGTGGTTTAAAAACAAAATCAGGGTGCCCTGGGTGGCTCAGTCATTAAGCATCTGCCTTTAGCTCAGGTCATGATCCCGGGGTCCTGGGATCTAGTACCCTCATCAGCCTCCCCACTCAGCACAGTTTCTGCTTCTCCCTCTGCGCCTACCCCTGCTGGTGCATGCTAGCTCACACACACTCTCCCTTCCACCCCCTTCTCCCTTCCACTTGCAATCAAAATACATAAATAAAATCTTTAAAAATAAATAAAATAACTTTTTAGAATAATTTTATCTTCCCACGTTGCAGGATTTAGCAAGATTGCATAGTGAACCTTTTGCTCTCATGGAATTTTAAATAAGCTATATTGCCTTTTTTTATTAGTCATTCTCAATTGCTAACTCCTGTTACAGAAACCATGTTGAGATCCTGTAGTTCTCTACTATATCTACTGCGCCCTCAACTCTGACACTCCTTACTTTCACCCCATTTGCCCCCAAAGCCCTTACTATTCTCTTCACCTAGTTAAATCTTATTTCTCAGGTCTCCTCCAGGAAACTTCCTTGGCCTTTTTGCTAGGCTGAACTAATGCCTCATCTGTGTGTACTGTATACCTTGTCACATGCACTTTTCCCATCTATATTATCTGTGTGTCTGCCTTTCCATTAGATCAAAAACTCATTTGGGAGAAGAGATCATAATAATCTTTATAGTTCCACACTTTGTGCAGTTTCTAGCACATAATAAACAGTGACTATTTGCTGAAATTGAGAGGTTATTTGTATTTGGAGCCAAGATTCAAATCTAGAGCTATCTCAGTAGAGCTTCTATTTTTAATTACCACACTGTATTGCTTCAAGAAATGGAAGCACCAGCTTGTTGTCGCTGGTGACCCATGTAGTATCTCTCAACCAACTATTCCAATATTGCTTTTCTTTTAGTACTATGTTAATTTAAGCCCAGGAAATTTTAGTCTTAGAATTTGATAACACAGGAAAATTGCATATGTTCCCTGCAAATAAAGTTTCTTTATTTTATGAAAAGAAAATTATCAAAAGCCACTTTGATACTGTGACCTTTTGTTTCAGTATTGTCAGGAATGTTTTAATAAAAATAGACTAAACTGAAACATTGAACAGTGAATCCTTTTAAAGAACAAGCTACTTTGTTACTTTTTTTAACCTCACTTTGCTGAAAGTGACTTAATAATAGAGGTACTCTACCTGAAGTTCAGTACCTTTGAGAGTTGTCAAAAGTAATAAAGATTAAAAAAAAAAAATCAACCATATGTGTCATTTACTCCCCACTCCCACCCAGAAAATGCACAAACAAGTTCAAATATTAGATTTCTTGATTTGAAGCTATTTGTAGAATTTCATTAGGAGAAATTCTGTCTTTAAATATGAGTACATGGGAAAATTAATATTTCTAGTATTTTTTTAAGATTTTTTTATTAAAAGAAAAAGATTTTTTTATTTATTAGAGAGTGCATGTGCAGGGGAAGGGGCCAAGGGAGAGGGAGAAGCTGACTGCCTCTTGAGCAGGGAGCCCTACACAAGGCTCCAATCCCTGGGATCATGACCTGAGCAGAAGGCACTTAACCGACTGAGCCACCCAGGTGCCCCCAGTAATTACCTTCAAATGTTTGAGTAAACTTTCGAATGTTATTTGTAAGACAATATTTAAAGATTTCTTATTTATAAAAATTTTGGAACCCCTGTTCTAGGACCAGAAATTCTGTTACTTTTAGTCTTCTAGAGGAAAGACATGATTGATCTTAATTGAGATTTCATTAGTTGAGTAACTTACTAGAATTAGGAGTCCAGGGAAACTTTTTTTCAATTCTGAAAACAACTTGAAATAGCTGACTAAATCCAGAAAAGTGCAAAATAATCAGGATACCATTAAAAATGAATCATTTTTTTTCTTCTTTCTTGCAGTTTATTTATGTGAATCAGTCCTTTGCCCCCTCCCCAGACCAGGAAGTTGGAACCCTCTATGAGGTAACACATTAGTGCTTTGTTTTCTTAATGGAGTATCCACATCTGTGTATAATGTGATCTTAAACTCACAGCATTTTTAGAAATGATATACCATTCTTAGCTGTCATGAAAGAAGAGATTACTTTGTTACATCTAACACTTAGAACATAGCCGGATCTCAAATTATACTGATGGAAAAATTAAGAAATGAATAATACGAACAGAAGATGACTTTGAAGTACAGTAATCCAGATCTGCCTCCCAAGACATTGAAAAGGAAGGCTGCATAATAATGACTTTATTCAACATTAGAATAGTTTAATGGTCATAATCATTTGAATGTAGTCACTAGCACCACTACTAGAAAACGATACATACCTTATAGTTAAGAGTTGTAGGAAAGGCACAAGATAATATGCAAGCCCATCCATGCATAAAATGCTGGGTTTTATTATGGTTACTGATACGTGTCCAAGAGTAACTTAGATCTGTTGAAAGAAATAGTCTTGTAGATACTTACATGTATGAGGATATTATGATATATATATAAAACTTTTTTTTCTTAGTTTCATCTAAGAATAACAAAAATTAAATTGAGTTTAACTTACTGCCTTTTATCTTTTTGTAGTGTTTTGGCAGTGATGGTAAACTGGTCCTACATTACTGCAAATCTCAGGCATGGGGATGAAGTGCAGAGAAAAAGCTCTTGCTACCCAAATGAATCTTCACAAAGGAAACCGCTCTGGGAAAAGTTTTCATCCTGTGACAAGAGACTTGTGTATGTGATCTACTCAGCATGTATCTACTATGAATCGTGTTTATGCATAAAGAAATTCATAGAGTAGATGGACTCACAAAAATGTGATTTGTATTAATACACAAATCATCATCAAAGGTTGGCTTTACAGAATACCCATTACTACAACAATTGCCCCAGATTGGCCACCAAGGTATTGAAAAAGGAGACTAAGACTGTAGAAAGCTTCTTTGTTACCAGTTCTTAGTGACTGAAATTGTTTACTTGTAGAAAGAACACTCTGCTGATTTTTTTCCACTGACTTTTACAGTGGAAAGTATTCTTTTTGTGCATATTCAAGGCAGTTCAGTTTGTTTGAAGAATAGGATATGCCTGATTTCTCATGTACATTTAGCTCTACAATGTTAGGAAACAGGCCTTTGACCTGCTGGCTTTGTATCTTAACACAGTCCAGTAGGGGGCAGCCTAGCCGGCAGAAGGAGTTAAGCAGTTTGGTTTTTGCCAGATGATCATGGAGGAAAAAAGTGGTTCTTGCTAATTTCTAGCAAACATCTAGCTAAGAGAGCACACATGTTGATGCACTGGAAAGCTGCTTTAGAGAATATGCGTGATTTAGAGTTATTTTATTGGGAAACAAAGAATTTTAGAAATTCTTGATAATTGAGTCATACAATTCTTTTCAGTCCTATAATCATTTAAAAGACTGTGAGTCCTAATGATTGTAACTATGGTGTTGTTTTGTGTCTTATTTTTACAGTGTCAAAAGCACTCAACTAGTAAACCTGGCAACATCTTTTGAGTTTTTTATAATTTGTTTTCTAACTTGAAAACCCTCAAATAATTGGATTTTCTTAGATTCTATGTGTGTTTCATGCTATGGCTAAAAGTCCCATTTTCCCCTGATGGCTGTTAGTTTGGTAATTGCTTCAAGTGAGATTCTGTATTATATCATTGTGTATTATAATGGTGATGCAGCATTTCAACAGCATTCCAATAAATGGAATGTCCAAACAGGACATCTACATCTAAGATGTATACAAGAATTCTGAGAGTGTTTAATTTTCAAAGGTAATAGGAATGGTATGATTTTGTCAAAAGACTTTGAACTACACTTTTGTCCCTTAAATCCCACAATGTACTTTATGGTTAATGATCTGCCCTATATTAGCATTAGGGTATGCTAAGGAACAATTCAGTTTACAGTGTCGAAATCACTGTTCAGTTCTCATTTTTCTGCCCAAAAATAAATTGTTAAGTCCCCTAACACTGATGTCCCTGTGTAATAAACTAATATAGCAGGTAATTAGCCCTGGAATAATACAAGTTGAATTCTGCAAATTTATCTTGTAAGACTAGGTAAGAAATTTATATATATATGTTCAGAGCTAGGAAGTGGATTATTTTTGAGTCAAATAAGTTGGATATGGAAAAGATCTGTTCTCCAGCTTTGTCCACTTACAGTTTATTGAAGGGCGTGAATAGATTTATATGTGTATTTATATATATTTAACATGTAGCAAAAATGTGTTTATATTAAATTTGGCACTGAGGTTTCAGGTGATAGAATATTTACTACCTCAGCAACCAAAACTGCTTGAGTTTGAATTTGTGACATCAACTTAGTTCTTTTTTTATCTAAATATATTAAATCTAAGGTTAGCCAAATATGCATACCTGATTTGTTTTCATCTCTAATAACCTTGAAAAATATATAGGGCTTTACTCTTTTTTCAAACTTTATTTATGCTTTTATCTTTTAAATCCTTACCCAAAGGATTTAATCATTCTTTGCTAACTTTGCAGCATTAACTTTTAAGCCTGGATCTCACAAGTTACTGAGTGGCTAGAAACAAAAATACACTTCACAAATATTTTTGCAGCTATCTGGTTTAAATTGTCTTAATTTTAATTGAACCTGGGGGGTGCAGTTATATTTCTAAGTTTTCCATGTTTATGAGAAAATTGATGTCCACAATGTCATGCTTTATCCTACTGGACAACGATGACCCACAGCCCATGGAACATACACAATAATGGAATACTGTGCTTCTACTTTTGACGTTACAGTGCCAAGGATTTCATAATGAGTTCTTCATACTTAGGTGTAAGGTAAGCTGAGAATGTTTATCTGTGATCCAAATTAGATTTGATACTTCGTGGAATCTGTGATTTCCTAGTTTTAACCCTCAAGGGGCCATAACTACCTATTCTACTCAGAGAATTCAAAGTGAGGACTATGCCTTGATTATATGGTATTAGTCAATGTGATTCTTCTGTGTGTAACCCAAAGTGGGCGGGTCTGCAATGTGCAAGGGGATTGAAAATGAAAATCACCTTTCCTGCAGCTTAAGCTTCGTTTCCTTGGGTAAACTTCTGGCACTGGGGGAGTCAGCTATAGACCACATAATGGAAAGGAAAGTATTCAAAACAGTTCAGCAGGTGTAGTCTTACTCTTTCCCTACAGCATTATCCAACCCATGCTGGACTATTCACTGTTCCCTGAATATGCCTTGTACTTTGTTTTGGACACCTGCTCATGCAGTCTATTTCTGGAAGTGTACTTAGAACTCCCCACCCCCTTTCAAATCCTACCTCTTTGCCTAATTCCGATTTTAACTTTCCTTAAAGCCTGTCCAAATCATTCGGGATACTCTTTCATAAGAACACTCACAGCAAGCTTCCACTATTACAGTCCTACTGTATACTGTATTATAAACATGCATGTAACAACCTTTCATGATTGTAATGTGCCTGAAAATAGGATGCTTTTTGGTTTTTTATTTGGTACCAACACATAATATTTAGTACATTTTATATATATATATCATCAGTAATTCATTATATATTGAATGAATGAACTTTTTAAATGTGGTTTGCAAAACATTTAAGTTATTAGCAAAGCAACATTAAAGGAAATATTTCAAATTTTTGTATGGCAGAAGATAAAGGAAAATATTTGCAACATATGTGTGGCTTAAAATGTGGGTGCGGGGGTGAAATAGGTGATGGGGATTAAGGAAGGCATTTGTGATGAACACTGGGCAATATATGGGATTGTTGAATCACTATATGGTACACCTGAAACTAACATAACACTTAACTATATGAAATTAAAATTTGAAAAATTTTAAAATACAGATGGCTAAAAAAGTGCAACAAGTGCAGAACCCCGTTATACAAATAAAAACTATGAGATGCTAATTGTCACCTATCACAATAGCAGTCATGGAAAGCACTTTACCTGTCAGTATGGGCAGAGTTGTGGGGAATTAAGTCCTGTCATATTCGTGGTGCTTGGAACGTGAATGGACACTAATCTTCAGGGGACAGTTAGACAAAACCTATCAAAAGCCTTGAGGCAACTTTTATTTGTACCTTCCATTTTTTCATTCACATACTAAGTGTCTGTTATGCTCTCAGCTTTGGAATGAGACAAAATTGCTATTCTCAGCACCTTTGTTCTAATTAGGCAGATTTTTGGATTTAAATTGAAGTTTTGAATTTTTTAACTTGACTTTTAGAAATAATGGAAAGCAAAAAGTTTTGGTACCAGATACTAGAGTTACCTCTGTTTTCTTACATAATATTAGTGAAAAAAAATATGTATGTTTGAGTGTGGGCGGATTCTCAAGTTAGAAGAATAAATCCACAGTCTGTGTCCTCATAGGGGATTCAGACTATATATTGATGACTTGTAGTGATCTCCATGAAAAAGGCCCTATCCATTTTGAATGGTCTAGTCCTTATACAACTGTCTTCCAGTGGTCTGGTCTTCCTTTTCTCCTTGCTACTTCCAACTATTTACTGTTTGTTCCCGTTCTAGTTATCTCGATCTTTAAAGCTTATCTTTTCCTCATTCCAAACCCCAGACCCTCTAAATCTTCCCTTAGTCAGTGGCAGATGTTATTGCAGTTGTTGTGACTCATTCTTGATTCCTCTCTAACAGCCCGTCTCCAAATCTGCAAATCCTGACGGCTTTACTTTCAAAACATGTTAGGAAAGCAATCATTTCTCCCCTCTCCTTCCCCTCTTCTGGCCAAAGCCACCATTATCTCTCCCTCAGATTGTTGTTAGCAGCCAACTATTTGGATTCCCTTGATGTGCTTGCTCTCTGGCCAAAATCCCTGAATGATTTCCATTGTTGTGTGAAGTCCTATGTGATTTGTAGTCCCTACCTCCACACCCTGCCGCCCACATCCATATTCACCAAATACTTGTTTCCTCCAAGGGTTTTTGCACTTAAGTGTTTCCTCTACCCGGAAACTTATCCCAGACAGCTACAAGTCATGCTAAGGTCCTTCAGTCCCTGCTGAAATAACATTTCATCAGGGAAGTGTTCCCCTGAACTCCTCTAACATGACAATTTCTCATCACCCCTTGACCCAGCTTCTGCTGTCTCCATTATATATTTGTGTACATTACGTGTCCACTTCTCCCCGCATACTGTAATATTTGTTGGCGTGTCTACCTTCCTCCCTGCACCCCACACCTCATTAGAGCATAAGCCCTGTAAGGACAGAGACTTAGTTTTGAGAAGAGTGCTTGGCATATATATAGCACATGCTTCTTAAAATGTGTTCAATGGATGGATAGACCATTTTTCTAGACCTTCAGTAATTCTTGTTCCCTCCTGTGGATATCTACCCTATGTCAGTGTCTGAAAATGTGATAGTCATTGCCCTGGGCAGTACAGAATAGAGTGGAGCTACTACCTCTGGGTCTAACATAGGTATTCTGCTTATGTTAATAGACTCTGAATTGTCCATCATTTTCCTCTTCTAATTTCTTCTCCCTCTTCCTCCTCCTTTTCAGTAGTGCAACTGTTCTGGGAAGAATTCAGGTATTCTTTGCACAGAAACCAAAAACAATTGAGAGAAGTCTTCTGGATTTGAACTCACTACCCCAGGATCCCTAAAGAAAACCTAGCAATTGGATTACTCTAGCCAATTACCTCCGTTTTTCCCAACTTTGCCATTCATGCATACACAAGGCACTGTGTGTTGGGCACTGGGAGATATAAAACATAAGCAGAGCCTGTCCTAAAGGTTCTCTGTGTCAAGATGATTCACACAAGCAACTGCAATACTTGTTCTGCCATAGTAAGTGCCCTAAGAAGGATTCTGATTCCCGCCCCAGTTCAGGGGGAGATACAGCTCATTTGAGAGAAAAACATTTGAGCTAAGACCTTAAAGTAAGATTTGGATGTATGGAAATAGCCTTCTAGAATCTAGTCACAATAAAAAGCTTAAGCAAAAGAATGAATTGGGTAAGGTCAAGAAAGTATCATAATCCCATTTTGCTGGAACATAACATTTGGAAAACAAAAATAAAAACCAAGAATGGCAAAAGGTGAAAGATGAAAAAACTAATTTAGAACCCAAAGATGGAGAACTTTGAATGCCAGACTGACAAACCTTGTGTGTTGGAAATAAGAGTTATTGAAAGTTATCTGACTAGGAAACGATATCATTAGTTGATGCCTTAGGATAATAAATCTAGTGGTTGTGAATAAAGGGTTCACCTGGGGCGGGGAGGGCACGGGGGTGGGCACTGCAACCAAGGAATCCAGTTAGGAAGTTTACAGTAATCCAGCCAAAATAGAGGCTTGAGCAAGTGTAGTGGCAATAGGTATAGAAAAGCAGGCAATCATAAAAGATACAGAGGTACAAAGTTTGGCATTTGGTAGAAGGGTTTGAGAATGAAGCGATGAAAGGAGGCAGTGGTGGGTGTGGTTTTTGAGACTCCATAGCCTCCCTGCAGAAATAGAACCTCCAGGAGTTGAAAAGAATGCTTGAAGGGAGTTTCAAATATGTTCCAGTTTGGGTGCCAAAGGATGTTAGAGATTGCTCTCAGTGTGTAAAATTAGGGAGATGTGGGAGGCATCTACATAGTAATGACCAATGAAATTGTTTCTGGGAAGATTTAGAGAAGAGAGGCAATTAATAGAACTGTGTGAATATGGGTATACTAGGTAAGATTCCTCAAGTCTTTGAGAGTCAAGAAGAGCCAGTGAAAGTCTAGATTAGGAGAGCTGAAATGGAATAATTAAGAGACTCAATTAGAAAACACAAGAACAAAAAAATTTTTTTTCAAGTAAACAAAAGCATACAAAGTACTCTGTCCCAGACTAGTACAATTAACCACCTCACAACAACATATATCACAAAAGGTTGGGGATCCCTGGGTGGCGCAGCGGTTTGGCGCCTGCCTTTGGCCCAGGGCACGATCCTGGAGACCCGGGATCGAATCCCACGTCGGGCTTCAGGTGCATGGAGCCTGCTTCTCTCTTTCTCTGTGTGTGTGTGTGTGTGTGTGTGTGTGTGTGACTATTTTAGATAAATAAAAAATCAAAAAAAAAAAAAGGTTGGCTTCTGGAGTGCTTGCTTTCTACCTCCTTCTGCACAATGGTGATTGATTTGACACGTTAGAATACAGTGTGATGTTTAAACGGATGTTTAAAATATGAATTTAGGATTTAAACATATAGACACATTGGGGCGCTTGGGTGGGCTTGGTTAAATATACAGACACATACATTGAAGCAAAATGGGCTGAGGGGAGCAGGGAAAGACCCGTCTTTCAAAAATTCAGGCCTTTAATAACCCTGAATTCGAATTATTCCCTGGGTTCATTTACAATAAGAGTGAATCCATACTTGCATTTCTTCTGTCCCTCACACATTTTCATTCACAATTTGTGTTGTTCACGAAGGGTTCGTGCTGAGTGCCCTGCTCGGCGTAGACCTAGAAATGCGTTTCCCTAACCAATAGGCTCCTTCAAGTACACGCCTCGATTTGATCTTGATAGTCTAATTAAAACGCTTTAAAGTATTGCTTTAGGGGACATTAATGCTACAACAGGTCTTTGCACCGAATATGCTATTTTAAAGGAAATGTTTGATTTTAAATTCAAAGAGCGGGTACCTGGCCTTCCCTCGTCTCACTAGTCCTGCTCGAGACCCGAGTGTCCTTTGTGAAAATGCTTGTTCAGTACAGTACATTTTGTTTTGAAATTTTTTACATTAAAAAAAATTTTTTTTCAAGAAAGACTTCCACTTCCCCCCACCCCCACCCCCAGCCAGGCTGGAGCCTGCTGTGAGTAGTTTCAATCGAGGAAACAGTAGCTCTCCAGCCGGGTAGTAGGCTCCATCCCCAGCCTCTGCGAGCTCTGCACCACTCCCCTGCTCTCTTTGGAAGGAAGCCGCCTTCCTCCCCGGCTCGCTCCCCGGCTCCCTCCCCGGCTCCCTCCTCAGCGCCCGCCCCGCCCCGCCCCGCCCCCCAGCCCCGGACTCCTCGGGCCGGCGTCCTCGCGTGGCTAACCGCGGCGGGGGCGGGAGGGGCGCGGGGAGAGGGGCTGGCAAGGGCAGACACCACCCGCCGCGGCGAGCGGGGGGAGACAGGGCGCGGAGCCCCCGGCAGGCGGGGCCGCGGCCGCAGGCGTTCCCGGGCGCGCCGCGGTGCGGGGGGACCCGGGGCGGCGAGCCTGGACCTTGTCCGCACGCTCCCGCCGCCTCCGCCGCCGTTCCCGGGTCGCTCCCCGCCTCTCCCCACCCTCCGCGGGCCGTTGGTACAGTCCCGCTGCCTCCGAGAGCTTAAAAGGGGCCGGGGCCGCCGAGCCCAGCCAAGTCGGTGCCCGTCCGCGCGCGCGCCGCCTCGCCGCTGGGGCACGGCCGGGGGCGCTTCGGGCCTGCGGCACTCGAGCGCTCGGGGGCTCCGGTGTGTGCGCGCCCGTCCGCGGGCAGCCGGGACCCCTCGCCGCCCGGCCCCGCTGCGCTCAGCTCCCGCCCCGCAGAGCCGCGCGCGCCGCCAGCTCCGCGGGGATGGAGCAGACCGAGGTGCTGAAGCCGCGGACCCTGGCGGAGCTGATCCGCATCCTGCACCAGCTCTTCGCCGGCGAGGAGGTGAACGTAGAGGAGGTGCAGGCGGTCCTGGAAGCCTACGACAGCGACCCCGCCGAGTGGGCCGCGTACGCCAAGTTCGACCAGTACAGGTGAGCGCGCCCTCGCCGCGGCCGCCGGAGCCGGGGCGCGGGTCCCCGAAGCCCTGCCGACGGCGCGGGCTCGGGACCGCAGGAGCAGCGGGCGTGGGGAGGAGGAGTCTGCCCCCGGTCCCCCGGGAGCGCCCGCCGCGCCCGCAGCCCCGGCCCCGCGGCCCCGAGGTGGGTCATCCTGGCCTGGCCGGAGGCTGCGGGAGGCTCCGGGTGCCGAGGCCAGCGCTCGGCTGCAAAGCGTTTCGTGCTCTTCTCTCCCGTCCACCCGAACGCTTCCAGACCCCCGCTCCTCCTCGTGGCCTCGGGACCAACGGAGGCTCCTCTCGCCGGCGCGGTCGGTCTCCGGGGGCGCGGCAGTGCGGGGTGACCCCGGGGGCCCCGCGCGCTCAGGCTCCCTCCCCCCGGCCCGCCGCCCCCGGGGCACTGAGCGCCGGGACTGACGAGCGTGCTGCCCGGAGAGCGCTCCACCAGCCCTCCGGAAAAAAGGGGGTGGCGGTGGAGGACACAAGCCCCCTAGCTCTCCATCCATCGGTCGCCTGCGGCGGGCACCTGCCAACAGGCATTTTTGCCAATATAAAATAGCATCGTAGGGTTGTCAGCTGCTGGCGTTTTTTGATTTTTGATTTTTGTTGTTGTTTTCGGCTTAAACTGAGCCTCCCAAACCCATTGAACTTCCTGGACTGCGGGTTTATTCCAACTCGCTGTCACGGTTGTGAGTTAAAGACCGGGTTCCCTTTCAGCCCCCAAGCAATATGCTTCCTCCTGTCCTCGGTTCTGAGGCTCTGGAATGTAAATTGAAGACCGCTGCTTCCCACATGTGCTGGAGTGAGATGGTCCTTTGAGGCTCTGCCTTGGTGATATAAGTAAAAAACGAATCTCTCTACCCATCCTCTAGCGACAGGAGTAAAACTTGATTTCCCCCCCCCCCCCCCAAGGGTGAGGCTGTTTCCTACGAAGGGCAGCACTCGGAAGATAAGAATAAGCAGAGATTGTTTTCCTTGGGAGCAGTTGGGGTTAGTCACCTCACTTAAACATAGGCGGTGTATTTGTCGACAAGGGCAGTTTCATTTGTGTTTCAAGATTTGAGATTAACAAGTGAAGCCTGCTTAAGATCCCATCTCCCACTGGCAAGTGGGCTCCAGGAAATTCCTTTGGTTCCTGTCCTTCTGGGGCTGCCAATAAAGCTACCAGAGCCCACTTGTTAATGTTGCCACTAGCTTCAAGTGAGGGCTTATTAGGGGCCCAGTACCCATCCAGTCACTTTACTGGTGTAGCAACTCATTGACAGTTCTGTGAGATAGGTACAGTTCCTTACCCACCGACCACCGCCAGATGAGGAATGTTAGGCAATGAAAAGGTTGGATTACCTGCACCAGGTCAAACTTCTATCAGGTCCCGCTCCAGGATGAGCAAATGAGCATGGTCATTCTAAGCCCTCACTATAAACAACCACTAAACTTCCAGCCGACACATGGTGTAGAACAGTTTGCTCTTGGCCCAGATAGATCATTGTTCAGGTGGACTTCATCAACCATGGTGGGCTAGAAGAACAGCGGCATTTCCAGGGGCTTTGAATTCATCTTGAGTGACAAGTTCCAAGTCACTTGACATGGAAGGATTTCTGTTGATCTATTTATACAGGTGTCCGGACATGCAACTAATGCAGATAATGATGCAGTCCTGGGTGTTGGGGGGGGGGGGGAATGTGGAGGGAGAGCATAGGAGAGCAGAAATCATCCTGATAGAATTTTTTACATGCAATTGGTGTTGTCGCACTGCAGAGGATTCTGATCTCTGACCTTGGGAAAGCCAGTGCAGAAAAACCAAGGCAGAGTATGTTCCAGTGTGAGCCAGACAGTAAATTTGGGGGGGGGGGGGCAGAGAAAGGCAAGAAGGGCGACCCTAAGGCTCTAAGACTGGTAGAGGGAAGAAGAGTATCCTCATACCAGAGTGGAGTTTATGGGGAATTAAAGGCTCTGTGCACACCCCCTCAGAAAGAGCTACAAAGTAATGATGACTGACATCTAAAAAGCACTTATTAATCAACTCTCTCAGGGCTCCTGCTCTGCCAGCACCTGGCCTCCTGCCTGGGGAGGCAAGGGGAGGAAGGGGCACTCAGAACATAAATGACCAGATGACCATGTGATCAAACACTCCCCCAAATATGGGATAAAGATTCCTCGTCCTAAAAAACCTAAACAGATGTCATAGTTATCAAGCTTTGTTAATTAGGTGGTATGGATAGTATCTCTTTGACTAATAGAAACTTTAAAAGTAGGTTTGTTTTTTCTGTGGTTATTTTGATTTGGGATTTTATTTTATTTTATTTTATTTTATTTTATTTTATTTTATTTTGGCCAATTACTCCTGGAAAAGGTTTAGAGTATTATTTACTTTCCTTAAGACATTTCCTTTGTTTTTACTTAACTCCCACCCTGTTTGTGGAGGAATTTTCAATATGTATGCTTTCAAATGTAGTTTGTGTCTAGGCTATAGCAAAAACTGAGAATTCTAGAAACAGCTATTTAATGAAACCTTGTTTCTTATGTTTTGATTTAGCTTTAGCTACAGGGAGGAGGGAAAAAACAACAGCAACATTCTTGCCTAGAGCAGTAGTGAACTTTGCAAATACCTCTGTAAGAAACGTACTTTTTATCAGTTTGAGGCTGTCACGTAGAGAATCAAGGAATTTCCTTTTTTTCCTGTTCCCCTTTTTGTGCCACTAATTAAAATGCAGCAGCTATAAACGTGATACAAAATCCAAGTGTCCATAATTAACTGTGAAAAATTGTTACCATTTGTGTTGGATTTTTCTAATTAGAAAACCACATTGAAAGTTGTTTAGAGGGAGAAATGTTAACATTTGTAAACGAACCATGCTTTGTGACATAGTTCTTTTTCCTAATGCATATTTCGTCAACCAGATTCAAATCTCTGAATACCTTCCTTTCAGGTATACTCGAAATCTTGTGGATGAAGGAAATGGAAAATTTAATCTAATGATTCTATGTTGGGGTGAAGGACATGGCAGGTAATACAATTATTCATTTGCAGATACTTATTAGATGATCTATTCCAGCATAAGGAAAGTTCAGTGCCAGAATGGCTACAGGTCTTGGGAGCATTAACAAATTTCATGTTACAGTTATTTGTTCAAAATGTTCCAACAAAAGTTCTCATGGGAATTAGTTTAAGAGTTTAGGCATATACCATGTACATCAAACCCAGCCCCACAAATGAGTAGTAAATCAAAGGAGGTAAGTAGCCAGTTTAACTTAATCATTTTCTGTCTTCTGTGGAGCTAAATGTATGTGGAATTTTGCTAAAATTTGACCTTTGTGGTGCTTTGAAGTCTGTAAACAATTGCAGGACCAAAGACCAAAGTGTGCTCATTTGGAACCAGAAAAGCAATTCACAAATTCAGAAAATTTCTTGCTATTTCAAGTTTATTGTTAACTGACTTTTACTTTTTTAATTTTCTCTTCAATTTTTTATGTAGAGGATAAGGCAACTTAAACTAATACCAGTTCTTTGAAACTTGGTTCCTTAATTTATCCTAAGTTCACAAACTTGTGAGTATTGTTATCTGTGATCCTTCTCAGGCTTTTGAGAGTGGTAAAAGCAGTACTTGCAGACCCATTTTTGATGGGAGAGAGGAAACCCGAATTTATCAGATTTGGAGGTAGTTAGGTCTATAGAGGACTTTATTTACTCATATGGAATGGTAGTGTTTTTGTTCATTTTCAATATTATTTGAGAACAGATCATGTCAAGAGTAAAACTAGGCTCTGTGGATTTAGAAGATGAGTTCTTAAGGTTTTATGCATTCAACGTAGAAGATAAATGCTAATAACATATACAGGTTCACACCTTTTATACCATTTACTCTAAGATTCCATAAATAAATGTTTTCTGCAAATCCAGTGTACTATCTTTCTCCCACTATTCTTGGGAGTTAATCACAGGTGGAGTACTCTAAATCTACAAAATGTTAACAAGATTACAGTACAACTCTTGGATGCTAACACACATACACCTACCTTTTGTCCCCCAAAGGAAAGAAAAGAGAGAAAAGGCCTGCAGGGGAAACAAAAACCCACTATATGTTAAGTGTGATCTTACATGTGTGATGCAATTATTAGAGATGATTATCTTTATCCTTTCTAAAATTTCTCTGCTGTTTTATAATCCAGTTATAGCCCAGCTTAATTGAGCTATTCAAAGCTGTGTCTTGCAAAAGACAAGAAGGTTGCTGGTTTTGTGTTTGTTACCAAAGTAGCGTTACAACATGACTTTTTTTTTACAACCCAATTTTTAAAAATGAACTGTACTCCAGTTATGCACCAAAATTGCACCATGTATATGCATTGATATGGAAGACCTGGTATTTTATATGTTGCCCTGAACAATGTTAATTACAAACTGATGACGTTTACAAGTCCTCTGGACAGTATGCAGCGGTAGTGAGGTCTGGGCAGAGTGTTACTGAGCTCTGAGTACTGGGCTGTCCACTGAGCTGAATTGTCTTTTGTGTATATATAGCAGTATCCATGATCACACGGATTCCCACTGCTTTCTGAAGATGCTGCAGGGAAATCTAAAGGAGACATTATTTGCCTGGCCTGACAAAAAATCCAATGAGATGATCAAGAAGTCTGAAAGAACCTTGAGAGAAAACCAGTGTGCCTACATCAACGGTAACATGGAATACCATTTTCTTAGGGCAAGTGGGAAAAGCCTTGAACTCCCATTTGAAATACTGCTTGCATATTTATATGTCCAGCAGAATTTGGTTCATGGAGTCATGATTTCAGATACTTGGAAAATGATCTAAAGCAATGGGTTTTGTTTTTTTAAACCTTTGCGTCTGAATTAGAATCACTCAAAATGCATGCACATTGGTTGGCATGCACTGAAAAGTCATTTCCTGCCAAGTCTGAGGACAGTTAGCATTGAATATAAATTTACAAAAGTAGATTATTTTATTTTTATTTCTTTAAAGCTTTTATTTTTGAGTGATCTCTACAGCCAACCTGGGGCTCGAACCTATAACCCGGAGGTCGAGTTGCATACTCTACTGACTGAGCCAGCCAGGCACCCCAAAAGTGGATCCTTTTAATAAGGGAGTGAAGTCAGGTTGGAAATACTAGTCTTTGTGTTAAAAAATGTAAGGAAATGTTCTGGAAGTGGTTAAGAATTGTAGCTGGTCCCTGTTTTTATAAAATGCACACAGCATACCTAAAAGAATATTCTCAAGAGAATCTTTAGAGAGCCCATTGTTTAGCAGTGACTTATAGATCCCCTACCAAGAATTCATTCTTTTTCCTAAATGTAATATGGGAGAGCCAGATGCTTTTCAAAAGAGGCTGTGATTAACATCTGCATTTCTAAAAGGGAGAATAACTTTCCAAAAAGCCTGTTAAAGATTATAGATCATTTTTGATTCCCATTTATAAAAGAGATTGCCAACACACCAGAAGAATAACACATCTGAGGTCACGCAGCTTTTAATTGCCAGTCAGGATTTGAAATCAAGCCATTTGGTTCCAAAGCCCATACCCTTAATTGGGATGCCATCCCTCTGATGTAATATAAAATATTACAGAGAGTTTTTTTTTTCTGGTCCTGCAACTTTCTTCTTAGATCTTAAAGTCCCTTATTAGTTTTGATACTTGTCCTAAATTTGTTTATGAGTTTAAGAATGCAAGGCACTGGGGTACCTGGGTGGCTTATTCAGTTAAGTGTCTGCCTTCCACTTAGGTCATGATCCCAGGGTCCTGAGATGGAGCCCTACATGGGGCTCCCTGCTCAGCGGAGAGTCTGCTTCTCCCTCTCTCTGCCCTCTCCCTGCTTGTGTTCTCTCTCACTCTCTTTCTCTAAACTAAATAAAATAAAACAAAATAAAAGAAAAGAATGCAAGGCATTTACAAAGGTCAGATAGTATGGCAAGGCTTCTTCCTCCATTGACAAAACAAAAAAGTATTTGTTTCTTATGTGGCAGAAAGCATTTATTTGAAAGTTGCTGTATATATGTTAGACACACCAAATTTCTAAGAACAGTTTTGTTGCCTGTATCACTCTCAATAAGGCCAATTCCAGAATAATTGCTTTCTGCTAGAGGCCCAGAATCTTTATGAAACTAAATTGGGTCTTAAAGAACAGGTAAGCTTTTCTCAAGAGTCGTCCGTGCAGAACCTACAGGAGCCAAGCAGGTAAGGCAATTGAGAAATTCAGGCCAGGAATAAGGCTGCAGGGACTGCTGTGTGCAAGCCACACTGTCTAAGGGGCAGCAATGGCCACTCAGTTCCAGCCACAGTGCTCAAATTTCTTTTTTCCATTGAAGTGAGAAATTCTGATTGGGGTGGGGTGGGGGAGCTGGGGGAGAATGTGGATTTTGCCAATCAGCAAAATGTCGGGTAGGATAAGCTAAATATTTCTGTAGACTAATTGCCTGTAAGATCAAAAGCCTCAAAAGTTCAACTGTAGATTTTTACGGATGCAAGAAGAGTGCAGATGGATAGGGATCAGTAGGAGGGACGTTTCGAGTGCAGGGAAGAGCATGAGGGAAGGGAAGGCACAATCCTTGCAAAGAATGAAAAATGTTCAGTAGTTGGCTGGAGAGAAGGGAGAATGGGCTTGGACACGAGTTAGTAGAATAGTGAAGTGAGATCAGGGCCTGGGACTCCAAAACCAGCTGAAGGTAAGAACTTGCTTTGGTCCGTAGAATTTTATTGGGAGTATCTTGATGGATCCCATAGCAGTGTGCAACATAGAGTGGAAGAAAAAAGATAATTGGGACAAGGAGACCAAATTACCTAACGTAAAGGCAAATGGTAGACATGCCTGGACCAAACTGGCATCCATGAGCATCACCAAGAAAGGTCCAAGGTTATTGTGAAAGATGGTACACCATGGGCATAAAAGAAATGGAGGCAAAGACAAATGAACAAATGGCTGCATGGATGGACAGATGGATGGATGCTGGGATTATTAAGAGCAGATTTCAGACAAGAGTTTCAGGGGCTTCTCTAAAGGATGGTGACTAGGTTTTGTGGGGTCTGTGCTGGCAGGATTGTGCAGCATGCATTGGGTAGTGTATGTGCTGGCAATCGGAGAAACAAATAATTTGTATAAAGGCAGTCAGTTCTTAAGAAGGTGGAACTTAGGCTCAAAATTGTGCTTAAGGCCAGTCTATGATGAGCAGTAAGTAAGCTATGGAATCAGAGTCTGCATAACTGAGAATTACGTCCCATTTTTGGAAATGAGGAAAACTGCTAAGGATCCCAGAAGTTGTGACTTGTTGGAAGGTGGTCTAACTATAGCTGAGACAGAACCTGTCTTCTGCTCTAGGCTTCACTATTCTCTCATGCAAGCTCATGGAGCCAGATCATAAAGCATAAATCCTAATTTGGTGCCTACATTAACTGCACTAATTTCACTGAATTCCTTTCTTGATTATTCCTCAGATTCTCTCCTAACTATAAATTTCTTCACGTAGTTTTGAGTATTTTGTCTTTCCTTCTCCCCCTCCCCCAGGGCCCTTAGACTTGCTTCATTGTGAATTGGTCAGGCTCTCAGTCAGGGCTCACCTGCTATCCTGGGGTTCCCTCACATCATGCAGGCTTTCCCTTTGCTCCCTCCCATTACTGATCTTATTTCCTCATCTCTTGTCTGCTTCCTTCCTGGTTCCTACTCTTTTTTGGTGGAAAATATCTTCACTGGCTTTGAGACAGGGTTCATGAACAGTAAGTTTTTGAGACCTCATATATCTAAAAATTAGCTGGATGTGGAATTAGGACCTCAGATCTGCTCTCAGAGCTATGAAGGTAACCCCTTGACTTTTCTTTTCCAATCCTCTTTCTGAAAGCCTGGTACCATTCTGATTCTCAAATCTTTCTATGAAATTATTTTTTCTTTCTTGAAACTTTGGAATGTCCCCTTTTAGTTATCTTTTCTAACTGCATTTCTCTGCATTACAGTCCTGTACCTTGATTCATGACTCTCATTCATGGTGCTGGGTAGTCTGTGGGTTCTTTATTCTGGAAATCTGTATCCTTCTATTCAAGAAAATACTCTCAAGGTATTTCTTTGGGATTTTTGTTTTGTTTTGTTTGGTTTGGTTCTGTTTCTGAATCTCTTAGTGCTCAGATATGAAACCACCTGGACTAGTTGTCTGATTTTTTTTTCCTTTCCTATTTTCTGTTTTTGTCCCTTTGTTATTGGAGTCTTTTCCAGCTTCCTCAGTTTTTCTTCCAACCTTTCTATTTGGGGGTTTTTGTTTGTTTTTTTTTAGTCTCCTCCTGAGAAGTGTCTGTTTCAAGTGTCTGCATTTTGGGGTGTTGCCCCAACCCCCACATTTAATACTTCCCCCAATGTCTAGTGAACTTGGCTGTAGGCTAATATTTGAAAACTAGAGACAAAAAAAAGTTAACTGGTGGCTCTGAACATATGGATGGTGTGTGTCAACTGGATTTCACTCTGGGATGATCTGGCAGACATTTTTCCTTGAGGAACAGCCAATGGTGCTATCTTTAAGAGCTTTGTCCTGGAACTCATCAGATTCCCTGAGAAGCTGTTTCCCATCTCCTGTCCGAGGGGAAAGAAAATCCTGTCTGGTAGTATGCTGGCAGCTAGGTGGAAAAGAAAGCAGGGATTCTACCATTCAATAAGTAAATGTTGACTCATGTCACCAGTTTTTCGCCTGGTATCTGCCAGTCCTGAGCTCGTGTATTGTATTCTTTCTAGAATATAGATCTCAGACATGTACTCTGGGGAATGAGGGAAAGAAATGGTAAAAGGAATTTGAGCCTGGCTTTCAACCAGTTCTTGGATTTTTAGCCCCATCTTCACCCTCACTTCCAGAAGTAGTTTTACTGCCAATCCCTGAGCTGTTCAGATCTGTGTGTGTGTGTACACATATGTATCATGTCAAGATAAAAGGTTAATTTTTGGCTTTCCCCTGGGTAGCTAAGGATTTAGCTTTCTATCCTTGGCAAAACTATTCATGTACTTACAAACTCTCAAACTTGTATTGATATTTTCTCTTTTCCTTTTTTTTTTTTTTGTCTTTGTGGGTTGATGCCTTTTTTTTTTCTTTTTAAGATTTTATTCACTTATTCATGAAATACACAGAAAGGGGGAGAGAGATAGGCAGAGGGAGAAGCAGGCTCCCTGCAAGGAGCCTGATGCAGGACTTGATCCCAGGACACCAGGATCTGACCTGAGCCAAAGGCAGACGCTCAACCACTGAGCTACCCAGGTGCCTGGGTTGATGCCTTTTAAAAATGATTTTACTAGGGTAAAAATCATTTGGGTTTTGGGAAAGAGTCGAGTACATATTGCTTACTGTCTTTCACTGGAAAGTCACTCCAAAGTAATTTCTGTCTCTATCCGATTGATTGATGAGGGTTTGGGAAAGAGTCGAGTACATATTGCTTACTGTCTTTCACTGGAAAGTCACTCCAAAGTAATTTCTGTCTCTATCCGATTGATTGATGATCTCAGGTGGTTGACAAAATTTTTACCTATACCCATCATCTAAGCCCCTTTCTCCACTTTTCCTTCTTGGGTATTGTCTAGATTCCATTGGCTTACATCGAGTAGAGAACATTAGCCATACAGAACCTGCCGTGAGCCTTCACTTGTACAGCCCACCTTTTGATACATGCCATGCCTTTGATCAAAGAACAGGACATAAAAACAAAGTCACCATGACATTCCATAGCAAATTTGGAATCAGGACTCCATTTGTAAGTATGATTCCCCTCTCCTAGGATTAAGTGCTTTGTGGGTTGGCAACATGACACTATATGCATTGCTTTTTTTGTTCCAGATATTGTTCGAATGTCTCATTGTAAGTATTCTTGAAATGAAGAATGAGAGAAAAACCTTAACATGAGAGAGGGACCCTTATATCCTAATTCTTTAATTTTGGCGATGATAATTTCAATTGACCTTTTTTAAAAACATAAATTAGACGCTAAGAATTATTTGAGAAACTTAAAAATGTTATGCTCATCCAAAAGAAAATGTTTCTTCATTTAATAAGAATTAAAACTATATTATTTTATGTAACTGCTGCTGCCGTGACTTAATATTCTTAGGCCTGAGTGACTGGAACAACACAAACCACTTGCATAGTTAACCTTTGCAAAGTCAAGGCCCTTTTCTGAGGATATAAATACACTTGCCTGTTTTGATTGCCAAGTTGCTTTTTCTGGGAGTAGTGATACTGTTTAGACCACAAATCAATGCGAATAGACTCTGATAACATGTTCCCCCACTAGAGGAATAAGAGTTTCCTCCTGAAAATAATTAGGCAGACAACACTGTTATGGTAGGGCCAGTCTTCTCCCTCTAGTGAAATAAACTGGCCGTTAAGGGGAACAGTCTCAAATTAATAATGAGAATATCCAGGAATAGACAATGGGTGTCCACTGATACTGAAACTATCCTCACAAATCTTAAGAAAGTACTGCCTCAGAGGGAAGCAGGGGCAGAATTTTCTCAGGTGATTGCCCTGCCTCGTTCTCTGCATTCTGATCCCCAAGAGATAGTCTTATCACTGGAACAAAAACACTGGGCTCCTCTGCCAAAGCCAAATTTTCATACACTTCTAGAAAAGCAGGACGCCTTAGGAACCAGCTGAAAGTTCTCGTGTAAAGATGCTTACACAACTTTCTTTCTTTCTTACAGACAGCTTCAGGATCACTGGAGAACAACTAAGGAGCATCAGATCCTTTAAGGTTTTAGCTTAAGGTCTGCTAAAAAAAAAAAAAAAAATTAAAAAAAAAAGTTTTGCCCTGGATAGGAACAGCCTCTACCATCTGCTGTCCAGTAATAGTTATGAAGCCAATATTTAGATCTCTTGAAAGGCAGATGCTAATTGTAAAGCATTGAGCAAGCAATAGTGCCCCAAGCTATTGCAGAAGAAAAATCCCAGTAAAGGAAAAATGGGCTCAGAATTTTCAAGGCCAATTCAAGCACTCTCCTGGTTTTCTCCTCTAAATTCAATGGAACCATATGGGGGAATATCAGTGAAGATTTTTAGAGCTTTTGGAAACCCTTTGGTCTCTGAATTGTAATTAGCAATAAACCAAAACAAGAAACCCCAGATGTCAGATGCTTGCCTTGTTACTTGGAGGACTAAATGTGGGTGTCACTAGTATCCTTTGTATGTTCTTCATATCTGCAGAGAATTTTGTGAATCTATGGAATTTATTTTTTCAGTCTTACTTGACAAATTCCTGTCCTATAAGTAGCAGGATACTGTAGGCAGAGAAACTTAAGGCACTTTTGCCACTTGATAATAAAAGGGAGGGTGGAAGAATTAGAAACAGTACCTGCACCCCTAAACCCATGCCAAACCAAAACCAGATACTCCTCCTATCTAATATGTCCAGTGGTCATGGTGGAAGACTGTACTGCCACTAAAATTGCCAAATGATTTTAATAAAACTGGATTTGAATACAATTCAAAGTTGTCTTGCTGTTTGAGAATTTCATGTAACTCATACTTCCTTAGATTTAGATGGAACAGCAAAAGCGCTGTGAAAGATGCTTTTATGAGGTAAGGTGGTGAGAGAGCCAAAAAAAAGGCATTCAAAGCAGCTTACTGTTTTGTGTTTCACGTATGTTCACTAAGTGGCCAGAGGTACCAAGTGAAGGGCCTCTGGCTCTGGTGTGGTTGACCAATGTAAGCAGTTTTGCCTGAAAATTACAGGTGGGGCTGTCTGTGTTTTGATGGGAATCGGCTTCCAGCATTTAAAAACAGGAGATGTCCTAGAACAAGGTGTAGATTTCAAGCTTCTTGAAAGTCTGAAGTCCCTGTCTTGCATTTCCATTGATGTCACTTAGCTGGGATCAGATCTACCCCTTGGTTGGGGCCACTTTTCCAGTCTGGGCTAATGTCCAACTCCCTTGTCTGTCTTGTTGGTGTTCCCTCAAAGACCACATAGTATTAGAGTTTGCTGCTCCTACTTCAGGCAATCATTTTAGGAATACCCGGCATAATCTTGGAATTTATTCTCTCAAGAAACTTAATGAGAAAGTCAAGACCTTTGAAGATGGTTCTATGTAGGTCATTGTTTTGTTGTTCACACCATCTGGTAGAATTATTTCTATCTTTACATCTTTGTTTCCTCTCATCTTTGAAAAGGATGTTAACTATTTGAGTGCCTACTATATAGTAGGCATTGTTACAAGTTGTTTTGATGCACTAACTTCTGGAAAAGTTCCTCATGAATTAGGTCCTGTGTTGGTTTTCTGCTGTTGCTTTAACACATGTTACCACAGACATAAGGGCTTAAAGCAACACACTTATTTTCCTATAGCTCCATGGGTCAGAAGTCTGTTTCATGGCATTAAAATCAAGATGCTGGCGTTTCCTTTCTGTGGAGTTCTGTGCTGCATCTGTTTTATTTGGTGTTTTTCCCTAGCTTCTGTAGACTGCCAGCATTTCTGGCTCAGAATCCCCTTGTCCATCTTCAAGCCAGCAATGTCTGCACTCTGATCCATCCTTGGCTTCTGTTTGCTCCTTGGAAGGACTCAAGCAACTAGAAATTACCTGCATCTCTACACTGTACTCTTAAATCTGTTAAGTCTCTTGGTGTGAGATGATATACCCATAGATTCTGGGGGTCATTCTACCCCCATCTACCCTCTTGCTGCCAGAGAGCCATGTCCATCCCATGCGCAAAGGAGATTCACCCCATCCCAGGGTCCCCAAAGTCTTCATCAGTTTCAACAGAAAGTCCCAAATTTGCCCAAATCTCAATTTGAAAGCCCCAGATCTCATCATGTAAGTTAGGTCTGGGACACCACTCTTCCCCTATTTAGAACTGTTAAGCATGGTTTAGAAACTTGTCAAATTTATCTGCCCAAGATATTACAGACCTAGGGTTTGACCCCAAGCAACTTCCTTTGGAACTTGGTCACTTTATACTTAAGCCTTTAAGGGTAACAGCAACCTGGGCCATGTCCATTTTTTTTTTGTGTTTTCTACTATATTAAAAGAAAAAAGAGAGTCTGTGTTTTATATATATGGTATAAGTGGTTAATAGATAGTACTTTTAATACACAAATTGAGTAATACCTTGTTTGTGGCAAGCAATGGCCAAATCTAAATTTGAGGATACTTATAAATCTGAGGTTCATTTAAAGACCATTCTGGTGCCTGTGGCTATCCTGGCCATCCTGTCCACCCTATTCTCTGAGATTGGCCATGTTGTCTATCAACCACGACTGTTCAAGAAGGAGCAGACATGCTTCTCCAGGAGCTCAAAGTTCTCTTGGCTCAATGAGGTGTTTGCACAGATGGCAAGGCAGTGAAGCCATCACGGACCCAGATGGATTTTGTAGAAAGAAGGAACATTGAGGACAGGAATTGTACTGGTTGCTGGAAGATGAATGGGATATGATGGATGAGGGTAAGGACTTGAGTGTAGAAAAGGAGGAGGAGGAGGAAGGAGCCGCTGTGTAAGGAGTCCAGGAAAGGTAGGGCTGGCTGTTGGGCCCTCGAACCATCTCAGTGTTCAGGACCTCCCATCTCACCTGCAGCCTGAGGTGCTGCACTGCCTGTCCCCTCTGCCTGGCATGCCCTCCTCCCCACCCTTCCCATGGCCTTCAGAAGTCAGCTCAAATGTTTCCTCCCCAGAAAGGAATTCCCCAACCACCGTATAGAAAAGCAAACACCCAGCTACTCTCAGATTTCACTGAAGCATGTAAGAGTATTTGAAAAGTACTTTCCTTTTTTCACTCCTTAATTCTCTAAATCTTACCAGTAAGATGGGAGCCCCATAGGGTGGAAGCATTATTTCATCCACAGCCTTATCCTGAGCACTTAGATCTGAACAAAGCAGGTACTCAGTACCCACTGATGAAGTGAATGAAAAAAGCTCTCAGTCTCATAACAATTTTGTATTCAGATACCCTGATGCTACGGTCCTTTCCTTGTGTCACCAAATCACCTGTGTCATACTATTATATATTAAGTATGGAAATTCTGAGGATAGTATTTTTAAGCCAGAGACTTCATTCATCAGGCTCATGTCAATGGCTTACCTTTTGGTGTGGGTTCAGTGATCACGTACTTAGGCAAACCAGTTGATGAAGGAGGAGTTTTTAGATGTGTTTCCTGGGAGGGGACAGCATTAATGATCCCACTTAGCAATGTGAGCTTAGCCTTTTTTATTTTTTTCCTGACTCACAGAGCATTTTGAAAATCTCTGAATGCTCAAATTCTCTCCAGAAATGCCAGCACACTACACATTTGCATACAGTTTCAGAAAAGACTCCTGGACCCTCCAAAGGTCCCTGGGAACCCTAGTTAAAGAACCCTGTCTTATGTGAGCCAAAACTCATGGGCAGTAGTGGCCATATCAGTTCATTTTTTGAGATGGGAGGGCATTAGCAAGCTCGGCTACTAGTTAACCTTTTTAAAAGTTACAAAGGGATTTCCAGGAAACACCAGAAACTAGTGCTACCTTGTCACAGGCACGTCCATGTATTTCACAAGGTCTGTTCTCTTGTGTGTCTACTGACATGAAGTACACTTTCAGACTTTCACAACTTTATGTATACAATTGGTAGATGTTTCCTTTAAAAAGTGTACATGGGAAAATCATAACTAAATAAAAATTTTAAGAAATTGAAAATGGCTATGGGATAATGAAAGAAGCCAGACACAGAAAAAATAAGTATTATATGATTCCACTGTTATGTAAGGTACCTAGACTAGGCCAATTCATAGGGACACAAAGTAGACTGGAAATTCCCAGGGGGTTGGGGGTGGGGAGGAGGAGGAATTAGTGTTTCATGGGTACAGTGTTGAGGGTCTTGAAAATGATTTGGGTGTAGATAGTGGTGATAGGTATACAGCATTGTGAATGGTGTATCTGGTGTCACCAAATTGTATATTTTTCCACAATTTCAAATGTTTTTACTGGTAAAACTTATAAAATGCTCCATCATGAAACAGGAGAAGGGTATTAAGAGTATACTTATCATGAAACAAAACGGATGAATATAGGAGAAGGGGGAAAAAACAGAAAAATAGAGGGAGGAAAACTAAAAGAGACCCTTAACTGTAGAGAACAAACTCAAGGTAGAAGCGGGGAGGTGGGTGGGAGGATGGGCGAGATGAAGGATGGGCATTAAGGAGGGCACTGGGTAGTTGTATGTAAATGATGAATCACTAAATTCTCCTGAAACCAGTGGTACACTATATGTGAACTAACAGAATTTAAATGGAAACTTGAAACAAACAAGAAAATACTTATCATGGCAGACAATGGAGAGGTTGTTGTTGGGGAGAGGACAGTAAAGGAGTGAGTTTAAACGAAAGGTTACACTTATCATGATGAGCACTGAGTAAGGGATAGAATTGTTGTACACCTGAAACTATGTTTATGTTTGAGCTATACTGAACTGTATGTTAATTATACTTGGATTTTTAAATTTTATTATTCTTATTAATACTTGAATCTTTAAAAATATTTTATTTATTTCTTTGTGAAAGAGAGAGAGCAAGAGCAAGGGGAGAGGGAGAAGCAGACTCCCCACTGAGCAGGGAGCCCAATATGGGACTCGATCCCAAGACCCTGAGATCATGACAGAAGCTGAAGGCAGATGCTTAACTGACTGAGCCACCCAGGCACCAAAAGATTTTATTTTTAGATAATCTCTAGATCCAATGTGGGGCTCAAACTCACAACGCCAAGGTCAAGAGATGCATACTCTACTGAGGATAGCCAGGCTATCCTATTCTTCAATTCTTCGATTTTTACAAAACCATCATTTCAAAGACAGAGGACTTTACAGATACTCATGGGTGTTCCCCAAGGAAAACTGCAATATCTTTTTTTTTATTCCACTCAAGATTTCAAGAGTTTAAATAAAATTCAAGTTAGTTCGCATATAGTGGAGTATTACTTTCAGAGGTAAAATTTAGTGATTCATCAGTTGTATGCAACACCCAGTGATTATTACATCACATGCCCCCCTTAATGTCCATCACCCAATTACCACATCTCCCCACCCACCTCCTCTCTAGCAACCTTCAATTTGTTTCCTAGAGTTAAGGATCTCTTATGATTTGTCTCCCTCCCTGCTTTATCTAATTTTATTTTTCCTTTCCTTCCCTATGTTAATCTGTTTTGTTTCTTAAATTCCACATATGAGTGAAATCATAGGGATTTGTCTTTCTCTGAAAGCTCCAATATCTTTAAAAAAAAAAGTATGTGTGTGTGTGTGTGTGTGTGTGTGTGTGTGTGTGTTGGAATAGGTGAAACGTACTGTCATAGAAAACACAAGATAAAAAGCATATGATGAAGAGCATCCTTCCCATTCCTATCCCCAGGCTCTCTTTTTCCCCTCTCTAGATGTAATCTATATTACCACTCTCTGTGTTTGCTTATTTATTTATTTTTATTATTTATACAGAGGGTAGCGTTTTGCAGTCCATGCTACGCACCTACGAGGAGAGCTTTCCATATCAGAACACAAACACTTCCTTCTTTCTTTCGTACAGAGGGGGTCATGGTATTCCATTGTACGAACATATCATAGTTTAGTTCATCAGTCCTCAGTTGGTGGACTTTGATATGATTTCCAGACTCTTACAATTACATACAATCCCAATGAATAACCACGTGCATAATGTCATTTCACAAGTATCAGCTGACCCATTTCATTTTTATAAAACAAACAAGATACCTCAGCCCCCGGAAATGAGGCAACAGCACAAGGTCAGGGCAAACCGCCATAGCTGAAGAGCACCCCTCCCGGGGCAGAACCTGTCACCTCGTGTCACCACTTTTCCTTTTAGTGTTTCTGCCCTGCTCGGTGGTCAAATGCACTCAGGTGAAGCCTCCAGCACTTTCAGAAGCTTGACACTCACAGAGATTCCTTATCACAAGCAAGAAAGCCTGTGGAAGCCCACCTGCTCATGAGAAAACTAATGACTTAGTCACGGTCAGTTTAGAATCTGTCCATGCTCAGCAGGAGAGCTGGGAAGACAGGAGAAGATGTGGTAGCTTTGAAAACATGCCTCACAGTTGCTTAATGTGGGGCATTTTGTTTTTCAAGTAATTTACAAAAAGACATAAAGGAACTGTGAGAGACTCAGACCCAGTGAGCATGGTTCTGAACACTGATGTAAACCTAGATCGGTGGTCTGAGGGACATCCTTCCACCAGCTCAGGAAGTGACTGTCTGTTTTAAATATTTATATTTATATATCCATACACTATAGTGATATGTGTAACGCTTACCTGAAAGTGCAAACAGAAAAATTCCTTGCGCCAGAGGGGTCGAAATATTATAGAACTAGAAATTAATGCAATTAAGGATTGATTAGCCTTCAATGTCAAGAGCCCTCCTAAGCACGCTCAGGTAAGACAAAAAGTGTCATCACAACTACAGATCACCGCGATGTACCTTTCAGCAAGAGCCGTAGTATTATATGTTTACGCAGGACTCATCTCACAGATAAAGATAAAATAATGAGATTGTGCCATCATGAAGATGAAATGTACTTCAGGGAACATTTAGCCAAACAAACTTTATTATAAATGACACTGAAGCAGGTGCAAAGGATGCCTGAGCAATGTTGCACCTGTACAGGTTCACACACGGGAGCTGAGACTCAGTGATTTTGCAAGCTGATCGGTAGATGCAAAGTGATCACAGTGGGAGTGTTTACACCGTGGGAATCTGTCGAGGTTGTAAATCAGGGTGGTTCTCTTCCCCCAGAGACCCTGTTAAACATTTGCCTGTATCTAAGGCTATTCAGCCAATTCAAAATAAAGACAAGGTTTGCCTGGACTATGCAAGTATGTGTTTTCACCCTTTTATGTTTACTGTGCTTTTAAATTTTTAGGTTGCTTTTGCAGACATAGATCTATTTTTCTCACTTCAGAGAAATCCTTTAAGGTAAGGTAGGAATATTATTTCTTCCCTTCTCCCATTTCAGAGATGAGGACATTTAGGTACAACACAGATGAAATATGTTGCCCCAGGACACCCAGCTACGTAATGGAAAAAACAAACCAGACTGGTTGGTGTTTTGGCTATCTGTCCTGCTCAGGACATGATGGATTGTTGGCAGAAGAGAAAAACGATTGAGCAAGGACAGAAAATCAATGAGGTGCCCCACGCAGCAGTGACCCTATGGCTTTGCACTTGTGATGCACAATACTTTAGTACTTTGACATGAAATCTGCCAACTGGTTGTGACATCATAGTTTCAAAAAATATATATACAGGAGGAACTCAGTCTCAATGGGCCAGTGAAGGGTCTTCTTTTTCCCAAGTGGATCCAATTAGTTACTATGTCATAGCAAAGGTTGAGACTGGGCTGTGCATTATTCTTATTTAGGATTATAATCTTTAGAGCTATGTTCATAGTTAGACCCTATGGCACCAGACCAGGATTCCAGGTTGTTTCCATTAAGACTCATTTACTAAAAAAAAAAAAAAAAAAGAGTTTATTCATTCATGAGAGACACAGAGTAAGAGGCAGAGACCCAGGCAGAGGGAGAAGCAGGCTCCCTGTGGGGAGCCTGATGTGGGACTTGATCCCAGGGCCCCAGGATCAGGACCTGAGCTGAAGGCAGATGCTCAACCACTGAGCCACCCAGGTGCCCCTTAAGACTCGTTCAAATGCAATTGCCAAAATGTAAGCCAAGCTGACTTGAAGAAAACAAGCTCATGTAACCGTGAAATCCAGGGGCTTCCCAGGCAAGGGTGGGTCAAGGGATCCAAACTGATTTTTAGGACTTTCTTGCTCTCCATATTTTTTAACTCTAAAGACTACCCTTGTACAGCTCCAATTTGAATTTTGGTAAGATAAAGGGTTATTTCTCCACAGTCTGTCCATAGAAGTCAAGGGCTCCAGCTACACAGGCTTTGGTTGCATCATATGCCCATCCCTGACCCATTTGCCAGGGTAGGATCTCTGCCTGGCCTGAGTCGTGTGTCTGCCTCTGAAGTCAAGGCTGGAGTCAGTTCCACCAAATCAAATGGATTGGTGTGGGGCTTGGGATCATCAAGGAAAATGACAATTCTGTTATAAGAATAAAGAAGAAAGAGGAGACTACATGGTAGGCAGAAAATCAATGGGTTTCCACAACATAGAAGCTCGATAGCTAGATATTGAATATATGAGTGAAGAAATGAACGAAAGATCACAGCAACTAAATCACCATTACCTTTTACCCCTGATAACACCATTTTATTTTTTTTAAGATTTATTAATTCATGAGACACACACACACACACACACAGAGGCACAGACACAGGCAGAGGGAGAAGCAGGCTCCATTCCATGCAGAGAGCCTGACGTGAGACTTGATCCTGGGTCTCCAGGACCACACCCTGGGCTGAAGGCAGCGCTAAACCACTGAGCCACCCGAGCTGCCCTGATAACACCATTTTAAAGAATGTAATACTAGTTGTTTTTCATTCTCTTCTTTTACTGGTGAAACTTATAAAACACTCCATCGCTCCAAAGACAGTGGACTTTACAGATAGACTCATAGGTGTTGTCCAAGAAAATCTCTGATAATTAAATATCCTCCATCAAGCCCATATCAAAATTCTTCCACCAGAATTGCAGCCTTGTGTAATTGGGGGCAAGTGGGCTTTTTTTCATTGTCCCAGAATCTACCCAGGTCTTAAGGCTGAGAACAAAACAAAAGGTATCAAGTACTCTCATATTCAAAAGCGGACAGACAAAAGTCACTAAGAGGTTGGAGTCAGGCATCTCTGTTCAGAGCTTATCAGGAGTTGGCAGATCCTGCTGTCCTAAGAACAACCTATCCCTTCTACTCCCCAGTCTCATAAAATAGGGTGGAGGAGTTGGGAGTCTTTACATTGTAGTTGTGAGTTGGTCAAATCACTCTTCGGAATGTTCACTGGGAGTGTTCAATGTTCATTCCCAAATTAGGACTATAGTAAGTCTGTAAGAAACACATTCCAGCTCCTGTTGTGGCCACACTTGGCCCTCACCCACCCGCAACAGAACCAGGTCTTCCATTTAGATCTTAGGCATCCTGGAGCTTTGGCCACATCATACTTCCCTGCCTCACTAGCTTTGTTCTCCTGTCTCTTGCCTGAAATGCGCCCTGTCCCAGGACCCTGCCATCTGGGAGAAATAGCAACTCCTCTCCAAGGTGATACTCCCCTCGGAGTATCAAGTATGATACTCCCCTCGGAGTATCAAGTATCATGTCTTTCAGAAGCTCCCCCTGTGGGAAGGACTCTCTCTCCATCTCTGGGATTCCATAGAATTTCACTCTCACTTCCTGGCAGCTGTTGCAGGTTCTGCTCTGCTACAGGAATTCATGTTTGATCTACTCCCAGATAAGGGCCGCCTGAGGGCTGGACAGCCCCTAAGGTAGAGCCTTATTCAGCGGGGCCCAGCTTATTCTTGTACTGAGCTGTAGCAAGACAGTTTTGTTTTGTTTTGTTTTGTGAGTATTAATTTGTGTCTTGCTTATGCTACTTTAGAGAAATCAGAGAGAATACCAGGTGCTGAATTTTGGTTTTGTTTTTTTTTTTTTTTAATTCTATTTTCCCTCATTCCAAGAGAGTAGTTGCCTTTGAAAACTCTTGCCTCAAAGACTAAAGAAGTGGCTTCTGAACAACCTCTCCTCCTGGCCTTTTTCTACCCCTAAAGGCTAAACTGATTGAAGAGATGATGGTGGGTGTTTGGGGGGTTGAGTAGGGCGGGAAGCAGGCTCTTAGAAGTTCTTTGTGGACAGTAGCTTAATGGAAAGGACATGGTTTCTTTGAGTAGGATCTGCACTTCATTCCCTATAAATATTTCAAAAAAGAGTAAGTCTATGGTGCACCTAAAAAGGCCAGACTCTAGGAACTAGTGTCTCCAGCTTTGGCACAAAGCAGGACCTTTCCAGGGATTTTACAGATTTAAGCAACAAGCGTATCAGTGATAACCAGGATGAACTAGAGATACTTCTATTGTCAGCATTCAAGTTCTCAAATTCTTCTGTAATCCTCAGAGGGGAAGTAACTCCCTCCAATAAAAGCTAAAACCCTGGTAGGATATTGGCCAAGAGTTGGAATTAATTTGATTTACAGAAAAATAAAATAATACAGCTTTCTATGTTGGCTGTTGAACCAAATGTTGAATCAAAAGGGAGTTTTCTCTAAGCTAGGATCATTATGTGTTGACTTGCACTGCACTGGACCCCAGGGAGAATCTGCTAAGAACACCTGGGTTTCTAATCCAGAAACAGTTCAAGTCTGGAGCAAAAAAAGTGCAGGTAAATAGTATAAGAATAGAAGATGATGTTGTTCAGGGATCAAGTGAGGCCCTGCAAGCTGTGGAGCTGAGAGATGCACTTTGTTTGGCTTTCCTTCTGCAAATGTGCATTTTGCAATATGGCAGCTCATAAAATAGTCATTCTTGGTCCTTGGCAGGCAACAGGCACTTATAAGAGGTTCTGATCATCATCACCCACAAATAAAATACTGGTTTAGGTACTTCCTATATAAATATGTGTGACACATGGAAGCTTTCAAAGATTTCTCAGGTAGGAGGAGATGAATAAATGTTATGGGATGCCCTACTATTTCTAGAAACTTTAATAACAAAAACATTGGGGTAAAAGTATGATTTAAAGTTGTGGGCCCTGGGACACCTGCGTGGCTCATTGGTTAAGTGTCTGCCTTTGGCTCGGCGTGATCCTGGGGTCCTGGGATCGAGTCCCCCATTGGGCTCCCCGCAGGGACCCTGCTTCTTCCTCTGCTTCTCTCTCTCTCTCTGTTTCTCTCATGAATAAATAAAATCTTTCAAACGAAAGACAGAAAGAAAGAAAGAAAGAAAGAAAGAAAGAAAGAAAGAAGAAAGAAAGAAAGAAAGAAAGAAAGAAAGAAAGAAAGAAAGAAAGAAAGAAAGAGTAAAGCCCAACTTCAGTAAGGTATTGCTATTGAGCTATTTTCTGTTGAGTGTCCTGCTCCAGCCAAAGGGCCAATCATATCAGGAGGCAGGGGGTGGCAGACAAGCAGGCTTTCCTCTCCGTCATTCTGGGAGGAGGCAGATTCTGGCTGAGGGAAGGAGGAGGTGAACGACAGGAAGGGGACAGAAAAGTCCCTTCCTTTTCCAGCAGACATTGCAAAATGTGATGCAGTTCTGAGATTTTGGGGAGGAGAGGCAGGGCTATACCCTCCGGGTAAAGGCAGGAGGTAGCCCTGTGAGGAATCCCAGAGCAGATGTGAGTTCTCAGAGAAGCCACAGCTAGCAGGACTATGAGGCTCTGTCCTAACCCAAGTTCATTTCATTGTACCCAAACCCTCAGAGACATCGTCTTCATTTCAACTTAGTCTTTGAGGGACTGTAAGGGACCAAGGGAAGGTTTGAGTCAGACTCACAAAAGGGCTTGATTTCTCTCTGATCTGAGGCCAGAGTTGGGGATGTTGTGATAAACCCAAGGACGAGTCATTCCCAAGAATCATGGGCAATAACATTAGGCAAGACAGCAAGGAAGAATGAAGAAGGTGTGTCACACCTGCATGAGATAGCATCCTACACATTCTTTTTTTTAATTTTAGATTTATTTATTTATTTGAGAGAGAGAGAGAGAGAGAGACAGCATGAGTGGGACGAGTCGAGGGAGAGAGAGAATCTCAAGCAGACTCTGAGTTGAGCATGGAGGCCAATGAAGGGTTCAATCCCAGGATCCTGGGATCACAACGTGAGCCAAAACCGAGTCAGATGCTTAACTGACTGTACCACCTAGGCACTCTGCATCCCACAGCTTCTTCAACATGCCTGGGGGTTGCTTTGCAAAAACTAGGGTCTGAGATCATGCTGGTGGGGTCTGGAATCTCCTTCCTGGGAATATTAATAGAAATGTGATGATCTAAGGTTATAGTCGCAGGCCTTTGAGAGCTTCTGTGGGCTTATTGCCTGAGCAGTATCTCTTGGTGAGGCCACCTGGCCAAGGAGCCGTCATCCCATGTCCTTGGTCCCACCTTCTTGCAAGACTCTTCCATCCCAATTTCCTGCTGCCACCTTCAAGCCTGGTCCCAAGGAATGCGGCTCTCCCTCTTCTGTACTTGGGCCTGAGCAAGGATAAAACTACTCTTCTTAAATCTCTTGAGTATGGTCTCAGTAGTATCTCAGCACTAAAAGAAGTCAACTCATACTCAAATTGATTTTAAATTTGACTTCAAAGGGGATTTGAAACAAATACTGAACTCTAATTATAAAAAGTTTGAATTGGGATCCCTGGGTGACGCAGCGGTTTGGCGCCTGCCTTTGGCCCAGGGCGCGATCCTGGGGATCCAGGATCAAGTCCATCGGGCTCCCCATGCATGGAGCCTGCTTCTCCCTCTGCCTATGTCTCTGCCTCTCTCTCTCTCTCTCTCTCTCTGTGTGTGACTATCATAAATTAAAAAAAATTAAAAAGTTTGAATTACTTTAGGCTATATGTTTTTAATTTTTCATATTGGCAATATTGGCAAAATATTTGCCTATTGGCAAAAATACATGATAAAAAAAGATATTATAAGCCTGCCTGCGTGGCTCAGTCCATTAAGTAGCTGCCTTCAGCTCAGGTCATAATCCCAGGGTCGTGGGATCAAATCTCACATTGGGGCCCCTACTCAGTGGGGAGTCTGCTTCTCCCTCTCTCTCTGCTGTTCCTCCTGCTTGTGCTCTCTCTCTCTCTCTCTCAAATAAATAAATAAAATCTTTAAAAAAGATATTATAAATAACGCAAAGTTTTTCAATATGCAAATCCAGATCCTACAGTAATTTCACTTCAGCACTGGGGCAATTTCACAGACGTCCCTGAATTCTTTTTCTATACTCCATCCTGTCTCCATGGGCCAAATGCCATCATATTCTCTGCCATACTGCAGTGGTGTTTTGAATGCCGCATTCTTTAATTATCCCAGTCACCCACATTGGTGGCTTGCCCCATCATGTCCATACTATAGACCTTTTTCAGAGTTGATTAACAGTTCAGAGGAGTAGGGATGTCTGGGTGGCTCAATGGTTGAGTGTCTGCCTTTGGCTCAGGTCATGATCTGGGGGTCCTGGGATTGAGTCCTACATCGAGTCCTACATCCTCCCGCCTGCTTCTCCCTCTGCCTGTCTCTGCCTCTCTCTGTGTGTCTCTCATGAATAAATAAATAAAATCTTTAAAAATGCACACACACACACACACAATACCAGTTCAGAGTAGACTGACACAGGAATGGCTATATAGATCCACAATACCACAAGCAACGGCATATATTTTTTAGCTCAGGGCACAGCCTAATGAGGAGCTCGATCTCATGACTGAGATCTCAACCTGAACTGAAACCAAGAGTCAGACACTAAATGTATTAAGAGGAAGACAGTTTCTCTTATATTCTGCTACTCTGTGTGCTAGATTGTATTTTCCAAAATGGCTAGAGAAATATTTTTGGGCCTACATGCTCTTCCAGAACCTATTCTTATTTCCTCTCCCCAAACCTGGGCAGGGCCTATGATTGCCTGAATGAATAGAATGTGACAGAAGTGATACCACATGCTATCTAAGGCTAGACTACCACTTTCTACCTGCTTGCTCGTGCTCTTTCTCTCAAAATGCTCACTCTTAAAAACCATCCACCATGCATCTAGGAAGCTAAAACCAGCCCATGCAGAGAGACCACATGGAGAAGGCCCATGTGCACAGGAATTGAGCACCTCCCCCAAACAGCATAAACAGCAAGCTATATCAGTGATTGAGCTTCCAGATGATTCTAGGTATCATAGAGCAAAGAAAAAGCATCCTCTCTGTGCCCTGTTGGAATTCATGACTGTCATAATTGTGAACATAACAAATAGTCACTTTACACCTTTACATTTCTGGGGTAATTTGTTACCAAGCCATAATAATTGAAATATGCTGGTAGGTTGGATATACAGATAGTGACTGAATCTATTTTTTTTTCATTGAATTTAGACTCCCCCCATGCACCTGGGTGGCTCAGTCAGTTAAGCATCTGCCTTCAGCTCAGGTCATGATCCCAGGGTCCTGGGATCCACCCCCCCACACACACCCCTGTCAGGCTCTCTGCTCAGCGAGGAATCTGCTTCTTCCTCTCCTCCCCACTTGTGCTCTCTCTCCAATAAATAAATAAAATCTTAAAAGAAAAAAAAAGAGAATTTGCACTTCCCTATTTCTGAGATTCCTTTCATGGCTGCACATACTGGGGATGGGGGTGGGGCTTCAGAGGCCCTGATTTTGGAACAGTCCAGAGATATCCTTAGGAGTCAGACATACAAAGTTGGAGAATATCAATTTTGTTACTGGTACATTGATTGGTAAATACGGCTTGAAAACTATGGTCAAGCAGGTTTGCTAATATACCAGTCCTCAATTAGACATGGTCACTCATCTGTGAGCACTGGCCCAGTAGAATAACAAAAAATAAAAAAAACAGGGGTGCCTGGGTGGCTGAGTCGGTCAAACATCTGCCTTCAACTCAGGTCATGATCTCAGGGTTCTGGGATCGAGCCCCAAGTAAGTTTCCCTATTCAGCAAGAAGCCTGCTTCTGGTGTGGTCTATGTATACGATGGAATATTACTCAGCCATTAGAAACGACAAATACCCACCATTGGCTTCGACGTGGATGGAACTGGAGGGTATTATGCTGAGTGAAATAAGTCAATCGGAGAAGGACAAACATTTTATGGTCTCATTCATTTGGGGAATATAAAAATTAGTGAAAGGGAATAATGGGAAAAGAGAGAAAATGAGTGAAAATATCAGTGAGGGTGACAAAACATGAGAGACACCTAACCCTGGGAAACGAACAAGGGGTAGTGGAAAGGGAGGTGGGTGGGGGTTGGGGTGACTGGGTGATGGGCACTGAGGGGGGCACTTGGCGGGATAAACACTGGGTGTTATGCTACATGTTGGCAAATTGAACTCCAATAAAAAAATTAAAAAAAATAAATCTATACATTTGGGCAAATTAAAAAAAAAAAAAGCCTCCTTCTCCCTCTACCGCTTCTACTCCAGCTTGTAAATGCACGCTCTCACTCTCTCTCTCTCTATTGAATAAATACATAAAACCCTTTAAAAAAAAAATCTCAGTTTTGAAAAAAAAAAAAAGGAGACTCCTGATTCCTCCTATAATGCCAGCAATTGTGGGATGATTCTGAATGTCTTCAGATTATGCTGGATTCTGAACCTCCGTGTGTTTATGTGCCAAAAGCTGTTCTACGAGCCTTTGAGACAAGAATTTGCTGCCTTATATGTGCTCTCGTCATCCTTGGTGACAATAACTGCTGCCCCATTTTTTTTCTCTCCCTTTTTTCTTTTTCTCACTCCCAGAGCCTTCGGGGAAAGATGCCAGACAGGGGGGTGCCCGCCTAGAGTGCAGTCACCAAACCACAGCAGGACAGGGGTTAGAGTGTTCTTGGTTGCTAATTGTGGCCTCTGGGACTATTTCCATATGTGATTGAAATATCAATTTGAGAGAGAAGATAACCTCCTTTCATCTTGACAGCCCACACAGGAATGTCCTTGTCACTTGGTTTCCTGACTCACTGCACAAAGAGGGGGGGCTCTGGAAGCCAGCCAGGCCCTAGAAGTACAAAACAGTGGTGCGAAATGCCCTCTTGTACCACCGACCTTTCTTTGCCAAGAAGGACATACTCGGCAGAGGGTTAGACGATTGTTTCTCACTATTTCTTAGGAACTTTTCTGAACTTCAAAGAATACAGAGCAATGTATTCTGCTCTGCTGGGTAGAGGAGAATACAGCCAGGAGCTGGGTTCTGACTTTGCTCTGCTACCAGCTGCTCCTGGGATATTAGGCTTCCAAGTTCTTTGGGTCTTAGTTTCTATATCTTTTGATGAAAGGAGTTTTTTTCATACTGAGCTTCACAGAACCCTAGGATCCCTGGATTTGCCCCCAGACTTAATTAATTTTTTAATGAATTTATTTATTTATTTATTTATTTATTTATTTATTTATTTATTTATGTTTGTTTGTTTATTTTCAGTGGGTGAGTAGGGAAGGGGCAGAGGGAGAGGGAAAGATGATCCTAAGCAGACCCAACGCTGAGCAGAGTCCAATGAGGGGCTCAATCCCACAATCCTGAGATCATGACCTGAGCTGAAGTCAAGAGTCAGATGCTCACCTGACTAAGCCACTCAGGTACCCCTTCCCAGACTTAATTTAATGAAGGGCAAAAATTATGAGGGTCAAAGAATAGGCTGATAGTCTGGGATTAAGCACAGCCTCCTTCCCCCTGTAACACCCAACTGCTCCAGCAACCAAACCAGCTTGGCTGTGAATTTCTACTTTATATCTAGGAATTCTAATAACAGTTTTGTTTGATCTAGGGAGAAAACTCGCTGCTGATCTTTTCTCTTGTTTTTAATCCACAGAACTTAAAGAGGTCCTTAAAGAGTCCCTTTGATCTCTGGTGCCTATGATTCCAGAAGATTCCAGAAACCCTAGATGGAATCCATGGCACTAATCCTTCTTTGTGGGATTTCTTTTTCTTTTTGGTCCCATGCCATACCTGATTTTATTAAACTGAGTGGGTTTAATGAGTGGGTGATGTGGGCATTGTGATGATCAGTGCTCACCAGGGAATCAACTCAAGAGTCACTTAAGCCTACTTATCAGAGGAAACTGGTCCATCTGATTCTGTTCAGTCTCCACCAGAGTTACTTGAGTTACTTCTTCTCCTCCATGTCTCCTCCTGCCCCCCCCCCCCCACTCCCTGTCATAGTGATGTCCCTGATGAACTACTTCAAGTTGTGGTATGGACAAAGGCAACAGATTTTGTGCAGTGGACTGCCAGGGCATTTAAAGGTACAATTCCACTCTAAAAGGCATCATATCATGTCAAAACAAGATAATCCCTCTGACTTCTTTCTCTCTGTTCAAGGACAGCGTGCTGTCACCCTAGTATCAAGGGCAGCAAACAAGGGAGACCTCCTCCCAGGTTGGGCAGCAGTGACCACATTCAGCCATGGTATCTGCTAACCGGAGAGGTGAGGCTCCTGCAAAGTGCAAGAGCAGACAAAGTTCTTTCTTTGACCAGAGGGAATGAAGGACTGAAGGGATGAGTGACTCCCATTGACTGAAGGATCAGTAGGCATCTTTCTCATCCATGTGTATAAATAATGACAGTGCGTACAAAGAAAGACTTGCTATCTCTGTACATGTTGGAAAGACACAAATGGCGCCTGCCCCAGGTTGTCAGCAGCAGCATCTGCTGGGAAGTGCTGTCCTCCACATCAAACACCTTCTCTACAGAACACAGCCTGGCAGCCACAAGCACTGACCTGAGCCTGGACTAATGGGGTGCCCACACCACTCTAATCACTTCCTGGCCAGTAGGACATATATCATCATAGGCAGTCCACAATTTGGCTGTTTGGATTGCCACCAATAGAGAAAATATATATAGCTACCACCCATATATATATTTTAAAAACCCTGCCTATATATAATTAAAACTTACTTTATAATGCAACAAACGTTGCCTAAATTTCAGGAAACCCTATTAGGAAACTAAAAGTGTGATTCAATAAACTGCAGAAAGAAAGTCTACTTTGGCAAAACCCAATTCAACAAATGAATTCATTTATTCATTTATTCATTTATTCATTTATTCATTTATTCAACAGACGTCTATCGGCCCCTGTTAGGTGCCAGACATTGTGTGAAGAGTTGCAGGAAATCCAGACAGAACACAGCTCCTATCCTGAATAGGAGTATGTAACTCACACACATACATACACACAAAAAATATAAAACTAATAAGAATGATGTCATGAAAGATATAAACCAAGCACTGTGGAAATTGAGAATGGGGAGGTCTTCTGTCCAAAGGATGGGTAGGATTTTTACAGGTAGAAATGGAGGATAGTATATTGGGGAGAAGAAAGTTTTCCCAATAGCCAAGGTTCACAACCTTTTGAGTTACATACATTTACTTTCTATTTAGGAAAATTACTTTACTATTTAGAATCCAATTTGACCACAGGGCGGGGTGGGAGTAGAAGGCCAAGGGAAAAAACAGAAGGCAAAGACTGAGGACTTTAGGCTTAATTCTCAAAGCAATGGAAAGTGATCCAAAACGAATAGTTATGTGATCAGAGCTGGGTATTAGGAAATTTGACCTGGTTCTTGGTGTGAGTGGGCTTGGGGAAGGAGAGAAGCAAAGGCAGGAAGGCCATTTTAGAGGACCCTGCAAGAATCTTGACAGGGAGATCTGGATCAGGAGTTGGCCATGGAAACAGACAGGAAGCAAGGGACAGAAGAACTGTTGCTGAGGTTGAATCCTCAGAACTTGGTTGTGGGCTGGCTGCCCGAAGCAAGTAATCAGAGGGATTGAACCCTCTACTCTGTGTCGGATGTATTTAACACAGACAAGTCAGGAAGAAACATATCTTGGGAAGCTAAAATTAAGTTTTATTTTGAGGAGTTTCTTAGAGAAATAGAATGTATGAACTGACCTGCCTTCTATTAATTCTCTTATCAAACTGAATTGCACTGCTGCTATCAGTAAAATAGAGCCTGAAGGGAAATGTGATTGAAGTGGGGTAAAGAAAATCCATGTACCCACTGAAGGAATGAAAAATGCTTTATAGGGACAGTCTATTCTGTGTGATTGGCCAGATAAGAGAGTGCAGATTCACTTAATTTGTTTTTCCTGTTCTATTAATAACTTTTTTCAATTTTTCTGAGGTATAATTGATGAATACAATTGTAATTTTTTTAAAGTGTACAATATAGGGGCACCTAGGTGACTCGGTAAGCTAAGCATCCAACTCTTGGTTTCAGCTCAGGTCAGGATCTCAGGGTCACGAGATCAAGCCCGGCATGGGGCTCCACACACAGTGGGGAGTATGCTGGAGGTTCTTTCTTCCTCTGTCCCTCCTCCCACTCTCTCTCTCTAAAATAAATAACGAGTCTTTAAAAAAATCTCCATGTGAGTCATTAAAGTTGCTTTTAATGCTGCATGAAAATCTAGTTCTACTTATGTCGTTATGTCTTTTCTTCCTCCAAGATACAAATTTGTCTGCATATTTTATTCAGCCATAATTTGCAATAACTTCAAGATTTTTTCCACCTATAATATTTTAAGATCAATGCAATCGAACTACTCTTAATGCTGGTGTGCTCTTTCTTGACCCATACCAGACCACAGGCAGGAATGTGTAGTGGTCTGAACTGGAAGAAAATAATTGCCTTTAATTTATAGGTTCCATTGTTCGTCTTGGAAAGTCAAACTTAACTTCATTTTTTTAAACTTCAAAGTCCAAAATGGCTGGAAATAGAACTCTTTTAAAATTTTTTTAAAATATTGTATTTATTTATTCATCAGTCACCATGGGAAGCCTGATATTGGACTCTATCTCACAGCCCCAAGATGATGCCCTGAGCTGGAGGCAACCACTGAGCCACCCAGGTGCCCCTGAACTCTTTTATTTTATGAGTAATTTTCACAGAGTTTTTCCAGAATAGCCATAAAATAATCTTTTTTACTCCCTTTACCCTCCCTCCACAAAATGTAAAGAAACTGATGACTAAATTCATCTATAGATATTTCAGAGATTCAAGTAAACAGAGATTCAGAAGGTCAGTCCAGTCTACCTCCAAGACAGGAGGTGAAAGCCCATGGAAGCCTTGGGTCTCAGCATGAGAGGTTGCTGAGCAAAATCCTACAGGAATGAGCTAAAATGAGGGCTTGCAGGGCTGGAACCAAAGCCCCTGGACTCTTGGACTCCAAGCATCTGCAGGCTGCGATAACCTCAAAAAATAATAAGACCAGTATGAAAAGTCAACCTCGCTGCTGCAGTACAGCGACGGATGCCAGGCACTGTATATTCACAGTGTGATTTCGCCCTGTGCACAACAGCTCTGGGAGGGTGACGGTGTGTTTTTCAATCTCATTTTACAGATAAGGACATCAAAGCCTCCCAGAAAGCTGCAAAGTGGTAGATTTATGATCTGGACCATTTGCCTGGCTCTACATTGTGCTGCCCCAGCAAGTTTTTCTCACACACTTGGAGCAGGAGGCCAGCTAGGAATCCAGGCAGCCGGCTGAGCTGTTCAGCTATTGATGGCCAGCAAACCGAGCCCTTGGGCATAAAACTGAGACTCTTTCCAAAGTCTTCTGGTGAGGGGTTCTTCATTTTAGAAATTCCTACTTTTCCATGGCACCAGAGATTATTTTCTAATTTCTCCTGCTCATAACAAAATAAATATTTTTCTGCAGTTCAATGAAAATGAGATACACAGTTGTGCTGCCCTTCTGCTAATCCTTGTGTTTTTGCTTCCTTGCACTCTGAAGGCCAGCTTTAGAATGCTCATCCTTCCCTGTGACCCGCTCTCTCCGAATTTGCTTCCTGTTTCGATTCTTTGGTCACTTTACTTCTGAACTATTACATTTGATCTTGTTATATCTGGCCTCAGCTCTTTAATCCTAAGACTCTTTGACACCTGACTTGTGCATTTCCAGGCTCTCCGCTGCTACATATTTAGATTTAACAATGCCTGCTTTGGGGTGCCTGGGTGGGCTCAGACAGTTAAGCCTCCAACACTTAATTTTGGCTCAGGTCAGGATTTCAGGGTCATGAGATTGGGCTCCATGCTGGATGTGGAGCCTGCTTGAGATTCTCTCTCTCTCTCCCTCTCCGTCTGCCCCTCCTCCCTAAATAAATAAATAAAATCTTTTAAACAAAATAGACGTAACAGCTTGTGCTTCAGAGTGCGTTGTTCATCACTCTTCCATCTTCTCTTGAGCTTTCCTTAGCTTGAAATGCTCTTAGTATTTTCCTCAGCTAGGACAGATGTGGGCTACATCATGTAAATCATCACACATTCATCAGGAGGTTTCTTCTCGCACTGGGAGCCCAAGGGCATCTTGGCTGAGAGCAGGCTTTTGAGATGACCTTCCTTTCTTTCAATGTGTAGTAGATATGATTCTAGCCTCCTACCTTCCCTTGCTGACATTGAATCCTAGTCTAGGGCCAATCAAATACTTTGTCTTCTGTCCAGAAGCACGTGGAATTTCTCTTTATCCTTGCAACTCAGAAAACTAACCAGGAGATATCTAGGAATAGACACATATTAATTTTTCTTTTTTTTTATTATAAATTAATTTTTATTGGTGTTCAATTTACCAACATACAGAATAACACCCAGTGCTCATCCCGTCAAGTGTACCCCTCAGTGCCCGTCACCCATTCACCCCCACCCCCCACCCTCCTCCCCCTCCACCACCCCTAGTTCATTTCCCAGAGTTAGAAGTCTTTATGTTCTGTCTCCCTTTCTGATATTTCTCACACATTTCTTCTCCCTTCCCATATATTCCCTTTCGCTATTATTCATATTCCCCAAATGAATGAGAACATACACTGTTTGTCCTTCTCCGGTTACTGTGGCCAAGTTCAAAAAGGGTGTTGCCTGAGTTCTTCTCTGGGATTTTGATGGAATCTTGTCTCACATTTAGATCTTTCATCCATTTTGAGTTTATCTTTGTGTATGGTGCAAGAGAGTGGTCCAGTTTCATTCTTCTGCATGTGGATGTCCAATTTTCCCAGCACCGTTTATTGAAGAGACTGTCTTTCTTCTAGTGGATCGTCTTTCCTCCTTTATCGTATATTAGTTGAGCATAAAGTTCAGGGTCCACTTCTGGGTTCTCTGTTCTGTTCCATTGATCTATATGTTTGTTTTTGTGCCAGTACCACACTGTCTTGATGAACACAGCTTTGTAGTACAACCTGAAATCTGGCATTGTGATGCCCCCAGATATGGTTTTCTTTTTTTAAAATTCCCCTGGCTGTTTGGGGTCTTTTCTGATTCCACACAAATCTTAAAATAATTTGTTCTAAGTCTCTGAAGAAAGTCCATGGTATTTTGATAGGGATTGCATTATACGTGTAAATTGCCCTGGGTAACATTGACATTTTCACAATATTAATTCTGTCAATCCATGAGCATGGAATATTTTTCCATCTCTTTGTGTCTTCCTCAATTTCTTTCAGAAGTGTTCTGTAGTTTTTAGGGTATATTTTGAGACCCATTTGAATGGTAAATGGTTCTCCAACCTTTTATTTTCAGGTTGTAGGTGTCCTTCTGTCTAAAATGAGTCTCTTGTAGACAGCAAATAGATGGGTCCTGTTTTTTTATCCAGTCTGAAACTCTGCGCCTTTTGATGGGGTCATTAAGCCCATTCACGTTCAGAGTTACTTGAACTTCTTCTTAAAGGGGAGTTTTAAGAGTCCCCCTTAAAATTTCTTGCAGAGCTGGTTTGGAGGTCACATATTCTTTCAGTTCCTGCCTGTCTTGGAAGCTCTTTATCTCTCCTTCTATTTTGAATGAGAGCCTTGCTGGATAAAGTATTCTTGGTTGCATGTTCTTCTCATTTAGGACCCTGAATATATCCTGCCAGCCCTTTCTGGCCTGCCAGGTCTCTGTGGAGAGGTCTGCTGTTACCCTAATATTCCTCCCCATGAAAGTCAGGGACTTCTTGTCTCTTGCTGCTTTAAGGATCTTCTCTTTATCTTTGGAATTTGCAAGCTTCACTATTAGATGTCGAGGTGTTGAACGGTTTTTATTGATTTTAGGGGGGGATCTCTCTATTTCCTGGATCTGAATGCCTGTTTCCCTTCCCAGATTGGGAAAGTTTTCAGCTAGGATTTGTTCAAATACATATTCTGGCCCTCTGTCCCTTTCGGCGCCCTCGGGAACCCCAATTAAACGTAGGTTTTTCTTCCTTAGAGTGTCATTTATTTGCCTTAATCTGTCTTCATGGTCCCTTAATTGATTGTCTCTTTTTTCCTCAGTTTCCCTCTTTGCCATTAACTTGTCTTCTATGTCACTCACTCGTTCTTCCACCTCGTTAACCCTCGTCGTTAGGACTTCTAGTTTGGATTGCATCTCATTCAATTGATTTTTAATTTCTGCCTGATTGGATCTAAATTCTGCAGTCATGAAGTCTCGTGAGGCCTTAATGCTTTTTTCTAGAGCCACCAGTAGCTGTAGAATAGTGCTTCTGAATTGGCTTTCTGACATTGAAGTGTAATCCAGATTTTGTAACTCTGTGGGAGAGAGGGCTGTTTCTGATTTTTTCTTTTGAAGTGAGGTTTTCCTTCTAGTCATTTTGCTCAGTGCAGAGTGGCCAAAAACAAGCTGTATTGGAACACGGGGGAGTATCACTGGTCCGTCTAGCTGGTCTTCTGGGGGAGGGGCCTGCTGCGCTGATTTTCAGGTGTTAGCACTTGGGGGAGCTGCTCTGCCCCTGCCTGCTGCAGGGCTCAGCGGGGGTTGTTTACCCCGTCAGGCCCCAGGAGGAACAGCCCCAGTGGCTATGGCAGCTCTGGAAGCCTGGATTCAGCCTCCGCAGGAACTATGGGGCTCGGGGCTCTCGGCTCTCCGTCCGCAGGGCCTGGAGGCTCCGGGGCGGGGCCGCTGATCTGCTCAGCTCGGGGCAGGAGCGTCTTCGCTGTCTCGGGCCCTCCCGGCCTCTGCCTGTCCCGGGGGAGGCGGGATCCTGGGCTGTGTCCCGGCGCCCTGTGCTCCGGGGCCTGCGCTGGTGGATTCGCGCTCCCGCCCTGCAGCTCCCTCCCTGGAGCCGCTCCCGAGCCCCTCCGAGCTGCTCCGGGTCCCGCCGTGCGCGCTGCAGCCCTTAGGGAGCTCGGAGCACTCTCCTGCGCTCGCAGGTGTCTGTTAGTGTCCCCGGGAGCCCGAGGGCATCCCCGCTCTCCTGGGTCCTGCTCCAACTCCCTGCGAGCCCCTTTCCGCCCGCCCGGGAAGGTTGGTGCAGCTCCTGCTCCTCCGGGACGGGACGGGGCTCTCCTGTCCTGGGGACACTCGCCCCGGCCTCAGCCCGGCTCCTCGCGGGGCCCCTCCCCCTCGGAGGCCTTTTGTTTCTTTATTTCTTTTTCCCCGTCTTCCTACCTTGATAGAAGCGCGAACTCTTCTCACTGTAGCGTTCCAGCTGGTCTCTCTTTACATCTCAGGCCGAATTCGTAAATTTTCAGGATGGTTTGAAGGTTATCTAGGTAATTTGGTGGGGACAGGCGATTTGGGGACCCTGCTCTTCCGCCATCTTGCCCCTCCCCCCCATATTAATTTTTCTAACCCTGCCTGGAACTCGCCAAACCTTTTCAAGGTGATAACTTCAGTTTACTTAAACCAAAACTTTTGTTCTTTGTTTTGAGAAATTTCTTCTGCTTGACCATTGCCCCAGTAATGAGATTCTCAATTTCATCTTTCATCCCTTTTTATGTTTTGACTGAATAATTTAGCCTCAAAATAGTGCTTGTTTGGCCCAGAGAGTGCTTGAGGGAGTGCGTATCTATTATTTGTGTGTTTCTTATTAAAGTTCTCTTCTGTCTCTTCCAGTAAATGAATGCAGTCAAAGTTAACCCAATTCTAGGTGTTCCCATGGCTCTTTATTGGGTTTTGTTTTGGGGGGTTTTGTTTTGTTTTGGCTGGTGGGTTGCCTAAGATCTTTAAGATAGATTTATTTATTTATTTATTTATTTATTTATTTATTTATTTATTTGACACAGAGAAAGAATGGTAGAGCACAAGCCAAGGAGGAGGAGCTGCAGACAGGAAGAAGCAGACTCCCTGGGGATCCCCAGGTGGGGCTCAATCCCAGCACCCTGGTATCATGACATGAGCCAAAATCAAGAGTTGACTCAACCAACCGAGACACCTGGGTGCCCTGTTTTCTTTCTTTCTTTTTTAAATTCAAGTATAATGAACATACAGTGTTATGTTAGTGTATACAAAGTATAATAGTGATTCAACAATTCGGTACATTTTGCAGGGCTCATCAAGATTAAGAGAATTTCTTTGTTTACTCTTGGCTCTCTCTTGCCCTGAGGGTTAGTTATGCTATGGAGGTTCATTAGGCAGAGGGAAAGCCACAAATGATAAGTAGATGCAGGGGTAGAACTGTGATGAACAAGAGGACAAGCCGTGACTCCTTCCTTGGTCAAGGACCAGAGACGAGCTTCCTGCTCCCTTTCTTCTTACCAGTAAAGGCTGGTGTTCTTCAGAGAGAGAGAGAGAGAGAGAGAGAGAGAGAGAGAAGGATGTGCTCTGTTCAACTGCCCCAGGGTATCTAGCAGTACTTCCTGGCCTCTTGGAGGCACATTGGCCAGTCTGTCTTCTTGAGTGGAGAGCTACGGATCTTTTCAAGGCAATCTCTCTCTCTAAAATCCAATTCTTATCATATGATTCTTCCCCCATACTTCTCAGAAGCTGGTCTGGTTTTTAACAAGGGTGCCAAGACTATTTAATGAGAAAAGAATTGTCAACAAACAGCACTGGACAGCTGGATAGCCATGAGCAAAGGAATGAAATTTAATGGGTACTTCATACAATATATAGAAATTAACTCAAAATGGATCGAAGACCTAAACATCAGAGCTGAAACTATAAAATTCTTAGAAGAAAACTGAGGGGTAAATCTGTAGTACCTTAGATGTGGCAATGCATTCTTAGATATAATGCCAAAAGCACAATCAATAAATGAAAAAATGCAAGCATTGGATTTAATCAGAATTAAAGACTTCGATGCTTCTAGGGACATTACCAGGAAAGTGAAAAGACCACATACAGAACGGAAGAAAATATTTGGAAATAATATATCTGTTGAGAGACTTGCAGCTGGACCACATAAAGAGCTGTTAGAACTTCATAATAAACAGACAAAGAATGGAATTTTTAAATGAGTAAGTGATCTGAATGGACATTTCTCCAAAGGAGAAATGACCAATAAACCTGAAACGATGCTGGACATCATTAATCATCAGAAACATGCGAATCAAAACCACAATGAGATACCATTTCACCCTCACTAGAATGGCTAGAATTAAAAAAAAATCATCTAATGATAAGAGCTGGTAAGGAGGTGGAGAAAACAGAACCCTCATACACTACTGGTGGGAATGTGAAACGATGTAGCCACTGGCAGTTCAAATGATACAATTTGGAGTTTCCATTTGATCCAGCAATTCCAGTCCTGAGTAACAGCCTCCGTGGAAACAACCCAAGTATCCATCAACTGATGAACAGAAAAACAAAACGTCAGATATATCCATAGGATGGAATATTATTTGACCATACAAAGGAATAAGGTACGAATACTTGCTACAGCATGGATGACCTTAAAAATATAATGCTAAATGAAGGACCCCAGTCCAAAAGATCGCATGTTATATGATTCCACTTATATGAAATGTGCAGAATCGTCAAATCTTATAGAGACAGGAAACAGATTAGTGATGCCCAGGGCTGGTTGTAGTTGGGGGTTGGGGACAGTGGTGAGGGAGGATAGGGGACAAAAACAATAGCTAAAGGGTTAAAGTTTCTTTTGAAGTGCCGAAAATGTTCTAAAGTGGACTGTGGTTGTGGTTGTACATATCTATAACAATTGTAAAAAGCATAGAACTGTACACTAAAGGGGTAGAATATATGATATGTCAACTATCTCTCAATAAAGCTCTTATTAAAATATCCTATTATGAAAAAAATAATAATATTGCTAATGATATTATGCAAGAACAAAGATTAAAATAACACCAAGCCTGTGTAATCAATAAAAAGATAAGCGGTGTTCTCAAGTCTTCCAAAATGGGCAAAACTGCAATGTACACATTGATATACAAAGTGGTACAATTTGTTATAAAGTGTAAATATCATACACAAAAATAAAACTCCATGAAAATTTAAATCTGATCTAACTATGGGGTTTCAAATCTAGCAAATAAGAACTCAGGATGCCCATTTAAATTTGATTGATGTCTAATTGCCTAAATGTATGCCTACACTTAAATAAATGAAAAATATTGCATGGGAGACACCTCACTATAAAATTATTTCTTATTTACCTGAAATAAGTCACAACCATCAAAATTATATACCACTTTCTTTAATTTTATATCCCTGGTGACTCGGCTCTCCTTAATAGTTCTTTGCTTTGCCAAATTTTCTTATAAAATTCCTGTGTTTACAGTCTATATTCCATTTACATTGTAACATATCATGTACAGTGGTGGTCACATTCAGCTCATTTTATTCTTTTGTTCATTCACATCCATCAATGAGAAGCCATGGTCGGTATTAGCATTATAAGCCAGCTTGCTAAATAAAATTTAAGTAAAATTAAATTAAGCCAGCATAAAACTAAAATTCTGACCACTGTCCTCAAATTTCTTTTGTTGAAACACATATCGTCTTTCATGGCACAGTTTGCTTTTATTCATATTTATACGTATGTTCATATTTATATGCAGCCTTTTAAGGAGGCTCCACATCCATCCTGGGGCTTGAACTTACCACCCTGGATCAAGAGCTGCATACTCTACCGACTGAGCCAGCCAGATGCCCCCAGAGCTTGTTTTATATTCTTTCAGATTATGTTTCATCTTTTGATCAATGACCTTTAAAAACATTGTCCATTGCTATAAAAGAGAATTGTCCATTTTTATTTCCTACTTCTTTGATGATACACGGGATTCACTTATTCCCGGGCTAGAAGAATATTTTGTAATGTCCAGTAAACGAATCAAATTCTTCAAAGGATAATACCGACTTCAAAACCAAGTCACAACAAGGGCCATAATATTTATCTACTTCCAGCTGGAATTTCTTTTCCTCTTCAAAAGTACTGTCGCCTTTTTCAGGAACAGCCTTGGGAATGAAAAGGACAAATTCATCATCGATTCTTTCCTTAATGCACTCAAATAGTCCCTTCAAACAAGCGATGGAGCACAGTGAAAACATGGCAGCTCTTCTTTCACTTGGCTGAAGGCCACGGACAAGAAGTCGGCAGCTTCCAGCTTCCACTGAGGACGCCAGGCCCGCCTTCCCGGGGCTCGGCTGTCCACAGCCTTCCTCGCAGGCAGTCAGCCCCCACCGGAAGCAGATGGCCCTCCTGACAAGGCGGTCAGAAGGTCAGCAGTAGCCTGACCCCGCGTCAGTGACGTCATTCCCCCGCGTCGGCCGCGTCATCTCCCTCACGTCATCGTATCTTACCGCCGTTTTATCGCCTCCCGTCGTCGCAAGAGGGTTGAGTACAGTAAGATAGTTTGGGAGAAAGAGGCCACGTTTACGTAAATTTTATTATAGTATATTGCTATGATAGTTCTGTTAGTAGCTGCTGTTGTTGTTTTAAAGATTTAATTTATTTACAAGAGACCCACAGAGAGAGGCAGAGACACCGGCAGAGGGAGAAGCAGCCCGATGCGGGACTCGATCGCAGGACCCCGGGATCACGCCCTGAGCCAAAGGCAGACGCCCAACCGCTGAGCCACCCGGGGGCCCTGGTAGTCACTGTTAATCTCTAACTGTGCCTAATTTACAAATCAAATTTTATCGTCCAAGGATTCGGTACTATTTGAGGTTTCCGACTGAAGTTCTTGCAATGTGTCTAACCCCCGTGGATGAGGGCGGGACTACTGTATAAAAACCCAAACCAGGGATCCCTGGGTGGCGCAGCGGTTCAGCGCCTGCCTTTGGCCCAGGGCGCGATCCTGGAGACCCGGGATCGAGTCCCACGTCGGGCTCCCGGTGCATGGAGCCTGCTTCTCCCTCTCCCTCTGCCTATGTCTCTGCTGTCTGTCTGTGTGTCTGTGTGTGTGACTATCATAAATAAATAAAAATTTAAAAAATATATATATATTTATATTTTAAAAAAACCCAAACCAGAATTTGGGGGGCCTTTTCTTCATAATTAAAGTGTGATTGTATACTTTAAGTGATAGACTGAGAATCCCTTCAAATAGGTTTGTTAGAGCCTTTTTTTTTTTTTTTGAGAGAGAGAGAGATTTAAATAATTCTGTTTTGAGAGCTGTGTTGAGAGAAGTAAATAATGCCAACATAGGCATAGTCGCTTCAATGGTCCAGTACAAAATGCTGCTTAACAGCATTGGGATAACTGCTGAGGTACGAGAACGGTTTCATAACAATATCGTGATAGTTGTCAACAGAAAGAACATCTCGTGCTATTTGAATAGCATTATGCAGAATGTGGGCAGGACAGCCAGTGCTTTCTGTGGAACCTGCCTCTGCTCTGAACCAACTTTTTCTGCACCTTTGCCCACACAACTGTCTGGTGTGTGTCAAGATCAATACAACGTATCTGACTAACTCCAGGCTTATAAGAGAGTCCATGTTAAAATCTGCTAATGTTTATGAATTATCATCTAGAAGGGATTCTACTCACAAAGGCCTTCTAAGCAAGCCTCTTTCACAAGGGAAATATTGCACAAACAAAAGGAAAATGTTTTCGGATTGTGGTTATTTGCATCTGTGGCTGTGCTGCAAAAAGATGAGGCGTTTTGATCTTTGATTACCGGTAGTAATGAATGCAGTTATTACACTTTTGATTATTGCTGTAGATTTTGTCCTGGCATTTGAATATTAGCTTGCAGTTTTGAAATCAGAAAATACTTCCGATAGCAGTACATTTAAAGACTCATTCAAGCTGGATGTCTAATGATACAGATGGTAGAAGGTGATTATTTTATCTTCATCTGAATTTCATTAAATCAAAAAAATGTCATTTTATCATTTTCTTTGGTACTAATTGAGGTGATCATACATGTTTTAAGCTCAGCTGCTAGTATATGCTGCTTTATATTGGACAGTTTTTATATTGAATGAACAGTTGGATATCATACAGAAACTTCAAAGGACTTTTAGTTTCTCATGTAATAGTGGTCTACTGTCAGAAGTTCATCATAAGTCTTTGTGTTTGGGCTTTGTGGTTACAGAATAAGTGACATAATTTATTAAGATCATATTACTATAGTTTGTCGTTATATCGACAACGATTGCACTGTGCGTGGATATTTAATGTATTGAGATTGCGTGAAGTCTTAGAGGTCCATGGGCTCATATTCCATTCGCAGGTCTATCAGCAAAATGAGCTTAAACTACGAATACATGGACTCTGTATACAGCAGCTGATAGGGTTTCGGTAAGGCTTTGCCAAGCAGAACAAATAATAATGTACACCATTGATATCTGATCGCGAGAGGGATTAAAATCTTTACTGTTGCGTACTTACAAGAAGATTACGCTGATTACAGTGACCTTTGAGGTGAAATTCGTATGGGTTGAGCTGCATGTAGGTCTCATGATTACAGTGCCAGGCTCTCTAAGATAAATACGGTGATGTTAGAATGACACGGTAAATGAATTAATCTCTGTCCTTTGTGTGCTTTGCTGTTATTCTTTTCTTATCTTATAATGGTTTGTATTTTGTGAAGAGTAATGCTGCTTTCTAGCCCAACGATTGGGTTGAAACATCAAGCTATAGGCCTGAGAATCAAGTGTTACACTCCTCACTTGCATACCGTGAGCCAGCGCTATGTGAGTACCCCTTTATAGTGTTGACTTTAAGTAGTTGTTTTCATCTAGTCGATATGATATTTATTGCTAAGAATATCATAAAAATTGTGTGCTTAGTATATCATACACATAGAAAATATGTGTTATTACAATGCCTCTAGACTCGTCTGTACTAACAGGTAAGGCTTCTGGCACGCAGTAGGCTATTCAGCCTGTTCATAGTTGTCGATAGGCGAGTCTAAGGTACAATATACAGCATATTTAGAACTCACTAGTTGTACTAAAATGTCTCTTGGATTGTTACTATATGGTCGCTGTGCTCTGTAAGACCTGTATCTGAGAAAGCCAGAGTGGTCTTAAATAGCGGTTTGGAAGGACTAGTTGACATTCTGTGAGATTGAGTGGGCTTCAGCCTAGTAGTGAGACGAATGTTAGCTAGTATGAGGCAGTCAATTCTCAGAGTATGGCTATATAGAGTCTTGAGATGCCTGGCAAGGCAAGCTGTAGTTGCGCCAGCTCAACCATGTACATTTATGGAGAACATGTGTTCTATGTTAGTGAGGTACACTTTGAATAGGGGGTCCGTTTGTCTAGACGCATAGATAGTACTGTCACAGACTTCTGTTGATCTGGGTCTAGAGCGAACTTGCGGTTCAGGATTGTGTGTATCACTGTAGACGTGGCTTAGTTCTCAGAAGCTGTTTGGCTGTGTAGCTGAGATTGTGCGTCACTATATGTAGAGACACTAGGGAATACTAAGGTTGTTATGAATAGCTGTTACTTGCCAGTGAAGGCAGGTCCTATCCAGAAGTAAAATTGGGTTGTAGCTGGACAGGTATGTGAAGGCAGTCATTGCTATTGCGCGTTAGTTTTGGGCATGTGCAACTGATAGTAAAGTTAGATGATGTTTACAGTGCCTGTTTTTGTATGCTACAGGTGGGAATTTTGGTTCAAGAATTGTCTTATGTACTTGTGGACAATCTCTGGGTGTCCGCATGTACGTTGTATCCTGCCTTGTGCACGCTCATTGGGTCTACGATCCTGGAGGAGCTCGGGGAGTACTCCTGAAGTCGCCGATGTTCTATGGATCTCCCGGTGCATAGCTGCTTGAGCGAAGGTGTTCGTGTCCACTCGCCTGTGTCTCTTGCCTCTCTCTTTCTGCGTCTGTTATGACTGCACTCGAGAATAATATGTAAAAAACATATTAAAAACATAAAAGATAGTTATTTTCTTGAGTACGAGAAGATTAACTAACTTGTTCCAATCATGAAGATACTGCTAGCTTGGTTCGTCGCTGAGCCAACAGCGGTAGGTGATGGAGAGACCTATAAGAAAATGCCTCAGATCGTGTTAGATGTTTCTAGCCGGTAATGCAGTATTAGACTTTGTAAGCTGGTGTAAGCAGCCAAATTACGTGTGGTCATGAAAAGAATAGCGTCTCACTTCTGACATGAGATTTGTAATTCTTTGTTTTTTGTAGAAATTTTATATTGTCATCAGCGAGAGGGTTCCACACACAGAGAGATGTTAAAGACAACCCCACCCTTCCCTGCCAATTAGACAAATGGGAATAAGTAACAAGCCGAGGAACTATTTCCAGGATCTGAGTTGATCATCGTCCCTTGAATGCAGTCAGGTAATCCTTTTGTACTAGCTATCTGAACTTCTACAACGTGTACCTTACAGAGCCACACAGTGCCATCGCCTGAATCTTGTGGTGAATGTTTTGTTTCAACCTGCAATCTTAAGTAGGGCACTTTATAGTGTATGACTAAGTGCATATATAGACACATTAGCACATGTGAAGCTGATTTAGTGTTGACGGGCCTGTTTGTATGCTAGAGCAGGATAACTAGCTTTATAGTATAACAAGACACATTACGCTCTCTCTAGTTTATAGAACGCGAGTAAGAAGACTTGCAGTCAAAATTTTTATAAGAGAAGAATGTAATAAACTTGTCAAGATCGCCTCGGGTTGCTTTGGAAAAGTAACATACATTCTATGATATCTTGTGAATAAATATTAGCATTAAAAATAGATAGATATATATAAGAGATATATTCCCCATATCTATAAACAGAGCATCAATTAGATGCTGTTAGCTTTGTGTTATAAAGGAGGAGAGGTATGTCAGTAGTTTTTCTTTATGTTGTAGAGATGAAGTGTTCTCGACACTCGATAAGAGTGTGCTTAGAACAATAGAGTGCTGACTATAGCAGTCGTAAACACCTTTTGCTGTGTCTGCTAGTAACTCTTTTGTGCCTTTCATTAGACATAACTATAGTACTGCTTTATCTGCTCTCTTATAATCTATAGATACAATACTAATGAGCCATACTAGGTATGTGTTGATAATGGTAGTGTGACCTTATTTAATCATATCGAGTAAGTGAGGAATTTCATATGTGTCATTAGTAGGATATTTTTTCATTAAAAATTGATTCTATTGCTCACTGTACTATTTTAAAAAATATATTTATTTATTTGAGAGAGAGCTAGAGATGAGAACGCAGCTGGGGTGGGGCAGAGGGAGAGAATTGGAGGAAAAGCGAAGCCTTGACTCCTAGGCTGGGATCCAGGTTCGTATCTGAGTATCAATTGACCTGAGCATAGTCATGTACACAAGAGGCCAATCTTATTAGATCCTATAGTAGTTCACGCTAGGCAGCTCCAGCAAAAGCAAGTTTTAAATAGACTTCATAAGATCTAAAGCTCACACTGAATGCAATCATAAAGATGTCCTTGGATATTAAATATGCTATGCTGTAGCGCTATTTTATCGCTATCATACGAAACGATAATATCTGGAATTGAATATGTTGTGTGCTGTACTAATCTTGAATTACGCTTATGTGAGACAATTGACGACATCATAGTTCCTGGCGAGCTACACTGTCCTAAGATCCATTGCAGCTGCAGATGCTACTAGAGACCCGCAGTGGAGGATGACCTTAGTTTTTTTTTCTCTATTACAGGTTTAAATTATATTCATTATGCAGAGACAGCACAGTGAGGGAGGCGTAGAGCAACATAGGTCAAGAGGTGATAGTAGCTCCCATTGTGATGGTATGGTTCCTGCATGCATAGAGACTTATCTCAGCACCCTGCGACGCGATGACGTGCATGCAAAGAGATTGCTCAGATGCACTGGAGCTCACCGAGGATGTCTGCTGATACCTAGTTTATTAGATTTAGGGAAGCTTACATGTGTGCAGAATGCTAGCGTAGGATGCAGATTGGGGACTTCTCATTATGTCTCTACTTTCTCCGAGCTCCGCATTCAACATAGAGCAGTAGCAATCGCAGCTCGTTGATCCTACCATTGATGGAACTGTCTTCAGTGTGCTGATAATACACCAGAGGCAGTACTCTCACAGGCTGCGTGATCTCCCTACAGCAGGACGAGATAGGACTTCTTCTACAGGTAGACATGTTTATAGCTTGTTGGGGATCTCCTTCAAGATGTCCGACATTCTTGAACCCTCCCCCTTACGAAACCCTGATAGCAGAAGAGTGCTAGGGAACAGAAAGTTGCCTATGATCGCACAGACGTGGTATACACAGAAAGCGTAATTGATTTGACTAAGATAGATGCCATCCATATTAGCATAGGAAATCGTATACTATTGTAGCAGTAATACTGGGAAGAGTAAGCATCAACGCAACTAAAAAAACTGTCATACATTATGGACTTTTAGGATCCCAATGAGGCGCGCAGTTGGTTTCTGTATGCCAGTTTAGCTTTTTTGCTCGCCCAGCGGAGACTTACGCGTGCAGACCAGGCTGCGAAATGCCATCGTCGGGCTCCGAGTAAGCTCTGTTTTACTCTGTGAGCTGTCTTCTCCTACTCCTCTCCCCGACCTTCTGGCTATGTCTTCTGTTCATGTGTTTACAAAGTAGTGTAGTTTGTGTGTGTGTTGGGTGTGTGTTGTGTGTGTGTGACTTAGGTCATAATATTAATAAGGAATGAAAAAAATCACTACGCTTGAATGAAAGACTTTTCATATAGCTATAGTTTAATGAAGTAGTCTTTGTATAATAGCGAGAGGAACATAGATTTATAGCGGTAATTTTACCGTGCTAAATTATATAGCTCAGATGTGAGATCAATTATGCTAGTTATGATCCAATATCATTAGAGATTAGTCGCATAAGAAAATAAGAACCTCTAGTGAATAATGTTCTTTATATGAGTCATAGACATAAATGAGCATTAAGTCTGTGATAAGAGAGATGGGCTAGATGAGATATTTGGACGTTATTAACACTAGTATAGTAACTTGGATGTTCTGCAGATGCTTGCCCTCTATGGAAGGAGGGAACGGCTAGGGATGGATAACGTAGACGAGGCTCGTGCTCAGATGCGGAGGAATGGCCTACTAACAAAAGTACTATTTGAGAACGAGTTTAAGTAATAATGATAAAATAATTACATAAGCTTATAGTATGATACTAGCAAGATATTGTAATTCAACTAGCTTACGTATTTGTATATGGCATGTGTGACGGGCTAGAGTATATCACAAATGTATTATCCTTTTAGGTAAATAGACAAGTCAAATGACTTAACGTCTACTTATGAAGGTGTAACTAGTGACTGAACCGATGCATTGGAGAGTTCGATTGAGCATGATTCTGTACAAAGTTGCTGCTCTAGTTGTCTTATAGAGACGACACTAGATAGTACCAGAGGGTTGCATTACATTGTGTGAATTGAACGCGTCTTTAGTTGACAGAGTACTCACTGTCATAGACGTCTAGATGGATATGAGGACTAAGGTGTTATTGTGTTGTGCTAGAAACTACGATCTCGTAATCACCGTGAGCTGTTCGCTATGAATAATGCGTTAATTGCTCAGTATATAATTGTTCCTTGTGATGATCGATCTCAATTTGTAGCTGTGGGTATGTCGATGAGTTCTCTAGCATATCGTTTCTTACTGTGTTTTGTCTTGAGGATTTAGTTCTTGATATATTAAACGATATATTATTTTGAGATTACGTATCGAAATGCAGAAGGAATGAGATTGAGAAAAAGGGATGCTAGACAGGAAGAATGGAGAGCATGACTCTCTACTGATAGATTCTCTCTTGTGCCCACCTTCTCTATGATGGGCGATATACAGATTCTTCTATTAAACTTAAAACTGCCGCTATAGACATCGTTCCCTGCTTACGTTCGTTGCCGTCTCTGCTGTAATCTCACACTGTCACGCCTCTCTTTGAGCTCTAATGTATCTCAATTATCTTCAGAGTCAGATCTAAATATTCAAAAAGTATAGGTACACTATTCAGGAAAAGTTACTTTGAGATAGAAAGATGTCTTGTTGTTTCATTTATCTTTGATAGATAGTGACTAGCATAGAATTGAGAGAGAGAGAGCTAGAGACCTCAGGCAGGAGGATGAAGCAGCTCATGTATACTGCGAAGGCCTGATGTGGGTTCACGCTATCTCGGTGTGCGTCCAGGATCGCGCCTAGAGCAAGAGTGCAGGGCGGTCAAACGGCGGTGCGGCCACGGCATGAATAGCTACCCTAACAAAATATTATTTACTTAATTTTAATTAACGGTATTATTAATTAAAGCAAGCGTATATCATTATTTATAATATTCTCAGTTCTAGTAATAGAGTCTTACTCTACTCCACGCATATAATAACCTCCCCACACACCCCATCTAGCATCACACCCTATCTTCAAGTTTATACAGATTTAGAAGTCTACCTCATGTTTAGTCGACTAACAAAGAAGAAACTGCTCCCCTCATTTTTATGTGAATATAAGCGTATAGAGAAGCATAAATTATGTATATATAATTTCCTTTTCTACTCTTATATTCTCTCTATATAAAGCAATAATTATAATTGATCTAAAATTAAATACTCATAGAACTCCCTACATCCACCCTCCTGTCATCTTCTAACATAGTTCATATCAAATTCTCATTCTCCCCAAACTCTAATCAAACCCTCATCACCATCTTATCTTAACACATCTAATAAAACCCCAAAACAAAAATCCAAACTAAATACACTTACACTCAAAACCAAATATAAACCAAACACCAACAAACACCCCCATCCTTCCCCCACAATCACTCCCACATCAAAACCCATACCACAACCATCACAAATACCAACTCCTCACACTTACAACCACAACTAGTTCTATCCACAACCCACAACAATTCACCATATTTCTCTCTCACACTATCACACCAATAAAATACTTCATCCACTCTAACACTCACTAATTCCACATAATATAATCACCATATACACTCCACACCTCCTAACCCCCTCCCTCCACATCACACCCACCCACACACCTATACATCCCCACACACATCACCAATCACTCCACATCACACACACACCCAATCAATCTACAACCATACTCTCACACTCGCAAATACCATACCAATCTACACTCACTACACTCTCAAAAAATATAGCACACCATATCCCAAACTCATATATAACTCAAATCATTACACCCCAAACATACACCACCCCCCACAATCCCTCACATATACACCCCCCCAAATCCAAATAACCAAAAAATCATAAACCTACTATAACAACAAAAACTCAACCTTACACCTAAGACAAAATCCCTCTCACACTACTAACACCCCACACACCCCCACCATCCTCCCACACTATCTCCCACATGTTATTATTAGAAACTTTATACACAAACACCCTCCCCCCCCACTCACCATTACACTACTTCACCACCATCCAATCCATATTATATCCCACACCTCCCCACAAACTCTCTCCCCTCCTCCCTACACCCCATCTACTAGTATCCACCCTTCACACATCACTAATACTAGTCCCTCAACACCACCCAACCTGTCTCCCTCACACACTTTTACCGTGCTCCTAAGCCTACCATCGCCATACACACCCTCATCCCCTCTCATCCACATTGAACTACATACTTATGTTACCTAGTCCCTTACACCCCACCCCCCTCTAGACTCCATCTCCCCTTCACACCAACCCACCATCCCTCTACTCCTCCTAGACTAATGACCCCCATAATCCCCTCCATCGTTTGCCTAGACTCTCTCACTAACAAAATCTCATACTCTACCTCATTGCCCATATCAATCCTTACACGCACCAAACTACGCACAGTGCCTCAATACCTTAACCAAAACTCCTCTACTAACACATAAATACTAATACACCCACTAAACTACTTATCACCAATACTCCGTCACACTAATCATTCAATGATCGTAACTAACAACTCAAACTCATACTATAAATCAACATCATAACTAATTATTATTTACTTTATATCCTAAAAATACACATCTTTCCCGATACCATCAAACCTTAAAATACACACATTTGTTTCACAACTCGCTATGTATAACACCAATAGACCACCATATCACGCATCCACTCCGTATGATCATATATATTATATACCGCCCTTATGCGAACTCTAAGATATTCTATCAACCAAAAACACCATATGCATAGTAGACATAAATCACAGATTCATAAGACTACCTACACCAGCAAGACATCGCAGTTCCTATAGCATGTGTCTATACTCCTTGTGCATAAGACATAATATCTAATCTGCCTGCTCTAATCATGCTATGTCAGAATCTACATTTATTGTCTATGTATTGTCTAATGTGTTGTGCTTTCTACCTCGACTCCTGTACACGTGAGCATGAGCCAATATCAAGTCTGAGCTCGATCACCAGCTGACCCAGACTCTCATGAAGGACGGATATTGAGAGCAGTGCTAATCCTAAATAACGCATGCTCGTGAGTCCACACACTTGCGCTTAAGAGTTCCTTTTGTTTCTTATGAGATTATGTTAGACCTCAGAGTATGATCAAGCCATTATAGAATCCATTTATGTAATAGAGCATAATCTTTGACATAAACCCCTATACTGAACCTAACACGTGTACTTCATACTACGTGTATAATATAGCACGAAGGGGGGTTTGGTGGAGATGGCCCGCTCTATACTATTGCCAGTCTCCTCTCTCACTCCCCCCCCACTCCTCCACTCCCCTCCCGCTTCCACTTGCCCCCTCCAACTCTCCCCCCCCGCGCCTCCCTACAACCCAACACCTGGAACCCCCCCTTCCCCTCCTAACACACCCCCCCCCGCGCCCCCGCCCCCCCCTCCCACTCCTCCCCCCCTCCCCCCTCCCCTTATCGCACTATATCTATTAATCCTCTAATAAATGATATATTATTGCGATTAGATGTGAGAGTGTCGAGTGGGCGAGATTGAGATAGAAACCTGGCAATGAGGGATACTGTGTTGGACGCGTAGAGCCTCATTGCAAGTCCCGAGCCCTAAGCCCCCCCACTCAATCGCTCACTCCACGCACGAGTAGTACACGCGCATCGCACCGGGCAAAGGCAGGGTACGTATGGTGATATTCTTCGTATTCACACGCTGAGCACGGTTATCCTAGTAGACTCGCACCTATCTAGAGAACAGACATGTCCTCATGAGTGTAACAAATATATGCGTAGAATGTTTATAGTATCGCGCTCGCGATATTTTAAAGACGTTGTAGTGAGTTTGACAAATTGTCACATCGTGCTGACAGCTGTTATGCAATAATCCTGTCTAACTCTTACACATGATAAGCTAGCGAGAGCCTCATCTCTGGGTTAAGCGACTCTGTTGTGCATTAGATCGCTAGATGTTGATCTTATTATAAGAGCAATCCGATCCCGACTTCGAATCTGCATTGGCGCTTGTCTGAATAAGGCGTGGACTAGAGACTCTAGAGTCTATCAGATGTGTCAGGGTTTAGTCTGTTAGCAGGAAGGCATTATACGGAGAAGTACGCTGTTTGTCTATTGGGCAATCTGTCAGCCAGAAAATCACGCTTGTCGTGAACTGTGCGGTAATAAGTGGAACTGGCAATTGTAAGCTCTGTCAGTTATTTTATATGGTGCAGAGGTAAGCCAGCCTTGTTGAATCGAATGCTGAGCTGAATGAGGCAGAGAGATGGAAAGGCTGGCTTTGTGATGGCTTTGTTGAGCCAATACATCAATACATCGGCAAGAAAGCCTGCTTTGTCTCTCAAATTGTGGTTCTGTGAGCTAAAAATGTCTTTATTGTTAAAGTGGTTTGAGTCAGAGTTTCTGTCACTTTCAGCTGAAGGTATCCTTATTGATGTAGCGTACACTGAAGCACTGTTAGGAATAGAGGTAACAGCCAACCAACCTAAATGCTTCTAAGCAGAGGAGTGCTTAAATAAATTCTGGTATATTCCTTATGGTGGAATATTAAGCAGTCACTAAAATAAAGTAGATCTCTGTTTATGGATTTGCAAAAGTCTTCAAGACCTTAATAAGTGATTGAAACAAATCTTGAAACAATACATCTACGTAATCCCATTGATATTTTATAAAATATATATATGTGGCCGCCTGAGTGGCTCAAAGGCAGTTAAGTGTCTGCCTTTGGCTCAGGTCATGATCTGAGGGTCCTGGGATTGAGCCCCACATCGGGCTCCCTGCTCAGCGGGAAGTCTGCTTCTCCCTCTCCCTTTACAGCTCCCCCCTACTTGTGCTCTCTCGGTCTCTCTCTAATAAATAAATAAAATATTTAAAAACATAGAAAAATTATATATATGTAAACATTTGTTTTCTAATGCCTACAAATAGAACTGGTAGGACACATAGCTCTGGAGAAGAAGGTGGGAGTATAGGTATGGAAATGCAAGATCCCACTTTTATGTTTTATTTTTCATCATTATGTGTTTTTAAATATTTTACAATGTGATTGAAGCCATACTTGTGTTTAAGAAAATGTACAATTCAGGAGTGCCTGGATGGCTCAGTCGGTTAAGCATTTGACTCTTGATTTCAGCTCAGGTCATGATCTCAGAGTCATGAGATCAGCCCTGGGTGGGGCTCTGCACTGGGTATGGAGACTGCCTGGGATTCTCTCTCCTTCTCCCTCTGCCCCCTTTCAAAAGAAAATGACAGTTCATTATACTACACCAAACTGCATGATTCTTCTAGCAATTCTACATCTTTCATAACTTTCAATAAGACCTCATAAGTTTGTAAAAACATTAATTTTTTTCCCTTTTTTTTAAATAAATGATGACGGAGAACACGTGATATTCAGCACATTTGACAATCACTGACACTTATCTCCAGGAAAGATTCCATGCTGGAATTTAAATAAAAGCTTTTAAAAAAATAAAACTCCATGCTTTCTAGAAGTACAAGTGTATAACTATAGGATCTATCTTTTCATTGGCTTTGATCCTAATGTATAATGCTGTAGGCTAGGGAAGACATGGCTTTCACATCTATGGGCTGTTTCACTGGTTCATAGTGTAAATAAAACCAGAAAACACTATGAACCAAAATTATCATGTAAAATGTTCCAGGGCAAGTTGGAAGTGTCTAGCTAGTTTTAGGAATAAATGATTTCCAACTTTCTCTGACACTAGTGAGTGTTTTTGCTAATCTCATAGCTAATTAAGAACTAGCATTGAGGCCACAGCAAATGTGACTTTTTTGGGTCGCATTTCAGGGTACCATGGCACTAACTGCATCCCTTAGGATGTCATAGTTGCTTTGCTAGTTGTAATACTCTACTTTGCTTGTAATACATCTTACATAAATAAATTCAGCAATAAATCTCATACATACAATATGGAATCTCCTATTGATTCTATTCTCTGGAGGAAACCCAACTAATACACATGTCCATGATTTGATGGGCCCTTTTATTCAACGTTAAGCAAAACAAAGGTAGATTTACAGTTTAGTATTGGGAGAAATGGTAAATAGGTAAGCAGTATGTATTTTCAAGTGGCATGTACTGAGAAGAAAAACGAACAGGTTATTGAGTGGAAATTATAGGAGGGACCTAATTTAAACCAGGTGGTGAGGGATAGCCCCTCTAGGGAAGTGATGTATAAGATGAAGCATGAAATGGCATTGGCATTTAAAAATGCAGACATGGGGCAGCCCCCGTGGCGCAGCGGTTTAGCGCTGCCTGCAGCCCAGGGTGTGATCCTGGAGACCCTGGATCAAGTCCCATGTTGAGCTCTCTGCATGGAGCCTGCTTCTCCCTCAGCCTGTGTCTCTGCCTCTCTCTCTCTCTCTCTCTCTCTCTGCCTCCATGAATAAATAAATAAAATTTTTAAAAAATGCAGACATGGGGATCGCTGGGTGGCTTAGCGGTTGAGCGTCTGCCTTTGGCCCAGGGGGTGTGATCCTGGAGTCCCAGGATCGAGTCCCACATGGGGCTCCTTGCATGGAGCCTGCTTCTCCCTCTGCCTGTGTCTCTGCCTCTATCTCTCTCTGTGTGTCTCTAATGAATAAGTAAATAAATAATCTTTTTTTTTCAATAAATAAATAATCTTTTAAAAAAATAATAAAAATGCAGACAGTCCTTGGCAGAAGGAATAATACATGCAAAGGCCCTGGGAACAGATGAGTGTTTGGCCTCTTCCTGGAATTACCAGAAGACAGAAAAGTAATCAGTATTCTGATATCTCCCCTGGAATTCTGATACTATACCTATCATTCATTCGTTTGACATATTTGCATGTGTTTGTGTAACTGGATTTTTTTGTCTCTTTTCCCACCACTAAATAAAAGTTCCATAATGGCAGGGATTTTGTCTGTTTCCCAGCTCTGTCTTCAACTATGTTGAAAATTTCCTGGTACTTAGCAGGTATTCATAAATATTGAATGAATGAATGAATGAATGGTTAGTACAGTTAGAACTATTGCAGGAGTCCAGACTTGGTTAAAGTGGAGGTGATGAGGATGGAAAAGAGTCAATGGGTTTGAGGCAACTTTTGGAGTTTGTCAATAGCACTGAATGACAGGTGGGAAATATGGTATAAAGAAACAGAAGAAGTCCAGTGGTTCACAGATTTCCAGCCTAAACAACCAGGTGGATGGTGATACCAGCGGCAGAAATGGGAGAGCCTACAGGGAAAATATGTTGGTATTTCCAAAACCTGGCCTGAATGCTTTATGATTATTTGATAAGTGAATGGATGAAATGGTGAATTTAATTTCCATCGCTGTATTGAGCAAAAGGCAGTTGCCTTAATGTTCACTGATTTTCAAGTCCTTATTTTATGTTTACTTTTTCTTAGTGTGTTTTTTTCTCATAAGTATTAATCTTTAGCTCCCTCTAGAAAAAAAATTGTTTTTGGTTCTTTCATATTATAACGTAAATATCTTAGTAGTATGGAGAACTGTGTTTGGATGAGTTTAAGGGATTTTTAGCTACAGTGAAATCTAAGGAACAGGAAAATCCCACATGCCACCTGCTACCAAAAATACTTGTTCTCTGTGCAATAAGTACAGAATGTTATTTGACTATATCATACTTATTCTCCCATGAATGTGCAGTGAAGTTTTCCAGAGGTCAAATGATGAGTTAAGTATTACAACAACTGAATGCAGCAGATAGGAGGATCCAGCTTTCTCCTGTCAAGCTAGATATTAAAGAGATTTTCAAAATATAAAACAATGCCACTCTCCTCATTATGTAATTTTTGTTTTGAAAAACACAGTTTTCATAAAAATTTTATGTTAACACATAATGCATTTTCTATTGTTACTCTAAAATAAATTCATAAATGTCTTTTTAAAATATTTTAATTTCAAATACAGCAAATGTCAATAAATATAATTCACATACACAAAGGCTGTTTGGGTGTTCAATTTTTTTAAAGAACAGGGGAGGGGAAGAGGGAGAGGAAGTGAGAGTCTTAAGCAGGCTCCACACTCAGCACAGAGTCCCACCCAGGGCTTCATCTCATGACTCTGAGGTCCTGACCTGTCCTGAAATCAAGAGTTGGATGCTTAACCGACTGAGCCACTGAGGCACCTCATGTGTTCAATAATTTTTAAGAGTTTTCTTGAGCCAAAAAGTTTAAGAACTATTGTCCCAGATTTATTTTTCCTTGATAAAAAAAATCTTAGGGGATTGTGATGGTTCCTGATCTGCTGTGCATTCTGGATCCCTGTAATTTATAACCAACCAAGCTTGACCAGGTGGAAAAATATACTGTTGAGACTTTGGTGAAGCCCTTTGTCTATTCACAAGTAAACAGTGATGGTTTCCATGAAGATTAAATAAAAAACTGGAAAAACAAGCTCTCAGAATTCCATTCAAGTAGCTGAGTCTAGTCAACACTGAAAAAGGAACAGATGGGGCATTATCAAAACAAAGATGTTTTAGGCATGCATAATATGACACAGTAAAAACAGCATTGTCTTGAAGCGAGCATTCTTGGAGATAAGATTTCTATTTCCTGCTTTCTGTTTCTTCCAGGGAAAAATCAAACCTCTGGGCTGTAAGTTTCTCATCTGAGATTTATATTTGAATCTAACATTCATTCATGCATGCATGCATGCATATATTTATTTCTTTTTTCTTTTTTTATTCGACAAATATTTCCATATCTCCTTGAGTCCAGACACATTAAGTACTGGAGATTATGGAGGTAAATAATTTAATGTCTGACACTGAGGTTTTCACAAGCTACAAGGAAGATAAATGTATTTAAATTATTTAAGTTACTCTGACTTAAATCAGCTCCCCATGTCCACAACTGTTTATCTCTTCACTGAGTATTTCTTCATAGCCCTTATCATCACATGATATATATTATATGTTTCTGTATTTATTTGGGGGGGTACTTATTATCTTCCTCCTCAACAAACTATTAGTTTTAGGAAGACAGGGACTCTATCTTGTTGACCAGTCTTCTTTCTGGCACATGGGTGACATCCAGTAACTATTTGTTGAATGAATGAAAGAAAAAAGGTAAAAAAGATGGTACAGGGGAAAGAAAGAGAAAGAAGGAGAATGCATAGGAAAAGAGATCAATATACTTTAAAAATTATTTATTTATTTATTCATGAGAGACGCAGAGAGGCAGGGACATAGGCAGATGGAGAAGCAGGCTCTATGCAGGGCACCTGATGCAGGACTCGATCCTAGGACCCCGGGATCACCACCTGAGCTGAAGGCAGGTGCTAAACCGCTGAGCCATATAGGTGCCTTCAAATCAATATACTTTTGAGAAAAGAAGAGTGAGTTGATATTATTTGAAGTTTTAGAGAGACAGAAATCTAGTGTTCCAGGCAGAGGGAAGAGCAGGTACAAAGGTATAAAATGTGGAATAACATCTAAATGTAAGTTGTTCAATAAAGACAGCCGAAGTTTGTGATCCGTAGGGCAGGGAGAGGTGTGTAGAAGAGATGGGAAGCTCTAACATTCTATGAATCTATTAAGAAATGAGTGGCTTTGTGCCACACTTCTACATGACTACCAACACAGGGTGGGCTTGTCTGTGAACTGGATTGATAGATATAGTTTTTGTGTGGGAAGGTTGTTAGCCATAAAAGGAAGAAACTATTGTTTCCCTTCTCCACACACTCAATATTTCACTTCTAGTTACTGACTGTATAATTTTTTCTCACACTGACCAGTTCTCCAACAGATGTTGTTATCCTATAAATTTAACCCCATTCTGACACTACATGGAATTACTGTCAGATCCCACAAATAAAGGGATCAGCCCCCACAAGACTGTCCCTTCACTCCAGACGCCAACTGCAAAGCTTGGTTGTCACCTGTGCTTTGGATTGACTGGCTATAAATTAGAGGTTCCCACAACCTCCTCCTCAGGTTTGATAATTTGCTAGAATGGCTCACGGAACTGAGGAAAACAGTTTCACTTATGAGGTTGCTGGTTTACTATGAAAGGAACCGCTGAGTATAAGAGATACATGCATAGGGCAATATATCTGGGAAGGAGGCAGAGTTTCCATGTCCTTTTCATTCATACCACCCTCCCAGCACTTCCACGTCTTCACCAACCCAGAAGCGCTCTGAACTCCAAGTTTCATACTTTTGAGGATTTTTATGGTGGCTTCCCTATTTAAGTACGATTGATTAAATCATTAGCCATTGGTGACTAACTCAACCTCCAGCCCCTCCCCCTCCCTAGTGGTTGGAGGGCAGGCTGAAAGTTCAAACTCTCTATTCACAAGGTTGATTTCCCTGGCAATCAGCCCCCATTCTTGTTATCTAAAGGCTTTCCAAAATTGACGTAAGTCAGTAACGTAAACTGAGACTTGGTTGATAGGGGATCCTTGTGAAAAACAAGACACTCCTTTTACCTTTATGTTCTGGAGCTGTTTCAGTAACTAGTACAAAAGAACAAAAGTTACTCCCTTTTCTCTGATTACCTAGGAAACTACAAGCAGTTTAGAAGCTGTGTGTAGGAGAGGAAGACCAAATTTCTATTTTTCAGAAATCACAGTATCACAGCCATCATCTAACAGAGTTGATAACACTATTATGATTATGGCTAATGTGTACTGGGTTCTTACTAGGGAAAAGCACTTGACGTACATTATCTCATCTTCAAACAACTCGTGAGTTAGAGACTAGTATGAATTTCCATCTTATAGATAAGGACATTAATGCAGAGGGGGTCTATGGGACCTTCTCAGAGGGAGTTTGACACTTTGACAGCTAAACTATGACAGCCGGCTAATGTCTATGAAGGCTCTCAGTGATCTTTACCTCCAGCCATTCCCACCCTTCTTTACTCCCATATTAAAATCAGAGCTGATTTGATTAAAATAAATAGAACATGGTACAAGTGATGGTGTATGACTTCAGAGGCTGAGCTTAAGGAGTTTGTCACCATCATATTGAACGCAATCTGAGAAGTGTTGAAAGCAAAGAATTTTGTATTATTTGTTATGACAAATAAGGAGACAGGGAGATAGCTCTCAAAACAGTGTCCCCGTGAAGTTAGTACAGGAAGACATATTCAATGTATTAGCGGTGGGGGCAGGGAGCTTGCATAGGCTCTTTGGTTCAATTGTGCATGCTTAGCATGTCAACATGCTAGCACACACATCAGGAAAACTCTGCCTATAATACTAAGGAGGAGATCTTAGTATTATAATGAGCTAAAAGTAACTTCAGGACAACTCAGGGGGGCTTCTACACAGATCCTTTGCTCTAGTCCAGCTCACACTGGTTCACATAAAAGGTTATCAGGTGAAATACCTAGCTGGGTGTCTCATTGACTGGAACTGTTGGTTCTGCAAAACAAAATAGATTCCTTCCCTGCTTTAGTCCCTTGCTTCCTCCTTTCTGCTGATAGCTCTCAACCTTCTTATTTGAGTAACTTCCCATTGCATTCTAGTTAACAACTGTAGCTTCAACCTTGATCTTCTACTCACTTGATGAAACCAGCTGCTATTCTGTGAAGACATGCAAACATTTCTGTGAAGAGGAACTGAATCTCCCATGAAAAGCCAGCATCAACCAAATTAGTCACCTTAGAAGTGGATTTGCAGCCCTTGGTCAAGCCTTCAGATGACATCAGCCCCAGTGGACATCCAACAGCAACTTCATGAGAGACCCCAAACCAGAACTGCCCAGCCAAGCCACACCTAAATTCCTGACCATAGAAATACATGAGATAATAAATGATTATGGTCGTGTTAAGCTACTAAATTTTAAAATAATTTATTATGTAGAAATAGATCATTTATACAATTGGGATCAGAATGCAGATTTGTCTGACTTGAAAAACAGTTCTCTTTTTTTTTTCTCCCTTGCTACTTTTACTAAAAAATAACTTGTCTTACTGAGCATGACTCAAACAGTTGCCCCAGGAGTAAGGTATGGAATCCAGGAGAGTATTTGACTCGAAAATTACTCAGTATGCCCCAGTTAGAAAGCAACTTCCAATAAAAGGCTGTTTTTCTAATTTCTAATTGGGATTACTTTTTTAAAGTTTCAAGGGGCCATCTTGAGAATATAAACTTTTACTGAAGTAGATGATAATTTTAAATGTTCATTTAAACAATTTCACTTATTAAATCTGTACATATTTTAAATTGATACTATGTAAAATAATTCACTGACTTAGAAATGTTATTTAACAAATCAATAAACCATTTTATTGACATTCTCCATATGCATCCTTTACATTCTTGCTACTAATATCCATGGATCAACAGCATGGGCATGCTCTGAGAGCTTGTTATAAATGCAGAATCTCAAGCTCTGTCCCAGACTGCCTTGAATCACAATGCATTTTTTTTAAAAAAAGAGAAATATATTTATTTTAGAGAGAGAGTAAGCAGGGGATGGGTAGGGGCAAAGGGAGAGGGAGAGAGAGGATCTCAAGCAGACTCCATCCTGAGTGCAGAACCCAATACAGGGCTTGATCTCAGGACCACAAACACATATTCATGTAATAGCAGGCCAGTATTGTTTTGCATTCCTTCAGTAGGGATACTTCTCTGATTGTCAAAATTTAACTACTTACTATACTTCTTTGAAAAGTAATTTTAAAAGACTTGTTTATGAGAATGTTTAATTTAGTCCTGTGGTCATAGCCAGGAATAATGACTAAATCTATGTTAATTTATTTTCTTCCTCTATTTTTAAGTGAGTGCATCAGGTGACCTCTCTAGGCATCAATATTAGTATTGATGGAACACTTACCAAATAATACTTTATTTTCCAAAATGAAACAACTGAGATAAGACCTTAAAATAGAAAAACTTTGTGAAATTTCAAATTTAAGGCAGTTTCCTCTTTTCTGATAATCCTTAACTTCTACTTAGGCATTGATAAGCATCAGGATAAATCTGTGCATCTGGTATTCTGAATCTACGTACAGTTAACTGTACAGAGTTTGGCCTGAGCAAGGGCTTCTCTTTTTCGAAGCAGGGTGGCTTCCTTGGAGACAGGAATTAAAGGTAGAGTTAAAAATGGAAAAATGCTCTTGGAGTTTGGCATAAATATCTTAATGCAGAGACAGTGTTCTAGAGAAGCAGCTGAATTCAATTTATGGGCACAACAGTCCTATTTTTGTGTTTTAAGAAATGATGTAAAAGAGGCTGGATCTGATTCATTGCAGTGTAAAGTGAACTGGACAGAAAGTACTAGGATAATGAGAGTTTCCTACTAGAAACTTAGGGCTTTGGGTTTCCAGAGTAGCATGAGATGGGATTGCAATTATTCATTTGAGTATTATTGGCCAAGCTGACCCTAAAACATTGGAGGATTTGGGAAGGACTGGGGTTTCATCTGGAAAATCACCTAGCGCATGTGTCTGGCATGGGGTCTATACCCACTGTAGGCTTGTTAATGCGAACACGTTTGTTTGACTATACTCACGATAGGTTCAGTGTAATATAACAGCTTACCCAGGGACACCTGGGTGGCTTAGCAGGTGAGCATCTGCCTTCAGCTCAGGTCATGATCCTGGGGTTCTGGGATTGGGTCCCGCATCAGGCTCCCTGCAGGGAACCTGCTTCTCCCTCTGCCTATCTCTGCCTCTCTCTCTGTATCTTTCATGAATAAATAAATCTTAAAAAAAAAAAAAAGCTTATTCAGAACATAAGTCAAAACAACAGTCCTGTCAAGGCAAGTGTTCTGTATAAATCTCCAAAATTTGAATTGAGTGATTCAAAATGAACACTTAGGGAGTCTCTTATGCCAGGCACTGTGCTCAGTACTTTCACAGATACATTCACCTGCTCCTTGCAACAGTCCTCACTTTAGGAGTTTCCTCTGCTCAGCAGGCCAAAACAGAAGACTGTGTGCTGGCAAGGCCTCCTGTGCTGATCAAGCTTGGGATGTTCTACCCGCGCAGAGGAGCTGACCCGCTGGCTCTGAGGGTGTGTTCCTTGTCTCCCTTTCCTCACAAGCCTTCTGGGTAAGAACATATAGTTCCCTTCTCTGTACTGCTGTGCATTGCTACTCAAGAACTACACTTAAAAAAAAAAAAAAAAAAGAACTACACTTAAGCCTGAAACAATATCCTCTATTAATTCCACATCTTTCCACTGAAAGAGCAATAGCCTATTAACTTCACCTGATTTTATCTCATTTAAGAGGATGAGATCCCACTGATTTAGTGGAGACACTGAGATAAAGAGAGACTCATCCCAAATTATAATTAGATATTATAATTTTAAAAAATGTTTTTAATATATAAGACTGATGTTTCTCAAATTGAAGAATTATATTAACCTTTTCAAGAGGAAAAAATTGCTCATAAGATCCCAAGAATATGCCCCATTTATTTCAGTGGGAGAAACACTACTTTAAGAAATAAAAGTCATGAGTATCCAAGATATATAAAGAACTTATATGCCTGGGTGACTCAGTTGGTTAAGGATCTGCCTTCAGCTCAGGTCATGATCCCAGAGTCCTGAGATGGAGTCCCACATTGGGGGAGGGGTCCCTGCTCAGTGGGGAGTCTGCTTCTCCCTCTGCCTTTCTCCTGCCTTGTGCATACTCTCTCTCTCTCCCAAATAAATAAACAAAACCTTTTTTTAGAAAAAGAACTTAACTCAGCACCCCAAGGCCTACAGATAATTCAATTAAAAATGTACAGAAGACACAGACATTTCTCCAAAGAAGAATTACAGATGGCCTACAAACACAAGAAAATGCTCAACCTCATTCATAACAATGGGAATGCAAATCAAAACTACATTGAGATAGCACCTCACACCTGGCAGAATAGCTAAAATCAAAAACTTAAGAAAAAAGTGTTGGCAAGGCTGTAGACAAGAAAGGAACCTTCAAGCACTGTTGGTGCAAACAGACACAGCTACTGTGGAAAACAGTATGGAGGCTCCTCAAAAAGCTAAAAATAGAACTACTCTACTATCCAATAATCACATTATTGAGTGTTTAACCAAAGAACACAAAAATACTAATTAGAAAAGATATATGCACCACTATATTTATTGCAGCATTGTTTACAATTTCCAAATTATGGCAGCAGGCCAAATGTCTATTAACTGATGAATGAATAAAGAAGAGGTAGTACATATACACAAGAGAATATTATTCAGCCATAAAAAATGAAATCTTGCCATTTGCAATAACACAGATAGAAGTAGAGAGTATAATACTAAGAGAAATAAGCCAGTCAGAGAAAGACAATTACCATATGATTTGACTTGTGTATGGAATCTAAGAAATAAAACGAAAAAAGAAAAAAAGTAAGAGAAGATGAAAAAAGGGGCAAAAGTCTTCTACAAAAATAGTTTTTCAGATGTGAATTATCACTACAAATGGATTATCTCTTTATAACCAGTAAGATGATTTTTTAATCCATCTTTAAAGCAGAAACTGAACATTTAAACTTCCTCACAAAACTCCCAAGCCTTTAAGAATACAATTAAGTCCCTCTTACCACCTCCTAGTTTCAGGAAACTTATACAAACCGCAAGGTTATTTCCATACAAAAATCTCCAATTTTCCCTGACAGAGTAAGGCACCACACCTATTTCCTTGTATGTGGACTTAAGGGGAAAAAACCCAGCACAATGCTTTCAATTTATTCCTGTAAAATATAGGTAGTCTGCATTCCATTGTCTGGGTTTGCTAGGTATGAGGGAGCCTGATGTCATAGCGACAGGCAAGGTCTTCATCTTTCTTTTGCATGAAGTTTCAGGCCACACTTCCATTTTCAAGTGTCAGTCACCCTCTGGGGTGGACTCTGTCACATGGAGATACCCATTCTGTCAGTTACCAGTGTTACAAGAGCTCCAAGGCCTTAGGAGAGCTTTGTCCTCAGAGACTACTGGCTGCCCAGAAATCTGATTTTGTGATGACAAGAGGTTGCATGGCACATGTGTCACGATGGGTCTGGGATCCTTTCCTTCAAGAATTCTTCAGAATCATGTTACAGTGTCCATGGTCTAAAGAGAGACACCCCGTACTGGTACTGACGTCAGAAAGACATGAATGGGGATCCCTGGGTGGCGCAGTGGTTTGGCGCCTGCCTTTGGCCCAGGGCGCGATCCTGGAGACCCGGGATCGAATCCCACGTCGGGCTTCCGGTGCATGGAGCCTGCTTCTCCCTCTGCCTGTGTCTCTGCCTCTCTCTCTCTGTGTGACTATCATAAATAAATAAAAATTAAAAAAAAAAAGACATGAATGGATGGCCTTCTGAAGCATATGGAAATGGGGCAAACTATGGGGATGAAGGCATGGATTCACTCAGTAAGGGGCAAAGCAAAGAAAAAAATGGTTGGGATTCCCAACCAAAACTTGGTGGTTCAAAAGACTCATTGTAGGACTATTCTAAAATGTTGGACAGAGGGGCACCTGGTGACTCAGTTGGCTAAGCTTCTGCCTTTGGTTCAGGTCATGATCCGGGAGTCCTGGGATGGAGCCTTACATCAGGCTCCCTGCTCTGTGGGGAGCCTGCTTCTTCCTCTGGCCCTCACCCTGCTTGCTCTCTCTTGCCCTCAAATAAATAAATAAAATCTTTAAGAAAATACACAAATAAAATGTTGGACAGAAATTTTAGAGTTATATCTATTAATAGTTCCATTTGGTTCCTATAAGAACCATTGCTTCAAAAATACTGATGATTAAAAATTTCATAGAAAACTTATTGTCATTATTACTGGAAGAAATAGCATCAAATCTGTGATTGTTTTTCAGTGGTAGGATGACTAGTGATTTCTTTTTCCTGCTTCTTTATATTTTCTGTGTTTTCCAAATGAGCTGTAATGACTCAGAGCAGGGATCTATTATTTTTTCTCTTTTTAGATTCTATTTATTTAAGAGAGAGAGAGATGGAGATAGCGAGAGAGAGCACGAATGGAGAGGAGAGGGAGAAGCAGACGCCCCTCAGAACAGGAAGCATGATGTGGGGCTTGATCCCAGAACCCTGAGATCATACATGAGCCAAAGGCAGATGCTTAACCAACTGAGCCACCCAGGCGTCCTCAAGAGCAGGGATTTAGACTCAGACAGTTGGCTCCACTATCTAATGCCCAGGTGGCCTTGGGCAAGTTACTAATCCCACTCTACTTCATTTCCTTCTGTTAAATGGGGATAACAGCACTAATAGTGTCTGCCTCCCTGAGGCTCTTATGAGGATTAAACAAAATAATACAAGAGTGTAAACAGTGCCTGGCACATAGTAACCACCCTCAGATCTTACAGCTATTATTACTTTAGCTTTCATTGATTCTAAGACTCACTATTTTTTTTCTTTCTAATTTATAACTTCTGTCTAATTAGGACATATCTTCCACTTGATAACATGCATGGCTTACTTGACTGTTTTTTTTTTAAATTTTAGCGATACATAAAACAGAAATGCATCATTAGCTGATGTTATCACTTGGTGTTGGGCAAGTAGTTCTTTCCAATCCTTGTATTTCTCATGAAGGATTTGAAGCATTTAGCTCTGATCGTCTAGCCTCCCAGGAGCAGAGTGCCTCCCCCACTACAGAGTATGGCACCAGCTGGGCTGCAGAGACTCACTTCTTTCTTGCCTGGTCCTCATGGGACTGCAGTTTGGAGAGGGCGAGTTGAATGCAGATAGTGTTGGCAGCAGACCTGGAATAATAGATAAGAAGCAGAACTAATTTGGGTGGCCAAGTGGCAGCCTTCGATGGAAGCTTTAGGTGAAGCCAGATCACACAGGTTTTGGACCATGGTGGTTTGATGCTGTGCATCTGAAACAACTGAACAATCAACTTTTAACTGCTGCATCCAGGTCAGCATCTCCTTCCTTTGTGTGTTGTGTGAACTTGCAGGTTACTGCTGAACTTGAGGCTCTACTCACAGACCAGTGATTGTCTTTTACAGAAGGGAGCTCAACAAATGTATGGGGCCTACAGTTGGCCTCAGCAGACAAATGTATGGGGCCTGGTGAGCAGCAAGACACCTGCCCTGTTGTGCTCAGCGAGGGCACTGTCCCCAGATGGAGGCTCCACTGTGCAGGCTGCAGCTGGTGTTGAGATTACAGAAGCATACATGTTCTGGCTTCCTGGGCTTCTCGAAATTTCAGTAGGTCTCAGAGGGATTAATAGCTGGAGTTGGCAAGGCAGTCATCCAATTTTAGGAAAAAAGATTCTTTGGCCATGCTTTTAAAGTAGCATTCTCTTGCCAAAGTGTAATGCAGCTAAGTCACACAAATGCATGCATTTGTGCTGCAGAGGGTCCTGAGTGTGCCAGAACCTTGCAGGGAGTGCTAGCTGAGCTGCCTCAACTCCATTCTGCCTCCAGGACCAAGGAGGCGTCTGTGAGGAAGCCAACCTCAGATTCACAGCCCTTGTGCACAGATTTAAGGACCACTCCTTGCTGCCATGTGATATTACTGTGACTCAGCTTAGAATTAGAAGGCAAGGTCTTAGGAATGGTGAACCAGCAGCAAGAGGTAGTACAAACAGCCTCTTATGTATATGAGCAGAAAAGCTCTGCTCAGATAGGAATGTGAATGCCGTGGAACTGGGATGGGGCCAACCTTCAATTCAATATTGACATTCTAGTGAAGGAAAATGTATGCTTCAAACTATGAAAACTACGCAACAGTTCTTGTCTACAGTAATGGAAATAATCACCCTTACCCCCTATCCTGTGCAAAAGCCAGTTTTGTATCCATTTGTACGTTCCTTTCAGCATTCCCTACTCCATAAAAATTTGTACTTCCTTGACTTCTTCTCATTTGAACCCATTGTCTGGCTCTTCCATTTAATCTGGGAGTTAAATAAAATCTTTAAGACCTGTTCATCTTATATCTGTATGTCAGTCAGGATTTTGCTTCTTTTCAAAATCTCTCTTAACACTAGAAACATGGAGTTAGTTCACAGGAGAAATTACAAGTTAGGTTTTTAATAGATGGGATGGGGAAGAAAGGTAGCTTAAATAAAACTGGCAGTGCCACCCAGTCAAATTTCTAGACTTTACTCAAAGCAGCAATATCTTAAGTGTTCTTCTCTAACAGAAGACGGTTTGCATAAGCAGATTTTTCTCCCAATCTAGAAAATTTGCAGTTGCAAAAATGATCTCTTGCCAAGAGATATTTCCCAATTGATGTGAAGATCACAGAGCACAGCTTTTGGATAGGTGGAAAAAATTTGGCACACTGTTGGAGCTCAACCCGAGGAGCTATACTCCTTTTTCTTTCAAAGTCCCCTGAATTTCTACAGCGATCCTTGCCAACCCTCTTTGGTTTAAGCTAAGCACTGAGTTACTGAATTTGAAGAATATAATTTGGCTCTGGGCTAACGGCAGCCCTAAGAACTGGAGAATTGAGTCATTTTCTAAATTTGGTAGATGTGGGGCCAATGCTATGGTAATCTTATACATCCTGCTAATAATTTACTCTGGACCTTTTTCAAGGGTGGTTTGTGAAAGATTTATCACTAAGTGGTACCACTTCTTACAAACTACATTCCTATTTATGGTAGGAAACAGCCAAAACTTAGCCACTGGAAGCATCCTAACTTTACCCAAGATGGAAAATCACTCTATCAAAACTGAAAAAAATAAGAAATTGAGAGGGGTGCACTGTGTACATTAATGTCTTTGAACTTTAACACTGAAAGGCAAAGAAAATTGATTCTGGACTTTTAATTCCTTTGAAGCAGTGGCTTTCTATTTCCCTTGTAAGCACAGCTTGGTTTGTAGACCTCACTTGCTCCTTGAGAACTGTTAATGGAAGGGAGTTTATATACATATTATTATTTTTACCACTTTCTGTTGGACTATGCTAATGTGGTCATTTGCTGTCATTGGGGACTGCTAACAAACTATGTTGGACAACGAGGCTGTTCAGAAATTGTGGTGGGGAACAAAACAGGGAGTTAACTGGTATAATATGATGGAAAGTGGCCTCAGCCTTAATCTATCTAATGTATTATTCCTTTTTTTTTTAAGATTGTATTTATTTATTCATGACAGACACACACACACACACACACACACACACACACACACACAGAGGCAGAGACATAGGCAGAGGGAGAAGCAGGCTTCCTGCGAGGAGCCAGATGTGGGACTTGATCCCAGGACCCTGGGATCACAACCTGAGCCAAAGGCAGATGCTCAACCACTGAGCCACCAATATGCCCTACCTATTGTATTGTTCTAATGCATTGATGAGCCTTCTGGAGGCTAAATCAAAACTGCCCGTAGGTGGTTCCAGCATGCTATTCAAAGGGCATCCCCTTTGGTATTGAAGCACTTATTTACCACTCATAGGACTTTACAGGTAGAATGCAGATATTTTCCCCCAAAAGGGGTTGTTACCCCAGCATTAATGGTAATAGAACACAAAAGCAGAGAATACATTTGAGAAACATTCCTGATGTTTCCTTCTCTGTGAAGGATATTCTATTAGGTAACTCTCCACTCTCACTTATCAGACCCATGAACTTGGAAGGAGAAAATGGGCATGGATAGTGTAGACTATGCATTTTCCCTTCCTGCTGAGAGCAATGTGCCAAGAGAGAACATGCACCTTCCATGTACAGAGGACAGCCCTATCCAGGGCTGTGGGAAGAGGGGCTAACCCTGGTTCTAACACCAGGAAGCTTGCTTCTCCACAGATACAAGCCCCTTTCTCCAGGATCAGTTTTATCAATGACAAAGGTGATGTTAAGATCTCACATCTGAAAAAAAAAATCTCACATCTGGTGGTGGTTGTTATAATCTTATTTCAAAACTCAAGGAGAAGAAGGGCGTCATTCTTGGACTTTCCTCAGATCCCAGTATTATGCATGACTATTTTTCATGGTAAATATATTGTATTTAAAATGATCTTTTAATTATTCAAAATAAATCAATCACATTCCAAAGAGTAAATGGGTTCTGCTGAAAAATAATAGTTTCCTGTAAATGCATGACCTTGAGTGAATCTGGGGAGTCTTCATTTGGGGCTCTTGGTTTCAGCTACTCTGATGCCTTCGTGATTTAGCTCTTGGGTAACAGCTCAATTTCTGATGTGTGCCTATACATCCTGATATTTCCATGACAGTCCTGATGTCCTGGAGAAGTATATCAATAGTGTCCTCCTTCATTCTCAAAATTATTCCAGATAGGATCATAGATTAAATGGTCACCTTACAGATGAGTGATAGCATCTGCCTGACTAAACAGTATATACTAGTTTCTTTTCCAAGTGATCTATGAGATAGGATTATACTCAGGCTTACAAAAAAAATGTTAAAAAATATATAGCCATGTTTCATTCTAAATATTTCTTGATTTGTCTGCTCAGTAGGAAACTGAGATGGGAGAAGGCAAACTAATTAAAAAAAAACAGATTTGTTTACTTATTTGAGAGAGAGCAGGAGAGAGCAGGGGAGAGGGGCAAATGGAGAGAGAAAGCCTCTCAGGCTGACTCTGCTGAGCATGGAGCACAATATGAGGTTTAATTTCAAGACCCTGACAGCATGACCTGAGCCAAGACCAAGAGTCGGATGCTTAACTGACTGCATCACCCAGGTGCCCCAGAAGGCAAACTAATATTAATACCCACTGTTTACTTTGCTTTGTTAGATGCATTCACATTTACCAAACTTGCTTAATCCTCAAGATAGACATAATTCCCCTTTATGTGAAACAAGTCTTCAGGAATTAGCTCACAAACCTCAGGGATGACAGAAGAAAAGGAAAAAAAATTGTACTGCAGATGGATTTAGGTCAGATTCTTTCAACGCTTTCCAACCACAATGTACCTCTTCCTGGTAACATTATAACATCTTTCTCACACTTAGTTGCAGGGCAAAGATGGGGTAGAAAAACAAAAACAGCCTTGATTTAATTCTGAAATATTTGGAAAGCCTTGATTTGAGGAAGTGCTGAACATTTATCATAGCTTTAGTTAATTGTAAACCCTACCCGACTAATCATTGCTCTAGTTTCTAAGGCCTGTGGCTTTGAAAAACATTTTCAAGCATGTAATAAGGCAAAGGAATGGAAAATTATGGGGAAAAAAATGTGACTTCAACCATTCTGAGTGTATCAGAGAATGTCAGCCTTCATTTGAACAAATGAAAGTTTAGAGCACAAAATGATAGGATTCTGAGGAATATGGGATAGTACCCAGTCTATACATAAACATTTACAAAAATATATTGGTATACTAGGGCTTAAGCCATTGTGTTTTTGTGTATTGTTTTTTCCCGTGTTTTTTCATTTCCCTGTTTTCTTTTTTCTGCCTTTCTGCAGGTTATTTGAACATTTTTTGGAATTTCATTTTGATTTTTCTAGCATTTTTAGTGTATATTTCTATTATAGACTTTTTTTCCTGGTTGACATTATAGATCCATAAATAGTAGTCTACTGGTGTCAACATTTTACTAATTCTGGTGAGGAATAGTTCTAGTTTTTTTCCATTTGTAATATAATTTGTAATATAATTGCCGTATATTTCTTCTGTAAACAGTGAAAACCATTATCACCCAATGTCATAATTTTTGCTTCAGCGGTCAAACATAATTAAGGACCTCAAGAGAAGGAAAGTCGATTGTATTTACCCATATTTGTACTCTATTGTTCTTTCTTCCTTCTTGATATTCCAAGATTCTTCTCCTCTTTTCCATTCTGTGTCAAGAACCTCCCATATGGGGCACCTGGGATCTCTCACTCTCTCAAATAAATTAATAAAATCTCTCAAATAAGTTGGTTGAGCAGTTAGTTAAGCACTTGCCTTCAGCCAAGGTCATGGACTCGAGGTCCTGGGATGGAGCCCCACATTGGACTCACCATTCAGTAGTGAGTCTGTTTCTTCCTCTCCCTCTGTGATCTCTCTGTCTCTCTTTAAAAAAACAAAAAACCTCCTGTAGATATTCATTAAGGGTAGTTTGGCTGGTAACAAACCCTCTTTGTTTTCCTTCCTCTGAGAATGTCTTGATTTCCCCGTCATTTCTGAAGGATATTTTTCTGAGTGTAGGATTCTGAGTTGACAGTTCTTTTAGCACTTGGGAAATATTAGCCACTTTCTTCAGGCCTCCATGTTCTGATGCAAAAATTCATACCAGTTAAATCATGTTTATTGGTGAGGTGTTGTTTCTTTCTGGTTGATTTCAAGATTTCCCTATGTCTTCAGGTTTTAGAAGTTTGATTATGATGTCTGGTTCGGGTTTTCTTAGGTTTATCCTATTTGGAATTCATGTAGTTCCTAATGCTATATGTAGATGCTTATCTGTCTTGCCAAATTTGGGGAAATTTTCAGCCATTATTTCTTCATGTGCTTTTTTGTTCCCATCCTCTCTTTTCTCTCCTTCTAGGACTCCAGTGATGCAAAAGTTAGCAATTTTGTTGTGGTTACATAGGTCCCTGAGGCTCTATGTTTCATTCTTCTCTTTCATTTTCCCTTTATTTTCTTTCTGTAGATAACATTGAGTAATTCTATTGTTCTATCTTCTACTTTACTGATTCTTTCCTCTTTCCTCCTGATTGTGCTGTTGAGCCCATGCATTGAGTTTTTTATTTTAGCTATGTATTTGCACTTAAAATGTCTATTTTAAGGGGATGCCTGGGTGGTTCAGTCAGTTAAGCATCTGCCTTCATCTCAGGCCATGATCTCAGAGTCCTGGGATCCAGCCCTGCCTGGGGCTTCTTGCTCAGCAAAGAGCCTGCTTCTCTCCCTCTCCCTGTTGCTCTCCCTGCTTGTGCTCTCTCTCTGTGTCAAATAAATTAATGAAAACATCTTAAAATAAAATAACAAAATATCCATTTGGTTCTTCTTTATATCCTTTTTTTCCCCTGAGACTTTTTCTTTTTTCCATTTATTTCAAATAGAGTTGTAAATCTCATTGATGCAATTTTATGAGAGCTATTTTAAAAGCCTTGTCATATAATTCAAACAATATTGATGTCATGTAGTCTTGGTCTCTGTTTATTGCTTTTTCTAATTCAAGTTAAGGTTTTCCTTATTTTGGTATGAAGAGTCATTTTCTTATTGGGTGTTTTGGACATTTTGGTTATTATGAGAGTCTGGATCTTATTTAAATCTTCTGCTCTGGCAGGCCTCCTCTGACATCACACCAGCAGGGGAAAGGGGTAAGTGCTGGGTGGGGTCAGAGATCTAAGTTCTCAATTCAGCCTTTTTTGATATCCTCAGGAGAGGGAGAGGCACCTCATTACATCTGGGTGAGAGTGGAAGTGTTAGACTCCCCACTAGGTCTTTGCTCACAGGAGTAGAGTGAGTTTCCAGTTTTCTCCATGGTGTTTGGCTGGAGTTGGGTGATTATTGTAAAAAAAAATTTCCATCTTGCTGGCTTGGCTGTTTCTTGGTCCTTTGGCTAGGGAAAAGAGGATTTCTCTGGGCTTTTACTTTTTTTCTTTTTGTCTGTGCCTGTTGGTGTTTCTGGGTTCCAGGCACTGAATCCAGAATATGTAGGCAAAGAAAATCCAGATAATTGACTTCCATGTTGTTTCTAAGGTTTCTCGGTCTGTCACTGATCCGTCTTCTCTCAATCTTTCCAAGTATTATTTTTTAAGACATTATTTATTTGAGAGAGAGAGAGAGAATGCAAGAGAGCAAGAGAGGGAACATGGGGGCGGGGGAAGAGGCAGAGAGAAAAGCAAATTTCCCACTGAGCAGGGAGCCCAGTGCAGGGCTTGATCCCAGGACTCCAGGATCATGATCCAAGCCGAAAGCAAATGCTTAACTGACTGAGCCACCCAAGTGCCCTTCTTTCCAAGTATTCTTATGTTTGTTTTATATACAATGTACAGGTGTTATAGGATTTCTTTTCCTTGGGTGCCTGCAGTTCTTGGTCACACCACTTTGAAGAATGAAGAGGTAGACCAGACAAAGAGCAGTGGGCAGCAAAGTAAAGTTTATTGAGCGATACTAAAGTTTATTGAGTGATAGTACAAAGCTCCTAAAGAAGGAGGTGACCCAAGAGGGTTGCCACTTGAGTTTCTAAATTTAGGGGTTTTTATGGGCTTGCTGGTGGGCTATTTTAATCTGATTAACGCTTTATCACCTATTATATGGGAGAGGGTGGATGGAGGGCTTCTTCCAAGTGTTGTAAAATCCTTTTAAGGGTGATTTCTTCTTAGGGTGAGGTTGGGGGGTGGGGAGGCTTGTCGCTGTCTGCCTGCCAGCTATCCTTCGTCACAGAAATCTAGCTGTACCTAGAGAAAGGAATAGGAAGTGTGTCCACTCTGTCTTCTAGCCATAATCTTTTAATTCATTTCCTACACCCACAAGGTCCAAAATTTTGAAATAACTCTGAGCTCCACAAAGTTCCAGTACCGTGGTAGCCATGTGGATCCCTATGTCAGCTGGTTCCACCAAATATTCATATACGGTTGAGGTGTCATTGTAAGTAGGGATATTAATTTAGGAGAAAATGTATATTGTCTGACTTACCTTGGTCTAATTTGCCTTTTCTTTTTTTTAAAAGATTTATCTATTTATTTATTTATGATAGACACAGAGAGAGAGAGAGAGGCAGAGACACAGGAGGAGAGAGAAGCAGGCTCCATGCCAGGAGCCCGACGCGGGACTCGATCCCCCGACTCCAGGATCGCGCCCTGGGCCAAAGGCAGGCGCCAAACCACTGAGCCACCCAGGGATCCCCCTAATTTGCCTTTTCAAATTGCATTCTGCCTGATTATTTTCAGCCATATTTCTCCCCCCCCCCTCCTCCCATCATAGACAAATTCTTACCTTGTGAGCAAATATTGACTTTTTTCCTAATTGGTGAAATAATTTCTGAAAAGTTTGCTTTGGATTTAGAAGTGAAACTGAAAGAGGACTTTAGTTGCCTCCATTTTGATATCAAACTTTCTAGTTGGGTTCTTTTTTCCAGCTTGTCTCTTGGCTCAGGTGGAAGACCCTGAGGGGAAGCATCTGCTGATGGGAAGGAAAACTAGCCCCTTAGGAAATAAGGACCACCCTGAGTCCGCAAGACCCCTGTACTGACCCCAAGACTGATCAACTTGACTTTCCCTGCCTACTTGCCTATATCCACCCACCTTTGTCCCACGTTTTCCTTAAATCAACCTGGAAGTATTTTCAGCACTTGGGAGATGGTCTTTGGGATGCTACTCCTCTGTCTTCCTGATTTTGGCTTCAACTGAAATAAATCCATTTCTTATTTCATCATCCACTTTATATCTCTGCCATTGGATTTTGTCACTGGCCAGTAGCCAAACCTGGTCTTTTTGGGACCCCTGGAGCCAGGTGCTCTTGCACCCCTGGACCCTGGCTACAAAACCACTTTCTCTAATCTCAAAGCACATTTCAAATATGGGTTCCATTGAGTTTATCTGTAAAGTGTGTTTTGCTGAGTAAATTTCGGAATGTTGTAAATTCCTTCTCAAGAGATCATAACTCTTGCTATGGCGATGTGCATTCTAGAGTAAGGCAACTCCAGATTAAGAACACAGATTATGTGCCTGGAAGGAGTCTCCAGAGTGGTGGCTTTGGGAAGGGGATCAAGGAAGAGCTTAGGGGATGACAAAGAAAGGGAGGGAAGAATGTACGATAAGATGTGAGAGAACCGGTAATGTGAGCGAAGCCCCAAAGGCTAGAGAAAGGAGGCCACCAAAGGTGGCATATTCCTGGAAGTTAGTCAACATGACGAACTTTGCCTATCAGGGTGGTGAAAGTCAGGTATTTTGTATTGTATTATTATAATAAGATAAACTATGCCAGGAATTTCAGACTCAGATGGCTATGGGAGCCATGGTGATGACACAGTTAAAGAAAGATATTTCCCTTTCTTCTTAGCTCTACCGTAATAAAATCAGTAACTCCAGCCTGATTATAATTGACAAAACTCTGATTATAATTGACAAAGACTTCCCATCTCACCCAGAAAATGACAGATTCATGTCAATAGTCTATAAGACCTTATACTATCTCTTCCCTGGTATCTCTCTGATTTCTTATTTTATGTACTCTGCTCCAAACCATAATTACTTTTCGTTGAAGATAAAAAGACCTGGCAGTTTCTCCTGCTTGGAATCTCCTCCTGGGGTGTTGCCTGTGGTGAGAATTGCTCTTCCCCGGGATATATATATGGCTCACTCACCTTGTCAGGTTTCTTCCCAAAAGTCCCCTCTGAGTGAGGGCTTCCCTGGCTCCATAGTTAATACTTTACCAGATTGCTCTGGATTTCTTCCTGGACTTAATCTTTTTACTTAGTACATATCTCATCCAATAAACTATATATTTTACTTATTATGTTATTTAATATCTCTCTCCAACCCCACTAAAATGGAAACCACATAAACTTCATGATGGTTATGCATTTTTGCTTGTTTTGTCACTGCTTTATCTCCAATTCCTAGAATGAGGACTGTCCCCTATTAGGTTCTCAACAGACAGTGTTAAGTGGATGATAAGAAACACATGTTAGATAAAGAGTAGTAAGTGTGGAAGTCTGTAGCAGAACAGAAAGGGTGTGCCCCTCCTAAAGGGCAGGTATGATCCATTTCCTGTGATTTGGGGCACATGAAAATAGAGATCAAACGATACCAGACATTTTAATTTTCTGTGTTTTTTTTTTCTTTTTTTTTTATTTATTTATAGACACAGAGAGAGAGAGAGGCAGAGACACAGGCAGAGGAAGAAGCAGGCTCCATGCAGGGAGCCTGATGTGGGACTCGATCCCAGGTCTCCAGGATCACACCCCAGGCTGCAGGCGGCGCCAAACCGCTGCGCCACCAGGGCTGCCCCAGACATTTTAATTTTAAGGAAAATCTAGATATCTTAAATCACATATAAATGTTCCCAGTTTTTAATATTTCTATTTTATTGAGGTATATTTTATGTATAACAAAGTACATTTGATATGGGATGAGTGTTCAATTTGATGAGGGATTTTTTTTGGAAGATTTTATATTTTTAAGTACTCTCTACACCCAACATGGGACTTGAACTTATACCCTCAAGATCAAGATTTGCATGTTCCAGACTAAGCCAGCCAGGTGCTCCTTGATGAGTTTTGCTGTATGTATACAACCATCACCACAATTAAGAAACAGAATATTCTGATTGTCTCAAAAGTTTTCCTATATAGCTTTGCAGTCCTCTCCTCCCACCCCTCCATCCTTGAGCCACTGATGTGCTCTCTGTCAATACATACTGATTTGCATTTTCTAGAATATTATACAAATGGAATCATGCAATATATGCTTTTGTTTTCTGGCCTCTTTCACGTAGCATAATGACCTTGAGATTCAATCATAATGTATATATAATTCATTTTTTTAAAAATTGTCAAGTAGTGCTTTCTGGGATGAATATGCCACAATTTGTGTATCCATTCACCTGTTGATGGGCATCCGAGTTGTTTCTGGTTTTGGCAATGACAAATAAAGCTGCTGTGAATATTCATGTCCAAGTCTTTGCAGGGAGCTATATTCTCATTTCTCTTTACTTCTCCTGATTTTTAAATATTGGTAACTAATGTAAAAAAAATTTCAAACCGAATCAGGCCAATAATGAGGGGTTCAAACAAAACATAGCTGCCAGCCAAATCCAGCCTGTGCCTGACCACTGTGTGGTCAGTACTGGTGTTCTATGATTTTCTTTTCGGTGACACATGTATCCCAGTGGTTCTTTAGTTACACTGACCTGAGACTTGAGCCTAGATATCTGCATTCACCATTTTGAAGTTAAGTCGTGGGGAGACCATGATAGGAGGCCATAACTTATGGCCTTGGTATTGCTCCTCAGGCCAGGGACCCTCAAGAGGGGTCAGCTGTAAGAGGTTGTCCCTTCCATGGAAAGCTTGGGTTCTAGAGACAAGAGGATACCCTGGCATATCTCCTCCAATGAACTGGACCTGTCAGGACAGTTGTCATAAGTCTGTTTGGAGGGCTTACCTGGGGTACTTCAGTTTGATCCCCTACCACTCCACCAGAAAAGCCAACTGAGAGTCAGGCAGCTTCTTTCATATCTGTATGGATGCCCCCCCCACCCTAATCTCTTAGCTCCCACAGGTGGCCTCCTGAAGGAACTTTTAGTGAGATTTCCAGGAAGACTGGAAAACATGGATATTTTGTTCTCTTTGACATGAGGAGGAGGGAACACTGCAGGACTGGTTTGGACATTAAGCCCTGTTTATTTTTTATTTCCTATCAGAGGTAGAGAAAGGGTAAAAGGGGCCATTGCCAGCTCTGGAAGTTAACAGTGTTCTCCATGCAAAGGGAAAGTCAATAATGATAGGTCAGTTGGGGTAAAGATAGGGGATGGTAACCTCATGAAACCTTCAGTCCTTTGGCTGAGATGCTGGCAGGCACTCACCAGCAGTAGTGCAAGCTCTCTGAGGACCATGTGAGGAGAGCTACCCTTTGGCATCCTGGCAGGGCACATCACCACAGGAGAGGTGGCAAATGGGAGACCCACATGGTAGCCAAGATGGTAGTTTTAGGGCACATGTGGGAGACCCCCTGCAGACTCCTCAGCATGGGATGAATTTGAAGGAGCTGAGATTCTGCAGAACAGGTGTGAATAGGCCCAGAGAAATATTGCTTTGTTATCAGTATTATGCCTCTATCCTTTAAAATTAAAAAAAAAAAAACGCTTTGTTTTTTTTCTTGTTATAATAGTCATACAAACTTGTAAAATTCAGAAAATTTAGGAAAGTGTGAAGACTAATGTAAAAGTCATTGGAGCTTCCACTATGTAGAGGTAGCCACTATTAACTTCTGAAGAATATCTTCCTAGATCTTTTAGTATTTAGGGAGCCAAGATATATTATATCTATACTATAACACATATAGTATGGAATATACTATATATTATATAAATTTATATATACGTGTATATATGTGCAAATATACATTATGTATGTGTATACATACATCAGCATCCACATATCTCATGATGAAGACATCTTATTCGGTTACCTTCCTCACAAGACTGGATGTGGGCTCACACCAAGGCTTCCAGGGAATCAGTCAGGTTAAAGGCTGAGGGAATCTAAGAGATCACCATGATGCCCTTGAAGCCATGATTAAAGTCGGCAAAAACTCACAAAGGCTTATGCAGACTGGAGTTCTTGTGAAAGATTAAGTTTCACATTGGAGTTCTATGAGGTGAAACAAGACCAGTGCACTTGGGTACAGAATTGCAAGGGCAGGTGGAAAGATGAAGTAAACTTCTGGGGAGAAGTCAAGCTCTCAAAGGCCTTGGTGTTGGTTTTAATCAAACCAGTCACCACATCCAAAGCCCATTCAACTCCAGTGGGCAGCATAGCTACTATTTGGCCCTCTCTCTCTCTCTTTCCCTGCATATGTATGTATTGATACCTATGCATATGTATTATGTATATGTATGTATATATTATGTATAATTATATAGATATGTATGTATTACATATTTTAAAAAATTTTACATGATTTTAGAATTATCATACAACCTATTGTGTCAGGTGATGGTGCTTTTTTAAAAAAGAAGTTATTGCACAAGTTGTATAATGGGATTTTTTTCACTTAGTGGATCTTAAATAACTTTCTATGGCAATAAAAACATATCCAGATGGTGACTTTTTCATAGTGGTATGATATTCTATATGATTGGATCACAATATATGTGACTCTTCTGTGATGGAACATTTAGATTCCCTCAGTTTTTCACAATAAATGTTTTGCACATATATTGATGAATAATTGTCTAATAATTTTCTAGGATAAATTCCTACAGGCAGGATTGCTGGGTCATAGAGTATGTCCATTTTGAAGGCTTTGTGTTACAAATTACCAAAGCCCCTTCACAAAAATGGTAGCAACTATTCTTCTGTATGAGGGCTCATTTTCTTAGATATATGCTTACTGTCCATGGATAAGGTTATTGTTAAATAGTTTTAGCAATCTGTTAAGGAATTTTTGATTTTTTCAATCTATTTTTATTTTATTTTTTTCCCTTTTTTTTAAAATTTTTATTTATTTATGATAGGCACACAGTGAGAGAGAGAGGCAGAGACACAGGCAGAGGGAGAAGCAGGTTCCATGCACTGGGAGCCCGACGTGGGATTCGATCCCGGGTCTCCAGGATCATGCCCTGGGCCAAAGGCAGGCGCTAAACGCTGCGCCACCCAGGGATCCCTCAATCTATTTTTAAAATTTATTTTTATGTTTACTTTTTAAAAGATTTTATTTATATGAGAGAGAGAGTGTACAAGCAGGGGGAGGAGTAGAGGGAGAAGCAGACTCTCCTCTGAGCAGAGAGCCTATTTTCTAAGTTTTTATTTTTTAAGTAAATTCTACACCCAACATGAAGCTTAACCTCTACCCTGAGATCAAGAGTTGCATGCTCTACCAACTGAGCGAGCCAGGTGCCCTGAATTTTAGCTCTTCAAAAAAACTGTTATACTTCAGTTGATTATAGCCACGATTTATTTCCTCCTTTTTGAATTGGGTGACTGTTAAAATGTAAATTCTTCATCACATATATTTTAAATATGTTTTTTCACTTTTTTAAAAATTCTGATATTGCTTTATTGCACTTATTTTTGGCAGTATAAAAGTATTTCCTTTTTCCTTTTTGACTATGCTTACATATAATTTTATGCTTCATGGTTCTGTCTTTGGTGTTATGCTATATAAAGAAATTTATTTCCCCTATGAGTAAAAATTATTCACCTATTTCATGTTTTTTTCTAGTACTTTTATAGGTTGATATTTTACTTAAATGTTTGAACATACCTGATATATCTTTTTCTTAGAAGTTTAAGGCAACAATTTAACTTTATTTTATATATCTTGCAAATAGGTAGTCAGTTGCCATAGCACCATCATTACCTCTGATTTCAAATGGCTAATTGATGACAATCTTATTTTGGTCCCAGATTGGTGGCAACAGAGAAGTGTAAGAAACACATATAGAAGCCACCTGTCTATGGCTAATGCTACCCTTATCCTATTTTAAAGTTTTGCATTCCAGGAGCTGCATTCCACACTAACTCCTTCAGAATACTTGCTTGCTATTTTTATTATACCCTAGCAGCCCTGCAAAATTTTGAGAACATTATCCATATACTCTGTTCACTTAGCAGCCAGAAGGTCATGCCCAGTTTTTCTTTGTTTTGTGATAGACACTTTGAAAATGATAAATTATAAGACCTACCCTGTTTGTTGTCTCGAGGCTTAAAAAAAGTCACTTTCCATCCTTCTAAACCATAGAGAAATTTCTTCCTTTGAACCAACTTGTAAAAGACAATAAGTTGGCTGACACTGTTTCTGCTCTTGCCAAATAGCACTTAAGATTTGCTTCGAAGCACCATGGATCTGATTTTAGGTACTCTACTGGAATCTCCATTCACTTGGGCCTCTGCAAAGGATGTTTGGAGATTTTTCTTTGCTTGGATTTCAGGACTCTTGTTCTCAGTAATGTCAACCACAAGGGTCCAGTGAAAAGGAGAATAGTCTGAACAGTCTAGAAACAGTCTGAACACTGTTTACTAACTTGTTTTATTCCATCACACACTATAATTACTTGTCCAGATCAAATCTTTTTAAAAAGCATGAAATTACAATTACACCCCACTTTATATTATAGTGATTTGTGCATTTTTCTCTCTTAATAAATTGCAGACAACTTGAGGGCAGAGTCCTTGTCTTGTATATATTTGTCCCTTCCTGGGGCAAGATACAAGATAAAATAATGAATAGTATAGGAATGGTCTTTGTTCTCTTGGGACTCTTTTAAGATTAAGGTGGGTGATAAGAATGGAGTGTGGTAATGGGATATAATATAAGATAGATACATGAGAGATGGATTGGAGAGGAGAGGATAGGTAGGGGCTCCTGGGTGGCTCACTTGGTTAAGTGTCTGATTTTGGCTCAGGTCATGATCCCAGGGTCCTGGGATCAAGCCCTGCGTCAGGGTCCCTACTCCGTGGGGAATCTGCCTCTCCTTCTCTCTCTACCCCTCTCCCCATTTGTGCTTACTCTCTCCCTCTCAAATAAATAAATAAAATCTTAAAAAGTGCCTCTCCCCCAGCTCATGCTCTCCCTTTGGCTCTCTCATAAATAAATAAATAAATAAATAAATAAATAAATAAATAAATAAAGGAAATGGGGGGTATCGAGGCATATGAAAATTAAAAGAGGAAGAAGAGAAGGGGGAAGTGAAGAACAGGCAGGCATTTGGCTAGTGGGTTAGCTGAGATACATCTAAAATAGCATCAGGACAAAAAGTGTCACTAGATTGTAACTGGATATTTGGTAAGCAAATCTCACAGCCTACCAACTCACTTGCTGCCAGATCCTGCAAGCTCCCTTTCCTGTCCTTCTCAGAGTTTAGTGATAGGATGGGAAGAAACAGAAGAAACCAAGGATGACTCACTCCTACTGGAGCCATCATGACACTGTTCATAGAAATACAAGTTAGGCATAGAAATTAGGTCTCAGGTTTAGTTTCTTTTTTTAATTTTTATTTATTTATGATAGTCACACACAGAGAGAGAGAGAGGCAGAGACATAGGCAGAGGAAGAAGCAGTCTCCATGCACCAGGAGCCCGACGTGGGATTTGACCCCGGGTCTCCAGGATCGCGCCCTGGGCCAAAGGCAGGCACTAAACCACTGTGCCACCCAGGGATCCCTTAGGTTTAGTTTCAAACTTATATTCCAGGCATGAGCAGCTTGTCCAGGTGGAAATAACTAACTGCTAGATAGTGGTTGTAATGTGCATTGGAGACAAGTTCCCTTTGGAAATAAACATTTGAATAACGTATACGGAAGCCATGAAATTGAATAGTCCCTGAGGAAAAGAACAGAGATAAAGATAGGCCAAAGAATCAATACTGAATTTTGAGGTCATCACATAAGTGGTTCTTTCAGGTGGTAAGAGGAGGAAGAGGTACAATCAAGGAAACTGGAGTTGTCTACTGGAGTTGTCTGTGAAGGAAGAGCCAGAAAAATGTGGTGTCAGAGAACCCAAGAGAAGAAAATGTCAAGAGAGTATGGTAGGCCACCAATGGTGATGAATGACTTTGTGAACAGATTAAAGAAGTTGAAGACAAAGATTAGATTTGGGGAAAAGAATATCAACGGTGATGTTTAAGAACCATTTTAGTGAGGTAGAAGAAATGGATATCAGCTGGTAGTGAAGGAGTGAGTAGACAATGCAGAGTAAAGATACCTGGGAGTCCTCTAGAGGAGTCCTCTAGCTCAGTGACCCCTGGGTGCTCAGTAGAAACACAGATTCTCTGCCCTTACTGAATCAGAATCTGTGTTCTAACACCATTCCCCAGGTGATTCACATGCATGATCATATTTAAGAAGCTGCAGATTATTTGTTCAAGGTGATTGATGGGACAGGACATTGATAGTAGTATCTTGAGGTGACAGCATATCATAAGGAAGAGTTTTTCAGAATAGGGAAGATGGGCACAGGTTTTTGGTTGGAAAGGAAGGGACAAGAGGTGGAGAAGATATTCAAAAGAGAGCTGGAGGAAGGAAATGGATGGGCCCAGGAGTGGGAGGGAGAAGAAGGAAGGAAGATGGGAGGGAGGAGGAGGAGACAGTGTGGTCACAGAAAGTGGAGAGAAGATGGTTGTTTTCTCACATAATGCACAGCCGTGAGCAGAGGGGTCATCTGTCTTTGGACCATCCTAAGACATTGTTGCCTCTTAGTCACAATTCATGGAAGGAAAACAGGTGAGCAGGGTAAACCTCAGCAAAAGCAGAATTCCCCATTGTCGTTGTCATGATTTTAAGGGCACCAGAGAGACTCTTTCCCCAAATTATTTCCTCAATCCTTAAGATTCTTTTTCTTATTAAATGGCTTTATTGCATCTTAAGTGATATTTTAAAATAAATTAACCTCTCTCGCATGTGACTTCCTTAAAGCAGAAGTTCACACTAAAATTAAGTTTTCCTGCAATTAATATGATTTTAGTATTCAAGCTCTGAGTGGGGGCTCCTAAGCATGTTTTTGCAAACCTATGTTCAGATTAAACAAAACAAGAATAAAAAGGCATACAGGTTAAAAAAGAACTCTGATTGGAGTGCCAGTCTAGCTCAGTCGGTAGAGCATGTGACTCTTCATTTCAGGGTTGTAAGTTCAAGCCCCACGATGGGTGTAGAGATTACTTAAAAATAAAAATCTTACTTTTGCAAGCCCAAGTCTACTATATAATTAAAGCATACATTTGTTCAGGATGTCGCAAGAACACATTTGTAAAGCTCCTATACTGATACAATGCGTGTAACAAGAAGGTATGAGTTAACAGAACAGTCTGCAAGCCGGATGCTGCTACTTGATCTTTGATTTCCAAAAGAAAATCACAAAAACCTTTCATTGTAAAAATGATTGGCATTCTTAGAAACATTTGTTCAATAGGAGGAACAGGTCATAAGAATTTGCAAAGGGGACAAACTCTATCTTCCCTTGACCTTCTTTCTCTCATGCTCTTAAAATCAGAAGCAATCTTTAGAACCAGAACTTCTTTTAAAAAAGATAAGTTTCTTGTGTCTTCCTGTTGGCCCATATTTTGATACAGGGAGGCGGAAGTGTGGGAGAGCATGATTCTGAGCCAGTAGGGAGGAGAACCTACCAAAGATGAAAGAAAATAAGGAGATATTGCACACCGAAGAGAAATTTCTTCCGTTCCACAAATTTTCTAGGAGTCACCCTAAAATAAATTTCCCTTCAAGTCATGTGAGCTTAGTATTCAAGTTATAGGAATGAGCCACTACTTATTTATGAACTAGTTTTAAAAATAGTTCTAATGTTTTAATTCATAGTTTTCATTTCTACTAACAGTGAAGTTCAGTTTTCCAATACCTCATTTAAAGATTGAAAATATGCTCTAATCTTTCTTTTTCTTTACTTTCAACTTATTATGAAGTAATGCAGACACATAATGTATTGCCTACACTAAGGAGGGTTTGAGGTTTTTAAATGCAGTGCAAATAGTCAGTGGATGGAAATATATCCAGATTCCTACACTGTTTGTCAAGCACTCATGCTGTAATCTGCTTCAAAGTCACAGCATTCCCAGTTCTGTTCATTTTACAGCAAAACTGGTTTTCGTGCAATTTCATAGTTGAGATTTTTACATAAGTTGAAGTTGAGAAATCTCTTTTTTAAGATTTATTTATTTGAGAGAGATAGAGAGAGTGAGAGAGCAAGCATGAGTTGGGGAGGGGCAGAGGGAGAGAGAGAGAGAGAATCTCAAGCAGACTTGTTACTGAGCTCTGAGACCATGTGTGAGGCCTGATCTGAGCCAAAAACCAAGAGTCAGTGGCTTGATTGTCTGTGCCACCCAGGCGCCCTGAAGTTGAGAAATCTTAACTTGTTCTCACCTAATTGGCTTTAGTTTAAAATCTTTTTTTTTTATATAATTTAGACAGAGAGTTGCAGAAGCCAAAATACATCTAAACTGTAGAAATCAGGAGAGATCATTTCTATGGCAATGTGCCTTTGCTTTTCTTGGCCTGTAGTGAATGATGCCCTGTCATCACCTCACTTCTGCGTGGTGCTGCCACCACAGATTTCTCCCTCGGGGTGGTTTCAGTGAATGATATGGGCATCTCATCCATGTGGAAAGTTACTGTCCTTGACATAAGCCAACAGATAGGTGGGGTCCCTAAGACCTGTGATTGCTTGTTGTCTTGAAATCCTGCTGATGCAGAAAAGGATGCCTTGCACACCCCAAAATTTGTTTTTTTTCTTCTCTCCCCCCAAAAAGAGGGAGGGACCGGAGGGAAGTTAGAACATGTCTGGATTAGGATTGTAGGGTTTTAACACAGTTCTGGGAATATCAGGCATTGTGCAAGAGGACAGCCCGCTGGTATCTGTGTCCCTCAGCTTCAAGCAGTTAGGTAAACAGCACTCATCTCTGGGGTCTAGCATCAAGGCCTTCCTTGCTTAGCTGGAGGAATGACTTCACTGTGGTCTGGTGAGCTGACTTCTCATTGCAACAGCCACCAAGTATCTGAGTTACTGCTTAGAGGGAGGGTAGCAGCATTTGAGGTCTCTCTTAAGGGTTCTAGCCAAAGTTTGCAATCTTAAATGTTTTCAGGGGACAGATAGGTGATACAGTTGAACAAGGCAAGCACATGGAGATGCAGAGAACAGCAGAGCTCTTGCCCAATATAAAGGTCCTGGCTTGGCTTAAAGTGGCCAGCGCCTCTTGTTCCATGTAATTCTTGTCATCCAGGAATGTGACTCCATGTTTCAAGATCTTTGGATTTGACAAAGAAAGGCCAGATACTTACAGGAAATCTATTCATCATACACTGTAGGCAACAAACTCAAAATATTTTCAACACTTCATCAGATGTTCAAGAGCAAGGCTTTGCTCAAATGTCGCCTTGTCAGTAAGGATTTCCCTGACTCTACTATTTTTTTAAAAAATATTTATTTATTTATTTATTTATTTATTTATTTATTTATTTATTTATTTATTTATTTAAAGAGAGAGAGAGAGAGTAGGGGGAGGGACAAAGAGGGCAAAATCTCAAGCAGATGAGCACGGAGCCCCACGTGGGTCTTGATCCCACAACTTGTGAGATCATGACCTGAGCCATAATCATGAGTCAGAGGCTCAGCTGAGCAAGCCACCCAGGTGCTCCCTGACTACCTTATTTTAAATGACACTCCCTGCCTCACTCTGTACGTCCTTGTTCCTTTTCCCTGCTTTATCTTCTCTTTAGCACTACTTGTTATCCAGTATTGAGAGTGGAAACTTTGATCCAATTGCTCCACCTCTGGATGTCCAGCATCAAGAACAGTGTTTGGCCTGCAGAAGGTACTCAGGAATGTTATTGAATAGATGCAGGTCTGATACACAGAGACAGGACTCCTTAGAGTAAGGTGAGGCCTCCTGGGGGCATGGAGGCACAGAGCTTGCAGGACCATCAGAGGGAGTCCCTCCTTCTACTTTGTCTCCCAGATGCCACACCCTCCGCACCTTAGTCACTGCCCTGGGGATTCACTTGCCACAGTGGTGTCTGACATGATTCCAAGGGCAGGGTGAGAGACAGGAAAATGGATTGGAGAGTTTATGCACTCACATGCTACTCTTATTGAAAAACGTATTGCCCGGAATATGCACAGGTGATACTGGCTAAGAATAGTGCATAATCTTCAATTCGAATGCACTTCTTCTGGGGATTGGGAATTGGAGTTTATGCTCTCTTCTGTATTTTTATGCAGGAAAAAAATGTAAAATCTGATGAGCTTATGTGAAAATTTGCATCAGCGAGGAGGGACAAAATTGATTTCAAGTCTAGGCCCAGAATGACAAGAGGTGAGAGTGCCTATTTATGGAAAAGCACCAAAATGTGGTACAAATTGAAAAAAGAAGCAATGCCTGTGGCAGAGATGATATGACCAATTTCAAATAACCCATTTCAAATTGAAGTCAAAGCAAAACTTTGAATGGAAAATAATAATCATAAGAAAATTTTCAGATACTCCAACAGGGGTCCATCAACACTTTTTACATGTAGTTTTGCTGGCTGAAAGGGATGCCATTCTGTGGACCCACTCAAGTGACAGTGAGTCACACTATGAAAGGATTAATGTTATAGGTTATTAAATAGGAGATTTGGACTAAGGCTCTGAGATAGGCTAAGCTCTCGGGTAGCAAAGAGGGTAATGAGGCTGATCAAAATGCAAACCTCTCAAAGAACCACCGGACAACTGGTTTGTCCAGCAGAGTGTGGTGGGAGGGACCCATCATGGGCACTTTTAAAGCACCCACCATAGTCCTCAGGGTAGAATCGGCTTTAGACGTCTGCCATGCCAGATAGTGCAAAGCTCCTCAGAATGACACGAGTCATGAAAGAACTTTCTGTACTCCTTTCTCTTCTCCCCTCCAACCCGAGGGGTCTAGTTTAGCAAGGTGGAGAGAGAAATAAATGTTTGAAGCCTGCCCTTGCCAGGAGAATCAAAAGATCCACTGAACCGCAGAGAAAGTTCTGCATATTACATGGGACTCAGCATTCTCATTATCAAATGAAAACTTTTTTGTGACATAAAGTGACCTAGGACGGCCTATTTCCTAAGAGCAGAAAAAGCATAGAACATGTTGGGTTTTGCTAAGGGAAAGGGGAAAACAAAACACATTTTAAAGGCACTAGGAGACAAAGCTTGAGTTTTTTTTTTTTAATCACATCTCACGAATGTACTTGTTAAGTGTCCTAATTAACCAGAGCTAAAGCAGACCCTGCAGTAATCCTATGACCAGTCTCTGCAATTCTTGTTAAATTATCTAGAAAACTTGCTCTTAGGAAGAAAAACTAATGAGAATAGTTCATAAGAGTGGGGGAAAATTATTAAATATAGCCTTAGGTGCATTTGTATTGTGGTGTATAGTACCTGAGAGTTAAAGAAGTTTCTTAGCTCAGGCTGCTATAACCATCGAAAGAGTGGTTGAAAGAACAAATATTTATTTCTCACACTTGTGGAGGCTGAGAAGTCCAAGATCAAGGCACTGGCAGATCTAGTGTCTGGCGAGGACATTCTTTCTGGTTTATAGATGACTGTCTCCTATTTGTATCCTCACATAGCAGAGACAGCAGAGAGGAAGGAAGTTTTCTTTTGTCTGGTCTTAAAAATTCACTAATGCCAACATAGGGTTCCACCCTCACAAAGGCCCCATCTCCAAATCATACTGTGGATTAGGGTTTCAACACAGGAGTTGTGGGGGGACACAAGCAGTCTATAGTAAGAAGTGAAGGAGCTCACAGAAAAAGTCTTGGATGGAAGAATGGAGCCATGTAATACTGGGGAGCTTGGTGGTGGGATCTTAACCCTCCTTGAGGATTTACCCTTTACCAGTTACAGAGCAGGGGCCTCTCCCTGGCAAAATAAAACCCATCATTCTTAGTTCAGACCTTTTAATCCAGATGCTGTAAAAGGAGATTTTGAAGCACAATTAAGAAACTCTAGTAGGTGAGAGAACTGGTGATTCATTGTTGAATCAAGTAAGGAAGTGGAAGGAGTACAATCTTGGAAGGAGGATCTTAAGGCTTAAGGCCTTAAGGCTCTGTGCAACTCAGTGGTCTCACCTGTAAAAGATATGGAAATTAATACTGCTTTTGATCATTGAGTAGATTAAATGAGAACATACATATAAAATACAGTGTCTTGGTACTCCTGGGTGGCTCAGCAATTGAGCATCTGCCTTTGGCTCAGGGCCTGATTCCAGAATCTGGGATCCAGTCCCATATCGGGCTCCCTGCAGGAAGCCTGCTTCTCCCTCTGCCTGTGTCTGCCTCTCCGTGTGTGTGTCTCTCATGAATAAATAAATCTGTAAAAATAAATAAATAAATAAATAAATAAATAAATAAATAAATAAATAAATAAATGAGTGTCTTACACATTGCTGGACCACACCAGTATTCAATAAATGTGAGCTATTATTATTGAAATAGAAGATGCACCATCTACATTGAGAAGACAATCACTTGTATCGTTACATTACTTATCTCCATCATCATCATTATTCTGCAATGATGAATACTCTCACAGAAATCTTATATGAGAAAAAAATGTATCTATTGAGTGTAATCTGCTTGTCTTCCATGAATACAAGGAAGCACATGACTGAAGACTTGTATAGTAGACCTCTGCATGTATGCTCCTAGAAAATGACCTTTTTTCAGTTTTATTTCACACTATAAAGATATGTCTGGAGGGTGTCAATAATAACCTCAAAATTCTTTAAGAAGATTGGAAGGGCTGTTCTAAAGGGAGTGATTTTTCCCCCTAGCCCCTGTATTTACAGGAGAAAAGGCTGAATTATTTTAGGGTGGTGGGGACCCACACTATTGCAGCTAAAGTGACAAGTCCTTATGCAAACAGTTTCATGACTTTCTCTTATGCCATCTTGGTAAATATTTGTAGGACCTGACAAACCAAATTGGGATGATTTCTCAGAGTCCCAGAGGGTAAAACTTAAAAATTTTTGTTTGCGTGTCTGTAGTTTTTAGAAGTTTCAGCAAGATAGAGCTTAAGTTGTGGCTGATAGAACAAATATCATCACTCCATGTGCCAATCTGGTTAGCAGCCATGCATGTCATCAGTAGATAAGAATAGATGATCAGATTTTGGCCCTTAACCAGTAAAAAGTTGTGATCTTGATAGTGGTTACATAAATTATTGCCTAAGTAGCTGTCTGAAGACTGGTATTTGACTATTCGTGTATGTGTCACGTCTGTGTCCAATTCTCTGATTTTCAATATGCCAGCCCTCTGTCTACCTGAACTTCTTTGAGGACTGTTCTCTCTCATCAGAACTCAGGTACTGGGGCCCTCAGTGAAGTGCTCGTGCACTTGTGAGCCCAACTAAGGATCTCTCGAGGATGGGAAAACAGGATGCATAATTCTGGAACTTTATTTTCTACTACTCAAATTGAGTCTTGATTGTAGTAGTAGCTACATGTGTGTATCACACATACACACTTCAAAACTCACTGACTTTACACTTAAAAGGGATGCACTTAGTTATATCTCAATACAACTGATTAAAAATAATGATGGTATAATCAGCTTTTGATTACTTCTCAATAAAGTAATAATTGGCACTAAAAACAAAACTCTTCAGTGGCTTCCATTTATCTATAAGACTAAATTCACACTGCTGAAGTAGGTATTTAAATCTCTCTTCTCTATGGCCCCAAGCTACCTTCAGCAATGGTTATTAACCTACTTTATGTTATGGACCCTTTTGGTGGTCTGGTAAAAACCATGGGCTCCTTTTGAGAGTAATGTTTTTAAATACCTAAGACAAAACACATTGGAGTACAAAGGAAACCGATTATATGGAAATTATAGCAAAATACCTATACAGTTTGTGATATAACCATTTATGTTCTTTCTTAACTCATGACATATATCTCATAACTACCATAGTTTCAAAGTACTGACGAGCAAAATGATAGTTTATGATGTCTGCAAATGTCATGTGAAAGGAAATAACTCTGTGAGTTTTATTGGTGAGGAAGTAACGCATGCTGCTAATAGTCTTATGGTTCTTTGCCCACATTCACAATGGAAGGAGATGCTAAGTTTCAGTTAGAAGCCAGTGAAAATAAAGGCATTTTTTCCCCTATCAAATTCAACCTCCCTCCACACACACCCTCCCTTACCCACTCCTCCTCTGCCTTCACTCCAGGTTAAAAATGCCTGCCTACCCCCAAGTCTCCTGACAGGCCCCTGTTTCAGTGCAGAGTTCCCCATCCTAAAGCTGCAGAGACAGCAGGTAACATGAATATGTGACTAGATGGAAAAGCCAGATAGTGGAGGACCCCAACGACTGATACAAAGCCCATGTCTTTGCTCAGAGCATTCCAGTAACACTTCTTTGTTTTTAAATGCAGTCATGTAGTCGCCAAATAAAGATTAGCCAGGAGTTGGCCGGTGTGCAACTACTGTTTAATCAGCCAGAATGAACTGCCAGTCCTCCTCCTGCTGCCCTCCCTGCCACATCTCGAGAGAGTTTCCCTTATGTAGAAAGTTCTTCCCCTCTAATCTCTATTAAACCAAAATTCAGCTAGTTCAGAAGTTGGCATTTCCTGCTTCCCTGAGCTGGAAGTCATTGGGCCCTGGTCTGTGCTCCTAGAACACTTAGTTCAAATCTTTGTCTGTGTTTGGTTTTTTGTTGTTGTTGTTGTGGTGGTGGTGGTTTGGTTGGGTTTTTTAAAGCACAGATCACATTTTGGCTCGTATTGTGCTCACTGATGTGCATGTTTCAACTGTTCCTATTCATCATGAGCTCCTGGACGGCAGGACACAGCCACGTTTCTTTTTGCAGCTCCCCTAGGACCTGCACTCCATGTGCACGGAGCTGAAGGGACATGGTACTCAGGCTGATCGTATGGAGCCAGTCCCTGCCTCCCTGCCTCACTGCCTTGTGTTTTTGTCTATTTTACATATGGTTTCTCATTCTCCAACCACTAGAACTAAAGCCCTGACATGACCTTTCTGTCATGGAAGGGCTTACGGTGTAGGCACAAACCTCCTGGCCAGAAAGGTAATTGATGTCATTTAAAGTCTTCCTCCAGATATGAATATTAATCTATTCAATCATTCATTCCTATAATCCCTTAGGAATCCCTTGCACCAAGTGAGAGCTTACTGTATGGAATACATCAGGCCAGATCATGCTGTGATACAAGTTTGTGAAACTGTTTCTTTGTAGCCTAGAGACTTCTTCCTAAAGGACATTCATTGCTCCTCTTATGGAACAGGGGTGCCCAAAGAGCATTCTCTTCCCATGATTGGTCAGCAGGGTCCAAGGCCATTGAATCCCCATAGCCATGGACTCCATGAAGTTATATATAAAGGCATGGAAAATAATAAAATCTTACTTTGTATCCTGGTTTTTTTAATTCTTTGCACTTTGAATGAATTACTGAAGATCTCGGAGCCTCCATTTTGTCATCTGTAAAATATGGGTGGTAATAACATCTACCCCCCAGGGTCATTTGATGGTGACATGAGTTAATACATATACAGTGCTTAGAACAGTGCCTGGCACATGAATGTCACTGAGCACTTACCAGTGCTAGCTAAAATAAAACTCCGCCCAAATACCTGTTTTCTCTCTAAGCACCTGCTATGGGCTAGCACTGGGTAAGCCATCAGGTTATATGAAGCTGAACAAATCATAGCAAGGAGCTCGTAACATAATATAATGGTTTTCAGTCTGTAGACTGGAGATTCCTTGGGGAGACATTTTTCTGAGAATTGATTTGTTCATCACACTGAATAAATGATCCGCCTCAGACATATATACTTTATTTTTAAAAACGTATGTGGTTACTTTGGGGTTTAATTTAGAAGGATGCCTTATTTCATATTTTTTGTCATTCTATATTATCTCAACCAATTATCAAGGGAATAGATGTGATCATGTGGTGGTTACCAACATTTTTTGAAGGATACTAAAAAGTGCTTCTTATGGCTAAACTCTCTGGATCTATCAATTGAGTGGACAGCATGGTGTGATAGAAACCCAAATAATCATGTTTGCTTAGGCAAAGGAAATTCTGGCCCTGAAGAGTGGCAGTTAGTACTGAGATACTGCAGGATAGAGACCGATGCTCAGGCAATATTTAATCAAAATTTTTCAGGTGCTCCCCCAAAAAGTTGGGAACCCTTCGCATAAAAGAAGTAAAAGGAAACTCCCAAAATGGCCACACACAGAGGGCTTCTGTTCAGCAGCAAACTCTATTTCTTTTATCCAGCTGATGAGGGAGAAGGTCTTTAAGATTCCCAGGATCGGTGAAGGGTGGGGAGGGGGGGTTTCCATGGTTGGGTTGCTAAGGCAGGACTTCTGTGGATGCCTTGTGGACATGGCTCCTAATTGAGGGCCCCATAAAAAGCCAGAATTTGCAGAGAAGCATTTGATTCCCTTTTTCTTGCTGCTGTTCTGGTACTTTGGGAGTTTAGGAATTGTTCATCGTCCTGTGGCCAGTTGTGAACCAGCAGGTTTAAGTTCTTAGACCACCTCTTTTTATAATAGATGACAATATGTGGTGGGGGTGGGGTGGGGGAAGCAGGAGTGAGCAGGATTCTGGTCCCTGTTGAAGTTTGAATTTTCTGTCTTGGCAGTCTTCCTAGGTAAAGTCTTCAAAAGACTGCAATGACTTTTCTGGCAAAATTACTGGGAAACCGTTGCCAACACTAAGAATCTCACACTCAGAAACTCAGAGATTGGATATGAGTGAACCTCCTACCTTTCTCTTTAAAGTTCCATGCCTTAAAAATAGTTATGGTGCAGTGTTCCTCTGTAGAGAAGATGGTTAATATTTCCATTCTGATCCAGAGGAAAAGGTCAGCACACTTTGCTGCAGACAGGTCTTGGTGAACCCTTGATATTTATTTCATTCTCAAGGCACTTGGTGATCTCCATGGAAAAAGAAATCTCCCTGTTTTTGTGTTCTGTTTTGCTTTGTTTGATTTTTGTTTTTCTAATCTGGGAACTAATGTCTCTGGTTACTCCCAGAAAAATTGTAATGTAGTACAAAGTTTATTGGCTAGCAAATAGCAGACATTCACTACAAGTATATGGATTGACTAAAGAAATGATTTTTCACCTACCAAGCTGTGTTAGCCTCCTTAATCACATTCCCATATGTGAAGTGTTTTCCTCCAAGCATTTACCTTTTTCTACTCAAAAAGCTGCTATGGGCCTGAAGAATAAGTGGTATTGTTTTGCAGTTAAGAGCAAAAACTTTGCGGCCAGACATACCAACATGTGAATTCTGGTTCTGCAGATAACAAGATGGGTGATTTTGAACAAATATGAAGCCTCAGTTTCTTCTTCATTAACATATGTTCATCAACAAAACTTGAAGGCAACCTATGGAACAGAAGAAGACTTTTGCAAATGACTTACGCGATGAAGGGTTAGTATCCAAAATATATAAAGAACTTATACAACTCAACACCCAAAAAACAAATAACCTAATGAAAAAATGGGTAAAAGACATGAACAGACATTTCTCCAAAGAAGACATCCAGATGGCCAATAGACACATGAAAAGATGCTCATCATCATTTACCATCAGGAAAATGCAAATCAGAACCACAATGAGATATCATCGCACACCTGTTGGAATGGCTGAAACAACAGGTGTTGGTGAGGCTGTGGATAAAAAAGGAACCCTCATATACTCTTGGTAGGAATGCAAACTGCTGTCAGCCACTCTGGAAACCAGTATGGAGGTTCCTTAAAAAGTTAATAATAGAAGGCATTTGGCTGGCTCAGTCAGTGGAACATGTGACTTTTGATCTCAGGGTTGTAAGTTCAAGCCCCATTTTGGATATAGACAGTACTTAAAAATAAAATCTTTTTTAAAAAAGTTAAAAATAGAACTACCTTATGGTCCAGGAATCACACTGTGGTGTGATTAAATACTAGGTGTGGGTAAATACTAGATATTTACCCAAAGAATACAAGAACATTAATTCAAAGAGATACATGTACCCAATGCTTATAGCAGCATTATTTACAAAATATAGCCAAGACATGGAAGCAGCCCAAGTGTCCATCGATTGATGAATGGATAAAGAAGATGTGGTATATATATAATGATATGTATAATGGAATATTATTCAACCATCAAAAATAATGAAATTTTGCCATTTTTAACCACTTGGATGGAGCTAGAGTGTCCCCCCCGCCAAGTTTCAGATATTTATTATTCAATGTAAACCCCAACACAATACACCAATATGATTTCATGCATTTAAAGGGGAAATAGTTCCTGAATAAGTGGAAAACTGTGCAGATAGCTTCTGGAAGACCTTCATTCTAAGCAACTTTATAGTGAAACATTTCATTTAGAAGTCTGGACCTCCTTTCTTAAGTTTGCTGTAATCTACATTCACCAAATAGAATTTGTATTGATCATTAGGACCCAGTTTGTTCCAGAATTCTGGATCATTCTTCCTATCCCAACTGATATCTGGATTGAACAATGCCAAGTGCAAGACATACATTGCTGCTCCAGTACCTCCTGCCCCAATAAATAAGAAGAAGGGGCTCAAGCTTGGATGCTCCTTGGTCTGACCAATGATCTGGCGTAACATAGTCACGGCTGAGGCCTCCTGTCCAGAATTAAAAAACCAAGTCTTCAAAGCCTGGAACCAATGGAGCTAGAGTATATTATGCTAAGCAAGATAAGTCAGTCAGAGAAAGATAAGTAGTATGATTTCATATGTGGAATTTAAGAAACAAAACAAACTAGCAAAAACAAACAAACAAACAAACTAGCAAAGGAAAAAAAATGAGAGAGAGAGAGAGAAAGACCAACCAAGAAACAGATTCTTAACTGTGGATAACAAACATGGTCACTAGAGGGGAAGATGGGGGGATGGGTGACACAGGTGATAGGGATTAGGAGTGCACTTGTTGTGATGAGCACAGAGTGATGTAGGGAAGTTTTGAATCACTATATCATATACCTGAAACTAATAGAACATTGTATGTTAAGTGACTGGAGTAATACAAAAACTTAATGGAAAAACAAAACAAAACATGTGTTCAATGAAACCTACCTTACAGATTTATTGGAAGGATTAAATGAAATAAAATAAAATTTTCCAAATTTCAGTCACTTGCAACTTGCCTGCATATTTTTTGCATATTCAAATATCACCCATCATTATTCCCTAATGTTTTCTTTAAATTAACTCATTTTTTTATACAGCTTAATTTTAAAAGATAAACAGACACTTGTTACCTCTCTGGTGATAGAATTTAAGTGTAAAATATAAATGTAATGGGGACTAAACAATATTATTAAGTTCAGCCTGTATATTTTTGCCTGCAAAAGTCTGACCTGAGGTCTGCTGTCTTTGTCCAAAAAAGAGATTATGGTCAAATGTTAAAGGGGGAGGAGGGTTGCCCAGAAAAGACTTGGTTGTTTTGTCAGCTCAGAGGACAGATTTTAGTGACGTTTTATATAATCTTGGCCAGAGATGGGTAAATTGGATTATCTTAAATGCCAAAATGGAAATCTGTTTCATAGCCTGCTCAAGTCCCAGATCGGCTCATTTTCCCTCCTTTGACTTTTTCCTCACTTGTGTTTCTTAAGCACAAAAATAGCACTTCCACATTGTCATAGCTCTGTCCTGTGCCTACGCCCCAAGGGTGACACCTACTTACCATCTTTGTGTTCTTTCCTCTTTCCCACTTTTTCCTCCACCTCCTTCTTGTCATCACTGTGTCCACCAAAAGCTCTCACTTCAAGCTCTGACATCGTCTTCTCCCTCGCTTTTGGGCCTTTCTGAGCATCCCTGGCATGCATGACACTCTGCTTAAAGTTCCAGTTAATATTTAAGTCCATTAAGCTCATTATGTAGTCTTTCTCCTCATGGTGTACTCAAAGAATGCGGCACAGCCAGGATCTCAAAGGCTTTCCCACGGGGAGCTAAGGGAGAAACTCGTGGTGACTATGGACCTTGCAGCCAGCTCCAGGAATTCTGACTGTCCCCAATTAGTTTGTAAAATGTTGGCCATTGTACATTCTGTTTCTTGAGAAAAGTTTTCATAGCCCCGTGCATTTCAACAAAGTTCAAATACCACTTCTTTGAAGATCATGTATCATCACGAACATTGGCTTGATAAGCCAGCACTTGAGGAGGTTCTAAGTGTTTCTCTGCTCCCTACTTGGTTAGTTGGGAGAAGAAGATGTTGTGTGTTTTACACAAAGAACATGTTTTGAGGCCTTCCATCCAAGCACTTCATCCAGGCATAATGGGAACATGGTAGAAATAAATAGCCTATCTCATCATCCACCACGAGTCAGGGAGAGGAGGAAAAGGAACAAGGTTTTTAAAAATGCCTTCAGGGGCACCTGGTGGCTCAGTCAGTTAAGCCTCTGCCTTCAGCCCAGGTCATGATCCTGGGGTCTTGGGATCGAGCCCAGTGTCAGGCTCTCTCCTTAGCAGGAAGCCTGCTTCTCCTTCTCCCTCTGCCCCTCTCCCCACTTGTGCTCTGTCTCTCCCAAATGAATAAATAAAATCTTTAAAAAAATGCCCTCAGACCTCCAGCTATTGACTGGGTCACTCAATCCCAGGAGCCCCTAATAATTTAGCTTGATTTGCCAGTGACACGGAGGACAAGGATTGTATGTCAGAAACCCCCTGGTGCAAATAGCAGCTCCATGTCATGAGTGGGAAGGTGACAGTGGTTATTCACTGCTTCTCTGTTTTCTATTTTCTGTGGCCACTGTTTCTTCTTGGGACTCAATCCCTTCCTCCCTCCTTATGAGACCTTTTCCTGGCCTGACTGCAAGGGCTATCTCTTAGTTATACAATGTGTTCTGATCCATATATTTCTGTGGAGGCTCGCCTGTGAATAGATCCTTTATCCCATTAGGAAGTTTCTGTGCCATCGGAGTTTAGGAAATCTGCTGAGCTCAGATCTCTGTATTTTGCCTCACACACTTCGGGCTCTGTGCAGGAGCAGTCCAGTGTTTTCTCTCCCTTCTTAAAGAGCTCCTCATCCCTCTCCTTCCTCATTATGTAATTTATAGAAAATGATGCTGGGCATGCCCTCCCTACTGCCTGTATCTCCCCCCGTGCACACACACACACTTGCACATGGACACACCAACAACCAGTACTTTGAACATCGAAATTTGTCCAGCAGGGGGCCATTTATCAACCAAATTCTGTCTGGTTTTTGCATGTTTTAAGTTAATGGCAAAGATCATATCTTGAAAGTGTCCTACACATTTGTCTTTCCATCCTACATGCTTCCACTCCAATGGCTTCACCATCTGGCTCAAATTTAGTCCAATGTGATTGGCCCCATCAGGAAATGCTCGGGGAGGAACAAATACTCAGTGGCTCTAAGCAGTATGTGGCATTAATCTTTGGCTGGATCTTGGAGCCACCTTAATGAAAAAACAAAACAAAACAAAACCCTTTCCTTCTCATTTTAATCTCTTTCTATTTCTTTCCTCTTTATGCCTGGTGTTGCTACCTGGAGATTGAGATTCAAAGAAAATCATTCCTGAGGGTTTATGATTTAAAAGTACTTGAGAAAGAAAGGCATAGCACTCTTGTTAACATTTTTATAGCACCTCCAAAGCTTCTGAAGAGCACTGTTGACTACAACAACCCAGGTACCCAGGCATCAGATCCCTCAAAGGAGGGGCTTTGTCCGCTAAAAAAGATGTCTTCACACAAGATCTTTTTCCTCCTCCCTTATCTCCTGGCTCAATTTCCTAAATAATTCTTCACCATGACCTTCTGCTATAGAAAACAGATGAGTTAACTGGGAGTGAATAGTAGTTTAGAACCAGGCTTTTCCCATCACATTAAAGGCAAGCATATTTTCTGGCCTCATGCCCGCCTATCATGTTTATTCCCTTTCTTTACATCAGGAGTGATACCAGAAGGCATTCACTTGGTCATTCACAGACTTTAGCCAAGGAGTGGGCACTGCTTTAGACACAAGATGCCTCTAAGAGCAAGTTGGACAAGGCCTATGATCTCACCTGCTCACATGCTGGGCGAGCTCTGCCTAACCCCATGGAGCTCTCTTCCAGAGGCTCCTGTGGCACATAGGTTGTCAGGTGGTCCTCAACAATCCCATCCTCTGGAACTCATGTCCTCAGCTTGAGGGTGGGTTGGACCTATTAACTCTAGCAGTAGAACATGGCAAAGGTAATGGAATGTCTCTTTGGGGATTATAGTAGAATATACAAGATTTCATCTTGCTGGTATACTGACTCTAGAAATCCCCTCACTGACTTTGAAGAGGTAAGGGCAAAGCCCACGTGGCAAGGAACTGAGGGCCGCTACCAGCCAACAACCAGCAAGCAGCCGTGGGCCTCCGGCCTGCAGCTATAAGGCACTGAATTCTGACAGCAGCTGAGTGAGCTAGGAGGTGCTGTCTTCCCCTCCAGATGAGAATGCAGGCTGCTCAACACTCTGACTCTAGCCTTGTGAGATCCTGAGAAGCCATTCCTAGGCTCCAGATTCACAGAAACCATGAGGTAATACGTGTGTTGTTTTAAGCTGCTAAGTTTGTGGTAACTTGCTAAGTAGCAAACTCATAGAGAGACCCCGAGGACAAGAGGAGCTACCTGGCCCAGCATGGTCCCACAGCCTCCTAGAGCTGGTTAGGCTGGCATCCTCTATTCATCTCACATACATCCCTTAGGATCCTTGGATTGCAGAGTTGTAACCCTTCCACATAACTTCCCTCAGCTGGGTAAATGTGTTTACAACCTCCCCCCACTCCTTGAACTCCTTAAAATCAGAAAAATGTTGGAGCAGAGTTGTTTGCAGCAACACCATAATGGAAACATTCCTGAAAAACTCTGTGAGTTGAGAGCACTATGTCACCAAAGTGATTTAAGACAGGTCCTCTCCCATTCCCACCCTCTCACTCCCAAGTATCTTTCCGGACTCCATATTCTCACCGTTGGAGGACTTGTCTCAAGGCAATCCATTTAATTACATTTAGTAACTTTCCATTCCTTCATTCATTAAGCTCAACAGATTTCATGTCCTCATCTGTAAAATAAGTGTCATAATATGAAAGGAAAAGAGTTAATTTATATAATAATTTCCTGGCACCTTGTAAATATTATATACACATACATTATGATGATGATGCTATTATTATGGATGTAGTTTGTAGTGCTATTTATTATTATAGCCAGGCGAATAGAGATGTGCAGAAGACAGGACCCTGCACCTATAACTGGTTCCTTAACTGTCTGGTAGTGAGCTAAGTTCTGGAAAGAGAGATGAACAGGACAGGAAGTTTTACAAAGTGAAGGCCTGAAATTAGCAATACAATTTCCAAAACCACATAACACATCCTGGAAAAATCACTTTGTAGGAGGGGTGGAGCCTACAGGTGGGAATTATAAAAAAAAATGCATCTGATAGCTTCCTATGTCCTCTTGGAATCTTAGAAGTCTGTCAGTGCTGAAAGAGAGGAGACAGATGAAGAAAATTTCATCTATATTATCATTTTCACAGAATCAGTGCTGCTAATGCAAAAAAAAAAAAAGAAAGAAAGAAAGAAAGAAAGAAAGAAGAAAGAAAGAAAGAAAGAAAGAAAGAAAGAAAGAAAGAAAGAAAGAAAGAAAATTACATCGAAAATACCAGACCTGTGGGATTATTACTCACAGCAAATTATATACATGGGGAACACAGGGTACAATAAGTACTTATTTATAACTTCAATAAAAGAATAAGTACCAGAAATGTTAGAGTTGCTTGGTTTTGCTTTAGGAAAGCTAGTGGGGAATCTAGGGGTAAACAGCCTTCAGGAGTGGGCAGGAGCCCAGTACTGGAACTACAGTCTGTCCCTGTTCTCTGGGAACATAGTTCCTTTTTGTGAATGGAATAGGAACATGATGAAGCAAAGGGGAAGTGAGCTGCCCTGCCCTGCATGGGACCATTGAGGTTCAAAAATGAATCTCTGGGTGGGGTGGGGGATTGGAAGGGTGGCTCAAGACGTGGCCTCCAAACAAGATTTTCAGACATTAATCTGTGTTTCCTTGGGCTTTCTTGGTCAAGGTATTATCCAGGATAAGAATAAAAATGTGACTATATCCTGATGAGATCATGTCATGTTGTAATTGGTTGCTGGAGAGTGTGTCTCAATCTGTGGTTGAACTTTGTATTCTCTCTTTTTACCTCTGTTCCTAGCATGGTGTCTACACATAGCAAAATAGTCTATATTTACAAATAATGAGTCACTGAATTAAGAGAACTAAACAGGAATGGTTAAATATTCAAAAGAGGGATAAAACAACTCATTACACAATAGTTCCCATTCCCATTTGTGGGCTCCCCCACTGAGGGTACATTTTGACCAGTTTAGATACAATGCTGATAGGGATAGAATTTCAATCTAGAAGTCAGAGACTTTGTTCAACTATTGTGTCTGTAGCAATAACCAGTTTCTTGAGACCTTTTCTAGATCTGTCCCTAACTACTCCATACAACTAGTGCTTTGTTTTTCTGGCACAGAAAGGATGAAAAAGAATTCTCCAATGCTTTTCTCCTAAACTGTGACTCTGCCACGCTTTATAAATGTCTGTGTATGGAGTAAAACCAGATATTTTGACTTCCTCTCCTGGTCAGTCACAAGATGCCTGAATTTTCACCATTGGGATTCTTTACAGCTTGAGGTTTTGTTATGAAAGTGTCTGTCACCACAGTTTAATGTGCCAGATGGACTGTGCTGAAGCCTGCCCAGATGGTGAAACATTATACCTGGGTGCATCTCTGAGGGTGTTTCTGGAAGAGATTAGCATTTGAATTGGTAGACTGAGCAAAGAGAGCCCTCACCAATGTGGGCAGACCTCATCCAAACTGTTGAGGTCCTGAATAGAACAAAATGGTGGAGGAAGGGTAAATTTGCTCATTTTGCTTGAGTTGAGATGTTCATCTTCTTCTGCCCCCAGGCATTAGTGTTCTTGGTTCCCCCAGAGTGCAGGCCTTCAGACTCTGTCTGGGATTTATGTCATCAGCCCCTTAAATCTCAGGCCTTTGGGTTTGGACTGAATGACACCACTGGCAATTCTGGTTCTCCAGTTTGCAGATGGCACATCATGCATATTGTACATCTCCATAGTGCATGAGCTAATCTCCATAACAAATTTTCTCTTGTGTATCTATATCTATCTAACTCCCATTGGTTCTGTTTCTCTGGAGAACCCTAACTAATACATACTTCTTCATAGACCAGCTAGTGAACACATAGCTTTGCTATTTGAATTTGCTTTGCTGTTTATTTCTTGGAGTGAGAGAAACATGAAAATTGGGGTGTCACAATGAGGTAGGGTTTGTAATGATTAAAAAGAGGGACTTGTGATAGAATCTAAGCCCCTCCAAGATTTACTATCTTGAATAGGGTAAACTTTCTAAGTCTCTTCTTACTCTAAAATGACAATACAACTACTTAATTGATATCCTATAATTCAGTGAGATGATTTGTGTGAAAATGGCATAGAAGTAAAGCAATCAGTAATTATTAACTATTCCTGTTGTGTTTTGATTGGGATGCAGGAAAAGGAAAGAGGAGGAGGGGTCAGGAACTCAGGTGCCATCAGACATTATATGGAAGAGGGAAGGAGTGTAGGAGGGATTGTTTTTAAAATGGTGATATGATGGTGGAGAACTACATATTTCTCTAAACAAATCATCTCACAAAAAGGCCAATTCTAAGTGTTTACATCTTGTGCTAATGCATTCTGTAAGAACATCATACCTGTTCCTCATCAAACCCCTGGGATTCAGATGCTTTTGATATATTTTTTTCCAGTAAAGTGTGATAGGCAGAATAATGGCCCACAAAAGTTATACATGTCCTAATTTCTGGAATTTGTAAGTGTATTACCTTACATTGGAGAAGGGACTTTGCAGATAATGAAGACGATGAGCCTTGATACAGGGAAATTATTCTGATTTATCTGAGTAACACCCATCTATCCATACAAGTCTTTAAAAGCAGAAGAGGAAGGCAGAAGAGTCAGTCAGAGAGATGCGCAGAATAAGAAAGAGGAGAGATTCATTGCCTGAGAGGCGCTCAACTTTCTATTGCTGGCTTGAAGATGGAAGAAGGAGGCCATGAGCCAAGGAGTACAGCCTGCCTCTACAACCTAGGTGAGGCCTCAGCTGACAGCCAGTGAATAAGTGGGGATGTGAGTCCTACAACCAAAAGGAACTACATTCTGCCAACAACCTGTATGATCAAGGAAATGAACTGTCCCCTAGAGCCTCCAGAAAGAAATGAGAGCTTGTTGACACCTTGATTTCAGGCCCAGTGGTACCTATGCTGGACTTCTGACATGGAAAAATGTAAGATAATAAATTTTGTTGTTTAAGTCACTAATTTGTTTTGGTAGCAATATAAAACTGACACACAAAATTAAAGACAGAAGCTTCATTTAATTCCATTAATTCATTTATTTGCATATTTACACATTTTCAAGCCCTCATTGAGCAGCTATAGCAAACAAGGCATTGAGCCAGTTGCTGGTAATAAAAGCATGAGTAATACCCAGTCCCGACTCTCACCATATTTAGAAAGTCAGTGGAAGAACCAGAAAAAGGTTTCAGACTTCCTAAACAACTTGTTCTGCCTTAATTCTCTGAACTACTCAACCTCTCCTCTTGCCTACAATTTCAAAACAATTAGTCACAGTGAGGGTGTGTTATGTTTTGCAAACTCATTGGCATGAATGTAGTATAGGCAAGTTCAAGAAAAACTAATGGATTTTTCCCCCTTGGTCTATGTCCAGTGAGATCATGGCCTTGGTGTCCTTAGTTGCAGGGCTCTGACCCCTTGATAAACACCCACATCACAAGGCTGCTACCCAGTAGCACAGTGACATCTTCCCTACTCAGAAGAGTTTCCTACAGAGGATTGCTTAGCCCAGGGCTTTCCAAAGCACTGGTGTACCTAAAAATCATCTGGAAGGCTTATTAAAACACAGATTCCTGGGCCCTAATGCCAGATAGTCCCATTTAGTTGATTTGGGCTGGGGCCTGAGAATCTGAGTTTCTAATAATTGCCCAAATGATGCTGCCTGTCCACTGGGCACACTCTGATCTTCGGTGGATTACTCCTTATTTATGGAGAAATATGGCGGCTGGTGCCAGGAGGGTCAGAAGCAAAAAACCTCAAAAACATGTAGCATATCTGCCAATTGGCACCATACTTTTGAATACTTGCACCCTGACTATCCTCCACCCTGTTCCCCTCTGTTTTTGTTCCCATACAGGATTTCCCTGTCCTCCTGTAGAAATCTGGGATGCCCTGCAACTTGCCAAAAATTCAGACCACTGAGAAGGAAGGGAGAGGAAGGGACGATGAGTGGTGTTTCCCTAACCCGTAGGTCCAGACAAAGGGGCATGGTGCCCTTGCCATCATAACTAGCATCCTCACTGATAAGGTGAAAACAAAACAAAACAATGTTGAAATCTCTGATTGGGCAATTTGGCATAAAAACAGAGCATGTGTCCCACTGAGGGGTAAGCAAATACACAATGTGCTCTGTGGACACTGAGGGCATCACATGATACTGCTGCCTCTTCCATCCCCATCCTCTACCATCCCCTCACCAGATGCTGCTGTCCTTTTTTCCCCTCCCTGCCATCCTTCCATGAACTTTTTAAAGCCAAAGTATACAACAGGATGAACTGACACGCCACTGCTAATGACTTACTGCGGAGTCCTCTGGCATTGGCTTCTACAGATCTTTGGTGTGAGCTGTGAAATTGCCATAAATGTCAACATGGTGATTCCAGGCAATAATCTTGAGCTCCTAAATTGAGTACTTGTATCCATCACTTCACTCTGATTGGCTTATAAGTGCTGTAAATTATAACTGTTATAAATCAAAACTCTGTCAAATACTGCTTGCTTGATTAAAAAGAAAAATATCATCCTTGTTGTCAAAATTGGTTTTTGCTTAAGTCCTCTTTCTAAACAAAAGAGCTTTCTAGAGCTTTAGGAAGATGGTGTATCTCCAGATGACTGTGGTAAAATTATTTCCTTTGTGCCAAGTCTCTGCAAGATGATAAAGACTTGTTTGGCATGTGAACTTTTCCATATTTATAAATATCTTTTCTTTAAATGAGAGTAAAAGACAATTATTGCTTTTATTTGCTAAATTATTTTATTTTGCTCTAAAGTTCTAAAATAAAGAGGTACTTTTCCCCTTTCAGGTCTATGGCCTCCATGAATCCATAGCCATCCTTGGGCCATAGGTTGAGAAAATCTGCCTGAAACACCACTGATTTTTTTAAGTTAATTAATTAATTAATTTAGTAATCTCTACACTCAATGTGGGGCTCAAACTCACAACCCCAAGATCAAGGTCACATGCTCTTCCAGCTGAGCCAGCCAGGTGTAAAGCACCCGACTTTCATGTCTCCTTTCCCTCTAAGCTTCTTTCCAACAACTCTAAATTTTAATGAATTCAAGAAGAGGATTTCGTGAATCAGCCAGCCTGTAACAAATGGAGGCCACTGTCTTCTTGTGGGGAGCATTTCAAAGCTTCCAAGAGACTTCCACAAAGTATAAGGGTCAAAGTCACTGACCCTCATGAAGTTTTAATTATTCAGGCAACAAACTGATCCAATGTCTTTAAAACTTTTCTAAACAACATTGAAATATATATACTAAATGTGAAAAAAAGAAATTCATTCTCTCTGCCCACAAGTTCCACTCTTGTGCCCAGAGGGGAATCTCTGTTGACAATTAATTTATGTGATACATACTTTATAATTCTCTGATCTTCATATGCCAGTGGGAACATGGATGTATTATGATACTTAGCAATAACTGGGGAAAAAAGAAAGTACTCAATTAGTTTCAGCAAGTTTAGTATTTGATGGTTCAGGCCATCCAAGAGAGATTAGCTATATTTTCTATATTTCTACATTTTCTCTCACTTGCAAAAACTCCCAGGGAGGTTTTCTTAAACCTACCTTGGGTCAGATGCAACTCTTGGTCCAGTCAGCTGCCTGGGTATAGTGTTGGATCAAGTTAATTCACGGATACTTGTGCTACAACTATGTAAATATGTACATATGTGGGTTGAGCAATTTTGTTCTTCAGGAAGAACCAAGCAGATACCTCCGCCAACCAACATTTAGAAGGCTGGTAGTGCTTTGTCCTTAGCCTAAAACAGAATGGAGAGCTCTACGGGAAATGAAAGAATTTTCTTTTTTTTTTTAATTGTATTTATTTATTCATGAGAGACACATACACACACACACACACACACACACAGAGAGAGAGAGAGAGAGAGAGAGAGAGAGAGAGAACGGCAGAGGCACAGGCAGAGGAAGAGGCAGGTTCCATGCAGGGAGACTGATGTGGGACTTGATCCCGGGACTCCAGGATCAGGCCCTGGGCTGAAGGCCGCGCTAAACTGCTGAGCCACCGGGTTGCCCAGAATTTTCTTTTTGTGATGAACAAGGACTCGTTCTTTTTTAAAATATTTTTTTCTGAATAAAAAGCAATGCACAAGAAACAGAATTGAGGAAAATTTTCAAGTGCAATAAGCGGTAAAATATCTCCCATCTCTTCAAGATAAGCTCTGCCAACTATATGGGCTATATTTTCTTCCTTTTTTTAAGATTTTATTTTATTTATTCATTAGAGGCACACAGAGAGAGAGACAAGCAGGGGGCAAAACAGGCTCCATGCAGGGAGCCCGATGTGGGACTTGATCCTGGGTCTCCAGGATCAGGCCCGGGCGGAAGGCAGCACTAAACCGCCGGGCCACCGGGGCTGCCCTATTTTTTCTTCTTGTCTTTATTCTTTGACTATTTGGGTTTAAATGTTTAAGCTAAAGATAGTTATCCTTGACTACCTGTTAGAATCACCTGGGGAACTTCTAAAACCACTCATGCCTAGCTCCCATCACAGAGATTCTGGCACAATTGATTTGGGATGTGCCCTCATTGCAGTTTTGTGAAACCTCTTCAGGTGGTTTTTTACATCCAACCAAAGTTGAGAGCCACTGACAGGCTATCCTGCTACTCTTTTTACTTACACAAGTAGTGCATAAGTACATTCTTGTTACTTGCTTTTTCAAACATAGTTCTTGATGTTTAAAACAATTTTCAAAGTACATGGAATAGGGGTTCTTTTTTTTTTAAGATTTATTTATTTATGATAGAGAGAGAGATTGGTAGAGACACGGGAGCCCAACACGGGACTCAATCCCGGGACTCCAGGATCGCGTCCTGGGCCAAAGGCAGGCGCCAAACCGCTGAGCCACTCAGGGATTCCCCTGGAATAGGGATTCTTAAACTCTGACATGCAGCAGATTAGATTAATATACCTGGGAGTATATTCAACATGCGATTTCAATGCTTGATCAGATTCATTAAGTATGAGGTGGGATCCAGGAAGGGTTTGGGTTTTTTTTTTCTTGTTGTTGTTCTATTTTGTTTTGTTTTACAAGCTTTTCCTTTTCTCTTTTATGAAAGTCTTTAATTTGAAATAAGTTTTGTTTGTTTGTTTGTTTAAGTCATCACTATACCCAGTGTAGAACTCGAACTCACAATCCCAAGATCAGAGTTGCATGCTCTTCCACCTTAGCCAGTCAGGCGCTCCCTGAAATAAGTCTATATTTCCATAAGAGTTGCAGAGAATTCCCATACTATATCCTTCATCTGGCTTCAAACATCTTACATAATCATGGTACACTTAATCAAAACTAAGAAATGAACATTAGTGCAATTAATTAAATTCTAGACCGTATTTGGATTTTACCTTTGTTACACTAATTCACTTTTCTGTTCCAAGACCCAGCCTAGGCTAGCATGTTACATTGAGTGGCCGTGTCTCCTCCATCTCCTTCAATTTGGAATAGTACTTTGGTCTTTTGTTATCACTCACGACTTGACTCATTTGAAGAGTATTAACTAGTTATCCCCCGGGATCCCTGGGTGGCTCAGCGGTTTAGCGTCTGCCTTTGGTCCAGGGCGTGATCCTGGAGTCCCACGTTGGGCTCCCGCATGGGCCTGCTTCTCCCTCCTCCTGTGTCTCTGCCTCTCTCTCTCTCTCTCTCTATCATAAATAAATAAATCTTAAAAAAAAAAAACAAACTAGTTATCCCCCAACTAGTTTTGCTATGGAATTTAAAAAGAAATTTTCTTTTACCTTTAGTTTCAAATTTTAGTACCCTCCTTTGAGGTGACCACTGAGAACTCTTCTCTAACCTTCCAGAGTTTTTCTTATTAAAAAAAAAAATACATAAAAAATAAAAAATAAAAAATAAAAAAATACATACCAACATGTACACTTATGTAACAATATAAATATTGTTGGGCACCTTGCTTTTAGTCATGTAACAATTTGATTTAGTGATTTTTTATGATAAGATGTAGAATATCTAATTTAGCATTTATACACCTTGGGAAGCATAAAGTATGTTCTCAATAGAGAGAACATACTTCCGTAATTGACGTTCAAGGCAACAGAACCAAACTGCTAGGGGATGATAATGCAAAGAAAACATTTTTCTGATTTTGTTTCAAAATCAAGATGTGGAAATGAATAGATGGGAGGCACATAGTAAATGGACATACTAATTGTCTTCTAAACTTAACTGTTTGAACGTATTTTTAATGCAAATAACAGCAGAAACAAGGCTAGAAACGAAGTCTTGTTGCACTGGGTACTGAGAGGAACTGAGAGATAGAAATCCTTTGTTAGTCTTTGAAACTGTTTCTGGACAAGTTATTCAAATTCCTGTTGCTCCCTTTCTTTCATGCAGTTAGTCGAATTAACTGCACAACACTCTTGAAAGAAAAGGTTTCTAAATTTTATTTATACGAAGTCTTTGAATACACATGGATATGAACTTGCAAAAGCTTCATCCACTGAGAACAGAGGAAATCGCATGTTGGTGTGTGCTGGTATGGAAGCAGAAATAGATGTGGTCTCCAAAAGAAGACAAAACTACATTGTGGTCATAAATGGTTATGATTCTAAAACAAATGAATTTTTTTGCAATTCTGTCTTGCTGACTTTGGAAAGCTTGTTTCCCTGGAGCATTTGATATTTGAAGACAGGTGTGATACATAAAATAAGGTCCGTTCCTAGTGGGTGAATGGAACAGCCTTACCCATCGCCAGAGAAGTTGTCTGATCAGATATTAAGCTGAACAACTAAGGCAAAGAGAGCTCCACTGTGCTAACTCATGGCATTCCGAGTTCTCATTCTGACCTTGAAAATATATATATACATATAATTCATTTAAAGAACAAAAAGCTTTATTTTAAAAAAGGGGGTGGGTGGGTTCTTGGGATGCCTGAGTAGTTCAATCTTTTAAGCATCTGCCTTCAGCTGAGGTCATATTCCCAGCGGCCTGGGATGGAGCCCCACATCCATCTCTGTGCTCAGCACAGAGTCTGCTTGTCTCTCTCCCCTGCCCCTCCCCCAACTTGTGCTTGCTCTCCCTCTCTCTCAAATAAATAAATAAAATCATTAAAAAATAAAATTACAATTTTTTATTTTTATTTGTTTTTTAAAAAACAGATTTTATTTATTTATTCATGAGACATAGAGAGAGAGGCAGAGACAGAAGTAGGCTCCCTGCAAGGAGCCCAATGCGGGACTGGATTCCAGGACCTCAGGATCACAATCTGAGCTGAAGGCAGATGCTCAACCACTAAGCTACGCAGGTGCCCAAAATTAAAACAATTTTTTAAAAGATTCTATTTATTTATTCATAGAGACAGAGAGAGAGAGAGAGAGAGAGAGAGAGAGGCAGAGACATAGGCAGAGGGAGAAGCTGGTTCCATGCAGGGAGCCCGACATGGGACTGGATCCCGGGTCTCCAGGATCACACCCCAGGCTGCAGGCGGCGCTAAACCACTGCACCACCAGGGCTGCCCAAAATTTTTTTAAAAAGGGTCTTGGTCTGGGCTCAATCACATTGGTTCCTTATTATACAACATGGTGGTCCTATGGGATCAAGTTAATAGATTTGATTTTTAAATGGCTTTAGTCAGCTTTCTCTCTTTTTTTTCCCAGTTAACACAGAGTGTATTATTCGTTTCAGAGGTGGAGTTCGGTGATTCATCAGTTGTATATAACACCCAGTGCTCATTACATCACATGCCCTCCTTAATGTCCATCATGCAGTTACCCCATCTCTCCACCTGCCTCCCCTCCAGCAACCCTGTTTGTTTCCTGTGATCTACTCAGTTTTCTCTATGGAAATATTACATTCATAATATTTTACCTGCATGTACATTAACCTACAGAGGTCAAGTGTCTTTGATTTGAGAGTGTTTTTTTTCTCCGATAATATGAGATTGACAAGAGGATGGCTCTCACTATCATAGAGAGCTAATTACAAATATAGCTCTGCACCATCCACATAGTCACATATAACACATATTCTTAATCATTTGTAGTAGTATTCATTTTATTAATTCCTAGAACAAATTTTTGGCATGTCCTAGAAGCCTCCTGGGAAACCCCCCAAATAGACAAAATAACATCTTTATTCAAGACCCAAAGTGATGAGCCCAGACCAAGACCTATTTTTTTAAATAAAACATTGTATTCCTTAAATAATAATATAGATCTGTTCCAAGGTCAGAATATGAGAACTCGGAATGCCATGAGTTAGCACAGTGGAGTTGTCTCTGCCCCAAAAGACAAAAACAAAAAACAAAAAAACAAAACAAAACAAAACAAAAAAACCCTTAGACAAAATAATACCTTAACATTTTCTTTATGTAATATTTAGAGTCAAAATTTGGGAAAATCAACATCAAAAATAATCATCAAAAAACATTATGTAGCATTAGCATGTAAGTTATAGCTGTCCAAAGATGAAAAAATTATTAAAGTTTTAGCCATACAAATCATCAGAAAGAACAATTAAATCACATCAGTACGTAAAAATTGACAGACTTTTAACTTTTTTTTTTTAGAAATAAGAGTTTGTAGTCAAAAAGTGAATCAAGAAAAAAAAAGTGAATCAAGAAGTCAGCACAAAACCATAAAGATTTAGGAGCCTCTCTGGAAGTTCTCTCACTATAAGAAAGATCCGTCCTCCATAAAAGCCACAAAATAAGACATATAGTTTTTTTTTTTTAAGGACAGACTTAATATTCAAGGACCATTTCCCCCTCAATTATTTTTTTCTCTTTATTATTCATAAAGTTCTCATTTCTCACATTTCTAGTATAATGCTCCACATTTAAACATACACAAATACATATAAACAAGATGAAGGTTTTAAACCTTAATTTTGCTGTTCAGATATATTAACTGTGCCACTGATTTATTTAAGACTGTGAATGTATGACACCATGTTTGTCATTTTTTAAATTTAAATTTTAGTTATCATATAGTGCAATATTGGTCTATATTATATATTATAGTCTATATTATATATATTAGAGTAGAAGTCAGCGATTCATCACTTACATAGAACACGTAGTGCTCATCACAAGTGCCTTCTTAATACCCATCCCCCCATCTACCCCATTACCCCCACCTCCCACCATTAACTCTCAATTTGTTTTCTGTCATCAAGAGTCTCTTATGGTGGCACCTGAGTGGCTCAGTGGTTGAGCGTATGCCTTTGGCTCGAGTCCTGGGATTGAGTTCCGCAACAGGCTCCCTGCTCAGAGGGAGCCTGCTTCTCCTCTGCCTATGTCTCTGCCTCTCTCTCTCTGTCTCTCATGAATAAATAAAATATTTTAAAAAGAAAAATAAAAGAGTCTTTTATGGCTTGTTTCCTTCTCTCCTTTCTTCTTGTCCTCCTTTCCATATGTTCATCTATTTTGTTTTTTAAATTCTGCATATGAATGAAATCATATGGTATTTGTCTCTCTTACTGACTTATCTCACTGAGCATTATACTCCCTAGCTCCATCCATATCATTGCAAATGGCAAGATTTCTTTTTTTTAGGGCTGAGTGTATATTCTGTTGTGTATCTACACCACATCTTCTTTAACCATTCATTAGTCAATGGATATTTGGGCTATTGTTGATAGTGCTGCTATAAACACTGGAGTGCATGTAGCCCTTCGAATCTCTCTTTTTGTATCTTTGGTTTGTCATCTTAATCACACCTTTACCAAGACCAAATATGTATTAATTATTTTTATAGCTTTTGTAATTTCTGGCTTTATAAATTTTAATCTCTTCAGAAGTGTCCAAAGATTTCAGATAACTGAACTATATCCATCAGTTAATTTAATAATAGTCCAAGCCTAAGGATCTTGGAAATAATATTTAAGTTGGAACAATGTAGAGTAATACAATTGCTATTGGTATTAACATTTAGACAGATATTTAAAAGTTTTCAGTAAGTGAAATATTAAGTCAAAATAATTTGCACTATTGACTGATGATACAATCGTTTTATGTATTTATTTGAGAGAGAGTGAGAGCGCGGGAGGGAGTGGGGGGGTGGCAATTCTGAACAAAGCTGCTATATACAACCATGTGCAAGTATCTGTATGGACATGTTTTTGACTCCTTGGGGTAAATACCAAGGAACATGATTGCTGTATCATAGGAAAAGAGTACATTTAGTTTTGTAAGAAATGACTTGTCTTCCAAAGACAGTAAATAAATGAAAGTATTCTTATTTCATTTTGCACTCCTACCAGCAAACAAATGACAGTTCCTATTTCTCCACATTCTCAACAGTGTTTGGTCTTGTCAGTGTCTTCAATTTTACTCTACTTCGATTTTACGTTACTAGTTATGTAATGAAAAGATTACATAATGCTTTCAAGGTTAATCCATGTTGTAGGATGTATCAGTATATTGTTCATTTTTATTCCTGAATAATTCATTTAGAGCCAGAGAGAGAGGTCGAGCAAGGGGAGGGGCAGAGGGAGAGAGAGATGCCTTGGGTGGGTATGCAATATTTTGTTTAGTCACATATCAACTGATAGACATTTGGGTTGCTTCCGTTCTTTTTTACTATTATAAATAATGTTGCAGTGAACATTCATGTACACTTTTTTAAAAAAGATTTTATTTATTTATTTATTTATTTATTTATTTATTTATTTATTCATGAGAGACACAGAAAGAGAAGCAGAGACATAGGCAGAGTTCAGAGAAGCAGGCTCCCTGCAGTGACCCTGATGCAAGACTCAGTCCCAGGACCCCAGGATCACAACCTGAGCCAAAGGCTCAACCACTGAGCCACCCATATGTCTCTCATATACAAGTTTTTGTGTGGACACAGCTTTTTACTTCTCTTGGGCATATCCCTAGGAGTAGAATTTCTGTGTCATAACATAACTCTATGTTTAACTATTTGTGGAAGTGCCAAGTTGTTTCCAAAGTGGCTGCACCATTTTACATTCAATGTAGTCAAAGAAATAGACAATCGAGTAAGTCAGTAATCAATGTAGTGGAGAAAAAACATAAAGAAGCATGGAAAGCTAGATTAGGATCGGATGTAGTTGAAATGAGGAGGCCATTTCACATCTTAGTAAAAAAAATGAGACTGAGAGTTCTATCATCATGAAGGCACCTATATTCACAGAGGTTAGACATCATGCCCAAGATTACATGGCAGGTAAATGGTAGCTGGAATTTCTATTCAGATTGACTCTAACTTCAAGGCTCAAGCCTTTTCACCACACCACATTCTCATAAGTGCTCATTTTTCTAGAGTAAGAACTTATTCCTTAAAATGTTAGCATAATACATTTGGGGCAAAACTGACAGTTAATGCATGGAGCTCAGTTTCTTAAGAAAGAGTCTCAGCAGGAAATATGAACACACTCAAAAAGAGTATGTTCTCTGACCTAATTTATGCCTGAATAAAGGCATAAAATTTATGCCTGAAGATCATAAATACTATGTGACCTAGAAAAATTTCTTTCCTACTTTCTCCAAGAGCCTCTTCTGAGGTACAATTTGCATATAACTATTGAGGAGTTCCTACACTGTTAGATTTCCAGTTAAAAAATAAAAACCTCCTCACTTTAATAACACATCAACATGTGGCCAGATTTAATATTTGGAATCCTGCCCTGGCTTCTGGCCCACAGAGTTGAGAGGGCTGACAGATCTGAATTTTGCAGGGCAGGAGGCTAGCAGGCTGGAGACCCAGGGAAGAGTTGATATTGCAGTCTTGAGTTGAGAGGCAGTGTGGAAGCAGAATTCTTTCTTAGTTCTTTTTTTTTTTTTCTTAAGGCCTTCAACTGATTGGATAAGGCCCACTTTCATCATGGAATGGAGGGTAATCTGCTTTATTCACAGTCTACTGATGTAAATGCTAATCACATTCAAAAATGCCCTTCCAGGGAAGGGAGAAGAAATGGGTAAGAAATATCAGAAAGGGAGACAGAACATGAAGACTCCTAACTTTGGGAAATGAACTAGGGGTGGTGGAAGGGGAGGAGGGCGGGGGGTGGGGGTGAATGGGTGACGGGCACTGAGGGGGGCACTTGACGGGATGAGCACTGGGTGTTATTCTGTATGTTGACAAATTGAACACCAATAAAAAATAAATTATAAAAAAAAATGCCCTTCCAGCAACATTTAGATGGACATTTGACTTAACGCCTGGGCACCATAGCTGAGCCATGCGGACACATAAAGTTAACCATCACATTCCTTTACCCCAGGAGACCATCCTGAGTCCACCTGGGGTATACCCACTGCAGTTTGGAAATTTTTCTGGGTTGGCTGAGCAGGGCTTTCACAATTCAGAAATCCATGGGTATTCTCACTAACCTAAGACCAGCAAGTGGGGGAAACAATTATTTTCTGAGCACCTATTCAATGCCCTAAGACTATAGTTGTGAATGAAACAGATGATGTCTTACAGAACTTACTTTGCAGCAGGCAAAATTAAAAAAAAAAAATTACCTACACAACACAAAGTCGTCTATGTGCCATGGGAAAGGAAGAAATGAATCAGAAAAGAGGGTGGCATTTGAGCTAGGTCTTAAAGAACAGATACGCTTTCAACAAATGAAAATGAGGAAGAGGTTGTGGGAAGTACAAACTGCATACTTAATAAATGCTGTTGAATTACTCTTTAGGAAACAATAGCAACAAAAAGTCTCCTCTGTTTTTGCAATTAATTTTAAGATTTTATTTATTTATTTGACAGAGAGAGTCTGTGCAAAAGCATAGAGGGAAAAGGGAGAAGCAGATCCCTGCTCAGCAGGGAGCCTGACATAGGGCTTGATCCCAGGACCCCGGGATCATGACCTGAGTCGAAGGCAATCACTTAACCACCTGAGCCATCCAGGCGCCCCATGTTTCTGCAATGAGTTCTTCAGAATCACCATACATGATCATTCCCACCTTTTATTCTGAGCCAACGTAGGAATCACAACTGGTACACCCTAGATTAAAAGTATGAAATTATTCCATATTCTGGAAATTGTGGTCGCATGAATATGAGTACTTTTTCCGTATCTAGAATTTTCCAAATGAGCTGGTATCTCAAACAGTTAACAAGCAGATGTTTTAAAGCTCTTGTCTCCCCCTTCTTCAAGATATGCTGTGTCCACACAACCTGTCCACCCACCCGATCCCCAAATCCTTTCAACAAATAAATGCTCTTCTGCTTCCACACAAAAATCCTATCACTGCCCTGAGCAACTTTTTCTCTATCAGTTTCTCAGAATAGCTGGTTACTAAATAACTCTTGACTTCTTTTTTTTTTAAGTTTTTATTTTTAAATTTTTATTTAAATTCAATAATTAACATATCATGTATTATTGGTTTCAGAGGTAGAGGTCAATGATTCATCAGTGTTAGATAACACCCAGTGCTCATCACATCATGTGCCCTCCTTAATGCCCGTCACTCAGTCACCCCATCCCCTCACCCTCTTCCCCTCCAGCAACCTTCAGTTTGTTTCCTATGATTATGAATCTCTTATGGTTTGTCTCCCTCTCTGATTTCATCTGGCTTTATTTTTTCCTCTCTCCCCCCATGATTACTTCTTATGGGTTTGGGTTGGGAATTATCTAAGAAAAAAAAAAAAAAGAAAATCCAACAGAGGCAAAATCAGGCCGATAGCCAGAAGCAGGCAGACAGGACAAGTTAAGTACTGAGGACTTGAGTATTACAAGTAGTTGTACATTAAGCGATTGTAACCCAGACAGACGGTATGCAGCCAAGCATCTGGTTTGAGTTCCATAGCAGTTTGCCTTTAGTCAGAAATAGATGTGATGTTTGCCCAATAACTTTCCCCGAGAGATGAATGTGGCATGCTTCACATGGAAGGAGGAAATACCAAGCCATCTCAACACAATGTATTTTCATCATATAAGACTATTTAAGCACTGTGTCTAGTATTTTTGAGCTTAATATCCAAACAACATGAAAAATGAGAGCCTTTTTACATTTTTCCTAGGACATCAGCAACTCTTGCCTCAAATCATCTTTAAAATGATTTATGCAAGTGACAGACGTTTGCCATCGTCCACATTACCTCACTGAAACCAGATATTATCAGTCAAGGTCAGATCAGCCTGTCCTGGATGCTGCAATGGTCAGCTCACCAAATGACAAAATGTTAGATGAAAAAGGGACAATACTGAGATGGGTGCCAGAGAGTCCAGCTCTTAGTTCCAGGGTGCTTGGCATTTTTGCCTCTGCTATGCTGGCTTATCCCTCTCACCTCCATGCTCTTCTGTAACTAAACACCCTGTAAGCCCATTAAAACAGCTTTGAAATATCTGACCTGTTTGCTAGCACCTTCTTTTGTGGACACCTTGCTTTTTTCTTATGAGTCCACCTTGTCCTGCAGATTTTCTCCCTTGGTGGAAGTTTTCAGAAGTCATTAATAAACCCCAAGAGCAAGAACGTCCAGTGTTTGGACCATTTCCTGAAGCTAAAGATTTTAGGACCTCTGTGTTTGGTCACCATTGTATCTAACTGCCAGGTGGGCTTCCTGACACATCAGAAACACTTAGTAACATTTGTTGAGTCAATAAATATATCATAAACGATGTGTGTGTATTTAATCTAGGCTGCTGAGGATGGCAGCTTTTACAAAGTAAGGATTTCCCTCCCAACACACGTATTCTTTACTCCACTTCTCTAAGAGGGTAATGATTTTGATTAAAACCTTTTTACCCCTTTTGGAAAGATAAATAGTAAACATAAAGACTATTATGTTTCTCTATTTCCTAAAATAGCAGAGCAGCTCAGAGAACAAAATTTTTTCTTTCTAGGTTTCTTCTTTCCACTTAGAGATACATGTATCCCAGGCAGTAAGAGAAAATGGTTCCTTTTTTGGCCATCCTAGAGTTGCTTTCTCTTGTGGCTGTGTAGAAAAAAAGAAGCATAGGCATCAATATTTTCTGCACTAGACCCTAGACTCTGCTTCCTCCCATGGAGAGCTGACTGACTACATGTTAAAGCTGGCAAAGCACTGAAAAAGCTTTGTGTCTAATTTTGTGGTTTTACTGGGGAAGAGGCAGTTGTTCTGATAGACAAGGAATTCCCCAGTTAGCCATGACAGCCCAGTTAATGGAAATTGAGTCCCTTGTCCCAACACAGGTGATGCAAGGCTCTTTCTTCCCATTACCTGTCTCTGCAGTCCTCTTTCGAATGCTCTCCAATTTCTGTTCCAACCTAAGACTGCAAACGCTGGTGGAATCAGTGTTCTAAACTTTCAGATCTCAGGAGGTATGGAGTGTTGTTGTTATTTCTTCTGGATTAGAAGAGAGTGGAAAAGCTGAATGATTGGAGAAACAATAACGTAATTCTGTATATTCAGTCACGGCAAGAATTTAAGTCAGAAAAGTAAGTTGCAGAAAAGTATATAGCAGTCAAGCTCATTTTGTGCATGTGGAGCTTAAAAAAGAATCTGAATTAAGGTTGTGAAAAATGGTTACCCTGGGAAGCATGAACGAGATCAGATAGAAGGGCATGAGGAGAACTTGCCTATTTTTGCTAGATATTATTCTGTTGTATTACTTTCACAGTGAAAAAGTAATCATGTATTTCATGAGTAGCATGCTAAGTGTCACTTGAACTTGACAAAGGACTAGTATCTAGAATGCACAAAGAACTCTCAGAACTCAACGGTACAAGCAATAACCATTCCAATTAGAAAATGCACAAAAGATGTGACAGACATTTCACTGCCATTCACATGACAAGTAGCACATGAAAAGGTGTCCAGTGTCATTAGATATAGGAAAAATAAAAATTAAAACTACAATTCAATGTCCTTAGACAACTACAACTCTCAGAGTGGCTAAAATAAAGAATAGTGAAAACACCAATTCTGACAAGGATGTGGAAAAATTGAACTCCTTTGCTGGTGGGAATATAATATGGCACAGCTACACTGGAAAATAACTCGGCAATGTCTTATAAAATTAAACCTCATGATCCAGCAATTGTACTTTTGAGTATTTATTCCAAATAAATGAAAACCTATGTTCACAAAAAATTTTTAAAAAAAGAATGTTCACAGCAGCTGCATTCATAAGAGCTAAGATCTGGAAACCATCCAGAGATTCCTCAATGGGTGAATAATTCAATGTACTGCAGTGCACACATACCATGGAATACTATTGACACACATGGCAACTTGGATGACTCTCCAGGGAATTACACTGAGTGAGAAGAGTCAATCCCAAAATTCATGATTACATTTATAGAAGATCTTGAAATGTAAACTTTTAGAAATGGAGAACCAGCTAGCTAGTTGCCAGGGGTTAGAGATGGGGAGGGCTGGGACAAGTGTATGTGGTTGTGAAAGGGGGCCACATGGGGATCCTTGCAGGGGTGGAAGTGTTTTACACATTGACTGTGGTCATGGACACATGAATTTACATGTGATAAAATTGCATAGAGCTAAACACACACACCGTACAAGCAAAACTGGGAACATCTGAATAAGTGTGGCAGATTGTATCAATGCCAACATCCCGATGGTAGTTTATACACTAGAGTGTTGGCAGATGTTATCTTGGAGGAAAACTAGGTAAAGGATTCATGGAATCGCTCTATATCATTTCTTACAACTACATGGGCAGGCACCCATAATGATCTCAGTAAAACTTTCAATTAAAAACATTAAAAAAAAAAAGAAAAAGAAAAGAGCATCCAGGTGGCTCAGTGGTTGAACATCAGCCTTCAGCTCAGGTCATGATCCCAGGGTCTTGAGATTGAGTCTTGCATCAGGGTCCCAGCAGGGAGGCTGCTTCTCCCTCTGCCTATGTCTCTGCCTCTCAGTATGTGTCTCTTATAAATAAAAAAACTTTAAAAATATTTTTTTTAAATAATAAAACTTTCCATTAAAAAATGTTGAAGCATTTAAATATATCGGTCAACTCCCACCTGTAGAGCTGTGGACAGAGGGTGGGTACAAGCCCCTTACAGCCCCCAGCAGATACGGTCTTCCAAATAGGTCTATCTTGTTCTTTCCCCAAGCACAGATGGGAAAACAGAGACTGATGTCACTTCAATGCATTACCTTCTACAATCATAAAATCTGATTGTGGTCTAGGTCTAAATCAGAAGCTGTCAGCCCTGGTTGTAGATAAGAATCACCCTTGGCAGTTTAATGTGGTTCAGTAACCTAACAGTGCCAGCACCCCACCCCAGACTAATTAAATCTGAGTCTTGGGAGTGAGATCTTGGCAGTTTTTTGTTTGGTGTTTAAGCTGGTGATGGTGATGGTGCTCCCAGGATTGAGAACCACGCCTCCAGGTCACAGTGGTTGTCACAGTGATGGCATTTAAAACACCAGCCCATGTCCCCACTTCTCACTATCCCAGACAATACATACAACTGGGATCAGAAGGTTGTGTTTTCAGGGTTCAACCTCCTCTCTGCCGTGATGAAAGCTGACACTGAGTGTGGAACCTCAGGGAGAGGGGTTCTCAGGGGCCAGGTGGGTGAGTTCTAGAATGTACACAGACATGCTTAGTACTCTCCAGGCTGTGTACTTGGCTGAGTTTCTCCACACGTGGCTGAAGCTCTGCCAGTTTTCTCTGCTGGCTGTTTCTGAGGCTGTTAAGGGACTGAACAAATTGTGGGCAGAGCCCTTGAGGAATGCAAAGGGTAAAAGAGGCAGAGGTCCTTGGGACGACAAAGGCTTCTTGTGTCTTCTTCAGCCTCCAGCTGAGAACCCGTGGTCATGCCACTAAAAACTGGAACCTCTCTCAGGGTCTGGCTGGCGTCAGGGATGTAAATGGGCCTGGGGATTAATCTCAGTGCCTCCAGAGCAGAAAAGAGGCTGGAGATTTAGTGCCTCCTGGCAGCATACTTCTGGACACTGTACTCACTTCTAAACACCCCCAGAGACCATGTGAAAGGAAAACCCATTTAAAATTGCCTGTGTGCACATCGCATCAAGCGGTCATTAGCATCTGGAAAGCAATCAGAGCTATGAAAACTCTACCTGACTATATCATAAGTACCATAAGAATTTTTTCAAAAAACTCAAACAAATTCTGCAGACTCTGCTAAAACCAAGCAGAGGGAAAACAGCTTTGTGCCTCTGTGTGCTCCACCCCCACTGTTATTTATGAATTCCAGACATTTTCCTGATTGTCCTAGAGAACAGCAAAGTTCACTTCTCCCTCAATCCAACTACGTCCGGTTATTCACACTTGTCACCATTCTGATTCTGTTCCTAGGCTGCTGATAAGGATCCATTCAACAGATTCCAAAAAGCCACAAGCTGCTTGACCCTGGATTCATTGTGTTTACAGAATCCCAAGTGCAACGATTGAAACAGATGAAGTTCATCTATGACCACAATCATTCCATTTTGTCCTCATTTATGGAATGGAAGAAAATAAATTCCTTTCTCTCATCTATTTTCTTTATTTGCAACTGCAGTCACTCCTGCAGAGAGACCTCTCTCAGAAGGCACTGACAAGAGAAACAAAAGATTGAAAAGACAAAGCAAGTAGCCCCCTGCCACTTGCTACTTACTGGCTGGGCTGAGTGCCTGCTGTCAGATTCCAGGAGTGCTGCTGCCTGGGGCCTTCACCGACTCCATTCCTAACTTCATCTTTTCTCTCTCTTCTGGTCTTGACTATAAGTGATGAAACCAGTTATGTTTTCCATCAGGCGGCTCCAAACCTACGTGAAAATCAGTTGAGGCTGTAGCAGATTTCTACTTTTTTCCTCTTTAGATCAAAGGCGTTCAGATCTCAAGATAAAACTTAAAAGGTCAGCCACTCGCACTCGGCGGGATCTATGTGACCAAGTCCCAATAAAAACTCTGGACATCAAGGCTCTGCCTTTGTTGGCAATACGCTGTGCACCTTTGTTGCCTGAACAAATCAGCACTATTCACAACTCCCTGGGAGAGGACAACCGGAAACTCCACCTGTGGACCTCTCCTGGACTCTGCGCCATCCGCCTCTTGTCTTAGCTAGTTCTAGTCTGTATCCTTTGGTTGGAACAAACCATAACCACAAATATAACAGCGTCCAGTGAATTTTATGAGTCCTTTTGGGGAATTATCAAACCCAAGACCCCTGAACTTGCAATTGCCATGGAAGTGGTCTTGCGGACTTCCTTAACTTTGCAGTTCTTGTTAATAATTCTGGGAAAGTCAGATGACCTCTCTGGTCTTTTGTTAACTCATCTGGAAAGTGGGGACATGATTATATCTGACCCACATATAAAGAATGATACAATTAAAACAATGGATTTGAAAGCACATTGTGAACAATGAGACAATTTGTAAAGAATAAGGATTATTATTGTCATAGTGGCATGCTGTCTCAAAGAGTTCCAGGTAAGAGGTCCCATAGCTGTAGAGGTTAATGGTCCAGGCTCTGGAGACAGCCGGATTTGGCTTTGATTTTCATGTCTACCAGTACTACCTCAGTAGTACTGAGGCTACTTATTCTCTATATTTCACATTCTTCATCTATAAAATAGTGGTAATAATATTTGGTTCATACACTTATTTTAAGAACTTAAAAAGACTCTGAGGACTCAACACCTACATAGATGGTCCTCAACTTACAATGGTTCAACTTACGAGAGTTCAACTGTCCTTTTTTCCAATCCTGATCTCCTACTGGGGATTTGGTGTTGTGCCAGGCCAGGCTGCACTCTCATCTTACTAGAAAGGATACCTGAGATGTGCTCTTGAACAACCAATGGTCCTCTGATAAGAATTTTGTTTTAATGCATTGAAATTGAATGGAACATGACATTTTGATATCACTGCCAGGACAGCTTTATCAAAACGTGGACCTGAAAAAGACATGAACAGAAATTTCACAGAGGAAGACATAGACAATGGCCCACAAGCACATGAGAAAATGCTCTGCATCACTGGCCATCAGGGAAATACAAATCAAAACCACAATGAGATACCACCTCACACCAGTGAGAATGGGGAAAATTAACAAGACAGGAAACAACAGATGTTGGAGAGGATGCAGAGAAAGGGGAACCCCCCTGCACTGTTGGTGGGAATGTGAACTGGTGCAGCCACTGTGGAAAACTGTGTGGAGGTTCCTCAAAGAGGTAACAATAGACCTGCCCTACTACCCAGCAATTGCACTGCTGGGGATTTACCCCAAAGATTCAGATGCAATGAAACGCCGGGACACCTGCACCCCGATGTTTCTAGCAGCCATGTCCGCAATAGCCAAACTGTGGAAGGAGCCTCGGTGCCCATCGAAAGATGAATGGATAAAGAAGATGTGGTCTATGTATACAATGGAATATTACTCAGCCATTAGAAACGACAAATACCCACTATTTGCTTCGACGTGGATAGAACTGGAGGGTATTATGCTGAGTGAAGTAAGTCAGTCAGAGAAGGACAAACATTATATGGTCTCATTCATTTGAGGAATATAAAAAATAGTGAAAGGGAAAAAAAGGGGAGAGAAAATGAGTGGGAAATATCAGAGAAGGTGACAAAACATGAGACTCCTAACTCTGGGAAACGAACAAAGGGTAGTGGAAGGGGAGGTGGGCAGGGGGTGGGGGTGACTGGGTGACGGGCACTGAGGGGGGCACTTGACAGGATGAGGACTGGGTGTTATGCTTTATGTTGGAAAATCGAACTCCAATTTAAAAATATACAAAAAAAAAAGTGTGGGCCTGAAACACAGAGTTTCTTTTCTGTTCTTTGCTTGTTTTCTAATGACTAAGCTGTGTGTAAAACAGATCTCAGTGAGTGTGTAAAAGAGTGTATGAAAAGATGTTTCCACACCTCTCTTCACCACTTCTAGCTCTGTCTCAGCCTCTCTACCCTGAGCACCACCTGTTCTCTGGGGCTCACCTCATGCATGAGTTGTACCTTGTTCTTGCTCCCATCCCTGAGCTCCACCCTCTTCTCTGATATTCACCCACCCTGGACTCCCACCCCTAGCTCTGAGCCTCACTGTTTCTTACTCCCACCTGACAGCTATCAGGAGCTAGGGAGAAGAAGTGGCATGCCATACCCCTTGAATGATGACCACTGGGGAAGGCACACACCTCTTTTTATATTCCATTCCACAATGGAGTGACATGACCACATCTGGCTGCAAACAAATTCTAGGAACTGTGCACATCCTTCTGCCACTACAACTTTGCCTGATTCACAGTGATTTGCATCACTACATTTTGTGTTGTTCCCTAGCATTTTATGCTCTTTTTATTTGATTATCAAGGATATGTGGCTGTGGTAGAAAATTGGAAAGTACATAACGCTGCTAAGAGGTGGTAAAAATATTACCTACAGTTCTATCACCCAAGCGGAACATTTGTTCATATTTTGATATGTTTCCTTCTGGAATTTTCTCTGTTCTTTTTCTTTACCTAGCTCAGATTACATTGTAAATGCAATTTGTTCTTCAAGTTGTGTTTTCACTTCTTAGTAATCATATAATCTAACTGGGTTGTGTTTGCACCTAGAAGCAGCGTCTCGAATGCCTGAGAGAGGAAGACAGTGCCTCTGTCCTCAGAGATTGGAGGAAGGAAGTGAAGTTTATAGAACTAGGGTTCTCAATACTTATGGCAGCTACCCATTCTCATTGTAATCTAGACAACTTGGTAGGAGCTGTGCCCTGGCGAAATGATTGTGAGCATGAAAAATTCAAAGAAAGACCAAGGCTAAGACCAGACCCTTGATAAGTGGACACCAGAGGTCTTTGAGCCAAAAGCCTGTAGGCAAAGATGGAAGAAATGATGGTCTATGACTTCTACACAGGAACAGTGTTCAGGGTGGGGGCTTATTCCTGAGATCCAGGTGTCTGCATGAAGAAGATTGAGCTGAAGAGTGGATGGGGACATGTCAGATCATCAGATGTCAAAATCCAATGTTTGGGCAATTAGAAGTCTCGCCCTAGCAGCAAAATAAGACTGTTGAGAATTTCCAGTTTCCTGATGATTCTAACAAGGGTCACTGCAGAAGGGCATTCTCATATTAGAAGCTGGATATAAAAGGGAGCTTTGTAGAACAATGATTCACAGGTCCCTCCAGCACCAAGCGACCAAGGGCTATCACACAGGACTCCAATCACAAAGAGGGCAGGGCTTTGAGGGAAAGCTGGCATCCTAATGGAGCTTCCCAAAATACCAGTGAGCACAACCTAATCCTCTTTGGTACCACTCTGCCTAAAAGACAGTGATAAAAATACTTAGAGAGGCATAACAGCAAATCTCTTGGATGGCGATTCTCAAACTTTTCTTACCTTAATCAACCCTGTTATGATAAGGGAGCCCCGTTGGTCACCTATATCTACTCCCACTGAGAAAAGAACCTGGAGATTACGAAGAATTAAGAGAGGGCCAAGATTATAATTAACATGGCCTTATTGCAGTAATGGGGGGAAAATAACAAAATGATGAACAAAAGTAAAACCTATCGGTAATGCTACCAGTGTATTATTAATACAAACCTTACGTATTCATGGAAACCCTTGGCCCATTGATGATGTGATCAAGTATGTCTCACATAAACTCTGTGTCATCTCAACTCTGTGTAAGCAGCTTTGGAACTAAAAAAAAAATCAACATTAAACATTTGGTTTAAATTTAAATTACCAAATAATGTGCATAATAGATATCCTCATCCACAATTCTTTACTTGTATCCCTCCCCTGAATCTTTAATTCTTGCCCACTTCTTGCTCTTCAGATTCCACCTCTACTCCTGGGCTGCACTGTAGTCTTACATCCCAGTTTAACAACTTGAAAAACTTTAAAAGGTGAAAGTAGAATCCTGTCTTCTTTGCATCATGAATCAGGAATGAGTGTAAAATATCACACACGCATGACTACAGTGGCTTGCTATTCCCAGTTCTGCATTACTTAATGAAAGATCATCTTTGGATGTAGACTCTGGCCCAATAACTCAAATATTGTGATCATAGAGACCCAAATGCTAGAAGTATAAAAAAAAATCTACGTGGTGCTGGCAAAAGAGCTAAGGCAAATATGAGACTGATTGCTAGGCTGATGGTACCAGTGGTGTTTATGCACCCTAACCTGAACAGCTTGTAGAATTGGGCGTGTCTCATATATAGGCATTAATTCAGGAGATACAGTGTGGCCCCAAATAAATAATACTTTATGACTCAAAGCAAATACCTCACAGTATTGATTGTGTTTATTCATATACACCCATGTATCAATTCAAGTCCTCTGGGAAGCAAATGCCAGATGGAATTAGAATTTCAAGAGATTTGTTGGGGGGAAGTGCCTGTGATGGATAAAAGGGAGAGGGAAGTAGAGTATGCAGGGAGAGACTCCAGGCTGCGAGAGGCAGGCCCAACACCTGTTAAAGGAGACATGGAAGAAAGATGGAGTGGAAGAATCTCAGATCTTGGCACAGTGCTGAGAAAGTCAGTCAACTCTAGACTATAAGGTTGCCCATTAGATGGGTCCTGCATCAGGCAGAAATGGACCGTCTCTAGTACAACCATACCCAGTCACTGGCCAGTGCAGCCTGGGGAGAGCATTGACCCAGCTTGGACAGTTGCAGCAGGTTTTCGAGAAGGAGGCTCTGAGGATGAATGTCCCAATCCACCCCTTTGTGCTGTTCAGATCCTTTGCTCCCTGTATATGTGGAACTGTGGATCTCTCTTCCTGAGGGAAAGTCTTGATGACATACTTGGTGCTGTGACCCAAACTCTCATTCCTACTGGGTCTGAGCCCTTGGTAATTGTACCCAAGTCAGGTTGGGGTTGCCACACATGTCTGTTCACTATTTCCACTGAGCAAGATCTGTCAAGAAGTACCTGAATTGGTTACCTGGGTTGCACATTATTCCGTCCTGCTCTACTTTATGAGCATGAGATGGGCAGTCCTACCTCATGCTTCTGCTGGTCAGGGTCAATTATCCCTGTCACATTGGTGACTCTTCTTACATGCTGGAACATGGTTATAGGGAATCCAAAGTTCCCTGGAAATAGTCGTGACATTTAGTTCAATGGACCTTTGCTGTGTCCCCTGATAAGAGCGTGCCCCATTGGATACCAGGATCTCTAACCTCTGTGATCCCAGAGTTGCCCAAGAAGCACCTCATCCCTCAGTGGTCACTGAGTGGTAATAAGTGAGGCCTCTTTTGCTTCTACCCTTTGGATCTCAGATGCTTCTATGTTTCCTATAGAAGACACATCACTCTATAAAGTTTTCTGATTTAGTGTCCATAGTGCATCCCAAAGGAAGGCACCCCATTTTGCAGGGTATTGACAGCAAGATGGCACTTCATTTGCCCCTTTGGAAGGCACCAGTGGAAGACCACTTCTTTTGGGTGGTGCTGTATACGATATAATGAGCAGATCCCATGATCATGGACCCACCACACCTCCTTTGCTGTGGAATGGGTCCCCTGGTTGGCTGCCGTGATGTGTAAGATTTTATGCCTGCGAATCAGGCATTCTGCAAGACCCTAGATAGTAGTGTTGGCTGAGGCTCTGTGAGCAAGAAAAACAAACCCATACCCCCCAAAATTATCTTTCCCTCTGAAGATTAACCACTGGCTCTTCCAGCATGGAAGGAGCCCAGCATAGTTTACTTGCCATACAATGATAGGTTGGCCTCTTCAAAGAATAGTGCTGTTTAGGGAACTCAGTTTGGTCTCTTTTGCTGGCAGATTGGAACTTCAGAAGTGGCAGCAGCTACATCAGCCTTGGTAATGGGCATGCATGCTGTTGAGGTCATGCACAGCTTCTGTCTCTACCCTTGTCTAGGCCTCTTCAATGTGCCAATTCTGGGAGGATCAATGATGAAGGTTGGTTAATATCAATTGGCCAAGTCCTTGTGTCTGGTTGGTTGTTGAGTATCTCCTCCATGGGTGGTTTCTGATGGACATTAGTATATGATCTACAAATCTTCACAATATTCACTCCAACCAGACCTCCTTCACTCTTATCCTCCAGTTTTGTTTTGTTTTTTCCTTCCAGGTGACTAGAAGAGAGTCCATTGGCACCTACCTAGGAATCCATATACTTCACTTTGAGTTACTTTTTCTTCCACAGTCAATGACAGGATGCACTGCTCCCAGCTTTGCACATTGGGAAGGCTCCTGTCTCCAGTGTTTTTCAAGGTCAACCCTGAATGTGGCTGTACTGAAGCTGCTTCCCATTTTCAGCTTGCATTCACAGACCATGACAGCTCATCTCAAAGTCTTGGTTCTTCCTCTGGTTGTATTAGATTCTCACACAGATGGTCATATGGGCAAGATGAAGGAGGGTCACTAGTGTAACCAGGGTGAGTGACAAGGGTATCAAGGCTACCCGTTCATGCAGCTTACTTACACCTCTTGGTCTTGCTTAGCCTCAATCCCAGACATTCCATTTCCATCTTACTGTGGACTTCTGCTGAGCCTATTTTACTTTATGGCTTGGTGGGTCTCACAAAAACCAATTCATAATGGGCAATTGTGGATGCATAGTCACTCGGTGTCCCGTGGTCAAGCATTCCAGCTCTAACAGTGCAAATAATTCTCCACTGCAGATGGCATGACCTTGCTCCAGAACTCCAATGGCTTGTGCTGTGATTCCCTTACTGGGGCTTGCCACAGTGCAACTTTTTCCATTTCTGACATCATCGACACCATAGGATCTCCTGAATCATATGGCCCAAGCAGAAAAGCTGCTGGCACTGCAGCTTAGATTTCCTGCTGAGCTCACTCTTGGTCCGGGCACCAGTCGTAATTGACAGGCTTTCCATATCACTCAGTATATGACCCAGAGAAGTACTCCTAGATGTGTAACGTGTTGCCTTCAGAACCCAAAATGGCTCGCCAAACGTTTTGCTTCCATCTTTGAAGTTAGGAATGCAAGATTCAGAAATTTATCTTTTACCTTGGACAGGATGTCTTGGTAAACACCAGAGTACAGGACCTCTCAAAAATTTCCTTAGGTAGTAGGTTGCTGAGTCTCCTGGGGCTTGTCTCCTGCCCAATAGAGCACAGTTGTCTTACCAAGGCCTCCAGACTATTAGTTGCCTCTTGCTTAACCTGTCCATTCAGCATGTCATCGGTGTCATGAATCAGTGTGATGTTCTGTGAGATCTCCAGAAAGCCCAGATCACTTTAGACTGTATTACGATAAAAGGCAGAAGAGTTAACAAAGCCCTGGAGCAAAACCGTTAATGAATATTCTTGTCAGTTAGGGGAGTCTTGCACCAGGCACTAGTCCCTCCCTCTTCCCCCCCCCCCCGCCCCCTGCTCCACCCTTCGATTAGCTCAGCCATTGGCTGGGAGGGACCTGGGAGCGTAGCCTCAGGTGGATGGGGGCCAAGAGGGTGTAGACGCTTCTTGCACGGTTGGAGAGGCACATAGCTGTGGCTGCCACAATATAGCCACTAAGGGTCATGTTTATTCTATTCTAGTGTATTCTCTATTTTCCAAATTATCTGAAGTGGGCATGTATTACCTCTAAAATCAGAAGAAGAAAAAAAAACACATGTAGAGTCATATTCACAAAATGTCTATGTCCAGTGTTTTAGAACCATATGATTTCACAGTGAAATGTCTATTATACTAGATTTTTGAACAGGTCTCTGGCCAATAAGTCTTAGAAAATGGTTTAATGCCATTTTAATCTTATTTACAAATTTAAATACTATAAGTTGGAGAGATTCTCTGTATTTTACCTTATTTTTTTCTCACTGCCGAAATAATGTATGTTAATTTTAGAAAATGTGGAAAATTATATGACTTAGTAAAGAAGTACTTAGGAATAATATCCCAAATCTTACATCCTTGGACAAATCATTCTAGTGTTCTTGTGTATTTTCCATTAGGTTTTCACTTACCTTTTTTTCCTCCCTTTAAAAAGCTGACATCAAAGTGCCATTTTTTGCATAACTTTTTCCTCTCCAACCTGTTTCATCTAATACGTAGTTTAACCCTTAAAAGAAGTGTGAGCCTGGGAGTTATAAAGATGAGATAACCTTCTCCTCAGAGACGCAGAGAGACATGCTGGTAAAAGGGTGTCTGTGGGCTGGGGATCCCTGGGTGGCGCAGCAGTTTGGCGCCTGCCTTTGGCCCAGGGCGCGATCCTGGAGACCCGGGATCGAATCCCACGTCGGGCTCCCGGTGCATGGAGCCTGCTTCTCTCTCTCTCTCTCTCTCTCTCTCTCTCTCATAAATAAATAAATAAAAATTAAAAAAAAAAAAGGGTGTCTGTCCTAAATGAAGTATGACATGTCCAGACCTAAGCATCCATTAAGATGAGAGGCTTGTGTTCAGGGGAGGGACTGAAAACTAGTGAAATGGTAAAATGCTGAATTTCTAGAGAAGAAAGCAGAGTCAAGGCTCATAGGGAATAAAATCCTTCATATTTGTACCACGGTCATGCTCAGTGTGGTTGGTGGAGGGCATGACTATGTATTTATTTATGATGAGTTTTTAAGGCTAAGTTCCCATGTCTAGAATTAACTGTATGGCAAGAATTATGCCCAAAGGCCAGGATCATACCAAGTTGTTGAGTTATCAAGTTTAATTTCATTCCCCCAATTTATGATTTAGTAGGTGCAAGGCAGCACAGAACAAGGTCATTTCAATTTTCTAGTGGCTCTCCATGCAGAATTAGATGACTAAGCCTTGGATATGCCTGGGCTTCTCATGAGAGCCTGGCCTACTGCGAAAAATGAAAAGCTATTTCCGTGATGCCAAAGATGGAAGAATTAAGAGTTGTTTTCTGATTTTTAAAATCCCAAACCAGAGAAATAAGTCATATAAAGCAAAATCAAAGTGTCTTTACTGCACCTTTCCACAGGTCTTTAAGTACAGATGTTACAAATTAAACAAGTTTAGTCATGTGTTAATAATTGTTGAACCAAATAATAGGAATATTTCAGTCTCTCCCTGCTTTTGGATGTTTAACATTTTTCACAATAATAAGAAATTTCAAAAAAACCTATTTCTAACAGCTTTAATGATTTTATAACATGAACTCATAAAAACCTCATGAACTCTTTATTCATCTTGTTCACCAGTTTATCTCCAGTACCCAGAACAATCTTGCCTCATTAACTTCTCGATTGATTAATTAATTGAGATGCACTAATTTCCTTAAAAACAGTGACTCCTAAATAGATTCCAACCCCTCAATGTATGGATAAATTTCAGGGTTGATCCATATCCTTCACCTAATTAAAAGGAGAAAGTGGAGGATTTCTTTTTCTTTTCTTTTTTAGAGAGAAATAGCACACATAAGTAGGGTGGGGAGATGGAGAGAGAGAGAATCTTAAGCAGGTTGTATGCTCTTTGTGGAGCCCACTGCAGAGCTCAATCTCAAGACCCCGAGATCATGACCTGAACCAAAAATCAATAGAAACTTAACTGAATGAGTACCCCAGCACCCCAAAAGTGGAAGTTTTCCACTCCAGTTACAGCTGCCTCTTCTTTATAGGAGACTGTAGTGTAGCAGTGCCAGAGTGACAAAGCAGTCCCAGACGGGAGGACTAAGGTAGGGAAGTTGGAGGCAAAATATTGGAGAATGATATGTACACCAGAAGTAAACTTCAAAAACACTAGCCTCTTGCTTTTCATCATATTCCTCTTCACTTTTCATTGTATACAGAGAGTACCACCAAAATATTTTGTGCACCTAAGCCACCCTTAATTTCCACACAATATCTCATGTATTCCAAAAGAATATGATTCCCCAGCCAGAGTTCTCCAGAAACTTTGTGGTTCCCATAGATTTAGGCTCAAATGTAGTGTTAGATTCCTCTGGAATTCTTAATTTTCAAAGTTTCCAGGAGACTAAAACAATATTTAACTGCCTTTGTGATATTTCTTTCCTGAAGGAGTATTCTTCTAATATAAATAAAGCAATAGCTTTCATTTGCTGACTATTCACTGATGTGAAAAACACTTTACAAAAAGCATCTTATTTAATCTTCACAGCAATCCTATAAGAAAAATACTAACCTCATTTAAAGATGAGAAAACTGAGATTCAATAAAATTAATCAACATGCCCAAGGCTGCACAACTGGAAAACAGTACAGTAAGCTCTGACTCTGACACATACACTCTTTACTTATGGAGAAATAATTCCCTTGGGAGCTCAATCGAGATACTTCAAGACAAAAAGACTTTCCCTTAAATCATTTGTAAAGTTCAAGTAGAACTGAGATTTCTGTGCATACCATCCGAATTAATTAACTTTATATTCTATATCTTCTTCTGGGGATGTTAATGCAATTGAGCAAAGAGAGTCCTTTTGACCAATGGTGCTGGAAAGACTGGACATCCATATGCAAAACAAAATTATTTTATTTTTTAAAAGATTTATCTATTTATTTTAGAGAGAAGGCATGAGTGGGAGGGGTAGAGGGAGAGGGAATCCCAAGCAGACTTGATGCTGAGCATGGACCCCATCACAGGACTCAATCTCACAACAATGAGATCATGACTTGAGCCAAAACCAACAATCAGAGGCTTAACCAACTGTACCACCTAGGCACCCCAGAAAAAAAACAAAAGAATTTAGACACAGACCAAATACCCTTCACAAACATTAACTCAAATGGGTCAGAGACCTAAATGTTAAAGTACAAAACTACAAAACTCCTAGAAGAAAATATAAATAATAGATAAATATATAAAATATGGATAATAGATCAAATAGAAGAATATAATATATTTTATTAAATAATATAGAAGAATATATGGATAATAGATCCAATATAAAATTCAGATGACCTCAGGTATGGTAATAACTTTTTAGGTACGTTACAGAAAAGAACCATCCTTGAAAGAAATAATAAAAAAATTGAACTTAATTAAAATTAAAAACTTATGTTCTGTAAAAGACAATGCCAATGAGAAAATAGATTGGGAGAAAATAATTGCAAAAACACAAACAATAAAAGACTATTATCTAAAATATACAAAGAACTCTTAAAACTCAACAGCAAGAAAACAATCCAATTTAAAAATGGGTCAAAGACCCATTGACACCTCAGTAAGGAAGATATATACACAGGTGGCAAATAAGCATATGAAAAGATGCTCCACACCATGTCATCAGGGAATTGCAAATTAAAACAAGGTGAAACCACTACATACCTACTAGAGTGGCCAAAATCCAGAACACAAACAATACCAAGTGCTGGTGAGGATGTGGAGCAATAGGAGCTCTCCCACCTTACAGATAGAAATGCAGAATGGTAAAGCCACCTTGGAAAACAGTTGGAAGTTTCTTATAAAATGACACATACCATACGATCCTGCAGTCATGCTCCTTGACACTTACCCAAAGGAGCTAAAAACATGTCCACACAGACACCTGCATATAGATGTTTATAACAGCTTTATTAATAATTGCCAAAATTTGGAAACCACCAGATATCGTTCAGTAGGTTAATAGATAAATAAATGTTGGTATATCCAGACAATGGAATATTACTCAACACTAAAAAGAAATGAGTTTGAAAAGTTCATGTGAAAAGATATGGAAGAACCTTAATTGCATATTACTAAATGAAAGAAGGTGATCTGCAAAGGCTATGTACTAATTCCAACTATATGACGGTTTGCAAAGGGCCAAACTATGGAGACAGCAAAAAGATCAGTGGTTGCCAGGGATGAGGCAGGGGGCAGGAGAGGATGAGTAAGTGGAGCACAAATAATTTCTAGGGCAGTGAAAAATACTCTGTGGTTTTGATACCACAAGCATGGATACATGTTGGTATATATTTATGCAAACCTATAGAGTATACAATACCAAGAGTTAACTCTAATGTAAACCATGTGCTTCAAGTAATAATGATGTGTTGATATATTTTATCAATTGTAACAAACATACCATTTTGATTGGGGAATGTATGTATTCTTGAGATTTTAACTTATGGAAATACAATATATTTGAAAATAACAGCTCAAAAGACATAGGTGGGAGTAAAGCTGTATTGGAGTAAGATACCAATGCCAGATGGTAACTGAAATTCATGAGAACAAATGAACAGAACTACATACGATAAATAAGAAAGATGATATAGCAAACTCTGTAAATAGAAACTTTCAACTTTTTAAAGAGACATAAAATTATTTAAAGTAATGATTATGACAATGTATTATTGAATTTCTAGCTTATATAGGTATATATATATAACCATGATAGAAAAAAGGGAACAACATAGGGTAATCTTTTTATACTTATATATAAAATAGCCAGACTGGAGTCCTAATTGAGAGGCCTGGATGGAGCATCCTCCCCTCAGGTAAGATTTCCAACTGCCCATCCCCATAAAGGCCATATCTGCATAGTAAATTACAGGAAGTTAAACATGTATTTGCCTACGTGCAATTTGGATCAAACCACTTTTCTACATTATCATGTTTTTATATTTTTGTGGAGTCTGGGCTATGTGTGTTTGCCTCCCCTCCCGGATTCCATTCCAGGAGTGCCAGCCCAGACTGGAGCAGGAGGGAATGTGAGACAAGATTTGTAGCTTTTGGCATCTAGAACAGAAGGGCCAGTTCTGAACTGGAGGCCAGATAATATATTTCAAACAACCAGGTTATTCCCATAGCACGAGTCTCACATTAATGTTTCTTAGCCTGCTTACATTTGTGCAAGTCCAGGTGGTCAGGTATGAAGGACAAATTACAGAAACATTAATCCATGTAGAACAATGCCTATATCAAAAAATAAATAATATCTCATCAATAGCCTTACCTTCCACTTCAAGAGACTCAAGAGCAACCTAAACCTAAAACGAGCAGAATGAAGGAAATGATCAAGATTAAAGTAGAAATTAACAAAATAGAGAATAAAAAGAACAATAAAGTCAATAAAATCAGAAGTTGGTTCTTCGAAAAGTTTTTTTAAAATGGTAAATTTTTAGCTAGACTGATCAAGAAAAGAATAGAGAGGATTCAGATTACTAAATTTGGTAATAAAAATGGATACATCACTACTGACCCTAGAGAAACTCAAATAAAAGGATGCATCAGAACCCATCTTTCCAAAGGGAAAGTGAGCACAACTTTCCTATATGTTAGCATTTGTTTCTTTAAAACATAGAATGAAAAACTTCTTGCAAAAGCATTAATGAAAGTTTCTAAGCTCAGAAGTTTTAAAATTTCTTGGACTTTTGCCAACATAGTCAGGACAAAAGGCATTGCAGCCTACCTACCCAAGCTGTTCCCATCTCCCACTGGAAAAAAGAACTTGGTGATAACCAAGGCTTAGAGAGGGCCCACACTGAAATAAAAATGGTAACATTTCAGCAATTAAAAAATTACAATTACATAAAAACAAAATGATCCACAAAAGTCAAAGACCATTTATTTATATTAATTGTTTTAGGAACAGCAGTAATTGAAACCATGACCTGCTCATGTCAGCATGGATTGTGCAGATAATACAGTGCAGTCTGAGAATTATGGAAATTCTGCTCCTTCTGTGCATCGAGGGCAATGGGAATCTTAGAGCGCTCAGTGGCAGCTAGATGTCTTGTATTAGTCTTCAGTAAACTCTGCTAACTGGCTAATTTTTGTCTTCACTTAAAGTAAAATAAATCTATGTAATTGTGCATGATTCACCCATAATAATTTTTTAAAGGGCTTGCACAAAGAGAAATCCCAAATCCCATTAGTGTTTGGCAAATCTTATTTTCAGAATCATTGTTTTGTAACTGCATGTTGATTGCCATTTATGGACTTGGGCATATAATGTATAACCCAATGTCGCAGAAAGACCGTCTTCCTGTCTTCTAGAAAAAGTAGATGGTGAGGTTGACTAGAATCCCAGTCCCATGGAAGTCCAAAGCTCTTCCATAATTTCTGTAAGTTGCAGGAATGGGATGTAGGTGGGCACATTTTACAATCTCAAGATCTCTTTCTTCAGATCCTCTCTTCCATGTGAGAGGTCTCTGTGCTGCATCACAGCAACACAGGTATGAGAGTCAGGCCTCTCTTTAAATCCCAACATCAACAACAATATCTGCTTGAAAGGTGTTTTGGGAAGATATGTGGGAAGATGGGATGGTTGGTGGTGAAAGGACAGCAACACAAACACCTTCAGATAAAGGAATGGGTTTCTGCTTTCATGCTTAAAAGAGCCCTTTACCTCCCTCCCACTCCACTCGCTTCTCTTCCCTCTGCCTACCCTCTTCCCCAAATTTGGGATTCACCAACTCTCCTCATTTAGTCTTGTTTGCGTATCCTGATTCTCCGATGCACTCTGCTTTTGATTTTCTTCTCTCCCCTGTTTAGAACAACAAATGAATTCACCCCATGAAGAGTGTTACTACTTTTCCGAAGACATGACACCTGTGAGTGCACACCCAGGTCTTCGGGATCTTACTGTGAACTTATTCCCAGTGCTGAGCTAGGAACTTTTCCTTGAGAATCAGCTATAACTGGAATAGAGGGTTGTGTGAGAACGTGGGGGTTGCTGAGCTATCTAGTTAGATAGAGAAATGCAGGAAGCATTTCTCAAGGAAAGCAGTGATTTTTTCCCCAGGGGAGGTGACGGGAACATAGGCAAAGCAAGAGCCAAGTGTTTAGCAACTATTTGCTAAAGAAGCATGAGCTAGAAGCAGGCGAGTTAAGAAAAAGAGAGAGTAATGCAATATGATAAAAACTACAGTGGAGAAGTAACCATTTTTTTAGGAGAAAGAACACCTTTTTTACTGAGACAGCATGAAAAGAGATGAGGCCATACAGATAAGGTGTATTTGTAGGTTTGTAGGTGGCAGGGGTTGTCAGTCAAGGGTATGCTTGTTCAATGTCTTGCATTTTCTCAATGAAGTCAGGTGCAAAGTCGACTGCTGACTGTCACAAGTGGTAGCTCAGCATTGTGATTGAAGATCATTAGTTACTAGTGTTCCCAGGTTATATTGTTATACAATCTTGTCCACCATATGCACCCACCTATGGGTAGGAGCAGATAAAAAATATGGCATGGCTCTTGGGCTGTGGTTTTGTGAATCCAGTAAAACAGAAGGACATGAAGAGAAGTCAGCAAATACAGTGATGTACCAAAGTTGTCACCTAAGGAGATGTGGTAAATTGGAAGAAAATTAAGCGGTTCAAAGGACCAGACATGGATTAGACATACTGAGAGCAAAAGAGTGAACTGGAAGAATAAGAGAGTGCTGACAAACGCTAATTCCTAATGTGTAGGGTGTTAGTTGAAGATCAGCTCTAAGTTATGACATAGCCCCAGAGTGTGGCCCATAGGAATAGATTTTTGACTATAGATGAGAATCCCTGGCATTGAGAGGTCGGGGGGCTTAGAAGCTAGGGTGTTTGATTGGCGATGGGCATTTAGATGTTTCAGGATGTGGCCAGCTAGGGATGAAGAGGAAGACTGAGGCAACTGCCCAGACCTCATGGCCAGGAGGCCGGAAACCAGCAGTAACAAAGTTGTGGTGGAGAAGAAAAACATTCCAATATTTCACAAAATACTAAATTTTAACTCTTAAAGTGAAGTCATAATTACATGGAATAAATACAAAAATAACTCCTTTTGTGTAGGAATCAGAGATGATCCTCAAGTGAGGATAGGTGAAAGAAAACAATAGAATGAGTAGCACGGCAGCAGAGAGAAAAGTTGACCACTTCAAAAGGTCATGCTTCAAAACATAATCCAAAGCTCAATAGATTGGTGTATCCAGATTTGGGATTTTAAAAAAATATAGGTTAAAAAAGACACTGGGTTGAATCCCTGCTAGCAAAAGTTGAGTTGTTGGAAAACCCAGTAGTGCGATGTTGTAAGTTACTGAAACTGTTGAAGCAAGGAATGCTCCTCTAAAACCAAGGAAGGAAACAAATGCCTTCACTGAAAACAATCCAGTCAAGAAATGGGCAGAAGACATGAAAAGACATTTCTCCAAAGACCTACACATGGGCAACAAGCCCATGAAAAAATGCTCCACATCACTTGGCACCAGGGAAATAAAATCCAAACCACAATAAGATACCACTTTACACCAGTGAGAACGGCTAAAATTAACAAGACAGGAAACAACAAATATTGGCGAGGATGTGAAGAAAAGGGAACCTTTTTGCACTGTTGGTGGGAATGCAAGCTGGCACGGCCACTCTGGAAAGCAGTGGGGGAAAACCATGAGAGACTGCTAACTCTGGGAAACAAAGTGTTGTGGAAGGGGAGTTAGGTGGGGAAGATGAGGTGACTGGGTGATAGGCATTAAGGAGGGTATGGGGTGTAATGAGCACTGGGTGTTATACTATCTATTGGCAAATTCAATTTCAATTTAAAAAAAAAAGGAAATAAATGCCTTCACTGAAAACTGCACACACTGACACACACCATCATAGGCATAATCCTATGCTAAAGGGACAGACAGATGGTTGAACAAATAACGTACAGGTGCTTGAAAGAAGTTTTCTTTCTATATTAAAAATTCACAGTGAAATTACTGAGATAAATTATAGAGGAGAGCATCCTTGGACATGATGTGTAGAGCAATGTAAAAGCTCTGAAAACTTTTGCTCTGTTTCTTCAGAACACATTGTCCCTCTGGGGAAATGGAATCTGCTTCTGATTTGACACTGGGTCTGACCTGATTTTGCAGATCAGGGTCTTTGAAAGAAACATTACCCATCCTTCAGAGTTACACTGACCAATGAATAGGGAAAATCTGTTAGGCCTGTGTGATTACCAGCCAATTCTAAGAAAGAAGATAAATATTGTATTTTCCTTCTTAGTCCCTATTTTTCGGGTTTCTGGGACAAAATCTAAGGGAGAAGGAACAATTCCTTAAAAGAAAGACATCCAGAGACATGATAAACCGAAGGCTTCTACATGACCTCAAGCAACAGGGGCTTAATTGCAAACTATTTGACACCAAAGTTGCTAAAACTGATCAAATAATGAAAAAATTGTTTTCAATGCCAAAGTTTGGTTAAAAAAGAAAGAAAGAAAGTGTTGCCTGGCTGGCTCCATTGGTGGAGCATGTGACTTTTGGTCTCAGAGTTGTGAGTTCAAGCCCCACGTTGGGTGTAAACATACACAAAAATAAAATCTTAAAAAAAAAAAGAAAGGGATCCCTGGGTGGCCCAGTGGTTGAGTTCCTGCCTTTGGCCCATGATGTGATCCTGGAGTCCCAGGATCGAGTTCCGCATTGGGGTCCCTGCATGGAGCCTGCTTCTCTCTCTGCCTCTCTCTCTCTCTCTCTCTCTCTCTTTCTCTGTGTGTGTCTCATGAATAAATAAATAAAATCTTTTAAAAAAAGAAGAGAAATTTCCACAGGGAACTAGAATCTATCTGTTCATTTATTCACTTATCCAAGATGTATTTAAACTAAACACCAGAGATAAAATGACGAGCATAGTAAAAGAAAAAAAATGTATGTGTAACAAAAGTTACTTGCAAGTATTAAGTCCTGGTAGGAGGCAGACATGTGTCTTGGTTTTCAGTTCCTTGGAGAACTTTAGATGCAGTGTTATCTGTATTTATTCAATAATTAAATATTTGTAAATCAGATTTGGTGTATCGCCGTACATTGATGTAACACTATCAGCCTTTAGAAACAAAATGAGCAAGGCAGCAAGCCAGAAAAAATACTCCTGTTGCTTGTTTGCTGAAAAGTGCTTTGTTTTCAGCAGCTCTTAAAATGGGAATGCATCTTGCTAAATTCAGGGGGAAGGGAGAAATCTATACCCGAAAACCATCACAGCCATGGTGAGAGAACTTGCTTGCTGGAGGAGGTAGTTGTTGTTTGAATAGCCTCCTTTGGGAAGCTGTACATTTCACCAGTTAGGACTCTAATTTAGAGGCAAGAATAATCCAGTCATCTGTGTCTACAGCTTTGTCCCATTAACTACTGATTAGCGTTAACTCAGAAGAAATATCTGCCAAAATTCACTCTATAAAAGCTGCGATTGAAAAGCACCACAGTGAAAACCGCAAGCTTCCTTCATGTCATGCCTGGCCCTTTGAAAGCACCAGAAAATCCTTTCAGCGTTTACAGTGTAGGAATGCGGGCTTTTCTCTGGAGGAGAGCAGTTTCCCGAAAGAGGGCACACACGGAGCCTTAGCCAAGGGCCCAGCTCAGAGCAGATCACAGGGTGGAATGGAGATTAGCTCAGCACTTATTCTGCTGGCTCCGTTAATACTGCTGAGATCCTATTTCCTTTACTCATGGACTCCATGGGGGAAATTGAGGATAACAGAAGGTTTGAATTCCAACTATTTGAAAACTGATGAGAGCTCCACACAGTTTCTAAGAACCCCGATCTTTCTGAGTATTTCGATCGTGCCGCTAATTTTAAGTCTCATGTTAGCAGCCTGTGTCCAGGAAGCTCCACAGAAAGAGAAGAACAATTCTTCAGGGCAGGCATGTTTGTATCCTGACTGCTGACGGTACCTGAACTCTGCCAAATGATTATATTCATCTTCCAAATTTAAATTTAAACTACCAGCTGAATCATCTGAAATTTAATGAAAACTTTGGCAATCAGCAAATATTTTATCCATATTACATATGGTGTGGAAACCATCTCATAAGCACTCATTTGAAAAGAATAAACTAAGTGTAACATGAAGGGGGAAACTACAGAGAGATTCTGGGTGTTGCTGAAGGAGCAATGATAGATTTTTTTTTTTTAAGTAGTTGGGATAGGTTTTTTTATTTTGGTCAACTCTTGCTATTAGGACATCAGATTGCAAATGCAGAAATGTAGAACAAATTAGTTTAAGCAAAAAAGCGATTGCCTTTCGGTCCAGCTAAATCCAGGATCTCAAACGATATTGTTTGCAGTTGTTCTCACACGTTTCTCTCATTCTTCATCTCTGCTCTACTGTCCTCTATGTTGGCTTTAGTCTCAGGCAAGGCATTCTTCCCACTGTGTTGGAAAGATGGTCATCGGTAACTACAGGCTTAATTCAACCGGGCTAATAACCTCAAGGAAAGAGATCACCATCTTCCCCATGGTTTCCTACCAAGTCATGAGAATGACCCCCCATTGGCCTGCCTGGGCAGGTGCCTGTCCATGGTCCACCATGCCTGGATCGTGGGCCCGACGCAGAACTGCAGGATTGGGTCAGCACCTCAGGAAACAAAACCATTTGTAATCAGAATGTGTAAGGAGTGATTCCCAGGAGGCTATGTGGCATGCTGTTAGCAAAACAAGAGAGAAAAGATGTTGGTCGGGTTGCAAGAATTAAGAGACAAGGTCAAGTTACCTCTAATGATAAGAACCTATTTCAAGAATTCCTGTGAAACTAAGGGAGATCAGGCCACAGTGTCAAGGGTCTTCATGGAGAATTGAAAGCACAGTTCCTAATACAGCTGTAGCTCTCATAGTCTGACTATAGCTCTAGAACAAAACAGCTACTCCAGAAATTGCCACATCACAGAGTCACAGAATAGATTATGCTGCACTCCCTCTCATAGGGTTGGTCCATTTTGATGCTTCTGTTTCTTCTCTCTGTAACTAACTCATTACTGCTATTCATTTTCTTCTCTCTAATGGCTTCTACTGCCTCGTGGCCGTGGCTTCTGCTGATTGCTTTCTTTACATGCATTTCTCGCCTGAGCTACGATTTTTTTCCATTATATTAATTCTGCTTTTAACATATTTCTGCCAATTTTCTTTAGCATTTCTCTGTGGTTCTTTCCCTGGCATTTTTAAAAGTTGGATAGCTCATTAATTTCCCATCTTTCTTGTTTTCTAATATGTACAGTCAAGGCTATAAATAGCCCTCTAAGTTCTGCATTAGCTGTAGCCCACAAATTTTGATATGCAATGCTTTCAGTTCCAAATATTTTATAATTTTCATTATGATTTCTTCTTTATCCCATGATTTGAAAAACATTTATTGTAGAAGTACACTATATATAAAGTGCGCAACTGTTTAAGTGAACAACCCCACGAATGTTACATATGTATACACTTGTAGAGCCACTGCCTAGATCAAGACATAGAACAATTCCTGGGCAGCCGGAGTGGCTCAGCGGTTTAGCGGGAGCCAGGGCGTGATCCTGGAGATCCAGGATCAAGTCCCACATCAGGCTCCCTGCATGGAGCTTGCTTCTCCCTCTGCCTGTGTCTTTGCCTCTCTGTGTGTGTGTGTGTCTCTCATGAATGAATAAATAAAATCTTTAAAAAAAAAGTATAAAACCATTCCAGCATCCCAAAGAGCTCCTTTATGCCCCTTGCTGATAAATACTGCCCTTGAAGTAAGCACTATTGACTTTTAATATCATGGATTAAGTTTATCTCTCTTTGAACATCATTTAAATTGGAATCATATATCTCATTTTGTTACTATGAGGTTTATCCATGTCATAGCATCTATTTCTCTTTCTCATCATTACTGGCAGTGAATATATTTCTTCATTCATTCATTCATTCATTATACTCTTTTAAAAAAAAGATTTTATTTATTTATTCATGAGAGACACACAGAGAGACAGAAACATAGGAGAGAGAGAAGCAGGCTCCATGCAGGGAGCCTGATGTGGGACTCGATCCCGGGACTCCAGGATCACGCTCTGGGCTGAAGGCAGGTGCTCAACCACTGAGCCACCCAGGCATCCCTCATTATATTCCTGATGCATATTTGGTTTGTTTTTAGTTTAGGGTATTATGAATAAAACTACCATGGATGTTCCCAGGGCATCTGGGTGGCTCAGTCAGTTAAGCATCTGCCTTGGGCTCATGTCATGATCTCAGGGTTCTGGGATGGAACCCCTGTGGGGCTCCCTGCTCAGCAGGGAGTCTGCTTCTCCCTCTCCTTCTGCCTCATCTCTGTCTCATGCATTCTTTTACTCTCTCTCTCTCTCTAATTCTCTCTCAAATAACTAAATAAAATCTTTAAAAACATGGAGGTTTTTATAGATGTCTTTTGGTGGACGTATGTCCTCATTTCTCTTGTATATACTACTAGCAGAGTTGCTACGTCTTTAAGTAGGCATATATTTAACCTTATTAGATAATTCTAAACATTTTTCCTTTGTGGTTTTTACCAATTTATACTCTCACTGGTAATCTGTGAGTTCTTATCATCCCACATCCTATCAGTATTTGGTATTGTTAATTTTTCCTTTTTCTTTCTTCTTTTCTTTCTTCCTTTCTCTCTCTCTCTCTCTCTCTCTCTCTCTCTCTTTCTGAGATAGATAGATAAGAGAGAGAGAGGCATAGGAAGGAAGAGAGAATCTTAAGCAGGCTCCATGCTCAACACTGATGGAAGGCTCGATCTCACGACTCTGAAATCATGAGTTGAGCTGAAATCAAGAGTTGGATGCTTAACTGACTGAGCCACCAGGAACCCCTCTTTTTTTTTTAATTTTAGCTATTCTGGCTGTGTATATAGTACCTCAAAGTCCTTCTAGTCTGCATTTCTCTACTGATTATGATGTTGAATACCTTTATCATATTCTTGCTGGCTACTTGCATATATTCCTTTATGACTTTATTCAAACATTTTGCCTGTCTTTAAACTGGATTGTCCTCTTATGATCAAAGTGTAAGAGATTTTATATATTCAAGATGAGTCCTTTACAGATATGTGCATTGTGAATTTCTTCTCCCAGTCTGAGGCTTGCCTTTTCACTCTCCAAATGATCTCTTTTGATGAATTAAAGTGAGTAATTCAATGAAATCTAAATTTTTATCTTTCAATTGTTATGCTTATTATGCCCTGTTTAAGAACTCCTTGGAGGCGGGGTAAGATTGCGGAGGATTTGGGTCACCAAGTTACCTGTCCCCGCCAATTTACCTAGATAACTTTCAAATCATCCTGAAAACCTATGAATTCAGCCTGAGATTTGAAGAGAGAACAGCTGGAATGCTACAGTGCGAAGAGTTTGCGCTTCTATCAAGGTAGGAAGATGGAAAAAATAAAAAAGCATCCAAGGGGGAGGGGCCCCACAAGGAGCCGGGTTAAGGCCGGGGCGAGTGTCCCCAGGACAGGAAAGCACCGACTTGGAGAAGCAGGAGCTTCACCAACCTTCCTGGCCAGAAAGGCGCTCGCAGGGAGTTGGAGCAGGACCCCAGGAGGGCGGGGATGCCCTCAGGCTCCCAGGGGCACTAACAGACACCTGCGCCCCGGGGAGAGGGGGCCACACGCCGAGCTCCCTAAAGGGCTGGAGCGCTCGCCCTTGGCGGGGACAGGAGCAGCTCCGCGGTGGCTCGGACCGCGGCTCCCTGCGGAGGAGGCTGCACAGCCCGGGAGCGATTCCACCCACTGCAGGCCCCGGAGCCCAGGGCGCCAGGGGACACAGCCCAGGATCCGGAGCTTCCTCCCCCCGCCGGACAGGCGGAGGCCGGGAGGACACAGGACAGCGAGGACGCTCCTGGCGCCGGGCGGCCCCGAGCTGAGCAGATCGGTAGCCCCGCCCCCGGGGCATCCAAGCCCCGGCGGACTCGGAGCTGCGGTGGTTACTGCGGGAGCTGACTCCAGGGCTGGAGACCTGGCCACCGCCACTGTTTTTCCTGGTGTCACCCTGTGCCTGGGAGGGGCGGGGCCTCACAGAATAAACAGCTCCCACTGAGCCGTGCACCTGGCAGGAGACTGGGCAGCTCCGCCAGGTGCACACACCTGAGAATCAGCACAGCAGGCCCCTCCCCCAGAGGACCAGCTGGAAGAACTGGGGAAGAGCAAGTTCTTGACCAAGCAGCGCTGGGAAGTTCCAGGGGAAGTCGAGGGACTTAAGTATATAGAATCAGAGGATACCCCTCATTTTTTTTTGTTTGTCCCCCACCCCCGTCTTTTATCTCTTTTTATCCTTTTTCCAGTACAACTTGTTTTTAGCCACTCTGCACTGAGCAAAATGAAGGAGAACTCACCACAAAAGAAAGAATCAGAAACAGTCCTCTCCCCCACAGAGTTACAAAATTTGGATTACAATTCAATGTCAGAAAGCCAATTCAGAAGCACAATTATAAAGCTAGTGGTGGCTCTAAAAAAAAGCATAAAGGATTCAAGAGACTTCATGACTGCAGAATTTAGATCTAATCAGACCGAAAATAAAAATCAGTTAAATGAAATGCAATCCAAACTGGAGGTCCTAACGACGAGGGTTAACGAGGTAGAAGAACGAGTGAGTGACACAGAAGAAAAGTTGATGGCAGGGAAGGAAGCTGAGGAAAGAGAAAAACAATTAAAAGATCATGAGGAAAGGTTAAAGGAAATAAATGACAGTCTCAGAAGGAAAAAATCTACATTTAATTGGGGTTCTAGAGGGCATCGAAAGGGACAGAGGTCCAGAAAGTGTATTTGAACAAATCATAGCTGAGAACTTCCCTAACTTGTGAAGGGAAACAGGCATTCAGATCCAGGAGATAGAGAGATCCTCCCCTAAAATTTATAAAAACCATTCAACACCCCGACATTTAATAGTAAAACTTGCAAATTCCAAAGATAAAGAGAAGATCCTTAAAGCAGCAAGAGACAAGAGATCCCTAACCTTTATGGGGAGAAGTATTAGGTTAACAGCAGACCTCTCCACAGAGACCTGGCAGGCCAGAAAGGGCTGGCAGGATATAGTCAGGGTCCTAAATGAGAAGAACCTGCAGCCAAGAATACTTTATCCAGCAAGGCTCTCATTCAGAATAGAAGGAGAGATAAAGAGCTTCCAAGATAGGCAGAAACTGAAAGAGTATATGACCACCAAACCAGCTCTGCAAGAAATATTAAGGGGGACTCTGTAAAAGAAAGAGGAAGTCCAAGGAAATAATCCACAAAAACAGGGACTGAATAGGTATCATGATGGCACTAAATTCATATCTTTCAATAGTAACTCTGAACGTGAATGGGCTTAATGATCCCATCAAAAGGTGCAGGGTTTTAGAGTGGATAAAAAAGCCAGACCCATTTATTTGCTGTCTAGAAGAGACTCATTTTAGACCTAAGGACACCTACAACCTGAAAATAAAAGGTTAGAGAACCATTTACCATTCAAATCGTCCTCAAAAGAAAGCAAGGGTAGCAATCCTCATATTAGATAAATTAAAGTTTATCCCAAAGACTGTAGTAAGAGATGAAGAGGGACACTATATCATACTTAAAGGATCTACCCAACAAGAGGACCTAACAATCATGAATATTTATGCCCTGAATGGGGGAGCTGCCAAGTATATTAATCAATTAATAACCAAAGTTAAGACATACTGAGATAATAATACACTTATACTTGGAGACTTGAACACGGTGCTTTCTACAATCGATAGATATTCTAAGCACAACATCTCCAAAGAAACAAGAGCTTTAAATGATACACTGGACCAGATGGATTTCATAGATATTTACAGAACTTTACATCCAAACGCAACAGAATACACATTCTTCTCAAGTGCACATGGAACTTTCTCCAGGATAGACCACATATTGGGTCACAAATCAGGTCTCACTGATACCAGAAGATGAGGATTGTCCCCTGCATATTTTCAGACCATAATGCTGTGAAACTAGAACTAAGCCACAAGAAAATTTTGGAAGGATTTCAAACATTTGGAGGCTAAAGACTATCCTGCTAAAAGATGAAAGGGTCAACCAGGAAATTAGAGAAGAATTAAAAAGATGCATGGAAACTAATGAGAATGAAGATACAACCGTTCAAAATCTTTGGGATACAGCAAAAGCAGTCCTGAGGGGGAAATACATCACAATACAAGCATCCATCCAAAAACTGGAAAGAACTCAAATACAAAAGCTAACCTTGCATCTAAAGGAGCTGGAGAAGGAACAGCAAACAAAACCTTCCACCAGAAGAAGAAGACAGTTGTTAATAAAGATTCGAACAGAACTCAACAAAATCGAGACCAGAAGAACTGTGGAACAGATCAACAAAACCAGGAGTTAGTTCTTTGAAAGAATTAATAAGATAGATATACCATTAGCCAGCCTTATTAAAAACAAAAGAGAAAGGCCCAGGGCGCGATCCTGGAGACCCGGGATCGAATCCCATATCGGGCTCCCGGTGCATGGAGCCTCCTTCTCCCTCTGCCTGTGTCTCTGCCTCTCTCTCTCTCTCTCCCTCTCTCTGTGACTATCATAAATAAATAAATTAAAAAAATTTTTAAAAAAAGAACTTATGAAACTCAATACTATAGAAACAAACAATCCAATCATGAAATGGGCAAAAGACATGAACAGAAATTTCACAGAGGAAGACATAGACATGGCCAACATGCACCTGAGAAAATGCTCTGCATCACTTGCCATCAGGGAAATACAAATCAAAACCACAATGAGATACCACCTCACTCCAGTGAGAATGGGGAAAATGAACAAGAGAGGAAACAACAGATGTTGGAGAGGATGTGGAGAAAGGGAAACCCCCCTGCACTGTTGGTGGGAATGTGAACTGGTGCAGCCACTCTGGAAAACTGTGTGGAGGTTTCTCAAAGAGCTAAAAATAGACCTGCCCAACAACCCAGCAGTTGTACTGCTGGGGATTTACCCCAAAGATACAGATGCAGTGAAACGCTGGAACATCTGCACCTCAACATTTATAGCAGCAATGTCCACAATGGCCAAACTATGGAAGGAGCCTCGGTGTCCACTGAAAGATGAATGGATAAAGAAGATGTGGTTTATGTATACAATGGAATATATCTCAGCCATTAGAAATGACAAATACCCACCATTTGCTTCGACATGGATGGACCTGGAGGGTATTATGCTGAGTGAAATAAATCAATCTCAGAAGTACAAACCTTATATGGTCTCATTCATTTGGGGAACATAAGAATTAGTGAAAGGGAATAAAGGGAAAGGAGAGAAAATGAGTGAAAATATCAGTGAGGGTGACAAAACATGAGAGACTCCTAACTCTGGGAAACGAACAAGGGGTAGTAGAGAGGGAGGTGGGCGGGTATTGGTGTGACTGGGTGATGGGCACTGAGGGGGGCACTTGGCGGGATGAGCACTGGGTGTTATGCTATATGTTGGCAATTTGAACTCCAATAAAAAAAATTAAAAAAAAGAAATCCTTGCCCACCCAAGGTCATAAAGATATTCTCTTATATTTTCTGTTAAAAGCTTCATTGTTGGGATCCCTGGGTGGCTCAGCGGTTGAGCATCTGCCTTCAGCCCAGGGCGTGATCCTGGAGTCCTGGGATCGAGTCCCGCATTGGGCTCCTTGCATGGAGCCTGCCTCTCCCTCTGCCTATGTCTCTGACTCTTTGTGTGTCTTTCATAAATAAATAAATAAATAAAATTTTTTAAAAAAAGTTTCATTGTTTTACCATTTACATTTATCACCTGTTTCATATTAAATTTTGCATATAGTTATTATATAGGAAACAAGATAATTTTCTTCTGGATGGAATCAATTTTCTTCTTCTTCTTCTTCTTCTTCTTCTTCTTCTTCTTTTTCTTTCTTCTTCTTCTTCTTCTTCTTCTTCTTCTTCTTCTTCTTCTTCTTCTTCTTCTTTTTAAAATCCATTTCTTCTTATGGATATTCAACTGACCCAACGCCACTCATTGAAAAGAATATTGAGAAGATAATCCTTTCGCTTTATGATGAGACTTAATATCTGGTAATCTAAATCCTCAAAAGTTTCTCTGCTGCAAAATTGATTTGGTCATTCTAGAGTCTTTGCCTTATCATATGAATGCTTAAATCAGCTTCCACAAACAAAATACCTGCTGTGATTTTGTTTGGGATAATATGGAACCTATAGATCAATTTGGAGAGAATTGACATTTAATCAATAGTGAATCTTTCGGGATCCCTGGGTGGCGCAGCGGTTTGGCGCTTGCCTTTGGCCCAGGGCGCGATCCTGGAGACCCGGGATCGAATCCCACGTCAGGCTCCCAGTGCATGGAACCTGCTTCTCCCTCTGCCTATGTCTCTGCCTCTCTCTCTCTCACTGGGTGACTATCATAAATAAATAAAAATTAAAAAAAAATTTAAAAAAAAATAGTGAATCTTTCAATCCATCAAAGTGGCATATCTCTCCACCTATTCAGGTCTGTTCTAATTTTCTCATTGATATTTTTTACTCAGACTTAATTTCTGGATGTTTGATTTTTTAGCTATCAAAAATGCTATTTAAAAATGAAGGTGTTCTGATATTTATTGCTATCATATAGAAATACAATTGATTTTTGCATATTGACCTTGCATCTAGTGACCTAATTTCACCTATGAATAATTTAAATAGGTGGGTTTTTTTGTTTGTTTTGTTTTGTTTCTTTTGTGGGATGGAGATAGTTTGGATTTCCTACATGCGCTTTCATGTCATGTGCACAGAATGGCAATTTTATTACTTCCTTTCCAAAGTCCATGTCTTTTATTTATTCTTCTCGCCTTATAGCACCATGAATTTTTTCTAGTGTGCTTTTAAGAGGTCCAGAGCATATGAGGATAACTGCTCTCTTTTTATTGTTAGGTGTGCTCTATTTTGCTGCGCTCTGCTGAGGAGAAAATAAAAAAGAGTGGCATACAGAAGACAAAGAAAAAGTGTTTGTAGAAGACGGAATTCCATACTGCTCACACTTCTGAAAGTGCTCATTATTTCTCCCCTACCACATGGCGTGCTTTATAGGACCACCCTTAGGCAGGGACAAAAGGGTCTCCTGCCCTAGCTCCATGCACTAGAAATGTCCACAAATCACAAACACACTCACACAAAATACATTAATCAATCGATAAGTGGGATGATTCTATTTCTAGGGAGATTCTTCTCTACTTCTCTTACCCTTTATCTTTGAAACAAAAAGTGACTGTTCCAGACACTGGAAGGTGTGTGGGTTGTACTGTTGTTGACATTAAAGAAATGCACTGCTTTAGAAGGAAGTCCGTCAGCAGTAGACTTTTTGTAATACCTAAGTTACAAATAGAAGATAGATTAACTTTTCACACTTTCTTCTTGGTAGCATAAATACAATCGATTCTTTCATAAAGAAGTATCCATCCCTAGTAATGTCAAACAACATCATTTTATTCCTCTCTCATTTATCTTTCAATGCCTGATTTCAGAAATACTGAGTCAGGACATTCAGAACAGTTGCTTAGAGCAACTGAGATTGCTTTGTCATATTAAACAACTTATATTCTCTTACATTGTATATTTTTAGGTTTAATCTTTAACACCTTTAGTGAATGATGTATCTTGGCAACTCTATGGGTATTGCATACTAAAACTCCAAATAATCCTATTTTTATAACAATAATTGATAAAATTTAATTAAGCTTTTGGTTCTATTAAGTAATTTTGATCTAAATTTTTCATATTAAACCATACATTCTATTCTCCTTATATTTTAACAGATCATTTTGAATATTTTAGGAAAAAAGTAAATTTTATTTATTTTTATTTTTTTAATAAATTTATTTTTTATTGGTGTTCAATTTACCAACATACAGAATAACACCCAGTGCTCATCCCATCAAGGGCCCCCCTCAGTGCCCATCACCCATTCACCCCCACCCCCCGCCCTCCTCCCCTTCCACCACCCCTGGTTCGTTTCCCAGAGTTAGGAGTCTTTATGTTCTGTCTCCCTTTCTGATATTTCTCACACATTTCTTCTCCCTTCCCTTATATCCCCTTTCACTATTATTTATATTCCCCAAATGAATGAGAACATACAGTTTGTCCTTCTCCGATGGACTTACTTCACTCAGCATAATACCCTCCAGTTCCATCCACATTGAAGCAAATGGTGGGTATTTGTCATTTCTAATGGCTGAGGAATATTCCATTGTATTCATAAACCACATCTTCTTTATCCATTCATCTTTCGATGGACACCGAGGCTCCTTCCACAGTTTGGCTATTGTGGACATTGCTGCTAGAAACATCGGGGTGCAGGTGTCCTGGCGTTTCATTGCATCTGTATCTTTGGGGTAAATCCCCAACAGTGCAATTGCTGGGTCGTAGGGCAGGTCTATTTTTAACTCTTTGAGGAACCTCCACACAGTTTTCCAGAGTGGCTGCACCAGTTCACATTCCCACCAACAGTGTAAGAGGGTTCCCTTTTCTCCTCATCCTCTCCAACATTTGTGGTTTCCTGCCTTGTTAATTTTCCCCATTCTCACTGGTGTGAGGTAGTATCTCATTGTGGTTTTGATTTGTATTTCCCTGATGGCAAGTGATGCAGAGCATTTTCTCATGTGCATGTTGGCCAGGACTATGTCTTCCTCTGTGAGATTTCTGTTCATGTCTTTTGCCCATTTCATGGTTGGATTGTTTGTTTCTTTGGTGTTGAGTTTAATAAGTTCTTTATAGATCTTGGAAACTAGCCCTTTATCTGATAGGTCATTTGCAAATATCTTCTCCCATTCTGTAGGTTGTCTTTTAGTTTTGTTGACTGTATCCTTTGCTGTGCAAAAGCTTCTTATCTTGATGAAGTCCCAATAGTTCATTTTTGCTTTTGTTTCTTTTGCCTTCGTGGATGTATCTTGCCAGAAGTTACTGTGGCTGAGTTCAAAAAGGGTGTTGCCTGTGTTCTCCTCTAGGATTTTGATGGACTCTTGTCTCACATTTAGATCTTTCATCCATTTTGAGTTTATCTTTGTGTATGGTGAAAGAGAGTGGTCTAGTTTCATTCTTCTGCATGTGGATGTCCAATTTTCCCAGCACCATTTATTGAAGAGACTGTCTTTCTTCCAGTGGATCGTCTTTCCTCCTTTATAGAATATTAGTTGACCATAAAGTTCAGGGTTCACTTCTGGGTTCTCTATTCTGTTCCATTGATCTATGTGTCTGTTGTTGTGCCAGTACCACTCTGTCTTGATGACCACAGCTTTGTAGTACAACCTGAAATCTGGCATTGTGATGCCCCCAGCTATGGTCTTCTTTTTTAAAATTCCCCTGGCTATTCGGGGTCTTTTCTGATTCCACACAAATCTTAAAATAATTTGTTCTAACTCTCTGAAGAAAGTCCATGGTATTTTGATAGGGATTGCATTAAACGTGTAAATTGCCCTGGGTTACATTGACATTTTCACAATATTAATTCTGCCAATCCATGAGCATGGAATATTTTTCCATCTCTTTGTGTCTTCCTCAATTTCTTTCAGAAGTGTTCTATAGTTTTAGGGTATAGATCCTTTATCTCTTTGGTTAGGTTTATTCCTAGGTATCTTATGCTTTTGGGTGCAATTGTAAATGGGATTGTCTCCTTAATTTCTCTTTCTTCAGTCTCATTGTTAGTGTATAGAAATGCCACTGATTTCTGGGCATTGATTTTGTATCCTGCCACGCTACCAAATTGCTGTATGAGTTCTAGCAATCTTGGGGTGGAGGCTTTTGGGTTTTCTATGTAGAGTATCATGTCATCGGCGAAGAGGGAGAGTTTGACTTCTTTGCCAATTTGAATGCCTTTAATGTCTTTTTGTTGTCTGATTGCTGAGGCTAGGACTTCCAGTACTATGTCGAATAGCAGTGGTGAGAGTGGACATCCCTGTCTTGTTCCTGATCTTAGGGGAAAGGCTCCCAGTGCTTCCCCATTGAGAATGATATTTGCTGTGGGCTTTTCATAGATGGCTTTTAAGATGTTGAGGAATGTTCCCTCTATCCCTACACTCTGAAGAGTTTTGATCAGGAATGGATGCTGTATTTTGTCAAATGCTTTCTCTGCATCTAATGAGAGGATCATATGGTTCTTGGTTTTTCTCTTGCTGATATGATGAATCACATTAATTGTTTTACGAGTGTTGAACCAGCCTTGTGTCCCAGGGATAAATCCTACTTGGTCATGGTGAATAATTTTCTTAATGTATTGTTGGATCCGATTGGCTAGTATCTTGTTGAGAATTTTTGCATCCATGTTCATTAGGGATATTGGTCTGTAATTCTCCTTTTTGGTGGGGTCTTTGTCTGGTTTTGGAATTAAGGTGATGCTGGCCTCATAGAATGAATTTGGAAGTACTCCATCTCTTTCTATCTTTCCAAACAGCTTTAGTAGAATAGGTATGGTTTCTTCTTTACATGTTTGATAGAATTCCCCTGGGAAGCCATCTGGCCCTGGACTTTTGTGTCTTGGGAGGTTTTTCATGACTCCTTCAATTTCCTCCCTGGTTATTGGCCTGTTCAGGTTTTCTATTTCTTCCTGTTCCAGTTTTGGTAGTTTGGGAAAAAAAGTAAATTTTAAAACAAAAATAATTTAGGGGAATCTGGGTGGCTCAGTCAGTTAATAGTCTGCCTTCAGCTCAGGTCATGATCCCGGGGTCATGAGCTAGAGTCCTATGTTGAGTTCTCTGATCAACAGGGAGCCTGCTTGTCTCTCTCCCTCTGCTGCTCCCCCTGCTACACACACTCTCTCTCTCCATCAAATAAATAAAATAAAATCTTAAAAATAAAATAAAATCTTAAAAATAAAACAAAAATAGTTTAAAATGTAAATCTTTGGTTTTTACATTTATTTTAAGTCACTTTTTTATTAAAATATATTCAATTCAAATTTTGTACACTTCAAATATATTTTCATAATTAACTCCAGAATCATTGCTTTCAATAGAACATAAATTATGTGAATATATTAATTTAACAGTAGAATTAAACTATTTTGCTGAAATGACAGAAAAATACATTTTATGAAATAAATGTATTTTCTAAATTATTTGTGTCACACTTCAATGAGTAGTTTTAAAATTTTATTGTCAAAAAAAATAAAATAAAATTTTATTGTCTTTAGTGTTTTGCCAACTTGCAAGCGCATATGATCACACTTCTTAGAAATTTTTCTGTTTTTGTCTTTCTCAAGCTATGTCTGATAGAATACGAAATGGAATATCTTTTACTTTACAGTTTCTAGTTTGATTTATTATTAATTTGTAACTGTTCTTTATATGTTCTAGACACAAGTCTACTGTTACACATATGATTTATAAATGTTTTCTCACATTCTGTGAGTTTTTTTCACTTTCTTGATAGCGTTCTTTGAAGTACAAAAATTTCTAATTTTGAAGTCCAATTTATTTATATGTTCTTTAGTTGTTTGTGCTTTTGGTTGGTATCATATATAAAAAACCATTGCCTGTTCAAAAGTCATAAAGATTATACTTGTGCATAATGGTTTATACTTTTAGCTCTTTCATTTAGGTCTTTGAACCATTTTTTTTTTTAAGATTTTACTTATTAATTCACAAGAGACACAAAAGAGAGACAGAGACATAGGCAGAGGGAGAAGCAGGCTCCCTGCGGGGAACCTGATGCTGGACTCAGACCCTAGACCCAGGATCACACCCTAAGCCAAAGGCAGATGCTCAACTGCTGAGCCACCCAGGCGTCCTGGGCTTTGAACCATTTTGAATTGATTTATTTTTATGTGTGAGCAAGGGATCTGACTACATTGTTTGTATGGGGATGTCCCTTTTTTCATGCACCATTGGTGGAAAGTCAATTCTTTCCCCCACTGAATTGTCTTGGCATGCTTGTTGAAAATCAGTTGGCCATAAATGTGAGGCTTTATTTCTCAGTTCTATTTATTGATTTATATGTCTATCCTTATACCAGTATTACATGTTGTCCTGATTACTGTAGCTCTGCAGTAAATTTTGAAACTGAGAAGTGTGAGTTCCCCAACTTTGGGTTTTTGCTTTTTGTTTTTTCAAGATTGTTTTGGCTATTGGAGGTCCTCTGCAGTTCCATATGAACTTTAGGATCAGATTGTCAATTTCTGGGGCACCTGAGTGGCTCAGTGGGTTAAATGTCCAGCTCTTGATCTCAGCTCAGGTCTTGATCTCAGGGTTGTGAGTCCAAGTCCAATGCTGGGCTCCATGCTGGGCTTGGGGCTTACTTAAAACAAACAAACAAACAAACAAACAAACAAACACCTTGTTGATTTCTGCAAAGAAAGGAACTGGAAGCATTCTTCCTGGGCATAAGAAGAAGAACCAACATATCTTGAGAAAACAAGTACATGTAGTCCACAGAGAAGAGAGAAGTGGCCAGCCAGTAAGTATGATAAGACATTCAACTTCACTGTTGATCAAAGAGATGCAAATGAAACAAGAATTTGCCTTACACCTCTGAAACTAGAGAAGAGTGAAAAAGTTGGTGAGACCCAGTGTTTGTAAGAACATAGAGAAATGGGCCCTCTCATACAGTCTTGGTGGGAATGTAACTTGGTACAAGGTTTCTAAAGAGCATTTTGGCAATGAGTATCAAGTTGTAAAATATAAATATACTTGGATGTCACAATTCCACACTTTCTTTCAAGTATAGAGTATTGGGACAGACAGTTCTTCTTGGGCCTCTGGTATGCCTCTTGCCAAGACTGTAAGACCTCAACTGCTCTTTCACTGGGGCCATTTCTCAAGATTATCTTATACAGCTAGTAAACTTAAGAAAATAGTTAACTTCTTCCTTCAGATCAAGAGCAGACTTGTTTAGTGCCTGCTATAAAAGCAGTGGATCCTCCAAGTTTAGCACTTCTCAGCTGCAACACAAACCCACTGTGTGCATAGCATCCATCTGGCTCATATCATGTCATGCCTATGGGACTTGGTGGCAAAGGAGAATAACACAAACATGTTGATGTTTGTGCTGCTTGCTGTGCAATGAGTAATAAGCCCTTTATCTCTGGGGGAAAAATTATCAGACCCATTTTCTACAGATAAGTAAAGTGATTGTCAAAGTGAAGTGACCATCCCAGATTATGTGGTCGTTTACTTGCAGAGACAGGACCAGCACCCAGTGACTGAACCTTTACAAGAAACACAGAACACCTGAATAAGCATTTTGAAAGAGAAGTAGAGGAACAGCTCTCATAGTCACACTTCATTTAATCAGTTTACTGGACTCTCTGGTACTCTCTGATCGCTTTGAAAATATCCACACTGTTGCCCATGCCAACTACCAAATCACTTCCCAGAACAGCAGTTCTCAAAGGTTGGTCTCTCAGACCAGACACATCAGCATTCTCTGATAGCTTGTTAGAAATTCAAGTGCTCAGGCCTTCATCTAGACCAGCTGAAACTCTGCAACCTGTGTTTTAACAAGCCCTGCAGGTGATTGTGATGCACACAAAAGTTTGCAAAAACGCTGCTCTGTGCACAACTTCACACTCTTCAACTGGGTTTTAGCATCACTAGGGGACTGCTTGGTTGATTTCCACATTTGTTTATGTTGAGTTCTTGTCATTCTATTTACATATTTTAATTAGCTGTTGTATTTACCAATGACATTGGAGGCCAAAAAGTGAATTGTTATTTCTATGAAAACTAAACTAAATCTTTCAGAAAGATTCAAGAAAGACCAGTCACTAAAGAATTGTTTTTGAAAGAGGGAGGAAAGTAGGAAAATCCAGTGATTTGCACTCAATCTGTTTTGTTCAAGTCTTTAAGTGTTCATTCCACTTCAGATCTGGAGATTATAAAAAATGGATGTGGGTAAGGTAAGAAATATGAAACAGAACACAAAGCAATGGTTCTCTCTCTCTCTCTCTCTTTCTCTCTCTCTCTCAGTTTACAAAAAGGCTTTGGACCTACAACAAAAGATTTGCAAAGATGCAGTGATGTTATTGAAGTTAAAAGAAAATGTGAAGAAATGGTATATGTGAACTATTTTTTTAAATTTCCTTTGTTTTTGTTTTGTTTTGTTTTTAAGATTTTATTTATTTATTCATGAGAGGCACAGAGAGAGAAAGGCAGAGACACAGGCAGAGGGAGAAGCAGGCATGCAGAGAGCCCAGTCCCTGAACTCCGGGATCACACCCTGGGCAGAAGGCAGATGCTCAGCCGCTGAGCTACCCAGGTGTCCCTGTAATTTCCCTTGTAACTAATATTTTAACTCTCTGAATTGACCATTTTCTGGCCTGCACTCTGGGAGAGAGAGCTTCCCTTGGATACAATTTAAACCCTGATGGAAAGGTACTACATAGAGGGAGGGATAAGACCCACAATATCTCCTAATTGCTGTTTCTTTCATTCTTGACTCTTTAAGAAGAGGTTTGAGTCTCCCTTCTTTGCTTCTACGCTTCTGTCTCTGAAGCAAGAAGACACCATGCTTAAATGTCTATGCCCTTGAGCTGCTGTTGCTAGGGGGCATGTTTAATGGTAACACCCAGAACATGTCCTGGAGTCCATTATTAAGCCCAATGGCCGATCGATTTGTAGATTGGACTTTAGTCAGAAAATTCTTTGTCCTGCCAAAAGGTACAGAAGCTCAAAGGACAGAGCAGCAGAAAGAAGAGGTGGCAGGAAACCCTTGCCCCCACACCATCAGAGAGAAGCCATTTGTCCCAAAAAGAGAAGCTCTCTCCATCCCAAGACTCCTCCTCAAAGGAACTTCCCTCACTTCCTTCTCAGAAATCTGGCCCCCATGTCCCCCGCTCCTTACATTCACTGAACTTAGGGTGGAAGCCTGATTTCCACTGGCCAGTTTCTTTGCTTTCCTGCAAATATGGATTTGGCATATAAAGCCTTCATCTTCCCTGAATGAATGAATTGGAAGGGATGCACAACAGAAAAAGCCATCCTGAAAAAAGAGAAAAGGAAGGATGTGTCCAAAAAGAAGCAGAAACGAGTGCTCCTGGAAATGTGGATGGAATAACCCCAGTTGGTAACTTTCCATTTCCCAGTTCCAGTCCCTGCTAAAGAACCCTAGTGTATTTCCTGCACTTGGGGATCATAAACTAATCCTGCTTCTTTCTGCTAAATTGCCTCTTTTTCTTCCTCTAAGGACATCTCAGTAGGCTGCTGTTAGTTGCCTGGCACTCTTCCTAGAGCAAAAAATACTTAGCGCCAGGCATCTTCAGGAGCATATTGAAAACAAACACTGGCAATTCTACGGTAATGACTCTGTTGTTTAAAATCTGAAACTTAAGCAATTGCAGATAGAAGTAGTTTACTGATTAGGAACCAGAGCCCTGACACAGAGAAACATGACTTTCCAGTAAGAAATGGGAACAGCCTGAGTATCATAAAAAAAAAAAAAAAAAAGATAAGCAGACTTTGTACAATGTATTACAGAAGGGACATTTAGACTAGAGCAAAACAGAGGCTATTCTCTTAGTCACTCGTAGCTCAAGGCAATTTTAAAGCAATTCTTTATTGCTTTATTGATGAATTGGAAATTAATATCAGGAATGTTGTATAGTGTGTGTTTATTATACAAATAATTATGGTTAAATTCATTCTTATTCTACAGTGTAGGTTCAGTAGTTTGTCACAAACCCTATTGGTATTTTAACAAAATCTGGAGTTAACTTTCCCATACTTCTCACCTCCTCACCCTAGAACACTATGGAATATGGACATAATCATGGGCCTTATCTGACCAATATGGTCCACAGCTCAGGTGCCAGAGTGGGCAATACCAGGTGAACAGCCCGACTTGCTGAATACTCTCTTAAAAAGATTTATTTCTGAGAGTGCGACACACTCTAGAAACTGCCTAAATGTAGCAAAGGTTTCCTCCTGCATCCTTTTCTTTGTGTTCCCTCCTAACCTCATTAAGGAAAGAAAACAGGTGGCTCCTGGGTGGCTCAGTTGGTTAAGCACCTGCCATCGTCTCAGGTCATGATCTCAGGGTCCTGGGATTGAGCCCCCAACCACCACCAAATTGGGCTTCCTGCTCAGCAGGGCTTCTCCCTCTCCCTCCGTCACTCCCTCTGCCCGTCTCCCTGCTCCTGGTCTCTCTCTCTGTCTTTCTCAAATAAATAATAAAATCTTAAAAAAAGAAAAGAAAAGAAAACGGATGGTGAAGGTCTGTCTGGAAGGACTCAAAGGAAGATAGTAATTCTACAATTCAGAAGAGAATACTACTCTGGGCATTTCTGCTTATGGGCTGGCAAGGGAAGGTGGCAAGAAGGCTGCTGGGTAAGCAAGGATCCTCAGCTATGGATAAATGGATGCATGGCTGGCTGGGAGAGGCAGCAGGGAGGTTCTCTTACCCTCACCACCATCACTAGGGGCTTCGAGAGGTAAGGATAGGGCTCTAGTGGAAGGAGTGCGAATAGCGGGGCTGGGACAGAATCTGATGGAAGGGAAACAAAGGAAGACAAACAGCAAAAGGGAAGACGGAAGGGATTCATTCGTAGCTGGAAGTGGTGGGTGAGCAGAAGTCAGCAGAAGCCAGGTGTGTGTCGGCGCGTGCCCATGTACTACCACCAAGGAACACACTGCTAGTGTAATGGTTTCAACGGAAGCAGAACATATGCATTTCACCTTCGCTTGCTTTTTAAGAAAACACTGTTTTTTTTTTTTTTTTTTTAAGATTTGTTTGAGAGAGAGAGAAGGAGCAGGGAGTGGGGCAGAGGGAGAGAGAGAAGCAGGCTCCCCGCTGAGCAGGGGACCCAACTGGGACAGGGCTGGACCCCAGGCTGGATCCCAGGCTTGATCCCAGGACCCTGGGATCATGACCTGAGCTGAAGGCAGATGCTTAACTGACTGAGCCACCCAGGCGCCCCTAAGAAAACATTTTAAGAAGCCTTAAAGGACAATCTGATGTTAGACATGGTTTCAAAAATGGGCTTTACCTCTAATTAACTGTGTGACCTCAGTTGACTTAACTTAGTTAACCTCTCTAAACCTCCTTTTTAATTCATAGTAAACCACAGTAATTCCCTTGTACTAGGACTGCCCTAAGAAAGAAACAAGATAATGCATGTAAAGCAATTGTGTTTTGTACACAGGAAGTGCTATAAATTGCAGCCTCCACCCACTGATTCATTCACGTTTTGTGTATTAAGACCTATTTTGTGCCAGTTCCTGTTTACATCTTTAATACCTTGATGCAATTAAAGCTCTCATTGATTATGGTGTTTACACCAAGATTTATACTTCATCCTCGTATTCTGTTTCTCTATGATTTTTCTCCATTTCCAGAGTTGACATGGACACAGTGTCCATGAACTATATTCATATAGTGTTCTATATGAATCAAGACATAAAAACCTGTAGTCCAAATAGAAATTAGTTACATTTCCTGTTTTAAGAACAACTTGGTTTTGCTGTATAAACATAAATGAGTAAACATGCATTACACATAGGAACATACACATATATGAGTTGTACAATGTAATGATTTTTTATGCTCACCACAAGTGGAGCTACCACCTGTCAGCACGCAATGCTATCACAATACCATTCACTGGATTCTCTATGCTTTAAAATGTAATTACTTTAAAATAAATTTGCCAAAGTGTGCAAGAAAATAAGCTCCATTATTTTAGAATCTTCTTTCCCTTTCCCCTTCTTCCAAAAAAAAAAAAAAAAAAGAAAGAAAGAAAGAAAGAAAGAAAGAAAGAAAGAAAGAAAGAAAGAAAGAAAGAAAAGGCAATACCTAGCTAATTCATTCACATTTCAGGGATATTTGGTTGTTTCTTAAAACCATATCCATCCTTGGGATGCCTGGATGCCTCAGTGGGTTAAGCTTCCACCTGTTGATTTCGGCTTAGTCACCATCTCCGGGCTGTAAGATCGGCCCCCAATGGGGCTCTGCACTGGGCGTGGAACCTGCTTAGGGTTCTGTCTCTCCCTCTCCCTCTGCCACTCCCCACCCGCCACCTGCTTGCTCTCTCGCTCTCTCTCTTAAAAATAAAAAATAAATCATCTCCCTCCTTAAATCTAAAACTTTTCCGTGCCAGTATAGTCAGGAGACTGTGTCATGGGTGATAACAGGAGAGCCCAGGAGAATCCTCTGTACTCGAGAGCGCAGACCTTTAAGGCTACAACTAAGGGTGAGAGGAGGCCACACCTGTGTTTGGCCCAGGAGCCAGATCTGGCACGTGTCCTCAGGGTTGCTCCTTGCAGATTCCTTGGTTTGCCTTCCATACCTTCCATACCCAAACTGAATCCTCCACTCTACCTTCTGCAAAGATCTACAGTTCTCTGTGCTGCTTGCAGTTCTGTGTCGTTTTGTGGCAGGACCTCACATTGTGACCAAAATTCCTCGGAGTTTCCTCTTTCTGGTTTCTGTCCCCAGGGCTAGTCTACCTCTCTAATGTTTATCTTTATAGTTAGCCCTTGGAAACATGGTTTCTTTCTTATAAAGAAGTATAAAGTGACATTATGGGTAGGGTTGGGGAAAACACAGTATTACATAGAACCACAGATAGACAGCAGTGGTTATCCCGACCAGAGCCGTATAAAAATAACACATTATCTTATATTCCTGGGGAGTAGGAAAGTTCACATGAGGTTACTATCTGGATCCTAGCCTTGTCTCTATCTTCACCTTTGAAACACTGTCTTGCTGTGGTTGTTGAATTCCCCCTTGTCCTACTTCTGAAGTGAATTTTTCAAACCAAATATATACATATGCATGGTATAGCCTAATTCTAAAACTGCACCCTACTCTATTTTTTTCTTAAATTGATGTATTTGAGAGACAGAGAGAGAGACCACCAGCAGGGGGAGCAGCAGACGCCTGGTTAGCAGGGAGCCCAACGGGGGCTCCATCCCAGGACCCTGAGATCATGACCTGAGCCGCAGGAAGATGCTTAACCCACTGAGCCAGTCAGGCACCCCCATCCTACTCTATTTTAAGAGCCACTTAAGGGGTGCCTGGCTGGCTTAGTGGGTGGAGCATGCAACTCTTGACCTCTAGTTCATGAGTTTGAGCCCCATGTTGGCTGTTGAGATTACTTAAAAAAAAATAAACTCTTAAAAAAATAAAAGCCATTAAAAAAACTTATTGTGGTTTAAGCATTAGGAAAGTTCAGTAAATTTATCCACTCTGAAGATTAACAGCATTCCGTGTGACCTGTGATCAAGGAATGAGGACAGAGTTAATTTTTATCACAGATAATATAACCTCAAAATAAAACTTCACCCTATTCTCCATTTGAAGTAAATACATAAAATATGAAACACAAACTCAATAGTATATATAACATTTGTGAAATTACTGGTAGCTATTTTTCTTTTTCTTGCTCAGTCACCTGTAGGGTGAGAAATTAATTAATTAATTTGTTAATTAATTAATTTATTTATTCTTAAAAGACTTTATTTATTTATTCATGAGAGACACAGAGAGAGAGGCAGAGACACAGGCAGAGGGAGGAGCAGGCTCCCTGCAGAGAACCCGACATGGGACTCGATCCCAGGACCAGGACCATACCCTGAGCCAAAGGCAGGTGCTTAACAGCTGAGCCACCCAGGCATCCTGAGAAATTTATATATTGGACAGATAGCCATTGATTGCTGTCTGGTCATGGCCAAAAAGCAGATTTTTTTCTTTTCCTGCAGAAAGTTCTGTGCGCAAGTTGTCTCAGGACATTTATTTTCTGAAGGTGATTATCTGACCTACATTACACAATCCTTCTGTGCTCTGTCTTGGTGGGGATCAGATTCTACATTACACAAATCAAATAAATTTTAGTGACTGATAAAGGTTAAAATAGTTTTTCTTACATTTATTAGACATTTTTAGTTTCTGTTCTGTGAACTATCAAGAATTTAAAATAAATAAGGGTATTTGCCTTTTTTATTAATAAGTTTTTTTAAATAAAAAAGCTATCATCAGCATAAAGCTAAAAGTAACAGAAGTATGAGTCATTAATTATCAGAGTTCTTTCTAACTTATGGGTATCATATTTATTCTAAAGTAAAGTGAACAGGGGCAATTATCAGATGAACTTCTGAGCACGTTATCACACTATCTAATGAGCAATAGTCTCAGAGGGATGGCCTGTCATCATTTTGTCAGGACCTTTGGAGACAAGTCCAAGAGCTCATATATAATCAGCATAAACATCAAAATGTCCAATAACATAGTATTTTATGCATCTGTTTTTTAATCATAAGCCCCAGCTGATGCAAATGATAACAAAAGTATATTTCATTCATATTTCCTAAAAAGTCAAACTCATCAAGTGACAAAAGTTGAGATCCTGGACTGTGAGGACAATCGCCCATGGAATACAGTAGTGATAGCTAATTTCTGGGGCAAATATCTGGGGTACTTCAGGGGAGACTTGTTCTTGAAGGTGCCAGATAATAAAGTGAAAGACAGTCACATTCGAATCTTAAAATGTTTTTCTCAAAGCACGGTATGAAACTCTAAACCCTTCCACTGACTGATAGAGCCTGAAGTCTCTGGGTTTGAAAACCAAACATAGAGATTAATTTTTGGGCTGCCTTATTATAACAGTTGAATTCACCATCTCACCATATCTTTTAAGGAAATCAGGGTGACGGTCAGGAAAAACTAGGATCCTGATGACTGGAAAATCAATTATCAGGATGCATTTAGGAACTGGAGAATCTAGAACCCCCCCCCCCAAATCTTCTGAAATATTCACCCCTCCTTGCCTTTGCCGCAGAAGCTCACCTCCCTTGCAGAAGAGAGCTAACAGTCATGCTGGAAGTCCCACTGTGGCTTGGCTGGTGACCAGAATTCAAACTAAGAGTGGAATATAGAACCAAAGTAGGGAAAATGAGAGTTACATTACAAAGAACTACAGGAATTCCCTAACTCACATCATAAAAACTTTGAACAATATTCATGGAAATCGCTTTGGAAGGAGCTCAATTTTCTCATTGCTTATATTTTGATGTAGGTGTTGCTGTTCTTTAGCTGGCTCAGGAAATTGACTGTTATTCTAAAAGTTTGGTGGCTGGACCAGCCAGTGGAAGTCTGCCATGAACAAACGTGTTAAACAATATCAAAAGGCAACAAGTTCCTTTGCAAGGCTGTGGAATGAAATCAAAGATTTCAGAGGACATTTATGTCAGATTCAATATGAAAGCATCCCTCCAAACTCCTTTCTCACCACAGCAGCCTTGAAGACTTTCACCCCTGCCATGATGGAAAGACTGGTGAGAAGAGCATCAGCACCATTACAGGATGCTTTACAGGCTGTCCTTAGTCAACTGGGAAGGCTGGCAGGAAAAGCTAAGTTAAAATGGGCTCCTTAAGGTCTGTGGGGTCAAGAGGGTCCCTAAAGACAGTGCCTTACAGAATATGGTTCTGTTCATTATAATAAGCACCAGAGCGGATCTGTTAATCACACCTATAGTAAGGTGTAGCATGCAGGAATTTCTGGTTGTGGTCAATTTATGGGGTCCATAGGAATAAAACAGATGAGCAACATATGAAGGTCCCACTTGATTTTTTTTAAGATTTTATTTATTCGTGAGAGACACAGAGAGAGGCAGAGACATAGGCAGAGGGAGAAGCAGACTCCCTGTGGTGAGCCTGATGCAGGACTTGATCCCAAGACCCTGGGATCACGTCCTGAGCCAAAGGCAGACACTCAACCACTGAGCCACCGAGGTGCCCCAGTCCCACTTGATTTATACAGTCACAGCCTCCAAGTAGAGTGAAGTCTAAGAGGGATCTTCATCCACTGAGGCAGTTCCCAACTCTAGAATGCTTTGAGTAAGATGTTTGATATCCTTAAGAATGTTCCTTTCCATGATCCTACTACTAGCTTCTCTCCTAGGACCTTGGCCATTTGCTTTGGAAACATACACTTGGAGAAGTAATTTTAATTTTGAGGATTATTAACTGCTAGCTAGCTAACAGTAATTCTAGGAAATCCAAACATCACTATGATTCATTAGTCAGAGCAGAGTGTATGGGGTCAAGTAATACAGGATTTTGATTTAAGTCTGCCTCATCCAAACCCCAATTGGGCCCAAGATACATTCTTTTCTTAATGATTTATCCATTTATTTTGAAAGAGAGAGAATGGGAGTGTGATTGGGGAGAGGGGCAATGGGAAAGGAAGAGAATACCAAACAGACTCCCCACAGAGTATGGAGCCTGACTGGGGGGGGGGGGGTGTCTTGATCTCTCAACCCTGAGACCATGATCTGAGCTGAAATCAAGAGTTGGAGGTTCAACGGACTGAGCAACCCAGGCTCCTCCTCCCAAGATACATTGTGTAGTCATTCCTCAGCTCCTGATGGTAGGGTTGGTGTAGCAAAAACAATTGATAACATTTCCAGGTTGGCTCCTTCCCTACAGAGTAAAGAATATTGGCAATATGGCAAGAAGATCAAAGTTACCAGAGCTCCTTCTCAATACCAAAATACTAAATCAAAGCACTACTGAGGAAAATAGGGAAAACAAGGATGATTCTTAGACTTCTAGATAAATAGACATGCCAACCATAGAATGAGACTATTGCTCAGAGACAAACTAGCCTTCTTTTTCCTGTGTAATGTATTTTATATGGCATATAATCCAGAATCATTTGTAGTTTATAAGCTCACAGAGGGTGACTTTATCGAAGGATATTCTAACCAGGCTCTTCTCAACTAATACTGCATTGTCTGCCTTGTTCAGCAAGACCACAGCCAATGTTATCTTCCAAGTGCCAATGTTAAGCTAAAGACATTGTTTTATTATTAATTCCTTTTTTTAAGATTTTATTTATTTATTCATGAGAGACACACAGAGAGAGAGGCAGAGACGCAGGCAGAGGGAGAAGAAGGCTCCCCGCGGGGTGCCTGATGCAGGACTTGATCCCAGGACCCCAGGATCATGACCTGAGCCAAAAGCAGACGCTCAACCACTAAGCCACCCAGGCGTCCCTATTATTAGTTCTTGCTACCCAATTATATAATATGGTATAAAGGACATTACGTGTTGTAAGCCCTGCCGGCTAAGCATAATGCAAATGAACTAAGATTCTCTCCAGTTGCTTCCTGCTCTAACCACCCATCTGGAACTGTTCTTTTGCATTTGTCAATGTAATTTTGTTTCCCATCACGATATTCCTATAGATAAAAAAGATGCTCACATCGGACCTGAGGGTGAGCCAATAAATATAGTTGTTTGAAAATGTCATGCTCTATAATCCTAGTATTTTCCAGTAGTTAAAAATAAGATTGCCATATGTAACAATATAAAAAAAAGAACTGGGTCCTGAATGGTGGGTGCTCCAACATTTACTGTTCTTATTCCCCATCCATCCATCCATCCATCGCTTTAGCCAAGATCTATTTAACACCTATTTTGTGCCAAGTAATGCAGCAAAGAAAAGACATGTATGTGCTTTCTTTTAAAGGAGGAAATTTTAAGAAAAAATAAGGATGCTTGGCTTTTTGCTATTTCTTTCTGTTTTTTTTTTTAAGATTTTATCCATTTATTCATGAGAGACAAAGAGAGAGGCAGAGACATAGGCAGAGGGAGAAGCAGGCTCCATGCAGGGAGCCCGATGTGGGACTGGATCCCAGGACCCCAGGATCATGACCTGAGCCAAAGGCAGATGCCCAACCACTGAGCCACCCAAGTGCCCCCAACTTTTTGGTATTTCAAACCAGTATTTCCTTACTGCGTGGGTCAGAAGCCAACCCGTCTGGAAATGGTATCAATTGCTGTTGCTTTACCAACCTCACAGACCCCCACCTAGTACAATGTCTAGAAAACAGAGGTTTTCTTTCACAGAATGCCGCTTTACAGTTTCCTCAGTGATTACGGCTCCTACCCAACTGCCAGACTGCTCCAGCTTCTTGAGCATCGTCAGGATGTCTCTGAATACCCGAGTAACTTGGCTTCATTTAGGGAGACATTTCCTCAACTTCCAGAAAAGTCAATGAATCAAATCAATCTCTCTCTCTCTCTCCCCCCTGCCCCCCTTCCATTTTTGTCCTATAGTATCTTCTATATTCTACTCAGTCACCCTGGCCAATGTCTATTCATGTCCTCCTGTAGTGACTTATACCCCTTCCCATCCTACATCCCTTGCAACAGGTGTCCTTCGGCCATTAGCAGCACTCTTTCATTTCTGGTCACCATCACCTTGTCTCCAGGATACCCTAACCGCCTTTCATCTGGTGCTACTTTACCTGTCTCACTTAGCACTCATGGGGCAGCCAGGTGTTTCTTTTTTCTGAAACAACGCTAACGATGTTCTCTCATGCTTATGAACTTTTCAATGATTCTGTGCTGCCCTGGGAAAACATCCCAATCTATTAACATGACTTTCCAGAAGCTTTCGGATCCATTCACTAGCCACTTTTTATCCTAATCTCCACTCTGTTTTCCTGGTACCTTTTGCAAAATTTGACTTAAATATTTCAGCTATGTTACTGAGGCAAATCCCCAAGAGAGAGGAACAAGGTGGTGTTTGGGCAGGAATATTAGAAAGGGAGGAGCACCCTCTAGTGGCCGCTATGATGTTGGTGCGGCTGAAGAGGAAAGATGAAGGGAAGAAACGAATCTGAAAGCCGAGCGGGTTCACAGCGCCCCCTGCTGCTTCCTCCTTTGCTTTCTGCATTTGGGGGGGAAGGCAAAATTGATGATCTCGGGGAAGGTGGTGTGCAGATTACTGTCTGCGACTTCAGTTTTTTAAAACACAAAAATCACAAGCCATGGGTATTTAAAATGTCGCACCATGATATTATGCTCAAAACCTAAAATCTTGATTCTACAATGTTGCGAAATTCTTTGAAGAGGGGAAAACGTAGCTGGACTTCAGTGCTTTCTGAACCTTGACAGCGGGGTGGGGTGGATTCCTGGCTTCCACAGATTCCGCGCTTCCATTTCCATTAGTGAGAGATTTCTGAAGACTAGTGGCTTCTGAGTATCTGCTCTTTTCTTGAGACATACATGTGACTTGCATGATTGGCTAACATCAGGGTTTCCTTGGGGATTTGCTCTTAAATATCAAGTAGGCAGTCATTCTTGGCCACATTCTGAAGAGGTCACTTCAGTTTTTAAACTTCAAATTTAATGCCACCTTGGTACATTATATGCTGTGTAAGTCCTGGCCAATTTGGGTACTCATAAGAGTCTGGGCATGTGTCCCTTGGGCATATCTGTGGCTATCTCTTCTGCTAGATTAAGGAACAGTGAGAAATAAATTAATGTGCCCATGTGACTTTTCCTTAAACAGCAGGGATATCAGACAAGTCTTTACTAGGGAGCCATCTGTGGGAGCTGGCAAAAATGCAAGTATCCCTCACTTTCTGAATTCTTACTCTCTGAAGACTGCATACAGGATGCCTGGGTGGCTCAGCAACTGAGCGTCAGCCTTGGGCTCAGGTCGTGATCCTGGGGTCCTGGGATCGAGTCCCACATCAGGATCCCTGTAGGGAGCCTGCTTCTCCCTCTGCCTATGTCTCTGCCTCTCTCTGTGTGTGTTTCTCACGAATAAATCAATAAAATCCTTTAAAAAAAATAAGGACTGCAGACAATTTCATTCTAAATTCACTTTAATTCAAAACCCAATCTAACGAATTGCAGGCATGTGCTAGCCAAAATATCTATTTTAGCTTACACATCTGGAGGAGAGGATGCCCAGTGCACTGCAGACCCAGCTTAGACCTTTTTTAACTCCAGATGAGTCCTTGCTTTCCTTGTTTATGTGGGTTGTACACATTATTAAGAGCTATGCTGTGAATATTTCTGTCTCCTCCCCTTGAAAAAAATCTAATGTTGAAATCCTAACTTCTAAAAGTGATGATATTAGGAAGTCGAACCTTTGGGAAGTGACTAAGTCATGAGAGTAGAGTCCACATGAATGAGATTAGTGCCCTTATAAAACAGACCTCACAGAGTGCCCTTGCCCCTTCCACCTTGCTGAGGACACGGCAAGAAGGCAACATACTGTAACCTCAATTTTGGACTTCCCACCCTCCAGAACTGTGAGAAATAAATTTCCGTCATTTATAAGCTACCCAGTTTGCTGTATTTTATTTTAGCAGCCCAAACACTAAGACGTTAGATAAAAACGTCTTCTGGGAAATTGGCGCTGCAAATTAGTCGCCAACTGCCAATATTTTGGGGGAAGAGATCTTCTCAAAGCCAAAAGTCACAGATATCGCCAAGGCAATAGTCACATAAATACACATGTAAATATAAACATATATATATGTTAATATATATATGTACTATAATTATATAGGGAAAATATTGAAGAACCTAAAGAGAGAATGCTTCAACTCAATGCTCACTGCTGCTCAGAAGAGGAAGAGGAAGAAGAGTAACTCTAAGTACTCAATGCCAAATGCTTTTTTTTTTTTAAAGATTTTATTTATTTATTCATGAAAGACACACAGAGAGAGGCAGAGACATAGGCAGAGGAAGAAGCAGGCTCCCTCCAGGGGACTTGAGCCCCGATCTCCAGGATCATGCCCTGAGCCAAAGGCACATGCTCAACTGCTGAGCTACCCAGGCAGCCCTATGCCAAATGTTTAAAAGTTATTTTAGGTCACGCACAGGAAATGATCGTTGGTATCCAGTGACAGTGATTATGACACGAGCAGAAGTATCACATTCAAAACTGTGTTTCCATGAACAATTTTATTCCTGGGAGCTGTATAGCAGCAAGTAAGGGAATGCTATGCATTTTGAGAAGCTGTTTCCTTGGCTGCTTGGGGTTTTGTTGTAGTGTTTCAGGGCAGGCTTCTCAGTCATTGATTGAGCCTTAACTGCCAAGTTGAGAAGACTGTTTATCTATTCCTTGAATTCAGACTGGAAAAACCTCTAGCGTGTATTACGTCACTTTATTGTTCACTGGTGCATTCCCTCTCAAACCTTTCCTGTTGCCAAACCTCTACTGAGACTACAGTTCCTCTTCCCTCCCACCCCAAACCTTCCTGGGGCAGTTAGAAAGTAACTATAATTTAATTGCCTCGTTTTATCACATTTTAGTTTCCCAAGCATTATTATGTATGTTCAACAGAGTATGTTCTTCATTGACATTGCAGTACATGTTCATTGGCGAGTAAGAGGAAAACAATCTATATCTGGTATTATATAGTCTCCTCCGGTGCTGCATACAAACATACTGATGCTGAACTCAGTGTCAAATAACTGAATGAGTATTTTGAATGCTTAAATCAGGCACTTAATAAATTGTTACAGGTGTCAAAAAGCGGTGTAGGAAAATTGGCTGGATTTTTTGGTATAGATATAGAATTCAGGGTTATTTTTCCCAATTAAAATACTACCAGATAGGGGCACCTGGGTGGCTCGGTTGATTAAGCGATTAAGCATCTGCCTTCAGCTTAGGTTATGATCCCAGGGTCTTGGGATGGAACCCCACACAGGGCTCCCTGCTCAGCAGGGAGTCTGCTTCTCCCTCTCCCTCTGCCACTCCCCCTGTTTATGTTCTCTCTCTCTCTCTCTCTTTCTCTCTCGGTCTCTCATGCTGTCTTTCAAATAAATAAAATTTAAAAATAAAATAATAAAACAATAAAATAAAATACTAGCATATAGACTACGTCTAAAAATACTGGAACAGCATCTAACTATATCACTGAAATTGTTACCGAACATGTTTCCAGGAACGTCTCAGATTCAGATAAAGAGGAATGCAGGCTGTATGTAAAACAGCGAAGATATTGGCATTTCTGGCTCCTATTCGCTTGTGTCAGGTGCTGCCCAAGCCATCATCTTCAGCTCTGCACAGGCAAATGCTCCATCCCAGAGCTCCCGTGATCTGCATCTGATGCTGACACCAAAGAGGTCACAGCAGTGTCCCTCCCCCACTCCCCAGCCCCATAATGTGAAATGGCTTTGATTTTATATCTGCATTACTTTTAATCTGATTACTTAATCTGATCTGATATTGTAACATACAGAAGTAGGAGGATACCCCATATATCAATACTAAGGACATATAAGAAAGAGAACTTTTTAAAAAATAGTCTTTTGAAGGGGAATTATATAGATTTCTACTGCGTTTGAAGCAGTGTCAAGTGTGCTATTTGGATACTACTTTATTCAATCCTTTCAGCCACCTAAAAAATAGGTATTATTACTTCCACTTGATGGATCAAGAAACTAGGAATCAGAAACTTGCCCAACGCCACATGACACCACACTTCCTACATCAGGAAGGAATTTAAGACTACATAGGCTCAAAGACAGTTTGAACCAAAATTTCCATGGCTGTGTTCACTGTAAACTGAACAAATCATAGTTTATTTTCTTCCTCGTAATAATTTGTAGCTTCCAGGAAGAGTGTGTACCTGACATAAAGATTATATCAACTTGTGTACTTTATAAAGCATTTTCTCATATACCTTCACTGGTTCTTACAATAATTCTTAGAAATGAGGAAAAAAACTCAGAATCTGAAACAAAATTAAATGTATATTTTTCCAGATTATGACCACCCCAAGGGCAAGAATCTAGTTTCATCCCTTTTCTGCCTTTATCTGCTGGGGCAGATTGATTAGCAAAAATAAATACAATTCTTTCCTCACACCCGTTGCCCACTTTTGCATATTGACTTTTTCTCCTTTGATTGTGAAATTGAGCACACCTACAGAAAAGTATGTAAAATATATACAAGTTTAATGAGTAATTATATCTTGAAAATACATATAACCGCCGTCTAATTCAAGGAAAAGAGTATTGCCAGTGTGGAGGGAGCCGTCTCCCCTCCCCCATCTTCTGTTGCTTCTCCCTTATTACCCTGTCGCTCCCCACTGTGCTGTCTTTGAGGTCACCATTGCCTTGCTTCTTTGGATAACTTCACCATGGATTAGGGAAAACAATGTCCTTTAGTTTTGCCTACTGTCAGCCTTTATATTATGTACAATTTCCTTTTTGCCTAGCTTATTTTGCGTTATGTTTATAAGATTCCCACATATTGCCCCAAGTAACTATATTCTGTTCACTTTTACTATTATGTAATGTCTCATTTTATGAATGTACTACAATTTAAGTATATTTGTGGCCTTTCCAGTTTAGAACTATGACCTTGGCTTTAAGTACTCTTATATATGTATCCTAGTATACTTCTGTGGGCATTTCTCTAAAGCAAATTTTTGATCCGAGAACCTTACAATTTAAAAATTCAATAGTATTGAGATCTGAGACACCTAAAAACATCTCTTAACTAATTCTTTTAAAATAACAACAATAAACCTATTACATGTTCTAATAGACTGAGACAGCCATAATAAATTCCTACAAATGTGGTGAACTCAAACAACAGAAGTTTGTTCTCTCAGGGTTGTGGAAGCCAGAAGTCTGAAATTAAAGTGTTGCCAGGGTTGGTTCTTTCTGGAGACTCTGAAGGAGAGTGTTCCAGGCCTTTCTCCTAGCTGCTGGTAGGAGAAAGGCATTCCCTTGGCTTGTAAACATATGACTCCAGTCTCTGCTTTTGACTTCACATGGCATCATCCCTGTGTGTCTCTGTATGTCTCCAATCTCCCTCTCCTTTCTTTTGTAAAGACACCAGTCAGGATTTAGGGACACTCCTAGATTCAGGGTAATCTCAACTTGAGATCCTTAACTTGATTACTTATGCAAAAAACCGCCCCTATTTGCAAGTAAGGTCTCATTTACCAGGATGTGGAGTTAGGACCTGGACATGTGTTTTTTGGAGGGACACAATTCAACCCACTGTACATGTCAACACAAATAACACATTTTAAATGAAAAATAACTATATTTTCCAAATAAAAATTTAGTGATGAGTGACATTACTGTACATTTTTGCAAATCTCTTTTAAGATCTAGATTCATACAAGGAACTAGGTGCTCATCTGCTTTTACATTCAATCCATTATCTGTTGTTTTGGTTGAGATGTATGATGAAGAAAAGCCTCAACACAGATCATTTCAGACCCTCAGGGGGTTTCAGAGACTCCCGTGGGTCTTTGGGGGGCACATTCTGAGAAGCACTGCTCTAAAGTATACACTTTAAAATGTACGCAAAGCAGAATTTCCAGGCATATGTATATACCTCCTGCTTTATTATGCCACACTGTTTGTGGTTTGTATCACTTTACAAGTCTACTAGCAGTGTATGAAGGATCTTGTGGCTCTACACATCTGGTATTGTTACACTTTAAAAATGTCACCCATCCGGTTGGGTACTTGGCCAAAGTCAATAGTTAGAAAACAGAACCCATGTTTCCTACTTTGAAATTCATTCTTCCTTCCTCCACAGACACAAATATTGCTTCTGTTTCTGGCCCAGTTATCAGAAAGGTGCAGTCACCTCCAAATCTTATCTTCTCAGGGCTCCTTTCCCTACTGTGGAGGCTTTGGGCACTCCAGGCCACCGAGGTCCTGCATCTCCTCCTTACCAACACCCCCTCACCCCCCCCCCCCCCGGCCTCTACACCCACCTCCTTCACTCCTTTGACTGTTTCCTACCCAGCTCCCTCTATTTACTTCTCATAAAGCCCTCTGCTAATCATCTTCAAGGGCACGAGCTCATCATAGTCATCAATTAAAAAATGGAATGATACCTAATTCGTCTTTATATGCACAAGAAAATGTATCGTTTTTTTTAAGATTTTATTTATTTATTCCTGAGAGAGAGAGAGAGGCAGAGACACCGGCAGAGGGAGAAGCAGGCTCCATGCACCGGGAGCCCGACGCGGGACTCGATCCCGGGTCTCCAGGATCAGGCCCGGGCTGCAGGTGGCGCTAAACCGCTGCGCCACCCAGAGATCCCTGAAAACGTATAACTTAAGAAATCAACACCTCTTAGTTACTATTAGTATTTTTACCTATTTTTTTTTGACCTACTATTTTTTAAAGCCGCCCGACAAAAACCAGAGTGTGATCACAAAAACCATCGACCTCTACCTTTTGGATCTTCAATTTCCTCACAGGTAAAGTAGGTGTGATAATACCCGACTCGCGAAGGATCAAAAGACTTGTGTGACACGCCTAGCACAGTGCCCGACGACAAGGAGGGCTCCAGTGATGTCTATTTTTATCTTAAAAAAGCTGACTTAGTGCCCACTCTGTCAAAGAAGCAAGGTACTTTTTGCAAGTCCTGAAGCCTTGTAACGACCCTCTGGGTTACGCAGTATTCTCATTTCACAGATGCAGAAGTGCAGCTCAGAGGTCACACAGCCAGCGAATCGCACAGCAGGGATTAAAATGCCTGCAACTGTAGCGGTCCCAGAATTCACACTCACGGTTAAACCGCTCACCCAGATATTTGCTGTTACTTACGAGAAAGCTGCCGGCTCTCAACAACAAAGCGCCCGGCCACCGGGCACCAGCCCCCGGCGCAGAACGCGCTCCCCGCCGCGCCCTCGGGGCGCCCTCCCGGCGGGCACCCGCGGCGCAGCACGCCCCGCCTCTACCCCAGCAGGCCGCGCCCTTCTCTCCGGCCGCGCCCCGCCCCGCCCCGCCCCGCCCCGCCCCGCCCCGCCCCGCCACGTTCCCGGCGATGGCCCCGCCCCCCGCCCCCCGCGCCGACGCGAACCGAGCGGACGTCTCGCGAGCTTCCACGTACACACTCCAACGCCTCTCCCCCAGCGCCGGGGGAGAGCACATCCGGGTTGCGGGAGCAGGTGCCTCCGGCCCCGCCCCCTCTCGCCAGGCTTTCGCCCCACTTCCGGCCGTCTCCGGCCTTTTCCGCCCGTAGCCTGCCGGCTTTATCTCTGCGCTGTGGGTCGTTGGTGGCGCCGGGCCCTGGTCCCTTCGCACCGCTCGCCGGCGCCCGGCGGCTCGCCCCCCCCCCCCGTCCCGAATCCCTCCGAGGCTCGGAGCGACTCTGCCGGGCGTCTTCGCGGGCCTCCCGGGGCCGAGGCCTGCCGCGCGCGGGGCGTCCGCGCAGACCCGACCCCGCGTCTCCCCGCAGCTCCGTGGAGGCCGCCGCCGTCGCCTCGGGATGCCGGGGCCGGGGTCCGCGCAGCGCTGGGCGGCCGCCGCGGGCCGTTGGGGCTGCAGGCCGCTCGCGCTGCTGCTGCTGCTGCCGCTGCTGGTGCCGGGGCCCGGCGGCGCCTCGGAGATCACCTTCGAGCTGCCGGACAACGCCAAGCAGTGCTTCTACGAGGACATCACGCAGGGCACCAAGTGCACCCTCGAGTTCCAGGTACTCCGTGCTCTGCAAGCCTGGGGCCGCCGCCCGCTGGCTGACTCCCGCCCGTCTAGGTTCTTCCGTTCTTTGGCTGAGCCCGGAGTCCCCTCTAGCGAGCTGATGTGGGGCGTTTGCCTTTCCTGTTCTAAACGTGGGGCGAGAGCCATTTTAGACCAGATAGGGAAATACGTGAATTCCAGAAAAGCTTGGTGTCGCTGTGACTTCTTCCCTCCGCGCTCGAGTGCCCTTCACTTGAGCGCCTGTTGAACTTTCTCCTTACAAGACTCTCCTTTTAACAAAAGTTCCTGTTGCCTGGTGCTCAGTGTCCCGGCCGTTCCTCTCACTGATTCCACACCTCCGCTCTGATCAGATTGGAAGTACTGCCGATACCTCATTCCACTGCTTTTCACTTTCTCCGTTGATGCTATTAGGACTTTGGTTGGTTCTGTCCCTGTCACAGGAAGAGCTCCCCTCGAGGTTGAATGACCGACCACCTGCCAAAGGTGTAGAACGAAGAGCTGTGATGGATGAGAGGCCCCTTTTCGTTTGGGGGATTTTATAGAAAACAAATTTTCTTTCTTTCCTTTCTTTTTCCTTCAAGATCTTTATTTATTTACTCATGAGAGATAGAAGCAGGCTTCCCGTGGGAAGCCTGATGCTGGACTCGATCCCAGGACCCTGGAATCACAACCTGAGCCAAAGGCAGACGCTCAACCACTGAGCCACCCAGGCGTCCCAGAAAACAGACTTTAATGGAATGTAGTTTCTTAGGTGTGTGAAACACTCTTTGTTTCCATCTTTCTTGGTAGCTGACTTAACATATCAGAGCAGCTGCTGAGTGGTAGGTGCTGATGATACAAAAGTGGTTTGAGTGGTTTTTTAGGTCATGCCATCTTTGATGCCCACCCATGGTACCCTTTTTTTTTTTTTTTTTTTATTAAATTAATTTTTATGGTGTTCATTTACCAACATACAGGTAAACACCCTGTGCTCATCCCGTCAAGTGTACCCCAGTGCCCCGTCACCCATTCACCCCACCCCCACCCTCTCCCCCTCCACCACCCCTAGTTCATTTCCCAGAGTTAGAAGTCCTTTATGTTCTGTCTCCCTTTTCATATTTCTCACACATTTTCTTCTCCATTCCTTATATTCCCTTTCGCTATTATTTCATATTCCAAATGAATGAGAAACATACACCGTTTGTCTTCTCCGGTTATGTGGCCAAGTTCAAAAAATGTGTTGCTGAGTTCTCCTCTGGGATTTTGATGGAATCTTGTTCACATTTAGATCTTTCATCCATTTTGAGTTTATCTTTGTGTTATTGGTGCAGAGGTGGGTCTGTTTCATTATTTGCAATGTGGATGTCCAATTTTCCCAGCACCATTTATTGAAGAGACTGTCTTTCTTACAGTGGATGTCTTTCCTCCTTATCGCATTTTAGTTGAGCATAAAGTTCTGGGTTCACTTCTGGGTTCTCTCTATTCTGTTCCATTGTCTATGTGTTGTTTTTGTGCCAGTACCTCAATGCCTTGATGAACACGCTTGTGTTACAACCTGAAAAATTGGCATTGCGATGCCCCAGTATGGTTTCTTTTTTAAAATTCCCCTGGTGTTTGGGGTCTTTTTCTGAGTCCACACAAATCTTAAAATAATTTGTTCTAAGTCTCTGAAGTAAGTCATGGTATTTTGATAGGGATGTGCATTATACGTGTTAAATTGCTGGGTAACATTGACATTTTCAAATATTAATTCTGCCTATCCATGAGCAAGGGAATACTTTTCCATCTTCTTTGTGTCTTCCTCAATTTCTTTCAGAAGTGTTCTGTAGTTTTTAGGGTATATTTTGAGAAACCATTTGATGGTAAATGGTTCTCCCCTTGTATTTTCAGGTTGTAGGATGTCCTTCTGTCTAAAATGAGTCTCTTGGAGACAGCAAATAGATGGGTCTGGTTGTTTTTTATCCAGTCTGAAACTTCTGCGCCTTTTGAATGGGGTCATTATGCCCTATTACGTTCAGAGTTACTAGACTTCTTTTAAATGGGAGTTTTAAGAGTCCCCCTTAAAATTTCTTGCAGAGTGGTTTGGAGGTCACATATTCTTTCAGTTCCTGCCGTTCTTGGACGCTTCTTTATCTCTCTTCATTTTGAATGTGGCCTTGCTGGCTAAGAATAATTCTTGGTTGCATGTTCGTCTCATTTTGGACCCTGAATATATCCTGCCAGCCCTTTCTGGCTGCCAGGTCTCTGTGGAGAGGTCTGCTGTTACCTAATATTCCTCCCATGAATGTCAGGGCTTCTTGTCTCTTGCTGCTTTAAGGATCTTCTCTTTATCTTTGGAATTGCAAGGCTTCACTATTAGATGTCGAGGTGTTGAACGGTTTTTATTGATTTTAGGGGGGATCTCTCTAATTTCTGGATCTGAATGCCTGTTTCCTTCCCAGATTGGAAAGTTTTCAGCAGGATTTGTTCAAATACATATTCTGGCCTCTGTCCTTTCGGCGCCCTCGGAACCCCAATTAAACGTAGGTTTTTTTCCTCTGGCTGCGTTTATTTGCTTAATCTGTCTTCTGGTCCTTCAATTGTTTGATCTCTTTTTCCTGTTTCCTCTTTGCATTACTTGTTTTCTATGGCATCTCACTCGTTCTTCCACCTCGTTAACCCTCGTCGTTAGGACTTATAGTTTGGATTGCATCTCATTCAAATTGATTTAATTTCTGCCTGATTGGATCTAAATTCTGGCAGTCATGAAGTCTCGTGAGTCCTTAATGCTTTTTTCTAGAGCCACCAGTGCTGTATAAGGTGCTTTGAATTGGCTTTCTGACATTGAAGTGTAATCAGATTTTGTAACTCTGTGGGAGAGAGGCTGTTTCTGAATTCTTTCTTTTGAGTTGAGGTTTTCCTTCTGTCATTTGCTCAGTGCAGAGTGGCCAGAAACAAGTTGTATTGGAAACACGGGGGAGAGTATCACTGGTCTGTCAGTGTCTTTGGGGGAGGGGCCTGCCTCTTGCGATGATTCTCATGGTGTTAGCACTTGGGGAGCTGCTCTGCCCCTGCCTGCTGCAGGGCTCTGCGGGGGTTGTTTACCCGCCAGCCCCAGGAGGAACATCAGAAGTTGACTATGGCAACTCTGGAAGCCTGGATTCAGCCTCCGCAGGAACCTACGGGGCTCGGGCTCTCGGGCTCTCCGTACGCAGGGCCTGGAGGCTCCGGGCGGGCGCTGATTGCTCAGCTCGGGGCAGGGTGCGTCCTCGCTGTCTCGGGCCCTCCCGGCCTCTGCCTGTCCGGGGGAGGCCGGATGTGGGCTCGGTGTCCCGGCGCACTGTGCTCCGGGCCTGCGCTGTTGGATTCGCGCTCCGCTGGCTCCTCCTGGATGCCGCTCCCGAGCCCCTCCGAAGCTTGCTCCGAGCCCCTCAGAGCTGCTGACGGTCGGTCCCTCCGTGCGCGCGAGCTGCAGCCCTTAGGGAGCTCGGCGCCACTCTCCGGGGCGCAGGGTGTCTGTTAGTGTCCCCGGAGCCCGGGAGGGCATCCGCTCTCCTGGGTCCTGACTCCAACTCCCTGCGGAGTCCTTTCGCCCGCCCGGGAAGGTTGGTGCAGGCTCCTGCTCCTCCGGGACGGGGTCTCCTCCATTGTACCCTTTTAGTTGGTACTGCTCATTCATTGAAACTGTGCCTTAAGGGCAGAAAATAGGGAGTAAGCAGTCTGATCTTTGAGATCAATGAGGGCTTCCTTTAGGAAGTTATAAAGGATCAGTGGTAAATGCTTTGGTATGGGGAGTGCAGGAATACCCATTGCAGGAGTGACTGGGTATTTGAGGACCATCGAAATCCAGTATAGTTGGGAATAAGGAGTCAGAGGGAGGGGAGGTCAGGGGCCAGACCATGTGCCATGCTGGCCTAGTTAAGAATTTTGGTTTTTCATAAGAGCATAGGAAAGCCGTCAAAGGGTTGTAAGCAGTGCAGTGCTGAGATCCAGGTACTTTGGGTAGCTAGATGGATATTAACTTGTGCGAGTAGAGTGTGTGTTAGAGTGTTGGAAGAGTAGCTGAAGAAGACTGATGAGGAGACTACTGTAGTTGTCCAGGCTTCTAGCGTGGTAGCTGTGAGGAAGGAGAATGTGAAGGGGGGGATGCCTGGGTGGCTCAGTGGTTGAGCATCTACCTTGGGCTCATGTGATCCTAGGGTCCTGGAATCGAGTCCTGAATCGAGCTCCCTGCAGGGAGTCTGCTTCTCCCTATGCCTGTGTCTCTGCCTCTCTCTGTGCATCATCAATCAATCAATTATACATACATACATGCATTAAATAAATAAATAATATATAAATAAATCTTTAAGAAAAAAGTAAAGGGATTGGAGAGAAGTTAGTAAGTGAAATCAACAGGACCTCATGATGATTTGGCTATTGGTAGTAAAGAGAGGGAGGCTACAGATCACCCTTCAGTTTGTTTAACTTCACGGACTGGAGCCATGGACAGAAAAGAAGAGAATAGGAATTGTAATATAAAAATATGAGTGTATTTCAGGTGTCAGCATCAGACACTGTGCTTGGTGCTGAGGATACTACCACTTCTATTCTGGGCTAAAAAAAAAAAATAGCATCTGTTACGTAGCAGACAGTATGCTAAGTATTTCAGGTATGTTACTTAATTCTCAGGACAACTCGATCTAGGAAATAGATGTAGTACTTCTGTTTTACTTATGAAGCTGAGGCTTTGAAAGCTTTAAACCCAAGGTCACAAAACTGAGCAAGTAGCAGAATCAGTATGCAGTCCCAGAGTAAATTCTTAATTTCTTTATTATATGTACCACATCACAGAGATGTTGCCGTGGGAGCAACTGAACTTGCCCTCTGGGAGCTTCCATGAACACACATGCAGTGTTCAATGCAACAGCGACAGTGCAGGCTGGGTACAGTGCTGGCCAAACAGGGAGGGATCGTCAAGGGAAAGGTGGCTGAGCTCATGTTTGAGCTTTGTCTAGGAGAAATAGGCATATTTCTACAAGATGGCATAGGGGAAAGGGCAGCGTAGGCAAGTAGATGATGTTTATGAGACTCCGTTCCTGAAAACAGCTTGAGCCCATACCGAGATACAGTGAGTAATAGTGCCGCTTTGTAACTGTGGGTCCAGGGGCTTTAGAGGTTTGTCAGCATTGTTAATTGGTAATAGTGATATTGATGATTTACACCTGGCCTTGGTGACGCCCTGCCTGCCCCCCCCCCCCCCCCAGTGCTGTTGAGACTGGTTATATAGCAGGAATACATGTGACTAGCCAGATAGAAAAAACCCAGCCAAGCCTCAATTTGGGGCTTCCTAGTTGCAAGATGTTTCTTGCACACTTGGGTAGTTCACAGTCTGAGAGTCTGTCTGGCTCAATCTCCAATCTTCACAGAGGGAGCACAGAGGAACCCACTCCTAACCTCCCAACCTCTTTCTGTAAGACAGCTTTTGATTCTGATAGTTTATATTCTTTTCCTGTAACAAGCTGTAGATTTGTAAGCATTATCATTTTGGGTCCTGATTCTGTAGCAGACAAGACCTGTTTAGCCTGCTGCTGTTCGTACAGGTGTAAAACAAAGACTGGTTCAGAGAACTTCTGGCAGTCTGCTATTTTTGGAACACAGAGTAAGAGAGGTGAGGCTTGCTTGAAGGAGTTGCAGAGGAGTGGTACAGCATTGTTAACAGGTTTGGATTTTTCTGTAGGCCACGGGAATTGTGAAAGGTTTTAAGGGGATGGGGAGGTGGGGAGGTTGCCCCTCCTCCCCCAGACACGTGAGGAGAGGTGGCGCTACTGACATCCAGAGGATGGAAACCCAAAAGGCTGCTGAATGTGCTGCAATGCACAGGGCAATACAGCCCCCTACCACAAAGAATTATCCAGCCTTATGTTAGCTGAGGCTGAGAACCCCTGGGTTAGAGAGAAGAGAGATCAGGTTGTGGGAAAACCTTTTAGGAAGCTGTGGCTTTAGTCTTGTCTAGACTGTGGATTAGGAATGGAAGAGATGGCTGAATTTGAGAGAGGTGGTAATGTCAATGTGAGAGCTGGACAGTTAGGGACACTTAGTTCAGGATGATTCGTGGTCTCTAATTTACGTGACCAGACAGATTATGAAGGCTTCTCATTTTTATCTGAAATAAGATGATTTGTTTTAAAGGTTGATGGAGGAAAAGTGACATGGTGATCAGTTCTGCTCCTGTTCAGTATGTGTACATATTTGACCATTCAGAGTACAGCAGCCAAGCGTGAACACTTGGGTATATAAAAATGAAGTCATGATCTTCACCCAGAGGAAAGGTTGTTGACATTTGGAGAAGTGGTAAATGCCCAATTGTTAGGACACATTTTATGTCGAAACATTATATCCATATGTTAATATTTACATATTTTTGCAGCTTCCGAAGTACATAATTATATTTCATTTAATTATCAAGGTGATCTGGTGACATAGTACAGTTGTTCATCCTGTCTCCTAAGTGACAAAAGGTCACATTAGCAGCCAGTCCTTTGAGGTGCAGTTTGATCTCTGTTCTATGGACCTAGTAGAATGTCAATACTATGCTAATGGAAAGAGTTCAAGCCTGAAAGTACAAACTTGTGGCCTTCCCCCATCTCGGAGTGGTTGGGAACCCTCTGAACCACGAGTCTTTTCCTCACATCTTTCCCAGCTTTTCACCCTGGGCCTTTTCCTTTCCTACCTGTCCCTCCCTCCCTCTCCCCACTTTTCTCCCTGACTACTGCACCTGTCCCTGCTACCTCAGGAGAGATCTCCCTCTGCTTCTTCTGTGCAACCCAAGTGGCCTATAAATTGTAAGTGATTAAGCATAAGCGCTTGAAAACAGCTCTAGAATCCTCTTGAGAACATTTCATTTGTCCCCTGGCTTTCCTTTCAAATGTGCTTGCCCGAAAACAGAAGCTCTCCAGATAAGCAGAAGATGTGTTTGCTTTTGTTTTGTCCGGTTTTGTTTTTGCTTTAATCACAAGTATACAAACAATATGGTTTAGTCCTTGATGTTTCTCAGGGAAACAAGCTTATTAAAATAATGGTAATACTCTTAGACTAGCCCACAAGTCTGTTCAGCTCATAATGTAGTTCAAAACAAAATATGTGTCACATTCCATGTAACTGACCTATAGCATCACTGAAGAAACAAATCTGACTGTAATTTGGCAATCAAATGAGTTAAAGTTCTCTGATAGAAACATGCTTGGGGTGTTAAGCCAAGGACTGACCTAATTCACCACTTCACCACACTGTGCGTGTGTGTGCTTGGATGGTGCTGATACGAAACTAGGAGAGAACATTTGGGGAGGGAAAATATTCCAGACGATGAGCTTAAGGGTCGTGAGTATGACTTTGGAATTCAGGTTCTGCCTCCGCCTTTTGCTAGATGAGCAGTCTTGGGGAGGTTGCTTATCTTAACTCTGTTTCTCAGTCTGTGAAATGGAGGGTGAAAACCCTCTCTTGTAGGGTCATTGGGCAAAGCAATTGATGTAAGAGACCTCCCTTAATTAGAACAGTCGTCTGGCTGATTAGCTAGTTCCCTCCTTCCGGTCATGAGGAAATTTGTTCAGTTTCTATAAAGCTTTAGTTAAACGGACATGTGCCTCTTACATTCCATCCACTGCTGGAAATTAAAAAATGTAAAATTGCCTGTGATAGGAAAGTCTGTTGCCCATAGCCTTATTGTTATTTTAAGAGGAAATTTGGTTACTCTCTCAAACTTGTTACTTGCAGTGATATCTTCCTTTTTCCTCTCTCTCTTTATAGGTGATTACTGGCGGTCACTATGATGTAGACTGCCGATTAGAAGATCCCGATGGTAATGTGTTGTATAAAGAGATGAAGAAACAGTATGATAGCTTTACCTTCACAGCCTCCAAAAATGGGACATACAAATTTTGTTTTAGCAATGAATTTTCTACTTTCACACACAAAACCGTGTATTTTGATTTTCAAGTTGGAGAAGACCCACCTTTGTTTCCTAGCGAGAACCGAGTCAGCGCTCTTACCCAGGTAAATAAAAAGTCAGCGATATAGTGGTGTGGTTGAAGAGGGGGAAAGCATAAATTAATATGCATTCACTATTGATGAACACAGAATTTTGAGACTTTTACACAATTTTTAAGATCTATGTTAATTCTTACAATAGATTAAAAGCATTTCACAGAGAACTTGGGGCATGTTTGGTAAAGACCACCACTGGGGATCCCTGGATGACTCAGCAGTTAAGTGCCTGCCTTTGGCCCAGGGTATGATCCTGGAGTCCAGGATCGAGGCCCACATCAGGCTCCCTGCAGGAAGCCTGCTTCTCCCTCTGCCTGTGTCTCTGTCTATCTCTATCTCTCATGAATAAATAAATAAAATCTCTAAAAAAAGACCACCGTTAAAAGAGTTTATGAACTTTTCAGTTTGAAGAAAATAGCCTTAAAATAGGAGGATCACTTCAATGGGAAAGAAGTTGAGGAATACTGCATAGTGCTCCGGCATTCTGAAACATTTGTTTCTAGTTCATGGAGGAATGTGAATTCATAGCCTGGCAGGTTGCTATAACTGGAAACAAAAGAATGCCTTTAATGATAAATAAATATGCCACAGGGTAGTGTTAAACCAGGATTTAGTGTTAATTCACGCTGCTATTAGAATAATGTTTGATGTAACTCAAAGTAAAATACTAATGATTAGAAGTAAGTCATCTAACAAATAGTTAAAGGGCACTGGGGGGCTCGGTTGGTTGGGGTGGTTAGCTCTTGATTTCGGCTCAGGTTGTAATCTCAGGTCTTGGGATAGAGCCCTGCATCAAGCTGCATGCCAGGCGGGATGTCTGCTTAAGGACTCTCTCTCCCTCTGCCCTTCCTCTATAAATAAACAAACAAATAAATAAATACATACATACATACATACATAAATAAATCTTTAAAAAAAATAATTAAGGTAAAGGTAGATTGGATTTTATTTTGAGGAAGACCTTAATGACAAAAAGATAAGGAAAGAAGTTCGAAGTCAATGAACAGATGCTGCTCAGGTGATAAAAACAGCTATTTTATTTCCAGTTTTAATATAGTCTGAGCTTAGATTGTATCTAAAAGATACTCAATATCCAGAGGAATCACTTTTAATCCCCTTTTGTTAGAACCTTAAATTAGGTATTACATTGTTCCTGGGTTCTAGTTAGTCTGTTGGCAAAGTCATGTGGTGATAGAGGCAGTTTTTAATAATATGTAAGAGCCTTAATTGATAGACCTACTGTGAGCATTAGCAGGATGTATTCACTTGCTCTTACTTTCAGAAATGTTCTCTTATGTTAGCATCCGGTATGAATGGCACTTTGCTTTGTAAAAAGATTTTTCATTGGGACCCTTGATTATAACTTAACCTTTGTGAGTTTTAATTGTATAAGAAGGTAGCTTACCCTAAAAAACCTTAATAGGTAAAAGGAATGAGTGGTAATAAAGCAGTTAGTATCTGTTAATCTCCTTTATTAATATCACATTTCTTTACTTTAGGCTTATTTTTCTCCTTAGCTAATAAGTCGCTGTGGTAGCGATACTTACAAAGCAGCTGTTCACACCTTAAAGTAGAGAAAATTACCAGCTGGTAAATGCAGAAAAAGTATAGAGTTGTAAATCACCATTTTTCACCTATTAATAAAATAATGGATCTAGGGTAGACTGTGATAACTGGTCACTGCTAAAACCCTAGGTGAAAGGCTGAGGAGGAGATTTACAGTGACTGGATCAGACCAATATCACCTAAATCTAAAGACTGTTCCAGATGGAGAGAGAACGGGGCATTGTGTATCTTCTGATAATATGTATTATTGAAGTATGCAACATTGCCCAGGAGGTGTTCCTACCCAGAGCATTACATCTGAATTCCTTCAAGTCTCTTGCTCCAACTAGCAGTGGATAAGAAAAACATAAGATGGAGGAACACCGTGAAGATACAGTCAGGAGAATCTAGGAAGTGGAAATGCAGCAGGACAAAGGACCCGGTTTCTTCAACAGATGGGAAGGGAATAAGCAGGAAGAGAACCTAAAGATTCAAAGAGACTTAAAAGACACATCAACCAAATGATTGTGTCAAAGTTGTTTGGATTCTGATTTGGAAATAACTTTTGAAATATTTGGGGACATTTGAACATTATATTGAAAACTTTAATTAAATATTTTTTATTATTTTATATGTTGATAATGCTACCGGGGTTATAGTGTTGCCTTTCAGAAATAATTATAAAGTATAAGAGTATTACTGAAATGGTAACACACCAGAGAGTTGCCTTAAGTTAATTGCAACAGGGAGGAAAATAGGAAAATACATATCGGTGAAACAAAGTTAGCCATCCGTTAATTACTGACATGACCCCTCATTGTACCGTGCTCTTCTGGACATTGCCACCTAGAGTTTCCCTTTTTCCCTACATTTTCTTTTCTTTTTAAAGATTTTATTTCTTTATTCATGAGAGACACACAGAGAGAGAGAGGCAGAGACATAGGCAGAGGGAGAAGCAGCCTTCCTACAGGGAGCCCGATGTGGGACTCCATCCCAGAACCCCAAGATCATACCCTGAACCAATGGCAGACACTCAACCACTGAGCCACCCAGGTGCCCCCTGCCTACATTTTCTATCTCAAAAATCATATACATCCATGCAATTAGTCCCTTAATTTCTATCATTTTCTTTCATCCAGCACATCTTAACCCTTACTCCATGTTGGGCTTCAGGGAATTGTTAAACATTTCAAATTTGTGTCCTTTTATGCATACTTCCAGGGTTAGCACGCATACCACTTTAAGAATGCATAGAAAGTAGAGATCTGCCAGAAGCACCTCTGTAGCCTTCTACAACAAATTAGAAACATTCATTATGGAACAGTTTTGTTAATCTTTGCTTCATAGGGACCTAAACAAAAGGAAGAACAGCAAAAACGTGAATGTTCTAACAGATCCATGCAGTTTATGGACCACATAATTCTCACTTTCTAGGTGTATTTTAATGGAATATTTTTATAAATGATTGCTTTCGTACTTACTTTGGTAGAACTTTATTAAATGCTTGAATTCTTTTCTAGTGTTTATATTCCTTCACTAAAATTAAGGAAAAAAATATTCCCAGAATCTTTTGAGAGATTCTGTGGATTTATTAGTAAAAAGAGGAAAAAAGTTGTAAAAGTCATAAGCACTTTAGGAGAAATGGGTCCACATAACTTTGTGACGTAGAGGTCTTATAGTGACTGAGTTGGCTTAATGAGTTTTGGCATCCAAAAGGAGAGAGAGAAGCAGAAAGGAACATTGGAAGATTTGCTAAGATAAACTTCATTTCCTGGAGAATTTTCAGAATACAGGAAAGTAGTTATGTTGACATCTTTCTCCCCTGCTTTCCACCCTCAGTGGCCCTCATCACTGTGCTGTGTCATAAAAATATTTTTCCTTTGTATGGCCATACACAAATATGTCAATAGTTCCTTTCTTAATGATAAGGAAAAAAACACTTAGATTATTTTAAAAATTCTTAACACATGGTTTGTGATGGAGAATAAGTATAATTTAATGATAAAGTATATATTTCATCACTAGGATTTTTTCAGCAGTAGAAAAATAATAAACTCTGATGTATATACAAAAAAAAGTTTAGACACTTAACCTTTCTGAAAGCAGATCGTGTGATCAATGTGTAAAAAGGTAAGGTGCCACCTGGTGAAGGCTCAGACTGATGACACATTGAAACTGAAACTTCCATCCTGTTGACAATAGTTCTGTTGGTTTGGTTGATGGCAGGAGAGGGGAGACTTATTTAGCAAATTGGTAAATTAAAACATGAAAGACATTGATGCTCTGACCTATCATGCTCAGACCCAAGTACTTTTAAAATAGTTAACTTTGACTAATTCAATCTTGTTTTGGTGTCCTACTTGGTTTATTCATGTAGGTATTTGGGCTTTGGTTTGTATTCTTCTTATCCATCAAATTTACTGACCTGCCATTGTCTTCCTCCTAATTTTTCCTGGTTGAGGAACCTGAACTTGAAACTCTGTAACCGCCAACCTTAACTAGAAAATGTTTCTGCAACTGTTAGCTTAACGTTTCATCCATCTAGTTAGGATCTTACAGGTGCTGCAGCTATGGCTTCCCAAGTTGGGGGGCAAGTCATCCCAGTGAGGCCGAACAGGAGTGTGGCATTGCCAGGACCACAGGCATACATGAGTAAATGAGCAAGTGCCGGCTGAGTAGTGTGTGCCACTCAGAGGAGGCATTGAGGTCAAATTGAAAGATCAATTGGACATACTAACTGGAACCATTTCTTTTTAGATGGAATCTGCCTGTGTCTCCATTCACGAAGCTCTAAAGTCTGTCATCGACTATCAGACTCATTTCCGTTTGAGAGAAGCTCAGGGCCGAAGCCGAGCAGAAGATCTAAATACCAGAGTGGCCTACTGGTCAGTAGGAGAAGCACTCATTCTCCTGGTGGTTAGCATAGGGCAGGTATTTCTCCTGAAAAGCTTTTTCTCAGATAAAAGAACCACCACAACTCGTGTTGGATCCTAACTACGTTTTGAGAATTGATGCACCATTGCCACCATACTATTGCTGTCCTCTAATTAATTTTAGGTACTGAAGAACTTAACATTGGCAACATTTTTAAACCTTACTCATACACTTGTTGGGGGGGGATGTACAGTGCATATCCCCAAACTGTGGAAAGGACACCTTTTTTTTATTTGTAAAGGTAGAAAAACTTCAGAACTTATTTTGGGCTATTCATGTTAAATAGTCAGCACCAATGATCTTTTCTTGGTTGTTTGTATCTACTCTTCGCACACTAAACTTTGGTATTTTGATTCCTTTTAGCCATTTAACAGTACTTGTCTTATAGGTAGTGGATATTTTAAAAACCTTCAATTCAATGTCTGTGTGTTGTGGAGGAAGAAAATTGCCTTTTAATTGTTTATAGTAAAGTTCTGTTTTTCTGAAAACCAAATGTGATTAACTGTAGCCCAGGCCCTATTCTGCACTGTTTAATTTGGGGGTGGGGGGAGCCACCATGGAATTGTTAATTAATATTGATATAATTTTAAATTGATGCATCATGGTATAATTTATTTCTTGCTAGCTTGGAAAATGTCAGATTTTTGGTTTTTTGTGTTTGTTCTATGATTTATAAGCAGATATGTTCTTTTTTTTTTTTTTCATGAAGATATTCTTACCACATGGAAAATAGTATGTTTCAATAGCATAACAGTTTATGACAGGCCTTAAAAATCAGACTGTTAAAAGAGGTAGAACAATTCCAGAATAACATAAGATTCTACAGGGGGAGGCAGATGAAATGAGAAAAGTTTTAGTAAGTTATCTGCACATACTACATTTTCAGTACTTTTACAAAGAAAAAAGATCTGTTTAATTTTAACATTTTGATTGGCTGATTCATGCCCTAATGTGGCTTCAATGTCTGAGTCATTCCTGGCTTAAATGAATACTTGTAGTATTTGTATCGTAAAAGTGCCATATATTTTGTCCTGATGACTGTGATGCACTGAGAAGTTAGTTTCTTTGGTTTCTTTCTTTCTTTCTTTCTTTCTTTCTTTCTTTCTTTCTTTCTTTCTTTCTTTCTTTAATTTTGTTTTGGTTTTTTGGTTTTCATTTGTTGTCTTGCTCATGAAGTTTGTACAATCTGGTTAGCCACCCTAAAATGATTTAAAACTTTAGAATGCCATGTGTTTCTTATTTGATAATCTTCATCAATTGTACTGCATTTAATGAATATTAAACAGTGCATATTCCATACACTATAGGGTTTAGACTGTGTTTGTATTTTATAATTTGCGTAGACTGAGCTGACTGAAATAAGATTTTTGATCAGGTATTCAGAAGAGAATACAAGACAAATGCAAAACTGTATAGGTGTTTAAAGCTTTTCTGCTGGTAAAAAAAAAAAAAAAAAAAAAAAAACTACAGCTGCTTTTGCCATGCCTCCCTCCCCCACCCAAGAGTGATGAGTGCTGAACAAGACTGGCGTATTGTAGAGATTCTGATAAGTGGTACGTAAAATGCTGATTAGATAGTATTGTAAAATGCTGATTAGATAGTATTTCTAGTCACTTATCACTATGGACTGGAAGTTAACTCTTAATGCTAAGCTGTCTCTAGCAGTCTTCAAAAAGCATATACACTTCTGCATATAAGAGCAAAACAGATTCAAGGTCATGCTTGCTAATTTCAGATGCCACAGTGTAGCAGGGAATGAACATGTTTTCAGTCCTTTAATTCTAAAATTTCTGAAGACCAAATAGTGACTCCTTAACCTGTTTATCAGAGGATTAGGAACTGAAGTTTAAGATTCTTGGGTTCTTGTCGTGGAATTGTCCTGCAGCTTTATCAGTCCCTCTAGATTTAGATTTGAAAATTTTCAACACTGGTGGTAATGTGATCGATAAGCATGGGCATGTTCCATGTTCTTCTCTGGTTGCCTGTCTGCTCTGTCACATTCAGACACTTAACCACCATAATTAAGCAGAGTCAGGTATGACCAATGCACCAAGTTTAGCATAGGTAATGTAGTCATTTGTTCTGTGCCTATCAAAACTTCACTAGAATCATACTACAAATAACTTTTGATTTGAAACTATTGAGATCTATTAAATTTTTCAAAATCACCACGGTTAACCTACTGTAGAATAGTACAGGCTTCATCTAGTCTGTATGTAACTGGTTCAAGTTTGATGGCTGTCTATATTCAACCGAGTATGTATATATAAATGAGAAAATACATCTCTATCCAGACCTAAATGTTAAGAGCTTTTTTTTTCTTCCTCCTACTGTATAATTTGTAGCTCATCTTTTTTCTTTAATCCTTTCATAAGTTGTTGGAACAGTTTGAAGTTCCCAAATATTTATGTTTAGACAGATGGCTCAGAATATATATTTAACATCACTAGCTGTATATATTTTTAAAGTAAAATAAATAATGGAAAGGGACTTGATATACAAGTTTATTACTAAAATTTCAACTGTGTGAAGATCCATTTTAAGATATTACTTTGCTAATAATCATAACATTCTTTTTTCTATTAAAGAAACAAATGGTTTGTGGTTCACAGCTTTCTTCCTGACTTGATAATCAACTTTGAAAATACAGCGAAATTTTATTTGAAAGGTTTCATTTAGATCTCTGTACATCCATTTTTGCTTTGGTTTGTAAATGTGTAACATTTATAGTTAAGTAGGACAAAGCAGACCCTATGACTATTGTTTTAAAAAGTTAAGCAAGTTAATATATAAATAATTCAAAGGGGGTTTTCATTTACTTTTGAAAAGAAAAATTTCTCTAAACAGATGTTGGTTCTGCAGGATTGCACCAATCAATTCTTGTAGAATAAAAATAATCTTTCAACAAACCAACTTCACTTGTCTCTGTCAGGATTTGTCTTTGTAAAACTCCTTACAAACTTGCAGCTTGGGATACAATTTGTAGCAAGAGAGTGTTTTGTTGTTGTTGTTGTTTTGTTTTTTAAGTAAGGCTCCACGCCCAGGGTGGCACCCAGCTCAGGGCTGGATCTCACAACCCTGAGGTCAAGACCTGAGCTGAAATCAAGAGTTGGACTCTTAACAACTGAGCCACCCAGGCGCTCAGAGAGAGTGATTTTTATTTGGTATTTCATTTAAACATCTCAGGGACTGGCTAAGAAAGATAAAGAAGAGGAATACCACCTTGAAACTACCTCCTTTTTAACCTTTTTGCATTTCTTACTGAAAGGCTGGGTGAATAGGAGTTAAGCCCTCAGTTCCTAAAAAGCCCTTTGTTTTCTTAAGGAAATTAACCTTAGGTTGTTTAATACCAAGTTTCCTCAAGCTTTTTTCTTTCCCTTCATAATGTAGTCGTAGGGGACATTCTGGTTCCTGGCCAAAATTCAACAAAAGTAGCAGAGAAGTACCAGTAAATATAGGTTAATATTTATTGAATGCTTACCATGTGTCAGGTGCCGTGCTAAGTATTTTACCTGTATCCACACATTTCATCTTTGCAGTAATCTTGTGAATTAAGGATATCCTCATTTCATAGATGAGGAGACAGAGGCATAAATGGGTTAAGGAGCCTTCGTACACCTCAGTAATGAGCAGAGCCAGTGTGACCATAGCAGTCTGGCTCCAGAGCCTCTCCTCCAACCACTGCAGCACTGCCTTACAAGCACCAATTAAGGGTAAATCTCAGAAGGCTTAGCTATCTTGATTTCAGTATAGCTCAACAGAAGTTCAGGGCTTTGGCTTTGGAGTCACAGCCAAGTTCAGATTACAGTTGTGTGACCTTACACAAATGATTTTAACAACTCTATTTCTGTTTATCACTAAGGTAATATCTACTATAATGAGAATCAAATGAGGTGTTTATGAAACAGGATCAGTGCCTATCAAATATAAGCACTTAATAGCTATATTTTTCTCATGGGTCAAATTCTAGTCTCTTGATCTTTAGTTTCCAAAGTTTTTACTGTAGGTTCTATTCATATGTCTCTTAAGTAATATGTAACACAAACGTGAAAGCATTCATCGATCATGTACTCAATAGTCTGCTAGAAGTTTCAAAAATGATTAAGATAGTCTTGACCACCGGGAACTTAGTTGAGGGAGACAGGATAGCTCTATGAGCAACTTATATTCCATAAGTAGTGAAGCGGAATCGACTGGGAGAGTCTTTAGACATTCTAGGATGCTAGATGTGAAAGAGAATATATGGATCAGAAGACTTACTCCCGAGAAAGGAGTTTAACATTGTCTCCTCATAGGGGAACCCGTGGTTGTCTCGCTAGGCCAGTGATTAAGTGGATTAATCTCTAATTCAGGGATATGGACTATTAGCCAGTCTCCATTGCTACATATTGAAAAAAACTGTTCTTTAATTTTGTTAATAATAAAAGTGATGTTTGATCAAACTTCTCTGTCATGGTTGTTTCCCGATTCTGGGGGAAAATACAAGGATGTTATCTGTAAACTAGCAAATGTGCTGTCTTTCAGCTCCCATTTCCCCATTTTATCCATAAGATATTAGAAGTGATCATATTACTCGCTGGAATCAAGATATATAGAAGTAACACTCGTCTGGCACAATCTGTTTTAGTGATGTTAATTACTAGTGATTACTATTCCTTTAAAAAGAAAAGGTAACACCAGAATTTGAGAATTAATGGTTCAAAGAGTAAAATCCACTCAATCCCACCATCCACCTAGATGTATTTTGGTTACTTTTAATAGATACTTAAAAGAACTGGTTTTATATTCCCTGAATCAAATTTTAAACATAAAATTGTGAAATTGACATAATACAGAAGTTATTAAATATGTATAATTTAAAGAGAACATAAAGCACACGTTCATATAACCAATGCATAGGTTAAATGCGACATTGCCAGCACCATAGAAGGCTTCTGTGTGTCCTTTCTTGATCACATCCCTGAACTTCCCCACTAGACATAGCAATGTTTGGCTGGTAATAGAAATAATTTTCTTATTTTTTTTTTGTATTTTTATCAGTTATGTGTAGTAGTTCTTCTCAAACCACTTTTTTTTTTTTAAGATTACTTATTTGAGCAGGAGTGGAGGGTCTTCCGTGGACTTCCAGAAAGTGGGTGGGGCGTGCACCACCTTCTTCCCAGTTGCACCTCAGTTACAGTCACTGGTAACGAGAGATTGGAGGCCTCGAATGTATTAGCCCGGAGCCAGCAGTTCCGGGTCACTGCCCCTTTGCCAAGCCTATGTGCAATACCCCCTCGGTGCTTTAGTGCGAGAAGCCCATTCCAAGAAGCATGGGGATGTCCTCTTTAGGTTTCAGGAGTTAGGATCAAGGCCAGGAAAAAACTGGCCTGTGGTTTTTTTTTTGTTTGTTTGTTTGTTTTTACATTTATCTTTACCATTTTACCTGTGTATATCATTTTAGTTCCTGAGTGATTGAAACACCAATACTTTCATGACTTTTTAATTTGCACTTTATTTTTTTCCTTCCACAATTGTTCTCTGGACAGCTGCGGGTATGAGTGCTGGAGCTCTGTGTGGAGGAGCACCCTGTCCATCCTCTATCCTCAGCCTTCCTCCCCCACTTTCCAGTGTGCTGTTCCAAGAGCTCAAGGGAGGTGGAATTCACAGGCCAGGGCGCATCTTTTATTTATTTATTTATGTTGCCCAACAGAACTTGATTGTAAATAAAAAAGAAATCTGTTACATACTTTAAAAAAAAATAAAAAACTTATTTGAGAGAGAGCATGAAGGGCAGCAGGGCAGAGGGAGAGGGAGAGAGAAACTTTAGCATATTCTGTGCTGAGTGAGGAGCCGGATGAGGGGCTACCACCCTATGACCTTGAGATCAGGACCTGACCCAAAACCAAGAGTCAGGCACTTAACTGACTACACCACCCAGGCGCCCCAAAACCACTTTTAAAAAAAACTTCCAAACCATCACAAGCTGATCCTTGTAAATACAAAATCACATGCTTGAATATTTTGGCACTATTAAATTACTATTAGCCTTTTAATTGCCTACTTCCTAGGCATATTTCTGTTCTCTTTTTGTGCTTATCTCTTCTTCAACCAGTAACAGTTCAGTATGGCCTTGTAGACCACACTTTGAATAGTCCTGAAGTTTATGCTCCTGAAAGATAGTCTAAGAAAAATATCAGGCAAAAGTAAACTTCAGTAGAGTTTTTTTTTTTTTTTTAAGATTTTATTTATTTGAGAGAGATGGTGAGAGAGAGCATAAGTAGGGGGGAGTGGCAGAGGGAGGGGAGAAGCCAGCTCCCTGCTGAGCCTGACTTGGGGCTCCATCCCAGGACCCTCAGATCATGACCTGAGCCAAAGGCAGATGCTTAACCAACTGAGCCACCCAGGGTCCCTTTAATGAAGCTTAATAGAGTATCAGATCCTATTTAATAATTAGAATAGTACGTGTATTTTCCTTTGACTGTTTTGCTGAGTCATCCCTGTTGATGCTCATAGCTATGGTGGTTTTCTCTTACTGTGTATCTGTCCATTATATGAGGACACTGCAGTATGTGTCTCTTCTGCTGTGCTAGCACCTAGACTGTTACAAAGTGATGAACTTTTTTTTTTTAAGATTTTATTCATTTGAAAGAGAGAGTGAGCATGAGCAGGAGGGGAGGAGCAAAGGGAGGAGGGAGAAGCAGGCTCCCTACTGAGCAGGGAGCCCACCCAGCAAAGGGCTCTATCTGACCTGGGAACCCAGAGGATCGTGACGTGAGCTGAAGGCAGACACTTACCCAGCTGAGCCATCCAGATGCCCCTCAAAGAACATTCTTACATATCTCTCCTATTGCATATGTGTAGGATCTCTCGAGAATACATCCAGGAGTAGAACTGTTTGCATACGAAGTGTGTATCTTCACCTCCACCTGGTCCTAACTAACTCTTCTCAAGCAACCATAGCAATCGATGCCTTGACAGCAGCAATGGAAAGGCTCTGCATTTGGTATTCTCAGACTTGAAGATTTTGGAAAATCTCCAGGGCATAAAATAATGAAAAGGCAACACTTAAGAATTTGAGAAATAATAATGCAAAGAATACAATCCACCACAATCCCACCATTTTAATGTATTTCAGTTACTTTTTTTAGAGCCATGTATATGTTGTGAAAGAACCTGGTATTTGACCTTTCTAGTCATATATATATATATATATACACCTGGATGGCTCAATAGGTTAAGTATCTGCCTTCAGCTCAGGTCATGATCTCAGTATCCTGGGATCAAGGCACACAACAGGCTCTCTGCTCAGCAGGGAACCTGTTTCTCTCTCTTTCTTTCAAATAAATAAATAAAATCTTAAAAAAAAAAACTGTAGATATCCTTCTAAATGCTACTTTAGCTGTATGTTCATTTATCTATGCTCTGTGACAAGTGTCTGACCATCAATCTACCCATCTAAAAACAGCGTTCTTCTATTATGACCCAGTACCTATAGGTCTAGAGTCGGCCCACGGCTTAGCTGGGTCCTTGTTCAGGGGCTCACAAGGCTTCATCAGGTAGGTTCTCAGCCGGAGCTTGGGGCCCTTTTCCACACTCTTCGGGTTGTTGACAAAATCCAATTCCTTGCAGCCCTCCACCACTAGAGGCTGCCTCTCCATATAAGCAGATCATGTCTTGACTGCTGCTTCCAAGCCATCAGGAGAGACTCTGCTTGGAGTCTCTTTCAGATAGGCCAGCCAGGGTTCACCTGATTAGGTCACAACCACCCATGATCTCCCTTTTGACTAACTCAACACCAGCAGAATAGGAACAGTAATTGCATCTCCAGAATCTTTTCACCTTTGCCATATCTGTTGGTAAGAAGCAAGTTAATAGGTTCTGCCCTCACGAGGGGATGGTTATGGGGATGAGGAGGGAATGCAGAGGCCACCTAGAAATTCTGCCTTTCATAAACTCCATTCCTACATGTCTAGGTATCTGTTTTAGTTACTTATTTCAAAGAATTTTCTGATTTAATCATTACTTGTAACTTGACCCACAGATATTATTTGGAAGTATAGTTCTTAATTTCCAGAGATAGCTATCTAAGCTGTAATTGCAGTGTTATTGGAGAAAATATTCTCTGTGTGATTTAAATTCTTTGACACTTGTTGATGATTGCCTTATGACTCCATTTACTTCCCTCCTAATTTATATGTTGTCGGGCAGCCCCGGTGGCTCAGCAGTTTAGTGTTGCCTTTGGCGCAGGGCGTGATCCTGGAGGCCCCGGATTGAGTCCCACATCAGGCTCCCTGCATGGAGCCTGCTTCTCCCTCTGCCTGTGTCTCTGCCTCTGTGTGTGTGTGTGTGTGTGTGTGTCATGAATAAATAAATAAAATCTTAAAAGAAATTTATGTTGTCATATTTTCTGTATCTCTTTAAATATAAGTCATTACTATTGTATAGTCAGTATTCATTTAGGTTTCCCCATATATTTGCCATCTTTTTGCTCTGTTCCTTGGCTGTGTCTTTGAGCTACCGTCTGGAATAATTTAGTGCAGTTCAGCTGGTGGCAGATTCACTTCAAAATTTTTTTTAATGTCTATATTTTACCTTCATTCTTTACAGGAATTTTTTCTGAGCCTAAAATTCTCTTTGGGTGAAGATCTTGAAGATCTCTTCCCATTGTCTTCTGGCTTCTGTATCGTTGCTATGAAGAAACCAACTATTAGTCTCTTGTTCATTGAAACTAATGGAATCTTTTTCCTCTGGCTGCTTTCTTTATATTACTTCTCTGCAGTTTTATTATGCCGTGTCTAAGTGATGATTTCATTTTATTTTTCCACTTGGGTTTTGTTTGGCATCTTGGATATGCAGACTGATACATCAGTTCTGGGAAATTCTCGACTCTAATCTTTAAATATTGCCTCTGCCCAGTATTCTCTCTCCTTGACTTCTGGGACTCCAGGTAAACACATGTTAGACCTTGTTGGTATTTTTCCTATATCTTCATTTTTCTAGATACTCTGTATTTATTTTCTCTGCATCATCCTAAACGGTTTCTTCTTAGGTAGCTTACAAATTGTGAAGTCACTTTTCAGCTACTTTTAATCTGCCACTAGACTCATTCATTGAGAGTTCATAATTTCCATTTTTATATTTCTTAATTTTGTTTGGTTAGGTTTCTTTCTTTCTTATCTGCTCTGTTACATTTATGGCATCCAGTTCCCTTGCTGCATGTTTAAGTGAGGATTTTATTTCTATGCATTATCCTTTGTGTCTGATAATTCCAATATCTACAGCCTGCTGTGGTTCTGTTTCTGCTGTTGTTCGTGTTGCTTGTAATTAATACTGTCTTGGCATTATCTTTGATTGTTTGCTTGAAAAACCTGGAAAAAATACAGAAATAATTTAAGATCTGGGATAGCTTTATTTTCCTTGAGAGGTTTTTGTTTGTGCCAAATGCCTGAGGTCATTAGCAGTGTGGAACTTCAGCTTTAGATGTTCTGTGCCTCCCCAGATGATCCACTGCACTGCACTATGTACCCCCACTCCACATTACAGCCCTCAGGCTCCAGTCTTTTGGTGGATACCAAACTCAACTGTTGCCTTTCCAAGTCTAATTATTGATGAAACTACAACTCTGCCTCTCCACTAATTCCTCTAGTCTGGCAATCCATAGTAGGGTGAAGTAACTCTGGGAGTATTCCCTGAACTCTAACCCTTTTTCTTAATTTGACCTGATAAATCCTATCTTTTATGTCTTCAAGGAGATGCTTATTGTGTTTCCTTCATCTCCAGTGAGAACACTGATCCAAATGACCTCTTTTTCATCCACCTCCTAAAATCCAAGGTTACACCTGGTCATGAATCAAATGTGCAACAGCTGTACTTGGATTCTCCACCTCAATGTTAGGTGACTCAAGGAGTTCCAGGTGACCCCCTAATGACACATACCCTTTGATCAACGAGTGACTCATTTATTCATTCAAGAACTATTTATTCAGTGCCAAGTATGTTCTATGCTTTTTCCCTAGAAATAGGGATTCACAGATAAACAAGAGCTTACTGTTTTCTTCCAGGAGACAGACAAATCAGTTTTCATATGAGAGGTTTTTGACCTGGGGTAATTTACCCTTCAAATGACTGACAAGATTTTACATACACCTTCAGTCTTCTGGAGAGTTTGTGGTTTACATCACATTCTGGAAGGAGTCCGTGACTCAAGTAGATTTAAAAAATCACTGCTCTATGTGATATTAGTAATTTTAGCTTTCTCATATAATAAAAAGATTTAAATTCTACACCCAATTTGTTATTTATCTTGCATTGTGGGAATTGGAGGGCTGAGTGTTGATTAGCTTTACATGAAACTTCTACCATTCAATAGATGTTTGACTAAATGTCTACTGTGTGCTAGGCAATGGGGGTCCTGACATAAATATGATCATTTCTATCCTCACGGCATCTGGGCACAGACTCTAAAAGTTATCTTACCTGAAAGTAGTAGTTCTCAAACACTTATGATATAAGAATCAACTAGTCTACTTGTAAAATACTGATTTTCCGCAGGTTCCTTCCTGAGGAAAGTCCCTGTGACTTTGATACAGTAGTTCTAGAATGAATCATAGAAATCTCCCCAAGGATTCTGATGAACTGTTGTTATACTACATTCTGAGAATAGTAAACTCTTTTGTAATACTATGTGCCTACTGTTCTTTTTTTTTTAAGATTTTATTTATTTATTCATGAAAGACACAGAGAGAGGCAGAGACACAGGCAGAGGGAGAAGCAGGCTTCCTGTGGAGAGCCCAGTGTGGGACTTGATCCCAGAACCCGGGGATCAAGACCTGAGTCAAAGGTATTCAACCACTGAACCACCCAGGTGCCGTGTGCCTGCTGTTCTATATTCTACATTCAAGCTATATAATTTATTTTCTCCTCTGAACAGTGCTTGACCCCCATTGTACCAATTAAGAAACCGAAACACAAGACAGTTAAGTTGGTTTGCAGATAGTCACAGAAGTAGCGCTAGAACCAGGGTTGGAGGTGCAGGTATCTACAGGGACAGGCTTGTGTCTCCTTATGTATATGTAGCCTCTCAGTCATGCAGAGATATGTGAAGAGCTTATCCTGACCCTCAGTGGCTCTCATTTCCAGGATCTGTTAAATGTCTGGCTAGTCCACTGGTCTACTGCTCACTTCAAATGAGACCATGACTCCATGTTGACAGAGATTATTTATTTATTCCTCCCAACTTTGCAATTTTTATTACCAGCACCATTAGGAATGGACTTTTGTTTTGCCGTCCATGGCAAGTCAAGTTAGCTCTCTCCAGCATTGGAGCTCCTGGCTTTCAGTGTCAGCCTCAGTCTGGTAGCAATGTGGCACCAATGGGGAGTCTGCAGGGGTTGATCAAAATACCTAGGCTCCCATTATTCCTGCCCAAAATTCTCAGGATTTATTTTATAAAATGAATAAGTGATCCTCAATTTGTTGTTTGCCTTTGGTCAATTTCCAGAGTCCTTGGATGATTGTTTTGACCATTTTTTCCGGTTTACTTTTTTTTGATGGTGCAGGCAGTGGGGCGGTGAGATTTGACATCTTCACTCCATCATGACTAAAATCCCACCTATCCATTTTGTCAGGTCTGGGATTTGATTTTACTGCATTTACCATCTAATAAATTAGCCTGTTACTGTTTCATGGATGCTGGCAGAAAACACAAGACTCCCAGAACAGAAACAAAGGACTTGGTTACCCATGGCACAGCAAAGAGCACTACTGTCAGTGTATTTGCAGTGGTTCTTGTTCACAAGTCCTGTGGGGGTGACATGAAGAGGTGTAGGTGGATGCTCCACATGCACTGTGTGGGTGTCATATCTGAGGAACACAGAGCTTGAGGAACCCACCACTTGAGGAACCTACCACTTTTATAGCAAGCAGTAAGCAAACCTGTTCTTTGTCCTGGAGGTAGGCATCACCACATATCACAAGATTGCTCACTATAAACAGCAGCCTGGGGGCAGCCCCGATGGCTCAGCGGTTTAGCTAAGCCTTCCACCCAGGGTGTGATCCTGGAGATTCGGGATTAAGTCCCATGTTGGGTTCCCAGCATGGATCCTGCTTCTTCCTCTGCCTGTGTCTCTGCCTCTGTCTCAATCTGTGTCATGAATAAATAAATAAAATCTTTAAAAACAACAACAAAAACAAAACAGCAGCCTGGGAAATGGTTCAGGTAAAGAGCAGTCAGGGTCTTGCATTCTTGATGTACCCAGCAAGACGTGGGGGAATACAAGAGACACATGACAGCTATCTCTCCCAGCTCATTTTACCAGGTTGATTGGAATAAAATTTTTAATGTCTTTCATCTTTTAAATTTCTTATGATCTTTAGCAATATTTCCTTTTTCCTTCTAGTATTATTTGTGCCTTTCTGCTCTTTTTTCCTGAGTATTTTTTACCAGTAGCTTATTGATTTTATTAGCCTTTTCAAAGAACCATCTTTTGCTCTTGTTGATCCTCAGGTACTTTTATCTGCTTCTTTGATTTCTGGTCTTATTTTCATTATTTCCATTTTTTTTCTTTATTTGGATTTCATTTCCTGTCCCCCCCCCCCCAACAACTTCTTGATATAGATGTTTAGATAGTTGATTCTCTGGGTTTGCTTTTCTAATATGTACTTTTAAGACTAGAAATTCCCCTTTAGTTATATATTTTAGTTATGTCCCACAAGGTTTGATATATAGTATTTTTAGTAACATCCAGACCAAAATATTTTATGATTTTTTGACCCATCAGTTATTTTGAAATGTTTAATTTTAAACACAGGGATTTTTCTAGTTACCTTTTTGTTTTTCACACTAATACCTAGGTGGTCAGAGAACATAATTCTGTATTTCACTCTTTTTTATTTGTTCTGATTTTTCTTTGTTGAGATGTGCCCTATGGCCAGAGATATGGTCTAATTTTGTTAATGTCTGATTTTGTTAATGTTCCCTGTGTATTTGAATACGTGTTCTGAAATTGTATTGGATGCTATAATTTAAATGTAGGTCAATCAGGTCAAGTTCATTAATCATGTTCAAGTCATTTCTACCTTCACTGAGTTATGTGTGCATGTGCTGAGCATATGTTAGATATCCAGAGAAATGGTAGAGTAAGCTAAAGAAGTCAGAGGTTCAAGACCTTGAAAACAGCAGCATTTAATGCCAAGCATTTCAACGGTGTGAAGCCACAGGAAAAACATTTTACATGTCACAGAAACCATCTCTTCTCTCATTTAATTAGCACTCTCCCCACTTTGCTTATTTCATTCATTCATCATTACCAATGAATGGATCTTAAGTTGCCTTACTTGTTCTCATGTCTGTCTTGGACTAGACTGCAAAATCTCCATGAGGACTGGAACCACATGTGTTTTCTTGACACTATATCCCTCCTGCTGAGCACACAGATGATACCAAATATTTGTGGCATAAATGATCGGTGCATTTTCCTGAAATGTATACTTGATAATTTGGGAAGAAAATTAAAGTACTTAAACTCATAACCAATTTAACATATTTTCTTCGCACACCACGTGAATATGAAGAACAATGCAAAATTTGGATGAATTTAATTTTTTTTAAGATTTTATTTATTCATGATAGACTTGGAGAAAGAGGCAGAGACACGGGCGGAGGGAGTAGCAGGCTCCATGCAGGGAGCCCGACGCGGACTCAATCCCAGGACTCCGGGATCGCGCCCTGGGCCAAAGGCAGGCCCTAAACCGCTGAGCCACCCAGGGATTCCCCCCCCCGCTGGTTTTTTTTTTTTTTTAAGATTTTATTTATTTATTCATGAGAGGCACAGAGAGAGACACACAAGCAGAGGGAGAAGCAGGCTCCTTGCAGGGAGCCCCACCTGGGACCGATCCCGCGTCTCCAGGATCACACCCTGAGCTGAAGGCGGCGCTAAACCGCCGGGCCACCGGGGCTGCCCTTCATAAGGCTTTTTATACCTTTTACTTGATTGCCTTTTTGCTCTTCCTTTTTATTCGGCGGAACTCCAGTCTTCTTGGGTTGGGCAGAAGGAGCCCTAGAGAGGAAACTGTCGGCGTGGCTTTCTCGCAGGGTTCGATGCGCTGCGCATCCCTGCCCAGGGACGTGGCCTACGACCTCAGAGAAGGGCCCTAGCGGGAAGAAGCCAGGGGGAGCGGCAGGACCCCGGGTCTGGCTAAGCCCGGGGTATCTTCATTGAGGGTTTAGGGGCTCCAGCCGGGGACGGAGAAGCCGCGGCTGCAGCCCTCACCCCAGCACCCAAGTCTGTACCGAGCAAACACACTGGCGGCGACCCCACCCACCGCCTCCAACCCAGGCGTCGCAGCAGCAGCAGCGCAGGGAGCGTGCCTCTGCCTCGGTGACAGTCCCCTGCGCCACTGCCGGCCGTCTGCCCCTTCCGGGCCTCCCTCCCTTCTGCACAGAGGCCTCACAGGGTTCCCGGGGCCGGCGGCCTCGAGACCATCCCAGGGCCTAACCGCAGAAGTCTCCGCGCACGGGGGCGGTGGGCGTGGGCACGCGGGGGGCGGGGCCTGAGCGCCAGGCGGGGCCCTCCTCCCGGCGGGCCGCGGGCGGTGGGCGTGGGCACGTGGTGGGCGGGGCCTACGCTCCAGGCGGGGCCCTCCTCCCGGCGGCCCGCGGGCGGTGGGCGTGGGCACGCGGGGGGCGGGGCCTGAGCTCCAGGCGGGGCCCTCCTCCCGGCGGCCCGCGGGCGGTGGGCGTGGGCACGCGGGGGGCGGGGCCTGAGCGCCAGGCGGGGCCCTCCTCCCGGCGGCCCGCGGGCGGTGGGCGTGGGCACGCGGGGGGCGGGGCCTGAGCTCCAGGCGGGGCCCTCCTCCCGGCGGCCCGCGGGCGGTGGGCGTGGGCACGTGGTGGGCGGGGCCTACGCTCCAGGCGGGGCCCTCCTCCCGGCGGCCCGCGGGCGGTGGGCGTGGGCACGTGGTGGGCGGGGTCGGGGCGCCCGGCACAGTCTCGGGGAAGGCGCGGCGAGCGGTGTCCCGAGGGGAGAGGAAGACGCGGGAGCCGCGGGGCTGGGCGCGGGCCTGGGCGCGGGCCTCCGCGGTGCAGGCGAGTAAGCGGGCTCCCGGGCGGGAGCGGCGGCGGGGCTTGCGGCGGGCTTGCGGCGGGCTTGAGTCCGGCGGACCCTCTCCCTCCTCAGGGGGAGTCCGGGCAGCCTTCTGCTTTGCTCGTAGGTTTCCCTTTGACCAGAAAACCTGTTTCTGGGGAAAAACCACCTCCGAACGTAAGCAAGTGGCCGAGAGGTTCTGCGTGAAGCGTCTGCGGGACACTGGGAGCCAGTGCTGAAACTTTCGGTTTTGGTTTTTGTCTTTGGCATCTTGGCCAAAAGCTAATTTGGTTAAAAGCAAATTTGGGGCCGGCCGCTGTGAGCTGGGTTTTAGGCAGTCACTAAAAAAATAAAAAATAATCTTTAAAGATATGGTGCATTTTAAGACTTGCAATAGTGTGTTGATTATAAGTGGCGTTCAGGAACTCCGTATTCTGTCTCCTTTATCTCAGAAAAAGCAGATGAAAACTACGTCATCTCCTTCCGAAGCGCAGTAAGTGTCACCTGCCCACCCCTGTGGATCTGGGAACACAAATTGTGTCTAGGCCGCGGGGTCATTGGCACCTTGTCCGTTGTCGTTTGCCCCTCCCGGTGTTCTTGTTTATTGAACTGATACCTGCTAATACATCTATCTCTTGTCTTTAACACCCCCGGACCAGACAGCCCCTTCTAGGTCCCACCCATTTCTTTGCTCACTTCTGTTTAAGAACAAAACAAAAATCAGGTCTTTAAATGAAAGCCTTGCTTCCAAGTTTGTAGTTCCCGCCTTCCCCCCATCCTCCATCCTCTGTCTCACGCTGTCTTCATCCCCCCCAAGGCCCTTGTGGAAGTCTGGGGTCAGGGCAGGTTTTCTTCTAACAGGCCACAGGTGGCTGCTCCCTCATCTTCCACATTTTTTTCTTCTGTTGGCTTCCAGGCCACCACATTCTCCCTCTTTTCCTTCCATCTCCCTGGCTCCTCCTTCTGTGTCTCTAGGTTTCTGTTTCTTTTCTCAGCCGCTGGAAGTTGGAGTGCCACGGCGCGCAGTTCTTGGACATACTGTCTTTCTAGCCGGACTCTCTGCCAAGGCAGTTTCCATCCCAAGCCCCGTTCCACGGCTGTAAATAGGACATCTCTAAGCTGGTGACTTCCAAATGTTTAGCTTTAACTTCTGTCCTGAGTTCCAGATGCACGTTTCCAGCTGTTTGCTCAGCATCTCCACTTAAAGGTCTGATGGGCATTTCAGTTTAGTATGTCCAGTGATACCACACCCACCCGGTTCTCCCTTCTGCTTTTCCCTCACTGACCTTATCTTATCACAGTAGAGGTGACCGGCATTGGCATCATTTTAGCTCAGACCGGACATCCAAGCATCCAGCCAATTCTGTTAACTCTTGAAACTCCTTTCAATCCTTGAAAAGATCTCTCAAATCTGACCACATCTCAACCCCTCTCTAACAACTCTGGTTCCCTCTTACCTAGATGACTGTAAGTCTCTGATTAGGCCTTCCTGCTTCTGTCCTTGTTCCTCTGTGCTCTCTCTCCAAACAGCAGTGACTTTTTTTTTTTTAAGAAATATAATCAGAACTTTCACTTCCTTTTGAAACTTTCTGACAGCTTCTCATCAGAATCATAAAAAACAAACTCTTAGGATGGCTTCAAAGCCCTTTGTGATCTAACCTCCAAGAACTTCTCTGATCTCTCTCACCTTCCCCCTTGCTTACTCCACTAGCACCATTGATCCCTGCTGTTCTTCTTCTCCTTCTCCTCTTCCTCCTCCTCCTCCTTCTTCTTCTTCTTCTTTTTTTTTTTTTTTTTTTTTTGCCTGTAGTGGGCCTAGCCTGGACCATCACAGGCTTACACTTTCACTCTGCTCGCTTCCCTATTGAAATACCATCTCAGGGGTTCCTGCCTTTTTTGAGATTTTAACAGCCCCTTGCTACTACTGCCCTTTGGTTCAGGTTGCTGTTCGGTACTGAATATTATTCTCTAGTATTCCACAAAGCCTATGGCACCTGTAAATCATTGTTGGTGTCTAGGGTTCTCCAATATTAAAAATGTGCAACCGTCTTTGTCTTGAGCCTCATTTTGATAAGACATATAGTTTGCTTTTACATTCAGCATTTTGATAAAATATTCTTCCTGATTTGGAGAAGATTTGCCCTTTAAATATAGAAAATGAAAGAAAAACAGTCATTTTACCCAAAAGAGTGTGCAGTACATTTTTTCCTTTTTTTTTTTTTTCAATTCCATTGTTTCATTAGGAAGGGATAGTCTCTCACTTGGAGATTGTTTCTGAATGGCACCAAGAATAGGTAGTTTTAATGGGAAGAAGAATGAAGGCGCTTGTTCAGGGAATGTTATTCAGGTTTGAGTTGTATGGTGACTAAGTTGCTAGCAGAATAGCAAGATTTTATAGCAAAATTCAGTTCTCTTTTTAAAGTATGCAAGGATTAAAGTGAAAAACAGTATTTTTTGTGAAAGGCTTTTGAGGGATAGCAGACTGTTTATAATGCTGCTTTTTCACTTTTTTCTCAAGGAACTCGTTCTTTGATGCTATTAGTAGCATGTGTACTACCTTCCCTTCTTTTAAAAGAGAAGAAAAAGAATTTCTCATTTCAGAATTGAGATTTCAGGTGCTTGAATAAATATGTATGATAGAAAATCGAATAAGCATTTAAAATGAGGGCATTTGAAATAAATTGGAGATAAGAGCAGGTCAGTTAAGGAGAAGCCAGGAGTGAAGTTAAGATCAGGACACCTGCCACAGGCTGCTGTATGGTGAGCCCACTCATTCACCGGGAGCTTCCCAGCGGTGGAGTAAGGAGGCTCCACGGATGAAAAACCGGGTGCCTGTGAAGATCCGTGTGTGTATTTTTGTTCCTATACCTCACAGAAGTCAAAGTTTTTGTGTTTGTTTCTCTTGTTATCTAAATGACCATACATTTACTTGCTTTGAGGACCTGTCTTAGGTACTAGGGAGGTACATATTCAGCCTTCTAGTGCTTTACAATAAACTAGAAAGTTGGAGGAACCCTGTTTGCATTTAGAATTAGCAAACCTGGACGCTTAGGAAGTTTGTATATAGATTAAAACTCAGGAGATCAAACAGTTAATCATGGAGTTGGGCTAAAGCCATCTGGGATGTGCAGATACGGCACATGAGGAATATACTGTCTGGGCATCAAGTTAACATTAATTCTATTTAAAATAAAAAAACCTGGAAAACCTTTTTTTTTTACTTAGTAAAAAACTTTTTTTTCCAGGTTGCAGTATCATCATAGAAGAAGAAGATATATATAGAGAGATGCATTTAGCTACATGTATATTCACACATTCCCTGGACACAGATAACCAGTATTACCTTTTTGGTATACTTCTTCCCAATCTATTTTCTCTACAGCCAGTTTTACAAAGCTGAGATCATACTGTCTATGAGACCAGACTGTGCAGTCTACTTTTGTTCACTTATCATGGAAACATTTTCCCTGGTTCTCAAAGTATTTCTAAGAAACATTGTTAATGATTTAATAGGATCCACTTGTATGAACACTGTGGCATAGTTTATGTTGTCTTTCCCTAGGGTTTGGACATTTTGATTGTTTACCTCCAATAGAATTTTGTCTAGCCTATGATACTATATACATGCTCTCTAATAATAAGAAAATACAGTCCTGGGCGCCTGGGTGGCTTAGTTGGTTAAATATGTGCCTTTGGCTCAGGGTCCTGAGATCGAGCCCCATATTGGGCTCCCTGCTCAGCGGGCAGCCTGCTTCTCCCTCTGCCTGCTGCTCCCCCTGCTTCTTGTTCTCTCTCTCTCAAACAAATATTTTAAAAAATATATATAGTCTTATACTTCAGACTTCAGAATTGCAATAATATGTTCCCATAGATCCCGTGACAGGAAAGAGCTAAGCAAGCTTAAGGAACTGAAAAAAGAAAAAAAAAAAAAAAGGGCCATGTGTAGGTTGCTGGAGGAGCAAGAGCAAGGGAGGAAAGACATGAAATGAGGTTGGAGCTGAAGCTTCTCATTTGCCATATTAAGAAATTTTGTGGGCAGTAACTAGACTTTCAGGGGTGATCACTTTGAAGTGAATTATAATGCAGTATACCTGATACCTTCATAATTAAAACTTTTTTTTTATTCTAACAGCAGTAAATGGGAGTAATGTGACCAGATGGTTGTATTCATAAAGATCATTGTTGCTGCTGGACTGAGGAAGGGTCAGACTGACCGGGAGAACACATACCAAGGCTAAGTGGGAAGCAGTGTAGTAGAAAGATGTTGATCCCTAGCGAAAGTGTGGTGGAGAGGGAAAGTAGAAGAACTTGAAATGTATTTTGGAAGTTGAACAGACAGGACGTGGGGATAGCTCAGAAGTGAAAGTGTAGGAGAGGAAGGGGAAGGTGTCAGGGATGCCTCCACTTCCTGGCTGTGGTCACTGGGCAAGTGATGGTGCCTCTGACCATAATGAAGTCTGGGGTATGGGTAGATGAGGTAGGAGGTACCTCCCAGGCCAGCAAAAAAATCAGAATGCTAGGTGATACATAGTCTAAGAAATGCGAACAGGGTATTCTGGGCATCCAAAAAAGCAATAATTAACCTGGAGGAAAAAGGAGGTGCTTTCTGCCAAATATGCTGCTTGGGCTGTGTCTTAACATGAATGTACCACATTTATATTCACGTCTTTTTTTTTTTTTTTTTATAGTAACATAATGGTTCAGTTAAAAAATCCAACAAAGTATGTTTGGATTGGCCAGATCCTATTCTGATTAAGTCAGTAATTTATGTGATAGTGATGATGATGAGGACCTCTCGGTTCAGTTGTCTCTCTAAACATAAAAGATTGTGTTAGTCTTATATTTGGAACACTGTCTCATTTATTTGGAAGGTATTTTTGACTGCTGTCCATGCTCTAGACCTTGGAAATAACAGTGGTGTATAGGACAGATCTGGTTGTCATTCTGGTGGAGTTTACATTCTAGTGGGAAAAAGGAGAAACTAAGCAGATAATCATACACATTGTTAATTGTAGTTGTGATTAGTGCTCTGACACAAAGGTACAGGGAGTGAGGCTCCCATAACCCTGACCTTTGTAATACAAACCCTGGTACCTAAAATGAAAAAAATGCAGGCACTGGTTTACTTTGACTGTAAATAGGTATCAGTGGGTGGTACATATTCTAAGAAATGTGAATGAGGGGATTTGACCGTTAATCCTTTTATTTATGTCGGCCTTTGTCATCCTTATGGGTTCTGCGCAACCCCTAATGAAGAATATAAATACATGACAGCTGATTGTCAATAATGTTATCTCAGTGTAAGATCAAGTGGCCTCAAATTCTACTTATTGTATCCCTGAAATTATTGAATACCCTAGTGAGATTCAAAAATATTTCCCATGTAAAGAAGTCAAAGAAAAGTCCACATGTTCCTCTTCCAGCTGGCATAGGTCTGTTCTTTTGCATCCTGGCAACCTGATGGAGCTTGACACTCCCGTGCTATATGTAGTTGAGGGAATTTGCTGTAGTTCAGCTAACTCACCCTGGAAAGAGCCAGACAGTAAATATCGTAGGCTCTTATGGGCCATACAATTTCTGTTGGAACTACTTACCTCTGCTTCTCTAGCATGAGATTAGCCATAGACAACACATCAGTGAATATGCATGGCTTTCTTCCAATAAAACTTTTTTTACAAACAGGTGGCAGGTCCTGTTTTGCTGCAGATCTCTCCTGTACTGCCTTGTGAATTTGGATGCTGTATCTGTTGCAGTTGAGTTGAATAGAACAGAATCTGCTCTGGCTAGTTGAAGCAGAAGGATATGCATTCAAGGATATTACAGGATTTACAGTATCATTAGAGAGTTGAAGAGCTAGACTCTAGGTTGAGTTTCTAGGAATACCTACTAGCACCACTTAGCAGAATTGGTCTAGTGGAGCTGGGCTTCTGCCATGAAAGCTCCTGCCAAATCAGCAAGCTGCCAGCTCCTGAGTCACACCATCTCTGCTGGAGCAGAGCCTCACGCTCTGCCTCTCTCCGTAGTTGGCTCCGACATGTAAGTACATCTGATTGGCCGAACTTAAATTATACCTGGAGTCTGACCTTCAAGGGAGCCGAGGAAATTCAGCACTTGTGCTACAGGACATATAGGAAGGTCCACTAATGGGAAGGTGGAGTGAATTTTGGATGAGCAAATCTGCAGTCTAGTATAAGAGGACGCCGTCTCCCAGTGGACGGCATCTACCCCTCATAGAAACAGAAGGGTGCTCGCACTCTCCCCGGAAGTCCTATAGGTCACGACATCATCTGCAGTGTCCATTACAGATGTTATCCTGGGACTTCGCATACTTGGGAATTAGGTGGCCTCTCCCTTTTCCTAGAGAAGTGGAGAATAGGAGAGACCAAGCTGCCCAGCGATCAAGAGCCTAACAGCTCAGCTCTAATAAGCTCACGCCCACGTTTGCCATCCTCTCTCTACTAGGAAATTCCCTCCATTTCTGAGCATGCCACGTTTCTCTTTTTATGATCTCTCCCCCTGCCCCTGAGTTCTGTTGTAGCTACTGGCCTCCTCTCTCCTCCTCAGCTAGGCTTTCCCCTTTCCTATGCCTCCCAACCTGCTGGAGACACTTGAAGACACCCCAGTCTACTTTGGTGATGCCACCATTCCTCTGTATTTGCTCTGTGGACCTGGAGGTGCTAATGAGCCCTGCCTGAGGCACTCTTCTCACGCTCCCAGGACCATTCTGGGTCTGATTATCCTGCTGCTCCATTGCCACTCTTCCCTGTCCCGGATGGTGCCTCTCCCTCCAGATGCCCCTCTGACATCACTTCTGTCTTTAGCTCTCTGCTCTTCTCTCTCTCTGTGTTATTCTCAGGTGCTCAAGATTTGATCTCCTGAGCCCCTGACCTGCATGTGTGAGTGCTTCCTGGACAGCTTCTCTTCTAGGTCATGGGACAAGCTCCCTGGTCGCAAACTAGATGAATAGGTCACACCTCCACTCCCATCCTGTTCACATCAGCGAACAGCAGTGCCACCCACCAGGGTACACCAGGCACTGGCTTGGGAGGCATACCTGATTCTTCTCTGTGAGCCCCCATGACTCCCTTTGGATGTATCTTTGGGTCCTCTTGTCACGTCTTTGGCACAGGGCTCTACTCCCTCCCCTGGATTACTGCAAAGTGCCTCTCAGCTGGTGGTTCTCCCAGACTAGAGCCTGACACACCCTAGCCTGCCCTCCTGACCTGCAGTTTTTTTAACCTGTCCTGAACAAGTTAGATCGTGTCTCCTAATTACCACCATCCAGGAGCTCTCTGTCCACTGGCCCGATCACATTCAAAGCCCTCAACACAATATGTTAGGCCCCTCACCCGCTAATCCTGTTTATCTCCATCTGTATGTCTCACTGGTACCCTTGCCCCTCCCGCCCCCACATACGTGCACTGAAGCCTTATAAGCAGCTAAGTGAACCTATCCTGATGTACTTTACTCTGTGGCACCTTGGTGTTTTTGCAAATGCTGCTCCCGTTGCTGGGAAGGCATCCACCTCCCTTGGCCTTAATCATGCAAGTGTCCTCTGCTGCAGGTGTACCCCGAGTGCCCCTGTAGCGCCCATTGTCCTGGATGGAGTGCCAGTGCAGTAATTGTCTACGTACTGTCTGCTCATTCTGGCTTCACATCCCTAAAACCCAGAGGTCTTGGTGCAGAGTAAGTTTTCCAAAACAGAATCATTACCACGAAGCTTACTAGTTGAACAAGAAACCATTGCTCTTACTCATATTTACCACAAGGTGGTGCTGTTCAAATAGGAAAGAAGGAGGCTCCAAGGCTGAAGGATTCAAGCCCTCAATGTCTTTATCTTAAATGTGTCCCTTTTCAGAGGCAGCAAGCTCTTTCCACGGGTAAAATCACAGACTGAAAATCATACATGTGCAAATGATTACTGATCGTTATTTCACTTACTGCTCTTTGGGAGCCTGTTCCCAAGTGGCCAACATGTTTTAAAAATGCAAGTATGAACTCCTAAGTCGAAAGCAGCACACTTCTAAGGAAGGTTGTAGTAGGGTTCTCTATAGAGAAGGAGGACCAATAGGATGTATGTAGAGAGTGCAGGGAGGGGACATTTATTTTAAGGAATTGACTCCAGTGACTGCAGGGCCTCGAGTCTGAAGTCTGCAGGCTGGAAACCCAACTTCTGTGTTGACCTGGAGACAAGAATTCCTTCTTCTTGGAACCTCAGCATGGCTCTTCCTACACTTACGAGTTGGGGTTACATCCCAATAAACCCATTGTAAATTGAACATACTCTAAGTCGAAAACACATTTAACACACCCCACCTGCCAAACATTGTATCTTAGCCCAGCCTACCTCATGTGTGCTCATAATGCTTATATCAGCCTACAGTTGAGAACAATCATCTCACACAAACCCTGTTTGATAATGAAATGTTGAACAGGTCGCGTGATTTCCCAAATGCTGTACTGAGAGTGGGAAACGAGGGTCACAGGGGTAGGAGTGGTTGTGTAAGTGTATCGATCGTCTAGTCTTGTGGCTGCACGTGGCTGTGGCTGTGGCTACCTGGGAGCTGTGGTGCTGCCCCCACCCAGCTGAGAGAGAGAGAGAAGGAAAGAGGATGGATCATACTGCGCATTGGGAGCCTGGAAGCAGATCTAGAGTCACAATTCCAAGTGTGGATTCTACTGAATGCATATCGCTTTCGCACCATTGTGAATTCAGAAAATTGTCAGTCAAGCCATCGTAAACTGGGGACCACCTCTATTGCTCTTAAGGCTTTTACCTAATGATTAGGAGCCCACCCATGTTCTGCTTTACTCACAGTATACCACTTTACCTGGTCATCCCATCTAAAAAATACCTTTGCAGCAGCATCTGGGCTGGCATTTGAACAACAGCTGGGCACCAGAGCCCAGCCAGGCAGACACATAGCACTGTGTCACAGAGGTCTAGGTGAGAAAAGTCAACTTTGCTTGGAAGAGAAGTTTTATTTGCATTTAGCTGGGGACAAGGATGAGCCGTCTGATGGCAATAACCTCCCCGAGGCACCCCTGGGCAGTCTGTGCTGGACGAGAGGCTGTCCTGGGATGGGATCCACCAGCTGCTGCCAGCAGCTCTGCTTCTGCCCCGGAAGTCTTCTGTTGGAGGTCTTACTGCCTCTGGGGCTCGGAAAGAATGATAACCGTGGGGACACTGCAGTTTCACCCTACCAGGTTCCATCCTGTACTGTTTATGTTTCAGAATTAGGTGGAGGTTTGGGGCAGTCCTTGGGAAGGTGTTTTGCTTCTTATTTTACTGAGACTGTTGAAGCAGTCAGAAGGGAATGTCCACAGGTGCCCCCTCCCTCCCCCACCACACCCACCCACCTGCCCCTGTCCCATCTCGTTCTGCCGTGTGTTATTTTAAGTAGGAAAAACAGTCTCTCCTCCCCTTGGATCCCTTTCCACCTTGGATCCCACCCCTGACCCCTTGCCTACCTGGGTCATCCCTTCAGCAGTCCTCATCCTTCTCCAACATCCCTGAACTGTTCTCTCCATGAGCTCCTTGTCCTTCGCCAACAGTCTTCTTTATAGCGAGTCCTCTTAGGGTACTAGACTTCCCCCAAACTTTTACCTGTTTGGTAAGAGTTTCTCTCCCTCAATGGCAAAATATTTCCAAGTCAGTTTCTATACTCAGTCTCGAATTTCTTTTCTTTTCTTTTGAAGTCCATGTAATGAGGTTTTCCCCCTTCCCTCCCGTTTGGCACCAGTCCTCCAAAGCTGCACTTCCCTAAGTCCATATCCTACATCCACAGCTCCTTTGGCAGCTGGGCCCGTTTTGCATCTGGAAGCCCTGGAAGACAACCACACACTCGCTTTCCCTTGAACTGATGCCTTCATTTAGTGTCTTTGGTAGCATCACACTCCTGGTGGTCCTCTGACCCTCCTAACCACTTACTTTCTATCTTTATTGTTGTTTTTTTCAGTTCTTGACCTTATAGTGTTGGGGGAGCCCTAGGGCTCAGCCCCTGGACCACTTCCTTTTTCTATTTATACTTATTCCCTTAACGATCTTCAGGTTTAAAAAGTCTTCAGGTTTGAAATACAGCCTAGACACTGATAAAAGCCAAGTACACATCTCCTGGCTGGACCTCCCCGCCAACCCCCCGAGACTCCTGTATTCTTTGCCTACCCGGCATCGTGAGTAAATCCTATCACTTCTGCTCCAGAATACACCCCAGATCCAGCCACTTGTCACCACTTTCACTGTGCCCTGGCCCAGGCCACCACTCACCATGATCCTCCTGGCTCTTGCAGCAGCCTCCTCACTGGTGTTCTTGCTTCTTTTCGTTCTGTTCTCAACATGACACAATGGTCCTATGAAAGATGAGTCCTCTCTTGTCATCTCTCTGCTCAAAACCTCCTCCTGGCATCTCCTTCTTGATGCCTTGCTCATCAGCCCCACTGAACCCCCCCCCCCCCCCGCCTCCATTGTTCATCAGGCCTTAGCACTCTCCTGTCTCTGGGCCAGAGACCTCCCTGCAGACACTTGCACAGATCACTTCCCTCACCCATGTCTTTATTTAGATGACGTCCCTTGTTCCCTGACAAATGCATTTAAAAACAAATAAAACTTCTTCCAACAGTCCTTAGTAGCTTCTTCTTTATCTTTTTTTCCCTAACACTTACCATCTCCTTGTATACTATATGAGTGCGTATTTATAGAGTATTTTATACTTTGTTATACGATACACATATTTCTCTCTTTTTATTATCTATCTCCTCCTACCAGAATTTAAGCTCAATGAGAGCATAGTTATTTTCTGCTTTGTTTACTGCTGAACTTCAGCTTCTAAAATGTCATAAAGAGTTAACCTAATATTTGTTGAATGAATGAAAGCAGACAGTACCTTTTTTTTTTTTTTTTTTTAAGACAGTACCTTTCTAGTACTGTTTACCAGGCTGGATGCTTTTATTTCTCTCTTAAGAACAAAAGGCATCCAGGGGCACCTGGTGGCTCAGTCGGTTAAGCATCTGCCTTTGGCTCAGGTCTTGATCCCAGAATCTTGGGATTGAGCCCCACATCAGACCCCCTGCCCAACGGGGAGTCTGCTTCTCCCTCTGCCCCGCCCCCTGTTGATGCACACACGTGCACATGGTCTCTGAAATAAAATAGCTTTTAAAAAAAGAACAAGAGGCATCTTCTTTGGGAATTTATTATTTTTTAGTAAGTTCTATGCCGCACAAGGAACTCGAACTCCTGACCCGGAGTTCGAGTCCCGTGCTCCAGCAACTCAGCCAGCCAAGTGCCCTTGTTTGTGTTTTGTAGATTCAGCCTCGGCGCATCATCAAATTATAAATCCTCACCCAGTAGTCCTCAAGGGATAGACCCAAGTCTTGTGAGAAAGCAGCCTAAATCTTAGAAGTCATAACGGTCTAGAACATAGCTCTGTAAGTACAACAGATTTTTAAAAATAAAGGGCAAACTGTTTCTCAAAAATGCCGTGTGGACAAGAAAGAAATGCTACGAAAAAGAAGGGTGATAAAGCTGCCTCTGAGCACGTCTGAAGGAATGCTCTCTGTCTCTGTAAATCAATTTCCATTTCTGGATTTTGATATAAATGGAATCAAAATCTGTACTTTTTTGGGGGTCTGGCTTCCCTCATACAACATAATGAGTTTGAGATTCATCCACATGAGTGCATTTATCAGCAGCTCACTCCAGTGCCGAGTGGTATTCCATGGACATCAAACTTTTTTTCTCCATTCCCCTCTTGGTGGACATGTCTCACATCCTCCTCATTACTGTAACCTGGTAATTGTATCTAAAGACCTGGTCAGAGTCGGGCTAAACATTTTTGGCAAGACTGCTTGACACATGATGATACATCATACTGAATTACATCAGAAGGCACAGTATGTCTGGTTGTGATCGGTAAAGCTTAGCATTTGATTGAGGGTGGTAAATCTGTTCTATCTTTGAATTTTGTGTTACATTCATCGAATTTTCTATTTCAAATGCATTGGTTTTTACTCTGCTTTTTTTTCCCCAATCTCCATAGCTATGTTTTTTTTTTTTTTCTTCAAATCACTTTACTCTTGTGGCCTTTTTCCATTCCACATCCTCTGATTTTTTTTTCAGACTTTATTTATTCATGAGAGACAGAGAGAGGCAGAGCCACAGGCAGAGGGAGAAGCAGGCTCCCTGCAGGGAGCCCGACGTAGGACTCGATTCTGGGTCTCTAGGATCATGCCCTGGGCTAAAGGCGACGCTAAACCGCTGAGCCACCTGGGCTACCCTGATTTTTTTTTTTTTTCAGGCCATTCCACCATGTTCATCTGATTTGGTTTCGATAATGTTTATTCCATTGGTTGCCTTTTCTGTTTTTTCCCTAATGGCGTTGGACCCTTGATTCTTCTGCAGTCTCTCTTTTCAGGTAATTCTGTTCTTCCAGCTTTGATATTTTTCTTTGGTTAAGCATTCTCTTTAGTGCATCCTAGGACAGTGCCACTCTCTACATGATAATAAAAGAAGGGTGCACTGAAGGTAAACCATTTGACTTCCTTCATCAGAAATGTCCTGCAGGGACACACCTGGCTGGCTTGGTTGAAAGAACATGTGACTCTTAATCTCAGGGTCATGAGTTCAAACCCTAAATTGGGTATGGAGATGACTTAAAATCTTACAAAAAAAAAAAAAGGGGGGAAGAAAGAAAGAAAGAAAAGAAAGAAAATGTCTTGCTATGAGAAAAACGTCAGCTGAGCTGAAAAGCATACTTACCTGATATGATCAGTTCACATCCTGGCACAGTTTCCCCACCCATCTTGTCCTGGACCAGCACCAGATGGCTCAGAGACTGGCAGCTTGTCTGTAGACCACACTTGGAATAGCCCCATCCTAGAGCTGGTTGGGGAAATTTTTCTTTAGCTCCTTGGCTAGGTATGTAATAACCATAACAGCTGCTAACATGTGTGGAGAACTGTTCTCAGCCATTTTGATCCTCATAAAAATCCTCAGGGAAGGTACTATAATTATCACCACTTTACACATGATGAAATTAAAGCAGAAAGATACCTAGTAACTTGGACCAAGTCACGCAGTATTTTTCTAGCCAGGCATTGGGATTTAGGTTCAGGCAGTCAGATTCCAGAGCACATAGTTTTTTATTTTTATTTTTTAAGGATTTCTTCATTTATTTTAGAAAGAACATGAGCGGAAGGGGCAGAAGGAGAGGGAGAGAGAGAATGTCAAGTAGACTCCCTGCTCAGTAGGGAGCCCGACGTGGGGTTTGATCTCAGGTACCTGGGATCATGACCTGAATCAAAACCAAGAGCCAGCCACTTAACCAATTATGCCACCCAGATGCCACCAGACCACATAGTCATAACAAAAATGAAATTGTCTTTTGCCTATTATTCTTCTTAATACTTGTTTTTATTTCTTGCATTCTGTGTGCCTGCTTGCCAAGAATTCACATTTGTTATGCTGTTCTTTTCGCCCTACTCCTGTTTATATGGGGAATCCTATTGGGGATCCTCTTTCACTAGATGAAAGGTGGGTGCATTCTGGACCCTCTTTTCTTCTTATCTAGGACCTGTTGATATTCCTTTCAGAACTTCAGCTCAAGGGCTCCATTCTGATGGGCTGAGTTTCCCCACATAATTATTGCCATGAGGGGATGTCATTAGCTCAGTGGGGGCTGTCGGCAGTGGTGGCAATCAGTAGCTTCCGTTTTAGATCTTTTCTGGGACAAGAGGTGGAGGTAGGGCTGTCACTCCTTCAAGTTAATAGCACATGCACAAAAAAGTTTCAGTCTTACAGAAAGTAACTTGGCCACATCTATCATTATTACAAATGCATTTGTCCTTTGATACAGAAATCCCATTTGGGGAAATTATTCTGCAGACGAACCTGTACACTTGTGAAGTTACTTTTATACAAAGCTGTTCTCTGTTGCTTTGCTCCTAAAAGTAGTAGACTGGAAACAACTCACACACCCGAGAATAGGAAACAATTATGGCACAACCACGTGGTGGAAGATTTTGTTATAAAGAGCAGGGAGGAAGTTACATGCTACTGGGGAAAGTGCTGGATCTCTGGCTACTGCTGTTTTGCAGTGGATGTGTGTATTTTACATATGTATATATAAATAATGATACTTTTCTGTGATCAGGAAAGAAAAAAAGAATATATATTCATAAAGAAACAGTGGAAGGACATAGGAAAAACTGATGAAAGCAGTCACCTGTAGGAGGCCGTGGAGGGAGCTGGATGGATGGGGAGGACTCTGGGGATGAAAGTGAGAATTTACACCATAACCATTTTCTTTTTTTTTTTTAAGATTTTTAAAATTTATTTATTCATGGGAGACAGAGAGAGAGGCAGAGACACAGGCAGAGGGAGAAGCAGGCTCCATGCAGGGATCCTGACGTGGGACTTGATCCCGGATCCCCAGGATCACATCCCGGGCCGAAGGCGACGCTAAACCGCTGAGCCACCTGGGCCGCCCTGCACCATAACCATTTTCAAGGTCATTAGTTATCTCAGCCACTACCTTTTCTTTAAAAGCAAATGAAAAAAAAAATGTATGCAGAGATGTTCCTGTGACCAATGATTTCACGTGCCTCTCCCCAGCTGCCACCTTCCGTCTTGTCCCATTTCATGGAAGGGAAGAAGGTGCTTTCACCCTGCATCTGCCTGTCCCTGATGGGGAGGGGACCTTCCAAAGGCTTCCTGGGCTTCTTCAGCCTTCCATGCCTAGCTAGTGTTGTGGGAAAGCCCCCTGGTGGATGGAGTCAGCAGCCCTGGGGGCGCAGTTCTGGTCATGTTCTCTCTGGTCCTTCCCTCCTGAAGCATCCACAGCCCTGGATAGAGACCTTTTGCCCCTCTAGGAACCCCTGCAGTGGTAGGAGAGGCCAGCCTCCAGCACACAGCTTTCTGTGTCTCTTCCCCTTGGCCGCCGCCTCCCTAACTCCCTCCCTCCAAATTAGAAGGTTATAGTGAAGTTTCCAGACACTGTGGCTCACTTTATTCCCTTTGGGCTGCTCAGGGTGGGGCTGAGTAGGAGGGCTCAGGAGTTGGAACGGCACATCATAGACTTCTGGAGGCTTTTGCTCTTTTTTGCTGACCCGTATTTAAGAAAAATGTGACATAAAGTTGCAGTTCTATTCTTTTGTTATTTATCTATATTCACGTCAAGAGATTTCATCAGTCTGGCTTGACAGAGCATTTTACCCTAGTAGTTTGGGACACTATGAGTATCTGTTCTGTAAATCCAAGTGTACTTCCTGCAGCAGCCAGTGGTTAAGGTAATGGTGTTAAGTTGGTTTAACCAACCAAGTGAAGATCACTTGAAAGGATGCTATAAATAGATTGTTCTGAATGCTTTAACAGTGTTCTTTGGAAGTGTAATATAGTTAACATACAGCGTTGCGTTAGTTTCATACATACTATAAAGCAATTCAACAATTCTATACATCACTCAAAAATTGTTTTTTTAATATACATACAGGAGAAGCTTCTTTCTGCAGCTTTGCAGAGTAGCACCTTTTCCCGTAACACCACAACACAGTCTGCAGTGAATACTAACCAGTGAAGAGAACCCAAGTTCATTCAGCTTTGTTATTTGAGGTGGATGTATTAGCATTTTAGAATTATGCCTTAATGTACATCTTGGTAGGTGTCAGCATATACTGTGGATTAGAACCTAAAGTTGACATCATAAATGACAAGTAGTAGCTAGCAAGTCCCTCACTGCTCAGAGGCAGGAGCAAATCTTTTCGCTCTTTAGATACTCTAGAAAGAAATTCTCTGTGTTTTAACTTATCTTTTCTTCCCATCAGTTTTTCATCATTTTTGCTCAACGGTTTCTTCTAACCTTGAATTATTTTGGTATATGTGAGCTATGTTATTTATCTTATTATGATTTTAAGCCTAATTAAATTCTTGAACTCTGGTCTTTCTTCATGAAAATAAATTTAAAAGCTCTGGAATAGAGCCTTTTTTAAAGAAAATAATCTTCTGATAAAAGAATCCCTCTTGAAACTGCCTATATAGGGGTTCTATTAACACCATTGCCAACATTATCTGAAGATTTGTTTAAACTAGTTTCGCATGAAGCACTTTTCTTTCATACCTGATGTAATTCTTCCACTCTGACTTTAGAATTTTTAAGATAACAGAACGAGGGGCGTCTGACTCTTGATTTTTGGCTCAGGTCATGATCTTAGGTCATGAGATTGAGCCCCACTCAGTGTGGACCAGACATGGGATTCTTTCTCTCCTTCTGCCCCTCCCCGCTCATTCTCTCTCTCTTTCTCTCTCTCTCTCTCAAAATAAAAATGAATAAATAAGTGAAGAAAATAACAGCATGAGGATGGGCTATAATGATTCTTTGTTGATTTCTCTGGTGAAGATCACTAGCCTTTGTTTCCAGATTTTATTCCCAAACCACAATGTTAATTTTTCCTGAAGTGAATCCTCAGTTTTCTGAAGCATTCCCAGGATTACCTAGAAAAAGGTATTCCTTACTATTCACAACCCTTATCATAATTGCCCTGCCAGCCCCTGCCAGGGCCTGACCCCCGCAAGGCAGAAGAGCTCCCAGCCGGTGAACTCTGGGCATCATTTCATTCGACGTTTCTGATCTTCCGTTGTGCTGACTTAGCAGAGCTGCCAGCTAGTCTTCTCTGTATTTGTGTTCTGTTTTGTATTTGTGTTTGATATAAAAATAAGTTTTGTATTTAATATTTGAGTATTCTGTTGCTCTCGTTTTTGCTGTTTATAGTTTACACAATAACTCGATAATGAAGAAGTTGGATTTTAGCTCCATATGGATAGACTGGCATGGTACCCTCTCACTAAAATACCAGAGCAGTTGACTTTATTCTGGAAGTTTACAGTGCTAGCATACTGCGTAAGATTTCCAAATGTCTCCCGTTACGTTAAACTGACTCTGTCCCCGCCTTGATTCCCCATGGTAGTCCTTGTGAAGCTCCCAGAAGACGAGGGATTTCCCTTCCCCAAGATCCAACTGGCATTTCCTCCTGAGAACCTGTATGTTACAATCTCTTTGAGGTTTTCAGGTTGAGTGAAAAAAGTATCTTCCATTTTTATTTATTTTTAAAAACATTTTATTTATTTATTCATGAGGCAGAGAGAGAGAGAGAGGCAGAAACAGGCAGAAGGAGAAGCAGGTTCCCCGTGGGGAGCCCGACGTGGGACTTGATCCCTGGGGATCACGCCCTGGGCCGAAGGCAGACCCTCCACCACTGAGCCACCCAGGCACTCCGTATTTTCCGTTCTTAATGTTTGGATGACATTCACAACATGTGTCTGCCTTGTTATTTTTTCTCTTTGTAGAATGAAAACAAGTGTCGAGAAAGAAGGAGCGCTCTCCATTTCTGACCGGGAGATTTACGATGGGTGTCAGGAAGTCGAAAATAGATCCCCGCCCACTCTCTGTCTCCTGGGGTCAAAGCCCCGGTGTGGAGGTGCGTCAGAGTCGTCCTGAGTCCGATTCCAAGAGACCTGAAGACCTGTCCCTGCGTGCTCTGCCGGAGTCTGGCCCCACGACGCTGCGACCTGCAGGCCAGTGCGAGGCAGCGATGGGCCTGGGAGAGACGACGCCAGGGGAGGAAGAGGAAGAGGAAGAGGTGTTCCTCAAGTTTGTGATACTGCACGCAGAGGATGACACAGACGAAGCCCTCAGGGTCCAGAGTCTGCTGCAGAATGACTTTGGCATCCGGCCCGGCATCATCTTTGCTGAGATGCCGTGTGGCCGGCAGCACCTACAGAACCTGGATGACGCGGTCAACGGGTCCGCGTGGACCATCCTGCTGCTGACCGAGAACTTCCTGCGAGACACGTGGTGTAAGTTCCAGTTTTACACGTCGCTGATGAACTCCGTTAACAGGCAGCACAAATACAATTCCGTCATCCCCATGCGGCCTCTCAACAAGCCCCTGCCCCGGGAGCGGACCCCCTTTGCCCTGCGAACCATCAATGCCCTGGAGGAAGACAGCCGGGGCTTCCCTACCCAGGTGGAAAGGATCTTCCAGGAGTCTGTGTATAAGATCCAGCAGTCTGTGTGGAGAGAGGCCAGGAGTTCTGTCCAGAGGCACTTCGTCTCCTGAGAGGGAGCCCACCACCCACGGCTGCCTCACGGAGTGTGGCAGGGTTTGACAGAAGCCTGGGAGCATGACAAAGATTTGATTGATTCTGTAGCACACTGCATAGACTGAGACTTTTTGATGTCGTGTTAAACTTGAGATTGTCCGGCTTTCGAGAACGTTCCTCTCCCAGTTTGCCTGGCCTGTGAATTTTAGGCGGCGTATCTGTAGTTCACATTCCCTGCACCAGTCCTTGAACACAGACTTCTGAGAGACGTTTTAAAAATACGACACTTTCATTGGGTTCTCAGAGGACACGCAGGAGGAAATGTCCCTGGAGGATCTGACCTCCCTTCCTCTGGAGGCGCCTCTCAGAAATGTCATAGTAGAGCACAACTGGCATTGTCCCCCCAGAAGCACAGAGGGCCAGCCGGGAACATTTAGAATGCTGAGCAATGATAACTGTGAAATTATGAGCAGATGTGAGAATGGGCAGGGGGGGTGGGGTGGGAATCCAATCAACTGTTGTGTGGCTTTATGCTGGAATTTGAGTATTTGGGGACAGTGCCTACCACTGATGAGCCACCTGTTCAATGGCATTGTGGTTAGGGACTCCGGGGAGCCATGTCGTGAGGTCCCCTGGAGCCTGAAGCTCTTGTTAGGTCATCTGTAGCCAGGGCTCTGTGTGCAGGGCTTCTGAAAGGTGTATGTGTCCCTGGCCACACATTCTCCTCCATCCCTCTTATGGCAGCCTTTAAAAATTCCTCTCCTCACAGCGCTCTACACCGGAGGTATTTCTCAGCTGGTGATAGGAGTAGCTTGGCCGTGTGTGTGTGTGTGTGTGTGTGTGTGTGTGTGTGTGTGTGTGGCGGGGGGGGGGTAGATTATTTGTAGACTTAGGATGGAAGTGGAAGATGCATTTTGTCACCTCCTCTTCTGGGTCCCACACTCACAGCACACCAGAGAGGCCCACAAAGCCCCATTGCTTTCCCTCATGCTCTCCTGCCCTGGCTGGGGTTGAAGGAGAGCCCATGGGGTACAGACTGGGGATGGATGGAGTGTGAATCACGTCATGTTGTAGTGAGGAAAGCACCCACTGGGGGATCGGGAGACCCGGTTCCAGTCCCATCTCTGTCACCAAGGCTGAGTGTGATCTTCCCCTCCTTTATCTGTGAGATGAAAGGGTTGAATTGATGGATTTCTAAGGGCCTTTGTCCTCTCTCAGAATGTGAACAACCAGGAACCAGAAAAGGGTACAAACAAAAACAAAACACAACAGTTTTGTAATGTGATGTGTCATAAGTTGCAGGAGGCTTTGGACAGGCTCAGAGTGGAAGGATATTCGAATGCGTTGACAGCATAATTGATTTCTAGTGGTATCCGTTACACTCATAGTCACAAAAGAATTACAGCACTTGCTTACTCAGATTCTTTTAAAATACGTTTTTTTTGTAAGGACCATTGAGCAAAGTCGCTCTGCTTGGTTTTTCTTTCTCCTTATCCTCACTTCTCCGTGTCTCTTCCTATTCCTAGTGTCTGCTCTCTTCTTTCTGCATCCACCTCTTCATAGCCATGACCAAATGTTCCATGAGGAACTTCTGCAATCCTGCAAGTAAATCAAACCTCTTACTAGTACTTACTGAAGAAGAGACTTTTTCATTGCACAATAACATTCTCTTTACTTAAAGTCTCTATCATAGTAGCTTCCTACTCACTTTTCTTTATACACACACACACACACACACACACACATATATATATATCTCCAATTTCATATAGTTAAAAAACATTAACCCACCCTTCATGCTTACTACCAAAGTGGGAGCTACTGATGCTGGATGGTGGGTTTTTTTTTTGTTTTTTTTTTTTTTTTTTTATAAATCTTTTTATTTGTTACCCTTGACTACACTTGATTATTTCCAACTCTAGGGAAGATTGTGGAAAAGTATTTTGAAAAAAGGCATTAATCTGTACTCCATAGAGCACCAGGCACAACATCTCTCATTCAATCTGGAGTTAAATATATTTTTTGTGATGATGAAAAATGTCACATACTGAATAACTGTGTTGACATTAACAGCTGTGAAAAGAATTATCAAAATAACTGAGGATGGTAAGAAGTAAAGGTGTGGCCTTAGTCATATGTTTGTGTGTGTGTGTGTGTGTGTACAGGTATGTATAGATTAGACTTATACACACAGGGAATTTCCGTAACATTTTGCCACATACTGGAGAGCTTTTATGTTGGGTCCTCTCTGGGCCTCATCGCCCACCCTGAGGCCCACAGAAGTGCTTGAGTTGTGCCTTATAGATCAGTTAGGATTCTTCTGGCCACAAGAAACAAAACCCAGTGCCACATGACCTATACCATAAGGTAAGCTTCTCTAACAAGAGGTCCCCTAAGATACGGTATCTCCAGGGTGTCCTTAAAAATCCCAAGGTCTTCTAAACAATGCAATAGCACTCTACCTTAAAAAGAAATAAAATTCCGATACGTGCTCCAACATTAGATGAACTTGAAAATGTGGAGTGGAAAAAAGAAGCCAGACACAAAAGCCAAACATAGTATAGGTTTGTACCATGAGGTACTTAGAACAGGCAAAATCATGGTGACAGGAAGAGCAGAGGTGACCACGGGGTGGGAGGGAGGGAAGAACAGGGAGCCATGTTTCATGGGTACCGTGCTTTTGTTGGGATGATGAAAAGGTTCTGGAAATGGATGGTGATGATGGTTGTACAACATTGTGAATGTACTTACAGCCACTGAGTTGTATGGTTAAAATGGTAAATTTTATGTATATTTTGTCACAATGAAAACCAGGTTCTTACCGCCTTTTTGTCCTGCCACCCTCAGCGTTCTAGTGGAACTCCTCTCAAGAGTTGTGCCCTGGCCGCTCCCGTGTCAGGCACCACATATATGACTAGGGCGGCATCAGCCTCCTAAGGTGCTCACCCACGGGAGGAAAAATATTTCCTCACTGCATTATTTAAAATTGCTCATACGTGTTGATAAGCCATCTGACTTGTCATTGGTTTTATTATTATTATTAAGATTTTAGAGAACTAACGTGGGTGGGGGAGGCAGAGGGAGAGGGAGAGAGAATCCCAGGCAGGCTTCATGCCCAGCTTGAAGCCCAAAGTGGGCTCGATCCCACAACCCTGAGATCACCACCTGAGCCGAAACCAAGAGTCAGACGTTTAACCAAATATGCACCACCCCCACCCCCTGGCGCCCTGGTTTTATTATTTTTTAAAATTTCTCTCCACTTTCTCCAGGTGGACCCTTCCTTCTGCTCCCCTTCCCCCCACACCCCCAAGCACCACTGCTGTGGAGTCAGATCTCCGCGATTGGATCCCATCCTTGCCCTCTATAAATTGTCATCTTAAGTAAGACAACCCCCCTCTGCCCCCCGCCATCCTGCATCTCTGTCCTCATCCAAAATTAGGGATAGTAGATAGTAATACCTCACTGGCAGGATTATTCTGAGGATTAAATGAAACCATGCATGTGAAGCACACACGGGGTGGGGGGCAAATGTGATTGCCTACGGCCCTACTTTTGGAACCCTGGCAACTCGTGGGGAGCAGATTTTAAAAAGAAAGCAGGCCTTGTATCCACGTGCATTCCAGATCTCCCCCCAAACCGAGAGGAAGCCCCCGACGGGAGTGTGTGAGCCGTTGATGGTAGGCGTGGCTGTGGACAGGCTGGTGCAGGCAGGAGGCAAGAGAGTAGCCCCGTGGCCGTGGCCAGTCGGGGAGTGGCCGTGGCCAGTCGGGGAGTCGGGCGGTCTACCAGAAGCCCCGGGAGCGCCCACCCGGAGCCAGGTCAGGGGACCGCCCGGGCCTGCCTGCTGCCAGCTGTGTTCTCCTGCTCCTACCCCACTGAAGACGTGGACGACTTTCACATACATTTGAGTTTGCGGGGGTGGCCCTGGTCAGCTCAGCTCCCTTCCAGGCCTCAGGAACTCCCTGAGAATTTAGCCTCACTTGGGAGTTTATAGGCTGCGTGAAGCTCAAACTCTTCTCCACTAGGGTGGGCAGAGTGGGTGGCGAGCACAGAGCACTCCTCTGCTTTGCTGCTTCCTGTCCTAAGGATTTCTACCCCGAGTTCAAGGCTGCTGGCTGGGCGTAATCCCCGGCCGGGCAGTCAGAGCTATTTCCCGCTTGAGTCCTTCATTTTTCCAGAGCCTTGGAGGTCACCCAGACCTCTCACAAGGACCTCAGCGTGTAGGGAAGGGATCCATACAACTAGTTCAGAGTAGTTATGGACAACTTCCCTGGGTCCTCTTAGGGATCAAAGCTGGCTCCTAAAGCCAAGGCCGGCTACTCATGGTGGCCATCGTCCCACAGCCTTGAAAAAGCCCCATCAGTTCATCTCCAAGTAGAAAATCCTAAACTCATATGCAGACGAGATTTTGCCAAACCACCTCCCTCAGCGGAGGGCCTGCAAGGGAGAGGCCCAAGTGGTTTTCGCAGACTCAGTAGGGAGAAATCTGAGTTGGGTGGAGGGGTGGTGGCTCAGCATAAAATATCTGACTGTGGGGCACTGTCCTGGTGCAGGTAAAGAAGCCCCATGTCGCACGTCACCGTCTTGAGTGCGGCTATTTCCCACTTTAGGTATCAAATCCATTGACCCAAGGCTGGGCCAGGGCTGCCCAGGCAGGACATGTGAGAAGCTGCGGCCACAGCTGCCACTAACAAGGAGGTGGGGTTTGGCATCCTTTGTCCTGTGTCTGTGTCCCAGTCTTGGTGTCCTGCCACCTGCCGTCGGGACCGTCCCAGACCGTGACTGTCCCTCTGCGCTTCAGGGAGGTCAGAAGGGGCCAGGGGGGAATTGCAGAAAGCTGCCAAGCACCTGATGAAGTGAAACCAGAGCATCTGAGAATTGACATCCTTGAGCCAGTGACGGACAGGAATGAACGTGCCCAAGAGAATCCGACGCCCTTGAACCCCAGGATGCCAAGTGGATAGAAACTTTCGATTTTGAACTTTCCGCGTCCGGTAAGAACAATATACTGATAGAAAGTTGTATGTATTAGAACACCTGGGAGGTTCAGTGGCTGAGTGTCTGCCTTTGACCCAAGTGATCCCGGGGTCCCTGCAGGGAGCCTGCTTCTCCCTCTGCCTGTGTCTCTGCCTCTCTCCCTGTCTCTCATGAAAAAATAAATAAAATCTTAAAAAAAAAAAAAAGTAAGTTGTGTTCTAAGTCATACTGGGCAATCCGTGTTGTTAATACATTATTTTCTAGCGGGAGTAAATAGTACTTGAAAGTGCCATTAACTAGTAGCGCGGAGCATGGACAACTATTTGATCAAATGAGTGAAGCTGTGGGGAGAAATAAAAGAGTTGCCCTCTTCTCTGCCGGTGCACGAGCTTTCACAACTGTTTACTCAACATCCATAATCGGCTCACACCTCCTTCCCTTCCTGACATGAGCAGGAATTGCTGGGGGTTGGGGGTGTGAATAAAGCTTTCATCTGGTGTAGCACTCCGCTCCTTGTCTCCAAATAGAGTGAACTCTGAGTCACTTTCCTGGAGGTGAATAAATAGAAGTGCTTTTTTAAAGCAAATAACAGGAACCTGCATTTAAAGAGGGTTTTTTTTTTTTTTTTTTTGTAATCTAATTAGGAATGTCCCCGCCAGCTACCTCCTCAAGGGCAGGTTTAAAACAAGGAAATCTCAATGGACTAGCTCCTCCCAGGAGATTTTTTTGCGGCTACATTGGCTGGGACACATAACCAGCTTTACAGATTTCTCAACTCTATTCATACATTAAAAACACGATCCCATGAATCTGAAATTATATTGTGGTGATGGTTGCACAATTGTGCAAATATACTAAAGCTGCTGAGTTTGTACACTTTACATGAGTTCATACATTTTCTGGTGTGTGAGATACAGCTTAATAAAGAATGAAAAGCAAGCAAAAAAGCCTACAAATTGCAACAATAAAATGCTATGGCCATTTGGAACACAGTTTGGCAGTAGTGAGTGATGTTCAAAATGAGGTTATCTCGTGAACCTAGCAATTTTTCCCCTGGAGCTGGAGAGTTGCACCCTAGAGAAAGTCTCCCCCAGGTACTCAAAGAAGCACATATAAGGAGGATGTCTGTTCCAATATTCTTTGTACTAGTGAAAGACTGGAAGCAATCTACATGTCCAACGGTGGGGGAATTCAGAAATCTATTATGGTAGGTTCCTACAATTGACTGCTGTAGAGCATTTAAAATAACTAACGAAGCGGCGTATATCAACATGTGTAAGTCTCAAAAACAGTTGTAGGGAGCGTGCAGCAAGCTATAGAATAACGGAGCATCTAATAACCATTTATATAAAGTTTCAAAACACACAAGATGATAATTTTTCTTAGTGGATACACACATAGGTGATGGTATGTTATTTTCCATGTTTTCCTGCGTGTTTGAAAAAGCTAGTAATCAGGGCACCTGGCAGTTCAGTGATTGAGCGCCTGCCTTTGGCTCAGGTTGTGATCCGGGAGTCCTGGGATTGAGTCCTGCATCAGGCTCTCTGGGCGGGGCGGGTGGGTGTGTGTCTTTTTCTCTCTCTGCCTGTGTCTCTGCCTCACTCTGTGTGTCTCTCATGAATAAAATAAATAAAATCTTTTTTTAAAAAAGAGAAATATAAATAAATAAAAAGAGAAAAAAGCTATATTCATTATTTTCAGTTAGGATGCACTTGTGGTCATGTTAAGTGTTACAGGAATTTCCTTACACATATAATGATTTGAGGAATGAGAAAAAAAGACTCAATAGATAATTTAGAAAAAAATCTGCTGGTAACAATAGGTTTCATTTTTTATTACCTACTATGTCAGGCACCTAACTTACTTTATGTGCAATACTCTGTAGCCTCTATATGCTTAGTCTGATCAGATGCAATATGAATCCCAGAAAACTGAAGCTGGAGACATTAGGTCCTAAGCCCCAGAATCAAGGCTGGAAGACAATGGAGTCATTCAAATGTCCCACCGTCTGGGTCCAAAGCCTGGTGGTTCTTAAGCTCCATAACCGTTTCTCTGCCCTGGATCTGCCTGCTTTCTCACTCCGGAGAATCTCAGGAGAGAGGTCAGTGGTGCGAAGGAAAAAAAAAAAATCATTTTTTTCGACATTTCTGGGTTAGAACCCGGTGTCTGTGTGCGGTGAGGCTGCCCTATTCTTAGTCTTCTTTGCAGACTGGGAGTCGGGAAATAGTGTCCTGACTCCACGGAGCTGTCTGTGCTGACATTTTCATCTTCTGTCTTCGGTTTCGCCTAGGACTCTCTCCTGCTCCCCTCTCCTGCTCCCCTCTCCTGCTCCCCTCTCCTTGTCTAGGTGGCTCTCTGCGGCCGCCCGACGCGGCGGGGGCAAACGAGACGCTGGTGCAGGGGGAGGAAGGAGACGAGGCGCGCAGGAGAGCGGCCGCGGCGTTGGCTCCAGGAACCCGGTGCCGCGCCGCTCCTGCCTGCCTGGAAGCGCATGCAAGGGTGTTCGGTGCCCTTAGGAAGGACAGGTGGTTTTGCGGTGTCCTGGAACGTTGAATAGGGAACAACAGAGGCGTTCAGGTAGACGACGATCTGTGAGTTTCAAGCAGGGCTACTTGCGTATATACGCGCAGATATTGTACGGAAGCTCGATTTGCCACCATATAGCATAACCCCCCCCCCCAGTGCTCATCCCGTCAAGTGCCCCCCTCAGTGCCCGCCACCCAGTCACCCCCACCGCCCGCCCACCTCCCCTTCCACCACCCCTTGTTCCTTTCCCAGAGTCAGGAGTCTCTCATGGTTTGTCTCCGTCTCTGATTTTTCCCACTTAGTTCCCCTCCTTTCCCTTATATTCCCTTTCACTATTTCTTATATTCCCCATATGAGTGAGACCATATAATGTTTGTCCTTCTCCAGTTGGCTTACTTCACTCCGCATAATACCCTCCAGGTGCATCTACGCCGAAGCAAATGGTGGGTGTTCGTCCTTTCTGATGGCTGAGCAATACTCCGTTGTGTACATAGACCACAGCTTCTTTATCCATCCATCTTTCGAGGCTCCTTCCACAGTTTGGCTATTGTGGACATTGCTGCTCCGAACATTGGGGTGCAGGTGTCCCGACTGGGGTGCAGGTGTCCTGCAAGCCGGGCTAGTTTTAACACAAATTATTTTTCAGGAGTAGATCACACTGTAGATAAAATTGCCATGTCCCAGAACGCCCATGTGTTAGGATGGTAGTACAGCCTGTGAGGCCACGTTATCTGGGTTTGCGTGTAGTTCTACCATTTACTCCTTTGGTGACTTCCAGCAAATGAGCTCAACTTCCTGTGCTTCAGATGCCTCATGCGTAAGATGGAGATCATAGTGATGAATGGGGCTTAGCGCTGCTGTGAAAAGTATGTGAGGTGACGCAGGTTAAGCGCCCAGCACAGGGTGGGCGAGGCATTCTAGGAAGTCACTCTTCATCCTGACCTGGCCCATTATTTATGGCTGACTGCTAAATGATTAGCTAAGCACTTAGATCTGGATCTTGGTTGAGGCCTTATTTTTTCCCCCTTCCAGACCATATGGGCTCACTTTTCTCTGAAAAGTTTGCCAAAAGCCAAGGAACAATCCATCTGCCACTTAAACAAGAACAGATTTATTGCTTTTAACTTAAAAAAAAGAAAAGAAAAAAAAGATGTCTCAGATGAGCTCCCCCTTATTGTGGGCCTCATCTATGCTGCCTGTCTAGTGGCTGATGCAGTCCCGACATCCATTCACTGGAGCAGAGCGAAGGGAGAGAACCTAGGGGCCATGCTCTAAAGTGAGAGGCGACCAAAGAATCAGAAGAATCAGTAGTCACTGATTCCAGGGACTCTAACACTTTCTTTGTTTCCCTGGATTTTATACTTGCTAAAGGCCTGGAAGGCTCCCAGCCATTCATTCATCCATGCGTCGGGCTAAGTGTGTACTGTAGTAGCTTCTCCTGGCAAATCAGGAGGTTTGTGAGGGCAGCCGTAGGCCTGATTTCAGCTGTCAGGAACATTCAGGCATTGGTCATTGTCCTGCTACATGGTTGGCATGGGGAGTAGATAACTCAGACAACCCAACACTTAGGGACTTAGGGGAACAATAGGTCCTGGTCAATTTCCTGTTGCTGAGATAGTTCTTTTATTCTTTTTTGGGCTGTCTTGTTAGAACCCAGGCTATTTTCTCTGGTTACAAAGGCCTACTCAAAAACAAAACAAAACAAAACAAAAAACAAAAACACAACACAACACAACAAAACAAAAAACAAAGGCCTGTTCAACTTAAAAAGTTTACTTTAGGGGTGTCTGGGTGGCTCAGTCTATTAAGCATCTGTCTTTTTTTTTTCTTTTTTCTTTTTTTTAGGTTTTTATTTATTCATGAGAGAGAGAGAGAGGCAGAGACACAGGCAGAGGGAGAAGCAGGCTCCATGCAGGGAGCCCGATGTGGGACTCGATCCCAGGTCCCCAGGGTCACGCCCTGGGCCGAAGGCAGACGCTCAAACCGCTGAGCCACCCAGGGATCCCCAAGCATCTGTCTTTAGTTCAGGTCATGATCTCAGGGGATGGAGTCCCAGGTCAGGTTCTCTGCACCATGGAGAAGGCTACTTCTCCCTCTCCCTCTGCCTGCTGCTTCCCCAGCTTGTGCTCTCCCTCTCTCTGTCAAATAAATAATAAATAAACTCTTTAAAAAAAAAGTTTACTTTAGTTCCACTTAATTTTTAAAATAGATAATACATTCAAATACTTCCAAATGCAAAGAGTACAATGAAGCAATCTGGTTTCCATTCTTGAAGCCAATTAATATCACCAGCTCTAGCCCTGTGTGAGTTCTTCCAAAGATACTCTATGCATACACCATCAACACATGTACATGCCTACATATATCACACATGGATCTACCCATAGCTATCAATCAGTCCAGCTCAGAAGTCATCCCATGTCAATACACGAAGAGCTTCCAGATTTGGTTCTTTTTATTGACTGTCTAATATTTTATTGTTTCAATGTATCAGAATTTATTTTATCCAGGCCCTATGTATGAGCTTTTAAATTGTTTCCAGTCTTCTGCTATTCTGATGCTTCTTTGACAATCTTATACATGTGAAATTTTGCACATGTATGAATGGGTGTATCAGTAAAATAAAAGCCTAGTAGTAGGCTTGCTGAGTTAATGAGCATGTGTATGTGGAATTCTTATGGATGCTGCCAAAGTGCTCTTCACAAAGGCTGCATCAATTTATACTCTCATCAACAGTATACGAGAGCGTCTATTTCCCCAGATTTTTCTAAGAATGTCAACAAACTTTTCGATATTTGCCAATCTAATAGGTTAAAAAAATCTTTGAAAATACTGCCATATTGAAGTGTTAATTGTATTTTTAAAAAATGGTTGAACATATTTCCATGTGTAAGAAGCATCTTGGGTATTCCCTTTTTTGTAAACTGTGTACACCTTTTGCCCAAGTGTCTGTTGGATTATTGGTCTCTCATACGGATTGTAGAAGTTCTTCATGTGTTGGAAAAATTAGCCCTTGTCTGTGACTGAAGTTGAAAATATTTTTTTCGGTGTAGGTTTTGACTTTGCTTATGGCCATTTTTTTCCCCATGTAAAGATTTCTTTTATTTGTAAGTAATAGAATTTATCATTTTTTCCTTTGTTTTTTCCTTTATTTATTCCTTTATTTTTTTTCCCTGAGTTTTCTCTCCCTAGGTTTGTTTTGTTTTATTTTGTTTTCTAATTCTTAGGAAGAACTTCCCCATATGAAGATTATTAAAATTATCCTCTGTAGGTGCCTGACTGGCAGAAGAGCATGTGGCTTGTGATCTCCAGGTTGTAAGTCTGAGCCCTGGGTTTGTTATAGAGATTACTTAAAAATAAAATCTTAAAAAAAATAAAAACTAAAAACATTGTCATCTGGTTTCTTCTAGTCCCTTTAAAGGGTTTATCATTCACATTGAAGTCTTTGACTCTTGTGGAATTTATTTTGGTGTAAGGTGTGAAATGTTGGTATAAAAACTTTTTTTCCAGTTGCTCTAACATCCTTTTGTGATAATCTATCTTTCCCCAGTAGTTTTATTTATTTTGATTATTTATTTATTTTTTTAAAGATTTTGTTTTTAAGTAATCTCTGCACCCTGCAATCGGCTTGAACCTACAGCCCCAAGGTCAAGAGTCACATACTCTACTGAGTGAGTGAGCTAGGCACACCCCCATTCTCTCCAATAGTTTTAAATGCTATCCCTTCATCTATTAAGTGTTCATAGATATATTTGGGCCTTATTCCTAGACTCCATAGTGTTTGCTGTTAATCTGTCAATTTATTCATGCATACTCATTCCACCATTTTAATTACTGTCATTTTATAATATGCTTTAATATCTGAGAAAGCTAAGATACAGAAAGATACTGTGTGTATGGCATAGCAGCTCTAATGTAACAGTTGCATTCCCTGCTTCCTGAACCCAAATTTAAGTTACCTTATATCCACTACATACAAGTTACCTGCTTTCATTAATGCTGCAAATCCTAACTCAGATACTCTTTAGGGAAGAGCTAGCTGATGCTAAGGGATTAGAGTAAATGTTGATAAGACTACAAAAGTTCCTTACTGCTCTTCATTTTCAGAATTTTCTTCTTCTATACATGCATATTTACTCTTTCATCTAAGTGTGAAAGATTAATTTTAGTAGATTAATGTTAAAATATGCTTATAATCCTGCAAAAATCCTTTTGTTACTTTTATTAGGACCTCATTACATTTATGGGTTAGTTTAAGGAGATTTGATGTGTGTCTTCCCATTTAAGATCATCTTACGCCAAAGAGCAACATGGATATAGCATCCTGGGAGCTTTTAGCAAAAATGCCAAAGTTTTATATGCAGTGTGTATATCAGAGTCTAAAGCAGGTCTTGGACTAGTGCACCAAAAATTTTTACTTTAGGACTTGGGGAAAACTTTTCAAATCTGTGTTTTGTGATTATGTCTCTAAAATTAATAGTTATCATTTTAAATTTAAAAATATGTATTAAGAGATACCTGGGTGGCTCAGTTGGTTAAGCATCTAACTCTTGATCTTGGCTCAGGTTATGATCTCAGGGTTGTGAGATGGAGCCCTGTCTTGAGCTCAGTGCTGAGCATGGAGTCTGCTTAAGATTCTCTTTCTCCCTCTTCCCTCAGCTTGCTCTCTCACTTGTTCACTCTGTCTCTAAAAATATATTTATATAAAATAAAAAATAAATATGTATTAAAAAACTCAAAAATTCCCATTCTAATAGTTATGTTCCAAAGCAAGAAAATATAGAGATCTATAGAAATGTTGTAAAGTGTGAAAACACTTATTATAGTGTATTTATAATAACAGAAATTGGAAATTATGTAAATGCACAGCAGAAGTTTGATTAAATTATGGTAATTCTTATCTTGAAGTACATTCAGTAATTCAAATTTTTCTTCTCATAGATATTTATTAACCTAAAAATCCCAGTTATAATTTTAAGTGAAAAAGCAAGAAATCAAAGTATATTTAGTATGGTTCTAATCTGTTTTAAAAAGTTGACTATGGGGGGAAAAGTCAACTGTGTGTATATTATATATACTTTGAAAAAAAGACAAGAATTTAATAAACTGAAATGTTAGTATGAGCCATCTCCAAGGTCGAATTGTGGATCATTTAAAATTTTTTCTTGGTAAAGTCTTGTTGTATTTTCCAACTTTCCTGTAAGAGGCAGTATAATTTTATACATGTTGTAATTGTTAATGGAAATCTTAACAATTTGCTTGCATAACAATAATGTGGTTGATAACAGCCACAGAAGGTATTTTGCTGGTTGAAAGGTATTTTCTAAAGTCAGAACAGCCTACAAATGCTGCGTGCCCCTCCATTTTATTCATGACACACCTGTCCTTCCTGAATGAACTCTTATTGAGATCATGGTGCCATTAATTAATGACCGATACATACAAATCACAGTTTTAAATATGGTGGCTTACAGAAAATTTTTTTTTCAAGAAACACTGTAGTAAAATTAAATGTGCATAATTAAAATGAAAAGTAACCCTTAGGCAATTTTATCTGCCAGTAGCTCCTCTGTGTATTTCTTACAAAACAAAGCAACAAAGAAAGAGAAATCAATTATTGCTACAGTTTTACTGTCCAAAGAAAATTTTAACCATCCATAAAGAGAAAGAGGCTAATTATGTTGATTGTGATGTGCATCATGAGCAGGTGAGGATACCAGTATGTTCGCCTTCTTTTCACTACCTTTGATATATCGATCCCATGCAGAGCAGCATCTGCTTCCCATAGTGTCTCTGTGCTCTCGGGCTGAGTGTTGTAAACTGTCTGCTACTCATTCCTGTGCTGAGAAATTACATTTGCAATCCTCAGACACAGGGAAACATGAGAACTCAAACTTAGCTTTCAGAAAGGAATATTTTTGGGGGCATCGGGTGGCTCAGTTGGTAAGGCATCTGCCTTAGGCTCAGGTCGTGATCCCAGGGTCCTGGCATGGAGACCCGTATAGGACTCCCTGCTCAGCAGGAGGCCTGCTTCTCCCTCTCCCTCTGCCCTCCCCGCTCCCCGACTCATGTGTGAGATCTATCTCAAATAGATAAATCTTTTAAAAAATGAACATTTCTCTGAAGTTTGGTTTTCCTTGAAATATCTCTAGAATGCATTTTCCTCTTTGTCCAAACGTATTTCATTGCTGAGTTTTTAAGTGTTCTTCCTAATTTTTCTAAGAATTTCAATTTAGGGAGCCTGGGTGGTTCAGCGGTTGAGCGTCTGCCTTTGGCTCAGGTCGTGATCCTGGGATTTTGGGATCTAGTCCCACATCGGGCTCCCCACAGGGAGCCTGCTTCTCCCTCTGCTTGTATCTCTGCCTCTCTCTCTCTGTCTCTCATGAATAAATAAAATCTTAAAAAAAAAGAATTTCAATTTATAATACACATGGTTTTTCTAAAAAAGTTTGAATGACTGTTTTGAGCTAAAATTTTGTTGACGCATCACTATATATTTTAATCAATGAACATACATCAAGATTTAAAATGAAAGAAGATTTATGTAACAGTAGCCCTTCTGTTTGTGGATTTGGGAGGATAAAAATTTTCTCTGAACATATGTAGTTTCGTAGTTTCATCCGGTGCTGAGCCTGTCTTTTAGACGTTCCTGTACAAGATATTTGTAATCACATATTTTCTGGGAAGTGAGGATTTTTCGTTTTATTTTCTTTCTTTTCTTTTTAAAGATTTTATTTGTTTATTCATGAGAGATATACAGAGAGGGGCAGAGACACAGGCAGAAAGAGAAGCAGACTACTTGCAGGGAGCCCAATGCAGGACTTGATCCCAGGACCCTGGGATCACAACTTGAGCCAAAGGCAGATGCTCAACCACTGAGCCACCCAGGTGCCCCAGTGATGATTTTTCTAAGGTTGAGAAATAGGACTCTGAGCTCCCAATTGTTGTAATAGAAAATTATTCCTACCCTCACCTATATTCAGAATCTTTTACTGAGCACATACTACGTGCCAAACATTATACCAGAGGCTGAAAATAGAAAGATAAACAGTGTATGTTCTCATTCATTTGGGGAATATGAATAATAGTGAAAGGGAATATAAGGGAAGGGAGAGGAAGTGTGTGGGAAATATCAGAAAGGGACACAGAACATAAAGACTCCTAACTCTGGGAGGCGAACTAGGGGTGGTGGAAGGGGAGGAGGGCGGGGGGTGGGGGTGAGTGGGTGACGGGCACTGAGGGGGACACTTGACGGGATGAGCACTGGGTGTTATTCTGTATGTTGGTAAATTGAACACCAATAAAAAATTAATTTATATAAAAAAAAGAAAGATAAATACAATGTGGTCTCTATTCTCAAGGAGTGTTTATAGGAGTGAAATACACAAGCCAAGTGGAAGTATGACCACAGTAACAGAGTAAATGCCATGTACCAGGTACTATGGAAGACTTCAGAAGAGCACGTCTTGGGCTCTGAATGACCACCGAGAAATCACACCCAGTGGGGTGCATCCTCGGTACACTGTGGTAATAATGTTGCTGCTGCCTGGTGAGGAAGATGACAGTGGTGACAAGGCCAGACACTGTGCCTAACACGTTGGACACCATCTACTTAATCTTCACCACTGACAATGAAGTAGGTTAGGACAATAACCGTAGTTCAAAGTCACCGAAAGACACAAGGTTGAGCGACTGACCTGGGTCCTTCTGACATGATATCCCAGCCTGTAGGGTGACAGCTTTGAAATGCTACAGAGTTAGATTCGAATTCTAGCAATGCACATTCTAACCCAGTTGCTGTGGGTCAAGGGTCAACCACTTCACCTCTTGAAGCTTGAGCTTACTCCTCTGTAAAATGGAGATAATTATAACACCCATGAACAATGCTGCCCCTTCCTACCCCTCCTCCCTCTCCCTCCCTTGCTGATGGAGCCTACCTCCCATCACTAAGGCTGAAAATTCCAGATGTTCATGTTCTCAGGTACCCCGGTGCCACTAGGGGTAACTCATGACCGAATCCTGGCCAGTGGGACCTTAGGGGGACATCAGTGGGAGGAAGAGTTTCTCTCTAATAAAAATTAAAGCTAGGGCAACACCTGAGTGGCTCAGTTGGTTAAGAGTCCAACTCTTGATTTTGGCCCACATCATGATCTCAGGGTCATGATCAAGCCCAAAGTCGGGCTCCACACTGAGCACAGAGTCTGCTTGGGAGTCTCTCTCACCCTCTGTCTCTCCCCCTTTCATTCATTGTGGTGCGAAGCCCAAAACTACTCTAGCCAGCTTGTGGTCAAAAAGAGGGATGCCACTGACACTGAGGAAAGCTTCAGAAAAGCAGGGAAGCAAAGCAGTCCTTGTTGACATCCTGGAGTTCTATGGACTCTGTGAATAAAACATTTTCTTCATTTTTTAAACTTTTTGTCCACTTCTACTTGGGCATTCTGTTACTCATAGATATTGCAAATTTTTTCTGAGTTTTAGATGAGCTAAATTGTATGAAGTGCTTAGTATAATATTTGCCTGTAGTAAGTGCTCAGTAACAGAGGCTTTTTTTTTAAATTTTTTAAATTTATTTATGATAGTCACACACACACACACACACAGAGAGAGAGAGAGAGAGAGAGAGAGAGAAGCAGAGACATAAGCAGAGGGAGAAGCAGGCTCCATGCACCGGGAGCCCGACGTGGGACTCGATCCCGGGTCTCCAGGATCGCGTCCTGGGCCAAAGGCAGGCGCCAAACCGCTGCGCCACCCAGGGATCCCAAACAGAGGCTTTTATAATCTTTTTGGTCAAAGTTATCTTAGCATGATTTTTATTTCATAGCATTTGATCATTAGTATAGTTTCTAATATTTCTTAATAACTAAATGACCAAATCTAAGCATGTAGGTAATGTATGAAGCAAATAATCAACGCTGTTGGACTTCTTAAGGCTTAAACAGTGCACAGTATCAACTCGGTGAGTTGGCACGGAGTATTGACCTATGAGATGAATCACTGCATCAATCCCTAATTGCTTTCCAGACTCATTCTGTGATTGGTGTTAAAGGATAATGGACATCCTAGTTGACCATCAAGAACACACTTGTAGGGATGCCTGGGTGGCTCAGAGTCTGCCTTCTGCTCAGGGTGTGATCCTAGGAGTCCCACGTTGGGCTCCCTGCAGGGATCCTGCTTCTCCCTCTACGTATGTCTCTGCCCCTCTCTCTTTGTGTCTCTCATGAATAAATAAATAAAATCCTTAAAAAGAAAAACAAAAATGAATGCACTTGTAGCTCTGTTCTCTGTCAAGTTAGGAAATAGTGAGAGATCAGCAGTCTACAACTCAGAGGAGGTCTCTCCCCTGAGTTCCACCATGCTGGCACCCCCCAGCAGCCTTCACACCCCCAGAACTGTAAGAAATAAATTTGCATTATTTATGAGAAAAAAATGCACCTGTAGTTAGGTTGTATTTATTGCTTGCTGCAGAGAGGGAGAACATCCTAGGGAATGATGGAGCATTTCATTCAGTAAAAGGGTATTTGAAAGAAACTATTAAGGGTGCCTGGGTGGCTCAGCCAGTTAAGCATCTGCCTTTGGCTCAGGTCATGATCCCGGAGTCCTGGGATCAAGTCCTGCATCGGGCTCCCTGCTCAGTAGGGAATTTGCTTCTCCTTTTGCCCCTCTCCCTGCTCGTGCTCTCTCTTACTGGGTCTCTCTCTCTCTTTCTCTCTCTCAAATAAGTAAATAAATAAATACAAATCTTTAAGAAAAAAAGAAAAGGAAAGAATCTGTTATAGGACTGGGATTTGGGATGGGTAATATGCAAGAAGTGGAGAATTTTTTTTAAAGCAGGGGTTTGTTCTAGGTTGATGCTGTAAGAAAGCAGGGCCAATTCTAGAATAAATCTTATCTGGAGAGAGGAGAGGTTAATAGAAGGATAAATTTGCAATTGGCTAATAAGTAGCAGTCCGGCCATCTTAGCCAAGTGAGGAGATGTTTGATACTTTTTTTTTTTTTTTTTTGAGAGAGAGAGAGAGAGAGCATAAGCTGGGGAAGAGGGAGAAGCAGGCTGCCCTGCGGAGCAGAGACCCCCATGTGAGGCTCAATCCCAGGACCCAGGGATCATGATCTGAGCTGGAGGCACTTTGAGCCCCCTGGGCACCCCAATGTTTGATATTTTCTAGGCAACACACTGACTTTATTTTTGTCTGTGCTTAGACAAAATTATGGAGGGGTTATATTTTGTCTCCACTTTATTATGATCTTAGAATGACATTGTCTTTTTTTAAATTTTTTTTAATAAATTAATTTTTATTAGTGTTCAGTTTACCAACATACAGAATAACACCCAGTGCTCATCCCGTCAAGTGTCCCCCTCAGTGCCCGTCACCCAGTCACCCCCACCCCCCGCCCTCCTCCCCTTCCACCACCCCTAGTTCATTTCCCAGAGTTAGGAGTCTTTATGTTCTGTGTCCCTTTCTGATATTTCCCACACATTTCTTCTCCCTTCCCTTATATTCCCTTTCACTATTATTCATATTCCCCAAATGAATGAAAACATACACTGTTTGTCCTTCTCCGATTGACTTACTTCACTCAGCATAATACCCTCCAGTTCCATCCACGTTAAAGCAAATGGTGGGTATTTGTCGTTTCTAATGGCTGAGTGATAAAAAAAAAAAAAAAAAAAAAAAAAAGAATGACATTGTCTGAGGCTGATGTTCTGTGGGATGATTTATGTCTCATAGGGGAATAGCCTGGCCTCACTGTGAACATAAGGCAAGCTTCTGAATATCAGGGGCTGTCATTTCTGTGTTTTTTTCTCAGTGCCAAGTGCAACAATAGAAGACACACACGTGCCATTCTTTATGTAATACTGTGTTTTGAAATTCAGAACGAAAGGCAGTAAAACAATGATACTTTAATATAAAGGAAGCAATATGTTGTTTCTATTGATTCCTGCTGGGGAAATTCTAGAACTCTCTTTGGCTGATCTAAGGAAGTGAGGCTGGGAATACCCCAACAAGAGCATGAAGATCTTTTCTCAGAAGGGTATAGTCTCAGACTGGCCATATCCTTCATCCTGGTACAAAAGATAAAAAAGGAATTCCTAATTTGTATGTTACACATCCACACTTTGTTTTTGGCAGTCAAATCTCAGTTGTCATTCATAGTTAAAAAAAAAAAAAACCAACCAAAACATCCAGGGGTGCCTGGGTGGCTCAGTGGGTGAGCGTCTGGCTTTGGCTCAGGGTGTGATCCCGGGGTCCTGGAACCGAGTCCTGCATCAGGATCCCTGCAAGGAGCCTGTTTCTCCCTCCCTCTCTCTCTCTCTCTCTCTCTCTCTCTCTCTTGTCTCTCATCTCTCATGAATAAATAAATAAAATCTTTTAAAAAATCCATTACTTTTTTGAAAATCCTTTGCCTGTTCTTGACTGCTCTTTGTTTTCATTGTTTGCATATTTAACAAAAATGACAAAAGATAGTAGTAACTTGTTAATTAATGTACAGGGAACAGTATTATGGGTCACAGATGAGCTTCAATCAATGTGAATTCAGTTCTCAGTTCTAGTAATCCTTTAGTGCCACATGGCCACTTGGAAACAGAGAGTGAACGAAGAGGACATGGGAGTAATAGTTATAATAAAAGCTGTGATTTGATTCTGGATTGCAAGTTGGGAACTATTCAAGGAGACCCTTAATAAAAGCATTTTAGTCAATGTCTTTTCTGAACAAAAGTTTTTTTTTTTTAAGATGGTACTTGGATAATAAAGGGAGTTGAAATTTGCAGAATAGGCACAAACTGTCTCTCTCACACACATCCAGCACTCCTAATATATGTGATTTTAACTTGAACAATTTTTTTAAAGATTCATTTATTTCATAGAGACCACTTGTGCAAGCAGCGGGAGGGGCAGAAGGAGAGGGAGAGAGACTCTCAAGCCGACTCTGAGTTGAGCATGGAGCCCAACGTGGGGCTCGATCTCACGGCCCTGAAATCACGACCTGAGCTGAAATCAAGAATTGATTGCTTAGCCGACTGAGCCACCAGCCGCCTTTCTTATTTCATTTTTGTTGCAAAAACCATTTTCTTCATTCAGAAAACCTGAACACCCATATTATAAAATCTTTCTATTTTTCATGGAAGAGATCTCAAAGGCGAGGATTATTTTCGAGCTGTCTCATTGCTCTGTTTTTTTGTTTTGTGCCTGGCTATATAGTAAGTTGCTGATGGTTCATTCTCCCCACCCCTTCTCTTCTGGATCATCTTCCTTTTAGACTTGTCCCTGCAGTAATAATTTATAAGCCCTAATAAACCTGTCTTGAATATATATGCATGATGCAGCTCAACAGCAGTCTGCTTTAGGATATGCTCAAGATGAAAGACAAAATGAAGAGCCTCCGACTGCTGTCCTCCCCTTCCACATGTCCTGACAGAAAGGCTTCAGTGGGAAAACACAGGATGCTGGCACATGACTTGGCTCTGCAGACCTCAAGTCGGTTGTCAGTGGAAGGTAAGGGTGAGGACACCATTGTGTGGTTCTTAGACTTTGTTGCACATCAGAATGCCCCAATGGGTGCATTAAAATGCTGGCTGCTGAGCCCAACACCTGAGAGTTTCTGATCCCTTAGGTGGCAGGTAGCCCTGGAGAATACATTTCCAGCAAGTTCCTGGGTGGTACTGAGACTACTGGTACAGGGACCACACTTTGGAAACCTTCAAGGCCTTGGTGAATTTCCATCTCTTGAAACCCCCAGGAGCAATATGTTCCTCCTTTGTTATCTAACCTTTCCCCATGATGAGATCACTTTGGGGTGACCCGGTATGAAGTCTCCTGCTGGGCTGGTCCTTGGGTCAGCTTCCTGGGCCTCCTGGCTAGAGCCTGAGTCCCAAATCCCAGGCTTCACAGGCTGGTTCCTGACTGGTTTTGCAGGCTCTTTGCTCATGTCCCTGCCCTTTTGTTTCTCTAATTTCTTAGCTGGGGCTCTGAATCCTTTTTTTTTTTTCAAGATTTTTATTTGTTTATTTGAGAGAGAGAGACAGACAGAGAGAGAGAGTGAGCTGGGGAGAGAGTAGGAGGGGGAGAAGCAGACTCTTTGCTGAACAGGGAGCCTGATGTGGGGCTCTATCCCAGGACCCTGGGATCATGACCTGAGCCAAAGGCAGACATTTAACCGACTGAGCCACCCAGGTGCCCCTGGAGATCTGGATCCTTGAACTGTCTTCCCTTGGCCTTACCTCCAGCCTGTCTCCTGCACCCACATGACTTGTGGTGCCTGCCACTCTCTCTTCTGTTGGCATCAACCATGTGTGGCCTGCCATGTTCTGCTGTCACTGAAGTCCTTCACGGAACTTCTCACCTATCAAATTCTGACTCTGTTCAGTTCCACTCCGGGGATTATTATAATGAATTAGAATTTCCTGGGGGATTTCAAGCAAATAGAAATGTGTGATTTGGTTGAGTTTGGACGCAAGGATGTGTGACTATTAGCTGTTGAATCATATAACTTCAGGACAGTGAGCAATGGATGATTTTTTTTTTCTTTTTTCCTGTTGTTGTTTCTTTTTGCAATGGATGATTTGAGTAATAACTGACTTGCGTTCTACAAAAGTAAACTTGCACTGAGCAGAGTTGAGGCGTATTTAAGAATCGGGTCACTTTTCTCTTGCTGCATAAAAAACTGCTACAAACTGAGTGTCTGAAAGTAACACCCACGTGTCAGCTCCCAACTGGGGAGCTGGGTCCCCTGCTCAGAGCCACAGAGGGCTGACCTCAGAGAGTCCGCTGGCTGCATGCTTCCTCCCTGGAGGAAGAATCTGCTTCCAGGCTCGTTCAGGTTGTTGGCAGAAGTCACTGCCCTGTGACTGTAGGACTGCGATCCTCACGTTCTTGCGGTCAGCCAGGTGCTACTCTCCTCTCCCTGGGACCGCTGGCGTTCCCTTTCACAGGCGATCTGGAGTTGTAGCAGCAATAGAACCTTTTGAGGTCAGCAAGACTCTCCCTGGCATCACATCCTCTCTTGCTTTGAATCTCTCGAACTCCAAATCTTTCTGGTTTCCACCAGCCAGAGGAAACTCTCAGCTGGTAAAGGGCTCATGCAATTAGATTAAGCCCGTTGGATAATCCCCCTGTCAATAATTAAAGCACCATAATCATGGGAATGACTCTCATCATACTCACGTCCCCCACACACGCTCAAAGGTGAGATGGTCATGCAAGGTTGGGGGACGCTGGCAGGGGTGGTGGGAATTCTGACTACTTTGGTCACCCTCCGACCTCCAGTCCTTCACGTCCGTCCCACACGCAAAATACATGTACCTCCTTTGAAGGGTTTTGGGGGCTCTTTTCCTTTACACATTACTTCAAAGTCCAAAATCCCATCTAAAAAAGGCCAACTCAGAAGCCCAAAATATCATCATTTAAATCAGATGCTGATGAACCTCCTGCATGTAATTCATTCTGAGTGTAATTCCTTTGTATTGATGGATCTGTGAAATCTAAAAAATAAGTAATCTGCCCCCACACGCACTGGTGGTGACACAGGCAGTAGATGCCAGTTACAGGCATTTCTATTCAACAAGGAGGTAAATGAAGGCACATAGGAACTATTAGTCTAAAGCAGTTTCTAAAATTTTTAAAATTTTACTTATTTATTAAAGATTTTATTTATTTATTCATGAGAGACAGAGAGAGAGAGAGAGAGAGAGAGAGGCAGAGACACAGGCAGAGGGAGAAGCAGGCTCCATGCAGGGAGCCCGACGTGGGACCCGGTCCCAGGACCCTGGGATCACGCCCTGAGCCAAAGGCAGATGCTCAACTGCTGAGCCACTCAGGCGTCCCTAAAGCAGTTTTTTTTTAAGTTTTTTTTTTTTTAATTGATCTTGGGATACTAGCCCTTTATCTGATAGGTCATTTGCAAATATCTTCTCTCATTCTGTAGGTTGTTTTTTAGTTTTTTTGACTGCTTCTTTTGCTGTGCAGAAGCTTCTTATCTTGATGAAGTCCCAATAATTCATTTTTGCTTTTGTTTCCTTTGCTTTCGTGGATGTATCTTGCAAGAAGTTGCTGTGGCTGACTTCAAAAAGGGTGTTGCCTGTGTTCTCCTCTAGGATTTTGATGGACTCTTGTCTCACATTTAGATCTTTCATCCATTTTGAGTTTATCTTTGTGTATGGTGTATCTTTGTGTATGGTCTAGTTTCATTCTTCTGCATGTGGCTGTCCCATTTTCCCAGCACCATTTATTGAAGAGACTGTCCTTTTTCCAGTGGATAGTCTTTCCCGCTTTGTCGAATATTAGTTGACCATAAAGTTCAGGGTCCACTTCTGGGTTCTCTATTCTGTTCCATTGATCTATGTGTCTGTTTTTGTGCCAGTACCACACTGTCTTGATGACCACAGCTTTGTAGTGCGACCTGAAATCTGGCATTGTGATTCCCTCAGCTCTGGTTTTCTTTTTCAATATTCCCCTGGCTATTTGGGGTCTTTTCTGATTCCACACAAATCTTAAGATGATTTGTTCTAACTCTCTGAAGAAAGTCCATGGTATTTTGATAGGGATTGTATTAAATGTGTAAATTGCCCTGGGTAACATTGACATTTTCACAATATTAATTCTTCCAATCCATGAGCATGGAATATTTTTCCATCTCTTTGTGTCTTCCTCAATTTCTTCCAGAAGTGTTCTGTAGTTTTTAGGGTAGAGATCCTTTACCTCTTTGGTTAGGTTTATTCCTAGGTATCTTATGCTTTTGGGTGCAATTGTAAATGGGATTGACTCCTTAATTCCTCTTTCTTCAGTCTCATTGTTAGTGTAGAGAAGTGCCACTGATTTCTGGGCATTGATTTTGTATCCTGCCACACTGCCGAATTGGTGGATGAGTTCTAGCAGTTTTGGAGTGGAGTCTTTTGGTTTTTCTGTGTACAGTATCATGTCATCTGCAAAGAGAACTTATTAAACTCAACAGCAAAGAAACAAACAATCCAGTCATGAAATGGGCAAAAGACATGGACAGAAATCTCACAGAGGAAGACATACACATGGCCAACATGCACAGGAGAAAATGCTCCGCATCACTGGTCATCAGGGAAATACAAATCAAAACCTCAATGAGACACCACCTCACACCAGTGAGAATGGGGAAAATTAACAAGGCAGGAAACCACAAATGTTGGAGAGTATGTGGAGAAAGGGGAACCCTCTTGCACTGTTGGTGGGAATGTGAACTGGTACAGCCACTCTGGAAAACTGTGTGGAGGTTCCTCAAAGAGTTAAAAATAGACCTGCCCTACGACCCAGCAATTGCACTGCAGGGATTTACCCCAAAGATATAGTTGCAGTGAAACGCCGGGAACCTGCACCCCAATGTTTAAAGCAGCAATGTCCACAATAGCCAAACTGTGGAAGGAGCCTTGGTGTCCATCGAAAGATGGTTAAAGAAGATGTGGTCTAGGTATACAATGCAATATTACTCCACCATTAGAAATGACAAATACCCACTATTTGCTTTGATGTGGATGGAACTGGAGGGTATTATGCTGAGTGAAATAAGTCATTTGGAGAAGGACAAACATTATATGGTCTCATTCATTTGGGGAATATAAAAATTAGTGAAAGGGAATAAAGGGGAAAGGAGAGAAAATGAGTGAAAACATCAGTGAGGGTGACAAAACATGAGACACCTAACTCTGGGAAACGAACAGGGGGTAGTGTAAAGGGAGGTGGGTGGGGGGTTGGGGTGACTGGGTGATGGGCACTGAGCAGGGCACTTGGTGAGATGAGCACTGGGTGTTATGCTATATGTTGGCAAATTGAACTCCAATAAAAAATAATTAAAAAAAGATTTTTTAATTTATTTGAGAGAGCACAAGCAGGGTGGGGAGGGGCAGAAGGAGAAGCAGACTCCCTGCTGAGCAGGGAGCCCAATGCAGGAATCGATCCCAGGAACCTGAGATCATGACCTGAGCTGAAGGCAGGTGCTTAACCAGTTCACCTACCAAGGCACCCAGTTTAAAGCAGTTCTGACTTCCAACTTGATCAACTTCATTGGGTTTCAAGGGTTGGAAGGAATCCTCCCTGACTTTATTTCACTCTCCAGATTCTAGATTTTTCCCTTCTGGCTCTTGGTTCTGCCCTTTTGGGTGAGAGTCATTGGAGATCATTATTGAAATGATGCCTCCCATAGCAATGATTTGATTTTTTGTGTAGCCCACATTTCAGGTGTCTTGAGGAATTTATCCAGGGACATAGGAACATATGATATAGTGATAAGCAGAATACAATCTAGATGTTTATAAAGCTAATAAACTGGTACTCTAGTTTTTAAGTACAATGATATTAACCATGTCAGGTTATGAGTCATTCCCCCAGCAGTGAGCTCATACTCATAAGATGATGACTTGAAGTAAGGAACATCCATTGGGAATGGTCACCTGATAGATGATTATTATTTCAAGAATGAAACATAAGGAAATCAAAGACTTAAAAAAAAGTTTATAATAAACACTTTATTTTTTAAAAATATTTTATTTATTTATTCATGAGACACACACACACACACACACACAGAGGCAGAGACACACAGGCAGAGGGAGAAGCAGACTCCCCACAAGGAGCCTGATGTGGGACTGGATCCCAGGACCCCAGGATCATGGCCTGAGGTGAAGGCAGACGCTCAACCACTGAGCCACCCAGGGGTCCCTAAAATAAATGCTTTAAACAAAGTCCACTCCACATTTCTATAAGCCAGTGTTTCTCTAGAATAGTGAAATATCATCGATAAGAAAAAGCCAACTGACTCTCATCTGAGTTTGGGTAGTTAATTTCTTAACATAAAATAACAAATCATCAAGACCTAATCTAGGCACAGTGTCCAGCACATGGAAGGCTCTTTGGGGTGAATTTTGGCAGTGGCATTAATTTAAATCCTATAACATTGGAAAGCACTTCCATGCAAAGCTGTCTTGGGTGGAACCCTTGGACACAGTCACAAGAAGGCTGATACAGTCAAAAAAAGAGAGATCTTTAGTCTAATGATTTGGAGCAGACAGAGTGAAGGTAAGAACCACCTAGTAAGTGAAACCTAGAATATAATTATGAATCTGATTCTGATTTAGAGGGAATCTTCACAATTTCTGAATAGAATAGAGAGCATCATGATGTTGGAATAACAGGCCAGAAATAACATTAGCAACAGAGCAGAAAATGGACCAGTGGACAGAGTGAGAGGATGGGGGGAGGAGACAGCAATAACGTGGACATTTTGTTTCTCGCATATTAAAACAATGATCTGGGCCCATTGTCAGCACAGAATGTTCTCTGACGCATTTCTCAAGTAGCAGTTGTGGATTGGTGCTAACATAACCGTCATTTCTGGTCCAGTGTCTCCTATGAACAGGGGCAAGAGTGACAGTGAGTTATTGTTGCAATTATGAGAGGGCATAGGGTTCCGTGAAGATGTGGTGTGGGGTTGGAGATGCACACATATTTAGCCAGCACGGCCAGCTCAAGAACTCTGGGTCTGGCCTTCTTAGATAATCCAGTGGATACTCTTTATTGAGTCCCTCCCATGGGAAAAACACTATATTGAGTGTTTTACAAATGTTTTCTCATTTAGTTCTCAAAACAATCCCTTGGCAGTAGGAATTTTCATTGTACAGTGGAAAAGACTGAGGCTCTGAGAGCTATTGCTGTTGGGCCCAAGGACCCACAGTTAGTCGGAGGTGTTGCCGCTGTAGCGCTCTGCATGGTTTTCTCATAACTTGTCCATTCAATTCAAATTACCTGTTTATATGTCTGCCACCCACACTAGACTGTCAGGTCCCCAGGAGGGGGACTCTGTTGTATTTTGCACCTAGGACAGGTGGTACGTGTGTGTAAAACTGAATTGTCTGCCTGTAAAGCCTGTGCTCCTGTAATCTGGCAGGTGTGCCAACTCCCCAAACTTAGTAGCCGTAGGAATGTTGTACAAATGTGGCAGGGACACCATTAGGGCCTGGAGGTAAGCAGAGCACACAGTTTTAGAAAGCCTTCTAGAAATGACCTGTATTCTCTTCAGAGGATGTCATTCTCAGAATTCTTCATCCATGCAAATTCTTTTATTTAATATTTTATTTATTTATTCATGAGAGACACATAGAGAGAGGCAGAGACAGAGGCAGAGGGAGAAGCAGGCTCCCTGCGGGGAGCCTGATGTGGGACTCAATCCTAGGACCCCGGGATGACGACCTGAGCTGAAGGCAGATGCTCAGCACTGAGCCAGGTGCCCCTCTTCCCTGCAAATTCTTGATGAGGAGAAACTAGACTGCATGAACACCATTCAGAGACACCATCATAGAAATTCTTTGTTTTTCTAGCTTCCTCTCCCCATCCCCTTCCAGAGCACACAGAATAACAAGAGAAATTGGGCAAATAGTTATTGCATGTGTTCTATGTTCCTGCCATTGCTGCTCGGCACCAGGTAATGGAAGGGCATGGGGCAGAGGCCCACGGAAGGCACTGATTAGCAGCAGATGGTAACGAAGGCCTGCCCGGCGAGGAGTGTGTGTGGGAATCCCCACTCCAGATGAGTCTTTCAAGTTAGAGAAAGCACAAAGGACAATTAAGAGGCCTACAGGCAGCATGGTGAAGTGGGCTTGAACTGGAAAAGGGTTGTGTATGAGGCCTGAAGCCAAATGGTGAGCAAGAGTGTGCCCAAGAGGTGGGGTCCCCATACTAAGATGACAGGTAGGGACACTTGGAGGAGAACCAAGGATGTGGGGCAAGTGGAGGCGGGATCCTGGGAGGCCTCATCAACCATGTCACCAATGGTAGCTTTCTTCCTAAGAGCAGCGAGAAGCTCCTGAGCGTAGAGGAGCAGTTTAATCTACGTGCCTGCCTCTCTGGGCAGCTGAGTGGAGCATAAGTCGAAAGAGGCAAGAGCCATTTTAGGGGTTAGGGGACGAATGCCTCAGTCTGGGAGGGCTAATGGGACCACATTCATCACCAGGTTAATTCTCTGCCAGACAACACCTACTTTGCATCCATCACAAGTCTGGCCACTTTCACCTGAGAGTGGAATGAGGTGGGTGGTGGGCAGGCTGGCTTTGCCCACTCCTGTGGCCTGTCCCTCCAGACTCTCTCCTCCACCATGTTTCACCCATGTTGACTTCCTTTGACTTTCACTGGTGTCTTGAGTTTTTCTTTTCTTTTCTTTCTTTTCTTTTCCCACCTTTCCTTTCCTTTCTTTCTTTTTCTTTTTCTTTTTTTTTAACTTTGCAACAGGCCCTTAATACATGATGTTTACTTGCCCCCAGACCACTCTTGCTCCTTGCTCTGCTTGTTCCCATTAGTTGGCTGTTGTTCCTCCAGCTTTCTCATCAAATGTCATTTCCCCTTGGCAGCCCACCCTGGCACCTGAGAATAGGTCAGGTCCTTGTCATACTCCATTCACAGACATCCTGTGTTTCTCCTTCCTAGCGCACATCCCAACTTGCATACGTTATATGTATTTGTTACTGTTTTTCAAAGCTCTTTCAATAGCAAATGAATGAAATCTTGCTCACATTGGCTGAAGCACAAAACAAAAGAGGTGGCAAGTAGGAATGCAGTGGTTCACATAACAGAGAGGCTAGGACAGGGTCAGCACAAGCAAGACTGAGATGGAGGGCCAGTTCTCACTGGTGTGCCCCCAGTGGTGGAGTCCCTGAGGGGTGGGAGAAGCGGTCCTCAAAAGCAGGTGCTCAGGCCCAGGACCTCACGACCTAGGGGCCAGGGAGAGTGGCAATCTGGAAGTCAGATTGTCCGGATATCAATTGCACCTGCCAATTGATGCAATGGCTGACTGCTCATGTGATTTCTGTCTTTCAAGATTTTATTGATTTATTTGAGAGACAGAGAGAGCACAAGAAGGGGGAGGGGCAGAGGGAGAGGGAGAAATGGGCTCCCCATTGCACCTGGGGCCTTGATCCCAGGACCCTGGGATCATCACCTGAGCCGAAGCCAGACACTTAACCGACTGAGCCACCCAGGCGCTCCTGCCCATGGGATTTCGTACAAGCTACTCTACCTCTTGATTCCCCATCTGTGTCACAGTGCTTACAGCTTTAGGAAAATCAATAAAGCACCCATCTTCCAGCTTTTCTGGCCAGCCCCTTACACTGAGACACAATAAACAAAGGCCCACCATTGTGGGCAGCGGCAGCGAACCATAGTACTCATTGGAAGCAGCCTCCTCTCCAGGCATGACTACAGCTTCCTCACCTACTTCCCATGTCCGCTCCCACGTCCCTTCCCTTCCCCATGGTCAGGGCCTTCCCTCTCCTGATGATTCAGTGGAGGATATTTGGATTCACCTGCCCCATATCTGGTTTGGGCTGGGAACTGGGGCCAAGACTGGGTCTCCTTGCCCATGGTTCAGCGAGTACCTACCATAGAAATAGACTCAGACTCAGATGAGTTACACTGTTATGACTAGGAGACCCAGTCTGCTGATTTTAACCCCGCCCCCAAAACCCCACACCCTGGATATTGGTGTTTATTCTAAGGTCAGAAGAGGCAGAGTTTGGAAGCAGAAGGCTCTTCTGGGCAGGAGTAATATGGGATTCTAGCACCAGAACCTACTGAACAAATGCTTTCGGGTGGGGGCTTGTTATCAGCGTGTTGTTGACTGAGAGGGATGTGGAATATGGAAAAATTGGGTTTTCTGAAGCACCAATCTAGGTGAACCACTTGGACTTGGGACAACCCCTTGGCTGTGGAGCCAGTGACTTAGCCCAGTGTTTTTATCATCGTTTCCAGCTTGCTCTGAGAAAAACCAGAAGTCTGTTGTTACCTGGCACACTAGGCTAGCAGAAACTAAACATGGCAGCACCCAATTGGCTCAGGTCTGCCTTCCCCCTGAGGAGAGTTGCATGGCCACAGCATCAGGTTCAGCGTTTCTTACGTGGTTTCCCAAGCTGCTCCATGCCCTTGACTCTTTCAAAATGTTACCTTCACTTTTCACCACTCCCCTTTGGGTTGTTTCCTAGCCATATGGAACTTCTGTGAGTTCTCTCTTGTTTCTGAGTCTTTCACTCTTCTTGGAACTTTCTTCACCTCTTCATCTGTGAAAGTTCCAACTGACCTTGCAGACTTGTGCTTAGCCATCACTGCCTCTGGAAAGCTCTACCCCAAGCCCACCCCTAGCCCAAGTGGGATGCTTTAGATGCTCCAGGAGGATGCATAAGACATGATCTTATTCATGCCACAGTCTGTTCCCAGAACTTGTCACTAGGCATAGTGCTTATCAGCAAAAAATACATTTTGAGAGAAGAAGAGACTGAGTGAAGCCATAAATGAATGGATGGGCAAAATATACCTATCCTCCACGAATGACTGATCAGAGGGTTACTTTCAATAGGGAAGGACCTAGAAGACGAGGGGTGTGTGGGTGTTCTTGGACTGGGTGCTCTAGACTAAGGAATTGAAGCCTGTCCAAAAGGCATGGGAGAACATGTAGGTAAAATAAAATAAAATAAAATAAAATAAAATAAAATAAATAAAATAAAGTAAAATAAAATTATAAACCAATTTTAGCCAAAATAAAATAAATCCTAGAGAACTGATTGTCATGAGCCTAAATAGGATGGATGCCCAGTAGCACTCAGCTTCAAGGACACATCTGCCAGCCTGCTCCTGAGGATTCAACATGTACTTCTTAATGGGAGAACCTTCCATCTCTAGCACAGATCTACTACCAATGTGGTCTTCAGATGGTTCCTCAAGGCTGCTCCACAAAAGCCCTGAGCTCACAAAACTGACACATAGGGCCTTCTCCCCTTCTGACCAGAAAACATAACCCAAGATTGGGTTGTAAGTACAGTAGGCTACTCTGGCCGAGACTTAGCACAGGACCTACCTAGCGGCATGGGCCAGGCTTCGAAGAACTAACATCGTTGCAGAGAGTAATGCCAGTAGGAGAGCAAGACAGGGGTGGCTATTCTGAGGAAACACAGCAGCTTTGGTTACAATCCAGGCAGCCAATGGCCAGAGTGTTTCCAAGGTGGGTTCATGAGTGGCTTCAGCAAGAGTCAAAGAAACAGAATCCTTGGCCTCCAGGCTGAGTTCAGGGTTTGGGTAGGTACAAGTTCATGTTGGAACTACCAGTAAGTGGCAGGAGAAAGAAGCCAGAAACAAGTGGGATGGGTCAGGGAAAGTGACTGTGTTGTAGCCCTGGCCTCTTCAGAGAGAGGTCAGCAGTGAAATATCCAGGCCCATGCAGGAAGGACCCAAAGACAGAGTGGCAGACCCAGGATCAGTGGACATGGTCACTCACAGGGATAGGAAATGAGGTGGGGTGGATTCTAAGGCAGAATCATCTTACAGAATTCTACACTAGGACATAGCAGGTTCCACCCGCGGGACAGATGGCATGTGGTTTCTAGAGCTGTGAGCACTGTTTGAAGATACCCTGGAATTTGAGTCGTTACCTTGGCAGAGAGAGAATCATCACTAATGAGTCATCCCAATGCATGGAGGAAGAGGGCCTTTCAGCTGAGTGTCCAAGGAGGCACCCCAGAGCTCCTGTGTAGGGGTGCATCCGTGAGTGTGATAGAAGGCAGCTTTGAAGTGGAGTCTAGAACTGAGGCGAGATGTGAAAACACCAAAGGGGTGAGGGTGGTGAGAGCCAAATTAATTTCCAAGGTTCTATAAGAGGGAAGGCACCAGAAAATCATTTGAGTATTTAAGGGCAGGCATTTAGGGAGTGGTGGCTTTGTTCCTGGGGCTGGGAGAGGGAGTTGGAGTTGCTCTAGACCCAGGGTGGGGTGGCTGTAGGGGACCTAGGTAGATTACTGGATGAGAAATTGTCTGACTCCTCCCTCTCTAATGAAGTGTGGCTCCTAAGACTTTGGGTGGAGTCTCATATGTTTACAACTGACAAGAACTTGACCTGTCTATCTGACATCAGTTTGGGCAGTGCCAGGATACAACAGCAGGATTTCTCATTTAAGGTGAGACGTAAACCAGGGGGTTAATTCATGGGGATGTAAACCAGGTTGGTAAATTCTTCAATAAGCAATTCTTACAACATTGATGGGGTCATGGGTCAGTCATATAGCCACATCCATGAGCCTGGGCTGAATTTGCTCTTGGCTAATGGCTGTCTTGGGTTTCCTGTCCAGTGAGTCCTACTGAGCAGACACTAAAGTAATCAGAAGAAACTGGGCCAGGACATAACACTGGTGATGTCACATTCTCTTTCCAAAATTGGAGGACAAGAACTCATTTGAGACCACAGTCTCAAATCTAGAGGATAGAAGAATCATCTAATGGGTTTGTCAAAAATGCAGACTCTTGTGTTTCACATCGAAGCTAGTGAATCTGAATTTCCAAGAATGCATTCCAGGAATCTTTACTTTGAATAACCTTTGTAGGTGGTTTGTAATCTTTTATTTTTATTTTTAATTTTTTTTTTTTGGTGGTTCATATTCTTAAGACCTGGGCATCACCCTCTGCCTGTGTCTTTGCCTTTCTCTCTCTCTGTGTCTCTCATGAATAAATAAATAAAATCTTAAAAAAAAAAAAAAAGACCTGGGCACCATATTCTATGAAACACTGATGTAGAGGCCCATTGTGCTGCAGCAAGTAGAGATGGATTTTTCATCTTATGAGGCCTGGATGAAATCTGTGTTTGGCTTACTCATAATGGCCTGGATGTGGCTATAAGGAGATTTGGAGAGATGTGGTCATCATACTGTGTGACGATTGATAAAAATGAAATAAGATGGATAGGGGTGGGGTAGCAGTTAGGTGAGGCACACTGTGAGGCCCCCGGCGCTTCTGCTGCCCACCATGGGTGAGCTGTCAGCATGAGGGCCCTGGTGTGGGGCTCCTACTGTAGCTGTGTCACTGTGTTAAGATGCTACCTCCTACCAACCTGGCTACTGGAATCCCCAATAGGAAAGTGAACTACTCAAGACTCTCCAGCACAGACCATAGCTACATGGACCTTAAATTTGAGAAAAACCCTCCTAAGAGAGGGAAAGAAGCTATAAGAGACTCTTAATGATAGAGAACAAACTGAGGGTTGATGGTGGGAGGTGGGTGGGGGATGGGCTAGATGGGGGATGAGCATTAAGGCAGACACCTGTTGTGATGAGCACTGGGTGTTGTATGTAAGCAGCTCACTGAATTCTACTCCAGAAACCAATATTGCACGGTATGTTAACTAACTGAAGTTTAAATTAAAATAAATGAATAAATAAAAAATAGATTTTTTTAAATTAAAAAAAAATTTTATTATATGGATCGTTTTTTGAAAAAGAAAAGAAGAGCCCTCCTAAGATCCCATATAAGGCCACTGCTCCTGCTACACTGCTGTTTTTGATTGGTACCTTTGTCATTATCTTTGGCTCCCTTCTTCCAGGGGAGCTATATCAGCAAAGAGAAGGCAGGCCCGGCCATTCCCGTCCTGACCATTGGCATGTTGGTGTTCCTGCCAGGATTTTACCACTTGGGCATTGCCTACTATGCACCCAAAGGTGGCTAGGGTTATTCCTACAACGCTAGTCGAGGTTTTGATGGCAAGCACCATCTTCAACCCTGAGGAGGAGAGTCACAGGTGGGACTGCGCCCAAGTGGAAGATATTGAGCAGGAACCACAGTGAAGGGCTAAGGAATTCTGCGATTTGCTGATGTTAAACAAAAGAATGGTCAAGAGTTTATGGGTCCATCCTCAAGATGTCAACTGAGCTTACAATTACAAATTAATTAATGTGACATGCTCTATTTTTCTTTATTTTTAAAAAGATTTAAAAAATAGTGGTTATTTATTTGAGAGACAGAGAGCAGAGTGAGCGAGAGAGAGAGAGCGAGCAGGAGCAGTGGTGGAGGAGCAGAGGGAGAAGGAGAAGCAGAAGCAGGCTTCCCACAGAGCAGGAAGCCCAATGTGGGCTCTATCCCAGACCCCTGAGATCATGACCTGAGCTGAAATTAAGAGTCAGCCTGCTACCCACGTGCCCCTAGAGTGCACCATTTCTTTTACAGCATCCTCATGGTCAGTTTGTTCTGGTGGCAAATGGAAGAATTCAATATGTCTTATTTCCTATCACCAGTGATTTATTTTCAGAACAATCTAAGTATCTTCCCCCCCACTCTTATCACTAACTTTGCACTGTGGTGGAAGACGTCTGCAAAATCAAGTGTCAGTGTGGGCGATCTATACTATTCTTTTACGTGCTTTCTTATTAACAGCAGCCAGGACTTTGTTCAACCTCAGAGTGGGTTTCCCAAGGGTAAACACTTTCTCTCTTCACCAGTCCTCAGCGTTGATTTGGTCCACCCCTAAATTAGCCAGCATATAATTTGGGTCATTCTGTTCTTTGTAAATCAAGATGTTCTGTATATCATGCCTTTAAGGACCGAACTTTTTGTTGTTTCCTAAGGGGAAAAAATGTAAATAAGTGGTTATTATTTACAGATTTGAAGCCTGTTGTTAGCACCTCGTATTATGATGTCATTCTGCTGAAGACAGCCAGACTCGGTCTGGATCCCAGAGGATCAGAACACCTGAGTTTAATTCTGTTGTCTAGCTTGCAAAAGGGGAGATATTCAGATATCCAGAAGAAATTAAAATGCCAAAATCGGAAAAAGAAAAAAGAGAAGATGAATAAATGTTCAGGTTGGATAATTGCTAGACTCGTCAGACAGACTGGGGCTGAGGCCAATGAATTACTGGTGAGATAGCAGCTATTCCTTGTTGATTAATGGCCATCCACACACAGGCACAGGGGCAAAGGTCAAGGCTGAGTCTAAAGGTCATGAACACACTGGGATCATTGCCATCTGCGCTTGATGTGTCATCTGGGCTGTACTTGTGACAGTGTCCTCATATCTGGGCTGACTCTGGTCTCTTTCTTCTCCCCACACCTGGAAGACTCCTTTAAGCTATTCGAGATCTCAGAACAGATCTCCTGCTCTGAGTGACCAATCACATCCTCATGTCTTTGAGAAATGTAGGCTTCTGTGCCGGAACTGCTGGACATTACTGGATGGGCTGGGCTGGAATGTCTCAGGGGAGACTGCCAATGGGTGGAAGGCAGTTCATAAGAAGCTTCAGAATCTTTCTCATCTATTGCTCCTAGAGAGCTAGAGTCAGGGCCCTGACAACTTCAGGAAATAGGATAACAAAGAAAAGAACCAGATACTTTTACGATGATGCCAGATTTCTAGCTTGTGATAACGTGATGAGTAAAATGCTGGCATCATACCAACAAGGGAGACTGCCAAGAGAAAACGATCAGATGTTGGTGACCGAGTTGCTCCCTCATTTTGAATTGTTCGGAGAAGCAAAGAGAGGCTAGGCCAAAACACACACAGGGGGAATCTGGAAGATTCTCTGGAGCTCACAGGTTTCCTTTGTAAAATGCCAAGTATCCCCAAGATGTATTCTTGCTTTAAGTAGATTACTTCCACCGAGGATGGGGTGGGGGTGCCCTCCTCCTAAAACCTCCAAGAGGGCAGCTGAAGGAGAGAATGTGAATTCTGGTTGAGCTGCAGAAATAGGAAATGGTGAGTTATGATGCACTTTGAGGGAGGGGAATGGGGGCTTTGCAGAATCAAAAGGTTGCCTAGGTACCACTCTGTGTCTGAGGAGCAAGTGGGGAAGAAGGGAGGAGCCATCTGCCTCTGTTTGACAGCTCCCTCCCTTCTCCCACTGCCTTTTGGCCAGGCCTACACCCACTCATTCTTTAGGATGTAGTTGAACCACACCTCCTTCCCAGACTCACCAAAGGAGCCTTGGCAGCTCCATTCTTTGGGCCCTTGTGGTTGTTTATATACATATTTCACTCTGATCTGTTTATAGCTGCAGTTCTCCCACAGACCATGGATTCTTTGAAAGCAGGGATCATATATTCATTTAACATTTAATATAGGACACAATCGGATTCGGTAACTGTTGACATGACCTTGTGAAACAAATTATCAGTGTTCTCACAGAAAAAGGGCGTTTCTAAATGGCATGGGTAGTATACATGCTATATTTGTGTCACTTTTGTATTCATTAAAGGAGGGTCCTTTCCCACTTTTCTAAATTAAACTGTTGCCCAGTTAGTTACTAAAAACAAAAACATTTCCTTCACCCAAATCAGACCAAATTAAGGAAGATTACCAAACCATACAAGCAGACTGTTTCATTGAGCTTTCTAGTTTAAGCAGAGACCAGCAAGAAGTAAATATTTGAATATCCCTAGAAGAGGGGTGCCTGGTTGGCTCAGTCAGTGGTAACTCTTGATCTTGGGGTCATGAGTTCGAGGCCCATGTTGGGTGTTGACGTTACTAAAAAATAAATGAGCTTTTAAAAAAAACCCAGGAGGAAAACTGTAGAAAGAATACCCTACTAATTACAGGAGTTTATGTAGACCAAAAAACACAAGGGTGGCCAGGCAAATTTGGGAAAATTTGATGCATCATTTTACACATTCCAGCGAGAATTTTAAAAATGTAATATCCAGTGGGCGCATGGTTTGGTGAATTCAGCATACCCTTCTGCTGCTAGTATAGCAGACTAACCTAACTCTCTGGGAAAGTGGAATGACAATATGTATGAGAAACCAGAAAGAAGTTCTGTAATCCAACACCTGGAAATTTATCCAAAGGCAATACATGAAAAGAAGAAAATGCATACGCTTGAAAACGTGTGTTGTTCTCATCATAAGAGTGTCCTCTCTCTGATACTCCAGTTGGTCCCTACCACCCTTTCAGGCATGGGGTAGTGGTGCATCTGGGCTCCCAGTGTCTTGGAGGCCTTGCAGGGAGGTCCCCTCACAGGTACTGGTAAAGCACTGGGTCTCAAGCAAGGCCGATCAATCAGAGCTATGGATACAGTGACACCAGGCTCCCCTCAGAGCAGACCGAGTATCCACCTTGGCTCCTGGCAATGGCTTCCTCATTTTGTGTACCATTTCTCCAGCCCCTCCTCATTTTTCCAGTCTGCTAGTTCCCACTTGGACCATCTAGAGACTTCTTAGACTTGAGTCCATGGTTTGTCTTGTTATACCCCCCAGAGCATTCTGAGGCTTCTAGGAAGACAATAATTGCTGATTCAACCTGAATCCAAAGCCTTAGGAACTGAACCAATCCCTATCAAACCAACCCAGCCAAACACAAAGCTTCTCCTTCCCATTCAGAGAGGATAGAAAGGAGGCAGGAATTTAGAAAAATAATGTAAGATCACTTAACAAAAAAACAGCAGGAATTTTAGTTGTGCTTCTTTAAGAAAAGTAAAGACTAAGAAAAAACTGATTAGAAGAACAAACATTGCCAAAATCTTTAGAAATGGAGACAAATTCCAATAGGGGATTGATGACTAAAATTAGTGGTCCTCAAACATTTTTGCTTAGTACATGAAGTACTATTTACCCTCTTGCATATTTTTTAGGTTAACATTTAAAATTTGTCATCATAAGGATGCCTGAGTGGCTCAGCAGTTGGGCGCCTGCCTTCCTTGGGTCATGATCCGGGTATCTGGGATCAAGTTTGCATCGGGCTCCCTGCATGGAGACTGCTTCTCCCTCTGCCTGTGTCTCTGCCTCTCTCTCAGTCTGTGTCTCTCATGAATAAATAAATAAATCTTTAAAAAAAATAAAAATAAAAAATAAAAATTTTCATCATAAATTTAAGTCTTTGCAAAGGATGTAATTTCCTGCATGCCGTAAACATTCACACTTTCAAATGTAATAGTCACTCTCTTAAATGAATCCAGTGAAATCTAAACACCATAGCAATTATGCCTACCATTCACCATTTTTAAAATGTATGAAAAAACTCTTGTTTATCTACAGTATATTCTACTTATTTTTTCTCTTTACACTGTAACTCCATTCCACATTCTCACTCCTCAGGATTATATCCTAATTTCACGTATTTCTGTGTTTGAATGTGTTTTATCTATCACATATTATATTTCTCTGCAATGAAAAGATACATACATTTAAATTTAATATTTTAGGGATGGACGCCTGGGTGCCTCAGCGGTTGAGCATTTGCCTTCATTCCAGGGTGTGATACTGGAGTTCCAGGATCGAGTCCCACGTCTGGCTTCCTGCATGGAGCCTGCTTCTCCCTCTGCCTTGTCTCTGCCACTCTCTCTCTCGCTCTCTTTCTGTGTCTTTCATGAATAAATAAATAATCTTTAAAAAAAATAAATTTGGGGGATGCCTGGGTGGTTCAGCGGTTTGGCACCTGCCTTAGGCCCAGGGTGTGATCCTGGAGTCCCAGGATCAATTCCCATGTCAGGCTCCCTGCATGAGGCCTGCTTCTCCCTGTGCCTGTGTCTCTGCCTCTCTCTCTCTCACTCTGTGTCTCTCATGAATAAATAAATAAAATCTTTAAAAATAAATAAATAAATAAATTTAATATTTTACATTTCCTGTGTCTGAAAGACTATAAGTGCTGAAATATTTTCTTCTAGATTGAGATACATTAATAATAATCAATTATTCAAAATAATATAAAATATGTTACAAAGCTTTTAAAGTATTAGACATAAGTAACTTTTTACAATTACTGCATTTGTTTGTTGTTAAATACTACTTCTTAGAAGAGATATAGTTTAGCATCAGTTTTTTTTTCTATTTTTCATTTTTGTAAATTGTAAGAATTTTTTTACCGTTAATAGTAGTAGATGGGGCTGTAAGGTTTTGAACTTTAAAATTCTTTGAACTCCTTCTACTTTATAGACTCATTTAGTGATCTTCAGGTCATCCTTTATTGAAAGCAATTATTTGGAAATCATATGACTTGCAGAAGAATTTGTTACAGAGCCATTAGAAGTATACACTTTCTCAATACAGCCCAATATTTTAAGTTGATAAAAAACTGACAAAAGTTTCCTCGAGTTTTTACATGCTGGAATAATGCACCCTTCTAAGATCTCATTGAATGAGTTATGCCCTCTCTTTTTGCAATTTGGAAAATATATAGCTATGGTGGCATGGCTGGGAAATGAAGCAGGGAGACACACTTTGCATTCTTTAAACCAGCAAATCAGTTTCAGGAAATAATATAGATGCAAGTTGAAGATTCAGAAACAAGTGGCCTTAAAATGATCTTAAGTAGGCACCTACCCCTTGAAAATCCCTTGGAGGGAATGCGAGGGTGCACATCTCAGTTTGCAGGCCACCGATAAAAATTTTCACATCGTCTTACTGAATTTGTTAAGAGCTCAGGCTAGGCCTTGGTCAGGACTCTGTACAGTGGCATCTGTGCCTTGGGAGTATAGACCTGTGATCTGCACACTAAGGATAAAGCAGCTCAACCTCTCGGTTGATGGATTGTTAAAAATGACTACTCTGATCCTTTATATTCTGTTCTTCTGTATTTTCTTCTCAATGCTAGTAACCTGAGCTTCAATTCTGGGGTTCTGGGATGCAACCTGTATACTGACTACTTAATAAAAAAGGATTATTAAGACTATAAGGACACAATAAATCTTTAGAGGACAGTAAGGGAAAAACAAAACAAAGTATGTACTTGTATGAAAATTAGGACTTCAAAGGTCACCTGGGTGGCTCAGTGGTTGAGCATCTGCCTTTGGCTCAGGGTGGGATCCCGGGGTCCTAGGATGGTGTTCCCCATAAGGCTCCCCGCAGGGAGCCTGCTTCTCCCTCTGCCTGTGTATCTCCTCTCTCTGTGTGTCTCTCATGAATAAATAAAATCTTAAAAAAAAAGAGAAAATTAGGGCTTCAATTATGCAAAATTACATCAACTACAAACCTACATAAAGTTCTAGACAAAACTATAAGTCAAGAAGCAAAAATGAAGTTGTGATTTTGGGGCGTGTGTGAAATGTCTGACTTTAAAAATAATGATTACATTTGTGAGGCGGGGGTCTGATAACGTCTAACCTAATACTCTTTCCCCCAGTGGTACCCAAGGAATTGGTACAAAATAAAGTATTCACAGGATTGATGATCAGTTTTTCAAACACTATTTCCTCCTCGTGATTCGCTATGGGTGTTCTTCCCCAAACATACCTACACTTTTCCTCAATCTCGTTTAATACATCCCTTGCCTTAACGTCACAGATTGGTAAGTTTCCTTTCCTGCGGTATGATGTGATCTTTATTCAGATCAGCTTTTTGGCTTTCTTTCATTTTCTGGTTTTGTTGTTCAAAGAGTTGAAGAGCTTGACCTTGTTGACTTACTGCTCTGAAATTTTAGCACTCTTCATAACATTTTCGTGTTTTAGAGCCCTTACTTTAAAAGAAAAAAAAAAGGCATAAGTCATGACTGGCAGCGCGCCCCACACTAATCTTTTACTGCGATTTCCCGAGTTTTTTCTTGTTCTGTTTTCCGACATCTAACCATGAGAGCTCGGTGTATTTCCACCAACAGGAGAGAAGAGGGTGCTCCCGGAGCGTCGGTGGGTGCGAGGGAGTGACCACAGCCACCGCGCTCCTGGGAGTTCTGGCCGTGGGACCCGGAGGCCCCGCACACCTGCCTCCCGACACGTGCGCGGGGAACCCGAGGCAGCGGAGCGGCGCCCGCCCCCGGCCCCGCCCACCCCGGGCCGCCGAGCCGAGCCGAGCCGAGCCGAGCCGAGCCGAGCCGAGCCGAGCCGAGCCGAGCCGAGCCGAGCCGAGCCGAGCCGAGCCGAGCCGCGGCCCCGCCCCCTCGTGGCGCCCCGCCCCCCGGCGTGCCTCACGCCGCTGCGTCCTCCGCCGGGCTCGCGGCCCCGCCCCGCCCCGCCCCGCCCCGCCCCGCCCCTACGCGGTTGCTCGCGGCGGGCGCCGCCCTCCCCCGGCCCAATGGCGCGGCTGCCGCGTCAGTGATGTGAAACCTCGCTCCGGCTCGTCCGGCCCCCGGCCCGCAGCCCATTACACCATCCGCCGCGGCATCCGCTGCAGCTGCTGTAGCCCGCGCAGACGGGGAGGGCGGGAGGCGGCGCGGCGCGGCGCGGCGGGGCGGGGCGGGGCGGGGCGGGGCGAGCGGCGCGGCCGGATTCATTCCTGTGGGGCGCGGGGCATGGACGAGCTGTGCGGCTGCAGGCGGAGCAGGCCGGCCCCGGCGGCGGCGCGGACGACGGTTTCCATTTAAGGGGGGGCGGCCCGAGCGTGAGCGGCCGGCGGCGGCGGGGAGGACCGGCCCCCGGGCAGGTAGCGGCGGCGGCGGGGCCCTCGGCGGGGAGGCCCGGGCGGGCGGGCGGGCGGGCGGGCGGGAAGGGGAAGGCGGGCGGCGGGCGGCGGGCGGCGGGCCGAGGCCGCGGGCGGCGGGCTCGGCGGCTGGCCGGGCGGGGGTGGCGGGAGCTCGGGGGGGGGGGGGCGGCCGCCCGGGCCTGGAGACGGCGGCGGGGAAGGTTACGGAGGGGCGACCGCGGTCCCTGGCCGGGGGATCAAAACGGGGCGGGCCACGTTGGCCAAGCTGGACGGCGGCCGGATTTCCCGAGGCTCGAGGACTTCTAAAGCAAAGAGCAGCTCCAGGGCGACTCTGATCATCAGCGGTGAGCTGGCCGGGTTTGTGCTGCCCGACCTTTGTGTTCCGTCCCCAAACCCCCTCTGGCCACCGGGAGGCCTTCAGCCTCGCGCCCTTGGCTCGCTCTCCCCTGCAGCTGGGAGCCAGAGAAACAGTTCTGAACCCGCGACCCTTGCCTCTTCGGTCGTACCCACTCTGGGCGTGTGCGAAGCCGAAACTAGAACAAAGCTTGGCCGCTTGGGAGGCGACAAAGCCGGTCGCCGGGAGCGTTTACACGACCGTGTGCAGAAGAGAAACTGCCGCCCCCCGAACCCTTAGGGCCCGTGTGCACCTTTTCGTGTTCTTCCCACCGTGTCTGGGGGGCTTGAGTAGTCCCTGGAGGAAGCCTTCCCCCTCCTCCCCCTTCCGACTCCCGCCGCAGAGGAGTAGAAGTCAAGAAGACCTAAATGGTGTTTTTGCCCTTACCTGTGGAAATTTCAAAACTGCCACTTTTTTTTCCCCCCTCTCTCTCTTTTCTAGTTTGGTGCCCTGGTTGTCAGATGCTGGGAGGCGGTAAGACAGCATACTTTTCGTGGTTTTATATCCGTTTGGGGTGCAGCGATTAACACTGAACTTTGGTTCCTGTGAGTCTTGCCTGTGTCGACAGAGTGAAGCTGGAGCTTTGCTTTGAAGGATAAAGAAAGCGCAGCCTCTCCACCGGACGTAGATGGATCTAAAGACGGCAGTATTTAACGCAGCTCGGGATGGCAAACTCCGGCTTCTCACCAAGTTGTTGGCAAGCAAATCCAAAGAGGAGGTTTCCTCCTTGATCTCTGAAAAAACAAATGGAGCCACGCCACTCCTGATGGCCGCCAGGTACGGGCACCTTGACATGGTGGAATTCCTCCTAGAGCACTGCAGCGCCTCCATAGAAGTGGGGGGCTCTGTCAACTTTGATGGCGAAACCATTGAGGGGGCTCCCCCGCTGTGGGCCGCCTCTGCAGCAGGACATCTGAAGGTGGTGCAGTCTTTGTTAAATCATGGAGCGTCTGTCAACAACACGACTCTAACCAACTCCACTCCTCTGCGAGCTGCCTGTTTCGATGGCCATTTGGAAATAGTGAAGTACCTCGTGGAACACAAAGCTGATTTGGAAGTGTCCAACCGCCACGGGCATACGTGCCTGATGATTTCGTGCTACAAAGGACACAAAGAGATTGCTCAGTATTTACTTGAAAAGGGTGCAGATGTTAATAGAAAAAGTGTTAAAGGTGAGTTCACCTTCTTCGTTGCGGTTTTTGAAGTGTTTACCATTATTTTTCAGGAAGTCTGATCCCTAACTATATAAACAGTGGGCGCTGAGTCAGCCAACACCGACAGACCTGTTTTGATTATGTGTCCCTTCCATCCTAACCTTGCTGGTCGTTTCTCTGATACCCCATAACACAGTGAACAAGTGTGATGAAAAGACCTCAGTCGCGACATTAAGGAGCATTTTTCTGTCACTTGTTTCGAGTATCTTCCAATTCCTGGGTTCCCCAGAGTTACAGGGGATGTTAGCGGCAGTTAATCTGAGCCTTTAGGCTTGCATTTCATCCACTTCAGAATATACTTCACAATGTAATGTATTTGTCTTAGCTTTGATTTTTTTTTTTTTCTAAGAGCGTTGGTAGAATAGAAACTACTATATTTAGTGAGTCATTGTGTTATGTGTCTTAGTTAGGCATTTCATTTGTTGTTCAGTCAGGGAAGGCCAGGCCACACTGACCTGGAAGGATTAGTATCAGTGGGAAAGGAGAAAAATCTGTCCTCTTGTTCTTAATTTATCGTGTGGCCAGTAGAAAAATCCTTTCACCTAGAACACGTATTAAACATAGCAAGAGAGAAAAGAGATTTTAAAAGCTGCTACAACCCTGAGAGCCAAACAAGGACTAGGCTAAACAGACAGGGATTTGTTGGCTAGCAACATAAACATTTTTGTCCAAAAGAAGAGCACAGGTTGACTGTCGTGTGTAATTTTCAGGGATTGTAAGAAACCTAACGCAGCAAATGGTAGTTGAGAATTTCTTTTTTGGAAACTCTTAAAAACAACTCTTTTGATCGCGTATTTTGATACTTGGAAACCTTTTTTTTTCTCTTCTCTTCAGCATATTTATTTATACAGCAGAGTAATTCACTGCCCCATTAAAAAAAAAAACAACAAACTATTAAAACTGAAAAGTAGCCTACCTACACAGTAAAAAAAATTCAAACAATACAAATTGGTGGACAGTGTTTACAATGAGAAATCTTAACCACCTCTGATTTCCAGACCTCCCACCCACTGGAAGCCACTGTTTGATTGCTGTTTATGGGCTTTTGTGTGTTCTGGAGATGGTCTGTGCAAAGACAGGTACACTTGTCTATGTCTCTTCCTCCCTCTTTCCCTTCTGTTGGTTGATATATACTGTTTGGGTTTTTCTTTTTCTTTTTTTTTTTTAACCTTAAATTATCTTGGCTGTCATTCAACTGCAACACACAGAACTTGCCTCAGTCTGTTTAGCGGTTACACAGTATTTCATTGTACGAATGTACATAATTTATCTAGGCCCTGTTGATGGACAGTTAGGTCACATCCAATATAAGCAGTGCTTCTGTAAATATTCTCAAACAGAAGTGTGTCACACTTGTGTGACAACAGCTATATGCTAGGTAACCTATAAATGGAATTGCTGAATCGAAGTGTGTATTTGTCATTGTGATGGTGTCTGATTGCCTTTCAGAAAGGCTAGCCAGTTATGAGACACAACATAGTTGTTGGACGTAATTGACTGATTTTAGTATTTTTTTTAAAGGTTTAATATAGAATCGTGTGGGCTCACTGATTTTCTGTAAATTTATTTTTTAGAGAAAATATAAAAATCTCACAAAATGCCACTTAGAGATAATCCTTCCAAAATACTTATGAATTTATTATGTATATTTGTAATTATATTGTATATGTTCCTCTATAACCTTTTTGTAGCTTAATCAGTAATATCTTTAATGACATTAATTATAGTCCTTTAACTTCAGTAGCTGTGTACTCTCCTAATAGAGTTTTCTATTGCTTCTGGCTTTTCAGTAGGATAAAGAAATGTTTCTGTGGACATACTTAGAAAATGTTTTGTTTGTTCCTGGTTATCTTTGGGGTGGGTTGTTGGCTCAGAGGACAGCGTGGCATTTTTGTTTGTTTAAAACATTCATTCCTTTAAAGAATGCCTGTTTAAAGGGAGCAATTACTGCTTACATGACCCATGTTACCATTGGGAATGCTTTGCAATCCATTAACTAGCAGAAAAAGCGTTAAATGGTACGTCTACCTTTTTAGGTTTGTTGGATTTTTTTTGTTTCTTTGTTTTGGGCTTTTTATTAGGCAAATAATGCACAGATTGTTGAACTTAACATATCTAAGTGAAGTTGTTTTAAACTCAGGTCATTGGAGAGATAAGTACTGATACTGCTTCCCTTATGGTTTTCAAAATTGCTTTCCATGCTTCTGGAGATATAATGTATGAGAGAGCTTCACTATAAGTAGCTCATATTTTTGTGAGCATTTCCCCCTGATGAACTGAATGGTATATAACTTGATAACCTTTGCTGTTTCAGAAGAATGTTTCTTTTATCACTATCATCATACAGCCTTGTATGTGAGAATACGGTCCAGTGATCTAATTCTGGAGTTGGTTTTGGTCAAATGATCTAATTCTAGAGTAGTTCTGTCCCACCCCCACCCCTTTATCAGTATCTAGTACTTGTGCCTTTCAAAAATATTACACACAAGAAAACAGTTTTATGCCAGAAATTGTTTTCACGTATTCTCAGTTTTATATACATACAGATGTATGTCATATGTGTGTGTGTATTTATATATTTGTGTGCAGTACTTTTGTTATAGTGCCTTTTAATTTTTACAGTGATTCTTAATAAAAATTGGGGGCAGCTTAAAGTGTATATGTACCCCTCCCCCACTCTGATCCTGAAGCTTCCATTCTTTGATAATCACTCTTTTCTGACTCTAGATTTTTTTTTTTTTATGGGTTAATGTGTCATTAAAAGGCGGTTGAAACTGAGGCAGGAACATTGGAGAAGGATCTATCTGATACAGTATCAAGGAAAGATGCCACCCCCTCCCGCTGCCCCAACATTTTTTCCCCTATCCAAGAAGTAGACAAGAGTGATGAGATTAGGGATAAAATGGAATAACTTCTTAGGAAATGGTATGTGTCAGCTGTTGGAAATGGTTGTGAAGAAAGAAAACCCCAGTAGATATGTTTGGTCTGCTTAAATACCAAATGCACATGACTTCTACATTCCATTACTTTTTAACAGGCAGTTGGCATTTGAATATATTCCTTAACTTTTGTTTTCATTACTTTTTAACAGACTGTTGGCATTTTGAACAGGTTTTAACCTAAGGTGGAATTCATCCCCTAATTGAGAGAGCACTTATTACTGAGTCCCTCAGTGTACTAGGCTGTTAGACCTTAGAATATACAGAGCTAATTAAGACAAGATAGCCTGTCCTTGACTCTGTGCTCTTGAGCTCACGGTTTGATTGGAGAGACAGGCTCATATGCAGCTACTTAAGCCACAGTAGGGTAAGTGCAATAGTAGTATTTTCTTGATTTGATATTTGTGAATACTTTATCCCCACTCAGATCATTCCCCGGGAGACTGTGGGTTCTTTGTTTTCCGGTGGCATTCACAAAGAGGAGAAAAACTTTGAGATGTTTAGGAATACTTTTCCCATTTAACACAGCAGGTGATTTTTGAAACAGGAGAGTGGGTTGCTGTGTAAAAACCACAGACCCCAAATCAGAAGTGATTAGACAAGCCCATCTCAGAGCTACTATATTGATTTCAGCACTTCCTGGTTATGGTCATCTTGGGCTTGTTTTGTTTTATGTTGTTGGATTCAGAATAGAATCTATGGCAAAGTTACTTTAGCCCTTCAGTTCTGCTTTTATACCCCAGATTCTACTGGGAATTGAGCAGCTGAGAGTGATTTGAGTGCTACGGACTAGTAGTATAGCTTCTCTGAGTTGGGGTTGGAGAGACTGGCCCTAGAATACAGGCTCTCCTCCTACATAGGTTAACCTTGTAAATACCCAAGGTAATTAGGTAAGTTGGTAAGAAGATAATCACTGTGCATTTTCTGTAGGCAAGACCCTGTGTGGGACATTGTGGAGGCCTCTATAAGATACAGGATGGCATATTTGTTAACTGCTGAAGGAATAGTGTGAGCCTGTGCTGATGGATTTTAGAAGACATGTCATGGAGATGTTGAACTCGGAGACATTGAAGGGGTTGTCAGGGTTCAGATCTGAAGATTGCATTGGATAAAGTTTTTTAATGCTTAGGAAATGACATAAGGAAAAGCACATTGAGAAATATGTTTGGAGAGTCCAGGAAGTAGAAGAGTAGGCATATTTGGACCAGAGGGCACTCAGGACTAGATTATAAAGGACTGACTTCTAGGTAAAGGCGCTTGATTTTTATTCTTTATGCAGTGGTAAGTTAGTGAAAGTTTCCAGTTGAGAAATAACTGGGATTTTTTCCCCTCTCTTTCTTTCTAGAGAAACCCACCTATATGCATTCTAATTCTATTATATTGTGAGCTCTTTAAGGCTAGAGACCTGGTGTTTGTGTCCATATGTTAGAAAGAGTGTCTGGCCCATAGTGGGTAGTTGGTAAATGAATAAAATAGGTTGGATTTAAGAGAGAGAGGATTATAAGCTCTTTGATGGCCCGGACTGTTGTGTTCTTTCACTATGGAAATAAATACATATGTGAAGACAATGTAAGACATTGAGGCCATAATTGTGAAAAATGAGCAGTATAGGTAGAACTCTAGGAGTTCAGAAATGGAAGAAATTCTTGTAGGCTCATAAGTATAGCTGGCTGTAAAAGGGTTTGAGAGAGAGCCTGTTCAGGCAGTTTTATTTGACTTCTTACTAGGGAAATGTTCTTATTCCTGCATAAGGGGAGAGAAGAGTATGATTTGAGCCACTTTATACTTAACCACCTTTCTTCAGCCATCATCCACATATGCCACAGTTTTAAAAAATGTTATTTCTCTCTCCTCTCCTTTTGTTTTCTGCAGTAGTTTATTTATTTTTTCTCTGCAGTAGTTTAAAGGAAACCCTACGCATGTTATATTAGTTCTCTGCCATGGCCTCGTATAGGCAATTTGTGGTGTAGATGTATTTTAATGAAGGAAGTGTGAAAAATAAATTTTATTATTATATATATATTTTTTACCCATTGCAAGTGCAGAGGAATCTCAGATAAGAAAAGCTCCCCCATAAATTCAGAAAGGTTGATGTTAGGATCAGGGATAAAGAAAGTGACCCTTATGCAGTTGGTATGCGGGGTGGTAAGCTCTGCCAGTTGGAAGCAGAAGTTGTCCATCCTTTTTTGATTTTTCAAAATTCTTCTCAGCTGTTGGTAACCTCAACACCTACTATCAGAGAAGAGTTGGAGAGAGGGACTTAAAACTTATGTGGCTTATCTGTATCGGTTTTGATTTAACAGTAATGTTCAGATGACTTACTGGTTGAATTCATGAACATTTTGTTTCCACTTCATTGTGTTGCGCCTGCAAGTTGTTGCACGTTCATCCTTTTCCTCTTGGGTCCCCTGGCACACTTCTCTGTGTCCCCATAGAGACTTGGTACCCAGTTGGAGAAGTGAAGCTGTAGAAAGTGTGTAGGTTGAGTGCAGTGGGGAAAGAGCCACTGTGTTCCTCTAGGCTCAGAGATTGGATTTTGAACAGCTGAACTGAAGTTGGGAAGAAGAGGAGTACATCCTGAACTCTACTGCCCTTTCTGGGCTGTGGGCGGCTACACGAACTAACAGCAGAGGTTGTTTTGCTTATTGACCTTTGGGTACCAGTGGTTCCCTTGCTGAGTTCATTTTTTTCAGACTTTCCTGGATGCAAATTGTTTCTTTAAAAACAAAATTCAGGGAGCCCTTGGCATTCTGGAGACGAGCGCGGTTGAGAGACATTAGGAATGTATGTAACGGAAGATAGAAGTGGGCAAAGGCCCAGGTAAAGAAGTCACATGGGGACACATCTGCCAAAAACATCTCTTCTTCTTGTCCCCAATGCTTTGGGAAGAGTGACCAGGAAAAGGAATTTTCAGGAAGTCTGAATTGTAATGGTGATGCTTCTAGCAGCCGATGTATAATTTTCATCAGATTACACTGATATTGGTTGCTTTTCATCCTGATGCCTTAGCTCAGGCCCTCTTAGCCTTAAAATTCTACTAGATGTCCGGACCCATCTCCCAGGCTCTTCCTGATTCTCCTTGAGTTATAAGAATTCGTCCTACCTCTGGATGCAGATGTTTTTAGTGTTTAACTTTGTTGTGATCTTTAGGGATCTCTATGGTTAAATATCCTTATGCTCTGAACTCAGTGCCTTATACAAAGAATTCATGAAGGGAGGGTACGTGGTAACCTTGGCACAGTTTGTATTTGATTCTGCTTTGATTCTTTTTTTTTTTTTTTAATTCCTGTCCTTGAGTATCTCTGGTATTAGAATATACACGGGGGAAGGGAAGCATCCTGAGGAGAGGAACCTTCTAGTGCTCCATAGAATCCTGAAGTCTCTACCCCTTCTCACCTCTTCCCTTAACTCATACCATTTAGTTATCCCAGGAATAAAATACTTGGAAGTCAGCATTGTTCCACAGTTGAATTGCAGGCCCTTCCCCATCTTTGCACGTGGGCCTCATATGAGTACCAGCTACAGAGTTGAAGAAGAATGGAGGCTAAAGAATAGAGGTGAGAATTGTTTCTGTGCATTTCCAGCAAATGTGTAAGGGACCTTTAATTTCTGCTTCTCAAAGTCAAAACTTACTTTTATCAAAAACACAAGTACTTTGATTTTAAAACAGCTTTGAGACACAAGTCACATACCATTCACCCATTTAAGTGTTCAAATCAGTGTATGCAGAGCAGTGCTGCCATCACCACCGCCACCTTTTCTTCGTTACCGCACCACCACTCCAAAACCCATATCCAGTACTACTCACTCCCATTTCCCCTCCTCTCCCAGCCTGCATGCAGGAAGTTTAGGCAACCACTACTCCTTATGTCCTTAAGTGTTTGTCTGTTCTGGACATTTCATCATATAAATGGAATCATAATATGTGCTCTTTTGTGTTGTGTGATTCTTTGCCTCTGTGTGATATTTTCAAGGCTCATCCATTTGTAGCACATGTCAGTACTTTATTGATTTATTCTTTTCATTGCATAATCCCTTGTGTAGATAGACCACATTTATCCATTTATCAGTTAATGGCCATTTGGACTGGTTCTACTTTTTGGTTATTAGGAATAAGAATGGTATGAATGTTCACTTACAAGCTCTTGTGTAGATGTACGTTTTCATTTCTGTGGGGTATATATGGAGGAGTGGAATTGCTAGGTCACATGGCAACTCTCTGTTTAACCTTTTAAGGAACAGCTCAGCTGTTTCCCAAAGTGGCTGCACCATTTTACATTCCTGTCAGCAGTGCAAGAGAGTTCCAATTTTTTCACACCCTCACCAACATTTGGTATTACTCTTCCTTCCTGAGACTGCCATCTTACTGGATATGAAGTGGTATCTCATTGTGGTTTGGATTTTTTTTTCTTCAGGGCTGTGATGTTCAGCATCTGTTCATGTGTTTATTAGCTATTTGTTGATCAGCTTTGGAGAGATGTCATTGTATTGTTTGCATGTTTTAAAATTGGGTTATTTGTTTTATTACTGAGTTGTAAGAGTAATTTATATATTCTGAATACAAATCCTTTATCAGATACATGATTTGCAGATATTTTCTCCCATTCTGTACATTGTTTTTTCACTTTTTTTTAAAAGTAAATTTATTTTTTTTTTTTTTAAGAAAATGAGGGAAGTTAAGAATAACAAAAAGGGAGTCAGGTATACCAGTAAAAATAAGAGGAGCAAGTAAAATGAGTGCTGATCACAAACTTGATTTTTTTTGTAAAAACTGAAGTAATTATAAAATGTCTTCCATTTCTTTTCCTTCCTTTTTATTGAAGTATAGTTGACATACAATATTGTATTAGTTTCAGGTATACAGCATAGTAATTTGAGTTAAACATATGCGGTGTTCACCATAATGAGTGTAGTTACCATCTGTCACCATACCATGTTATTACAGTATTATTGGCTGTATTCCCTATGCTGTAGTTTTCATTCTCATGACTTATTTTATAACTAGAAGTTTGTACCTATTACAGCCCCTCGCCTGTTTCACCCATCCCCTCTCACAGCCTCCCTCTGGAAACCATCAGTTCTCTATATATGCGTTTCTGTTTTGGTTTGGTTGTTCATTTTGTTTTTTAGATTGCACATTTAGGTGAAATCATATATTTGTTTTTTGCTTGTGTGACTTATTTCACTCAGCGTAATACCTTTTGGCCCATCTATTTGTCACAAATGACAAGATTTCAATTCTTTTTTATAGTTGAGTATTACTTCATTATGTGTACACACACACACACACACACACACACACTGCATCTCCTTTATCTGTTAGTCTGTCGATGGACACTTAGGTTATTTCCATATCTGGGCTGTTGTACATATTACTACCATAAACAGAGGAGTGCATGTATCTTTTTGAATTATTGTTTTTGGATTTTTTGGGGAAGTGGAATTACTGGGTTGTGTGGTATTTCTATTTCTAACTTTCTGAGGAAACTTCATACTCTTTTCCACAGTGGTTGTACCAATTTGCCTTGTTTTTTTTTTCCACTCTTTTGATGATATTATTTATAGCAACTTGGATTTTATTTTACAAGCTCATTTTTGAAATATTCAACTGTAGACCACTTAGATTTGACTTAAGACAATTGGGGGTTTTACTGATACCCTTTGCTACCTAGACAGGAAGGTTTCTGTGGGTCAGACTGTGTTTGATAAGCACAACTGTATTTGACTAAAACACACTAAAACTTGACCTGTGTGAGGACTTTACAAAATAACAAAATCTGTTGAATTGATATTTCTAGAAAACGTTTACATTATAATAGGCATTTTGTATTTGTAAAATATTTTACAGACTTTGTAAGAACATTTTTATTTCATTAAAAATATAAATTGGGAGTGGTTTAAAAATGGACTAAATTCTGATCCTGGAGAACCTGAGTAATCCTATCCAAATTGAGATATTTATAAATTCTGTGTTGAAGGTCTTGTAGGACTTAAGTAGTTAGTTGATTGGTAGCAATCTCTTGCAAACAGTCACTTACTGTTTAGTCAAATCCAAAACATCTTGTGTGGAGCCTGGGCACTCTTAGGGCTCCTACTACTTATTACTCAAAATAATAGTAAATTTTTGGATTTCTTAAACCCTTGACTCCTTTGTTAGGCACCTAAACTTTCACAGTTGAGCACGAATTCCTGTCTTTTATGTGCCTACTATCAAAAGATTACAGGTCTCTTTAGAATTAACAGCAACTAAGATTGGCACATTCATTCATTCATTCATTCCTTTATTTTTAAGATTGGCACTTTTAGGTCGGTCTTCTTGAGAAAGACTACCATGTTGTTTATTTGTTGTTTTATTGTTTTTATTATAATTCCAGTACAAACATAAAGTGTAATATTAGTTTTGGGTGTACCATATAGTGAGTCAGCACTTTCATACATCACAAGTGACTGGTTAATCCCCATGACCTATTTCATCCATCCTCATAACCATATTTTTGTGCAGGAGCATTTGCATTGTTTCCAAGGAATATGGCTACTTTTTATCCTTCCAGATTTTCTTAGCTCTGTTTCAAGGTTAAGTTACAGTAGTTGAAAATTAATATGTTTAGAGCTTACTATTTTAACTTTCTGTATAAATACTTGAACTGAATTAACACTTCATGGACCATTAGCTTGATTTTTTAAAGAATTAATTAATTGATTTATTTATTATTGAGAGAGAAAGAGAGGGAGTACAAGCAGAGGGAGAGGCAGACTCCCTGCTGAGCAGGGAGCCCCATGTTGGGGGGTGGCTTGATCCCAAGACCCTGAGATTATGACCTGAGCCAAAGGCAGAAGCTTAACCCACTGAGCCACCCAAGCGCCCCCATTAGCTTGATTTTTAAGGAATGTCCGTTTAACAAACATGTCTTTTAAGAAATCATGAGAATTTTCCATAATGAATTCAGTGTCAGAAATTTTACTTTTTCTTCAAATGAACATGTTCTGAGTCAGGCACTGAGAATTGTATAATACACTGTTTATTTACTTTTTTTCTTTAGTTAAAGGTAAATTAATTAAATTTCAATGCTAAATATCCTTAATTTCATCTAAGATGCCTAATAAGTATTTATTTCTGTATTTTGTGTTCTATTTTTAATTGTCCCTCTCACTTGGAGGATAGAAAATCAAGACATTATGAGGTACTGATACCAAATCTTCCATCGCACTATGGAAACATTTTTAAGAGGCATATAACCTCAGGAAAATGCTTGAATTGACTATGCAGTAGTACTTGGCATGTGATATTGTGCACCAGAAGTTTAACACTGATGTTACCTAGCAAAAATTTCAGGTGATTTTATTGGTCTTTGGCATGTAACTTAGCACAGACTAGTGCCAAGAACATAGTAACTTGATTTTTAAATTCAGCTTGTTATATTTTTTCACAAGAACCTGTATTTAATCCTGAAAGCATCTTTCTCTTGAATGAAACAGTTAATAGAGCAAATATAGCAGGTAACTGATTGTCATTTTATAAAATGCATGGAGAAAGTCAGACTAAGAAGCCCAGAAATTGGAAGGTAAATAGACTTGTCATAAAGTAAAGTTTGTGAACAGACCTGTAAAAATGTCCTATATGCCTTGGTACAGAAGTAATATAAATTAAAATTCAAAAATTAATTCTGGTGCCAGAAAGAATACAATAAAAGTAGATCTTTTAAAGATTACCTAATTCCTTTGGGATGAATTAAAGATGTATTTTAAGTTCTCACACATTTGTGATTCTGTCTTAAATTAGGCATTAATTTTTTTTGTCATTTATTGAAGTAAAATTTATACACCATAAAATCCATCCTTCTCAGTATATAGTTCTGTAAGTTTTGGTAAACATACACTATAGTTTATCCACCAGTATAATAAAGATAGAATGGAAAGTTCCTGCATGCTCCTCTGTAGTTGGCCTCTCTCCCAGAATCCTCCCGCCCCAGCAATCACCTGTTACCATTAGTTTTTTAGGCATTAATTTGAATAGTGAAAATTCTGAAGCAGTGCACATGTATGTCAACAGGGAAGTGTGTATGTAAACCTGGACATGCCCCCTTACTTGAACTGTCACCATAAAGCCACTGAGAATGACTGTGTAGTATCTGGAGTTTGTGTAGACTGTACTCATCACTTAACGTGAGAAAATGCCCAGGATATAGGAAAAAAGCAGGAAACGGTTTTATATGGACTGATTTACAACTTTCTCAAAACCTCTATATAGAGAGACAAAAATTATCATTGCTTTAAAATGATGTTTTTGCTTGTTTTTTAAGCTTTTCTAAACTTTTGAATCAAGGTCTAGGCTACAATTCAGAAGCAATTTTTTAGGGCCTCTAGGGCATGAAAATGTGATGCTCATACACTTGCTACAGCAGTTAAAATCCTCTCCTAAGACTTTACTTTTTAAACTTATCCTCAGAAGCTAAATTTGAATCATTTTGTATGATAATCAAGTATTAAAAATTTAAGACTCTTACATTAGCCTTAGCAGTGTGCTGCTAGTTGGCATATTATATAGGATCTGGGTACTCTAGGAATAGACCATTTAGGTAAGAAAACAGATTTGTGTGGCAGTAACATTGGACTACTACAAGGTGTTACATAATATCATAATAGTAGGTGTAATAGGAATACCTACCAGGACGTGGGACACGTTCATTCACCAGGCATCCTCACAATGACACATTGGTATGGTAGAAACAAGGAAGTGTCTTCTTCAGGCAGCTGAAGTTTCTGTAGAAACTTGAAGGACAAGAGATTAAAATGGTAAAGAAAAAAGAATGTATTAGAGAAAAATGAAAAGTAGAGGCATGGAGGTGGATGTGAACAGGACGGTTCCTGGTGCTGGGAGCAGTACTTAGGATGGCATAATATGAAGCATAAGTAGGGTCTCTGCCACGTGAATGGCAGGTATTGACAATGCCTTAGAGAAGGTGTTGGCAAACTGGCCCAGGGGTCAAATCCTGTCCATCTCCTGTTTTTGTGTTGTCTGACAGCTAAGATGTTCTATATTTTAATAGTTGGGGGAAAAATTAAATGAGAATAGTACTCAGTGACACATAAAAATGCCATGAAAATCGTATTTCAATGTCTGTAAGTCAGGTTTTGTTGGAAAGCGATTGCCTCCATTAAATTAATGTATTGTCAACAGATGCTTCTTGCCATGGTAGAGTTGAGTGGTTACAGTAGAGACAATTACAGCTTGCAAAACCTAAAAATACATCAGGCCCTTTATAGAAAAAGTTTGCCAACTCCTGGTGAAACTTCCAGTGCGGCGTTTACATTGGGCATGATGAGAAATGAAGCTGGACAAGTAGGGAGTCAAATAATATCTCAGTCTTTTAAAAATCCATTTCTCATAGTGTATTTTGTGTATGTTCTCAGTAACCAAGATGAAGCTTTACTTCACGTAACATGTTCTGAAACTATGGATTTTTTCTTCATTGCCCTCCCACCTTCCACGGATAGTGCTTTGGGAATTAGTGTTGTAGCATTTTGAAAGCCATCTAAAAGGTTTTCAACGGTTTCTTTAGAGGAAGCATGAAAGTGTTGGAGTTGGAAAGGAACGTGATCGGGGGAGTTTCATTATGAGGGTTGGCTTATATTAGCTACAACTTACTCATCAGATTCTAGTACAACTAACATTTAGAATGTGACCCCAGGAATGAGCAGTACACTGCAGTGGCGGTTGGGAGACATCGGTTTGTGTTTTACTACCAATTTCCCTGCTTTCTATTTGTAGAATAAGTATTTTCTCTACTTTGCAGAATTGCAAATGTAAGATCACAAGGAGGCAATCGCTAATAAGTAACATTCAGGAAAAGAAGAAATGCTGCGCTAACGTATGGATACCTTTTTCTTCTCCATTAATGTCTGCTTTTATGGTTTGCTTCTATTTTCTCTGGGTTCAATTTTACTGTTTTTCGCCTTTAGTTTCCTGGGATGAAAACTGAGCCATCTTTTTAAAGCCTTTCTTTTCTATTGTGCACATTTGAAGCACAGTTTTAGCCACGTCCCACAGGATTTGTTACTTAAGGTTTTCATTTTCACCTAGCCACAAATTTCCATTGGGATTTCTTCTTTGACCCATGGGTTATTTAGAAGTACGTACTTAAAAATTCAAATCTGGGGATCCCTGGGTGGCTCAGCGGTTTAGCACCTGCCTTTGGCCCAGGGCGCAATCCTGGAGTCCCCGCATCGAGTCCTGCTTTGGGCTCCCGGCTTGGAGCCTGCTTCTTCCTCTGCCTGTGTCTCTGCCTCTCTCTCTCTCCCTCTATGTCTATCATGAATAAATATAAAATAAAAAATAATAAAAAATAAAATCTTTTAAAAAAATTCAAATCTATGGAGATTTTTCCTAATGTTTTGTTGTTGTTGCTGCTGTTGGTGTGTGTGTGTATGTGTGAGAGAGAGGTTTTTTTTTTTTTTTTTTTTGAGAGAGATTTCTAACTTGCATTGTGGACTTCGAGCATAATCAGTGATACCAGTCCCTTGACATTTCTGTGAGCCTTGCTTTATGGCCAGGATGTGGTATGTGTATTCTTTCATATATCCTGGAAAGAAAATGGTATTCTACAGGTGTTCCCATATATATGTCAGTTTTTTTTTTTAAAGATTTATTTATTTATTTATGATAGGCATAGAGAGAGAGAGAGGCAGAGATTCAGGAGGAGGGAGAAGCAGGCTCCATGCCGGGAGCCTGACGCGGGACTTGATCCCGGACTCCAGGATCGTGCCCTGGGCCAAAGGCAGGCGCCAAACCGCTGAGCCACCCAGGGATCCCCCTATATGTCAGTTTAAATCAGGTTTGTTAATTGTGTTCACATCTTCTCTACCCGGATTGGTTTTGTTCTCTACTGAAAGAGGTGTGCAAGTCACATGATGGCAGGTTTGTCTGATTCTCCTTGTAGTTCTGTTGATTTTTGCTCTATATAATTCAGACCTATGTTTTCCAGTAAAAGCAAATTTGGAAATACTGTATCTTTATGTTGTTTTGAATTTTATATCCTTGTAAAATGTTTTCCTTTATCTCTAACCATACTTTTTGCCTTAACTGTCAGACAGCTTCCTTACTTATTATGGTTCATTTCTACATAGGGTATACATTTATTTCCATTTTTTTTCACTGCAGCCTTTTTCTGTCTTGAAGAAAAGGTGTGTGTCCTGTAAGCAGCATGTAGTTGAGTTTTATGTATTTCTATTTTCAGTCTGATGGTTTGTGTCTTTTAATGAGAACATTGAGTTTGCTTGCATTTAATGTAATTACTGATACATTTGGGTTTTTACCTCCTACTTTCTGATTTTTATTTGTTCTACCTGGTTTGTGTTCTTTGTCTCTCACTTTTTGCCGGCTTTTGAATTATTTTTCCTTATTTCATTTTTTTCACTTAGTAACAGAGTATGCATCCCTCTATTATTTTAGTGGTTACCATACTACTTTGGCTTGCCAAAGGAGTAACATACATTTCTGAGTTTACCACTGTCCAAGCAATGCAAAAATCATTAGAATACTTTAGTTCCAATTCCCCTTCTTACTTTTATGCTCTTGCTGTCATGCATTTTATTTCTATATGAATTTCAGGCCCTGTGAGAAACTTGTTATTTTCAAAGTTAGTATTTCTCTCAAATTTACTGCTTTTGTTGATGCTTATGATCATAGTTCCGTGCTTCCATGTGACTCCTCTTCTTTTAGCCTGGGGAACACCCTCTAGTACTAGATCTGCTGGTAATAAATACATTGGTTTTTCTCGTTTTGTTCATAACTGAAACAGCCCCTCATTCACATGTATTCTTGCTGTGGATATAAAATTCTCAGTTGGCAGTTATTTTTCTATAGTGCTTTCATAATGCCATTGTGTTGTCCTCTGGCTTCTTGTTCCTGGTGAGAGCTTTGCTGTCAGCCCAGCTGTTGTTCTTGTGCAGGTCATTCTCTGCCTGTAATAGTTTTCTCTTTGAGCACTCTGCAGTTTTGCTGTAGTCTGCCTCGAGGTGGTTTTCTTTGACTTTATCTTTCTGGGTGTTTTTAAAACTTACTAAATTTATAGTTTTAATATTTTACCAGCTTCAGAAAATTCTTAGACTTTATCTTCTGTGTATTGCTTTGGGCCCAGTTTCTTCCTCTAGAATTCTGGCTTTGAGAGCGTTAGTCTTCTGACATGTTTCCTTCTGAGTCTTCACTGTCTGTGCTTTGCCAGCCTGTCATCTCCATGCTTCTTTCTGTGTATTTTCATCTGACTGATTTTCCAGTCACTCATTCTCTATTCAGCTGTGTGTAATGTGCTTGTAAAGCCACCCACTGAGATTTTCAGTTCTAGAACATCCATCTTGTTCTTTTTTTGTATTTTCCAGTTTTCTGCCTAATTCTCAGAATTGTTTTTTAGTCTCTCTTACTTTGCTAAGCATAATACTATTTTGAAGTCCAATAACTGTATTATCGGGGTCTTCTGTAGGGCTTTCCCATCAGTTCTTATTTGCTTTTTGTGTTGTGGCTCCTTTGTTTGGATACTAAGCGTTATATATAAAGAATGTAAAACAGTAATTTGAACCCTAGTAAATAAATAGATAATATCTAGATACTATTTTTTGTAAATACTATTTGTATTTGCTTCTGCCTTTTGACTACTTTCACTAGCAATCCTGAATTTCTTTAATTCAATATCAACATGATCTTAAATTGGATTTTGGTTCCTCCAGTGGCTGGTCTGTCTGTAGTTTGTCTTCAACTACTTGAGTGCAGCCACCTCAGAGCTAAAACTCAAAGTGTATGGGGGCATTCAAAGTTCCCTTCTTGGGGGACTCTGGACTCTAGTTTTCTCCTCTGGCCCTGCCCAGCTGTCGGAAACTCAGCTGCTTCCAGAATCAGAAGAGGTCACTGGGGGAAGCTTCCCTAAATTCTGGACATGTCTGATTTTCTTTCTTCTCCTGGGTATGGTCTTTTTAGCTCTCTACCTGTGGTCAGATTTTTAAAAATAAATTTTTTCAGCTTTTTAGTTATTACCAGGAGGGTGATCCTAATACTTTAACCATTACTAGATGTGAAACTATTCTATAGGTTTTTTACTTAAGAAAAAGAAAACTTTTTTTCTAACGTATGGTTATTCTAATAGAGCAGTCTGGTTAATTAAAAAACTGGCTTCTCTTGCATTCTTACCCTTGATTTTATGTGAGTGTGAATGGAGAAGAATGCCATCTAAACCTATTTCTCTTATATTGTCTCTTAGAGGAAAGGGAGAATGTAAGGGATTCCTAAAGGAGTTTAAAAAATACATTTAGTAGAGTCTGTGTTTAATTGAAATCATTTTGAACCAATGAACACTAGTAGTCAGAAGTTCTGGGCTTTCTTATTCTTAGTGCTTGGCTTATAGACTCATTGCTAAAAAATTTCATCAGACGCTGTTCTGTTGTAGACCTTTGAAATCCTGAGTTAGAATAAATATATGCAGATAATCATGTACTTCCTGTAGGTGTCATGGGAGACTAACCAGGATGAACCTATGGAGAGATTCAAGCCCCAATGGGTAATAACTGGCTTCAAATTTTAGTTATAGATTTATTGTGTGAAATATTGAGGTTTAAACTACTTTCTAGTGGCACCTGGGTGGCTCAGTCGGTTAAGCATCTAACCCTTGATCTCAGTTCAGGTCTTGATCTCAGAGCCATGAGTTCAAACTCTGCATTGGGCTCTATGCTGCGCATGGAGCTAACTTAAAAAAATAATAAATAAAATAAAAGTTCTTTAATTTAATAAAAAAAATATACTAGTTTCTAGGACACATACTGTGTCAGGGGTCCCCCAAGGCCATCCCCATGTCTGGAGGTGAGTCCACATAAATTATAGCCATGGCTAATGTTTATTACAGTGATGTAATAAGGATGTGCAGCTGGATCCTAAGGGGAAAGGCACAGGTGGGGCCTAGAAGAATCTGTGTGCAGGCTTTTTTACACTGTCTCTTCGTAAGAGGTTACACAGGGCAGTGTCTGCCCAGGGAAATCCATTAGGAGACTTGGAGCCCAGGGTTTCTATTGGATGTTGTTCACATAGGCACCTTCTGCTGAAATACCCCCAAATTCCACACTCCAAGAAGAAAAGCAGGTATGCAGCACAAACTATATTGTTTATACAAACAGTGGGCTGCCCTTATCATGGGAGGGAAAGTTTTCTGATCTGTTGACATTGGGAGTTCTCTGCAAGTAGCTCTTTCTAAAGATGCCATTGTTGTCCAGCTGTGTTAACTCTTTGCTGCACATGTGCCTAAAATGACTCACGGTTGAAATTTTCATTTTCCGCAAACAACATAGGTAAACATCAAAGGTCTGTGTGATAATTTTTGTTAACGAAAAGTAGTAAAATGTTTGGCATTAAAGCTGGGCAGCTAAAATACTTGGGTGGTTATAATGTCTTAATATGTTATATGGGCTTTTCCTAATGTGTCAGAGCTTGTTGTCCATTTTAATCCATGTGTGGGAAGAAGAAGACAGCATTGGAACATTTAGTACATCTTGAAAGAATGTTTAAAAAATTAAATTACAAAGGGAAATAATCCATTACGAAAGGACACTTCAGATGGCTCCTTTTAAACTTCCAGTTGAACCACCCACATATTTTTTCACTTTTTACTGGACTTGTTTTTCTTATGGGTGCTTTCTGAGGAAAGTATGTTGTCACTGAGAATTTTGATTAAGACAGCTGAGGTTCATTTGTCAATCAGAAATATTGAAAAAATAATTTCTGACTACTGTTAGAATCTTAGATATTATAGATTAGATTTCTCATTTATAAATGTTAGAATCTTAGATATTATTAGATTATTAGATTAGATTTCTCCTTTATAAATGTGGAAGCTGACCCAGAAAGTTAAGTAACTGTCTGCAAAGCTGAATAGCTGGTTAATTTCATTTCATTGCTTTTTAGTCACAGAATACACACTTGAAAACGTTATTGAAAAAACCCAAGAGGCCATGGATTCATTTGGAATTTTCACTTAGTGTCTTTCATGATCTTCTTATATGCCTAATTTGGCCATTTAGTCAACAAACTCAACAAGTACTTATGTAACCCCTGCAATGTGTCACACTAGTTTTAGGTGCTGAGAATCATTTTTTTCTCATTTGTGTTCAGATTAAAGTATGCCTGTCCCATGAAGGTCAGCCTAGAACTGCCTTTTTTGAGATTGCTAAGCGACATTTATGTACTATGTGGTCTTCTGGTTCCTCAAAGTATGTTTCTTTTCCCCCCCTTCTCCTTAAGGTAATACTGCATTGCATGATTGCGCAGAATCTGGAAGTTTGGACATCATGAAGATGCTTCTTATGTATTGTGCCAAGATGGAAAAGGATGGTTATGGAATGACTCCCCTCCTCTCAGCAAGTGTTACTGGTCACACGAATATTGTGGATTTTCTGACTCACCACGCACAGACCAGCAAGACAGAACGGATCAATGCTCTAGAGCTTCTGGGAGCTACATTTGTAGACAAAAAAAGAGATCTACTTGGGGCCTTAAAATACTGGAAAAAGGCAATGAACATGAGGTACAGCGATAGGACTAACATAATTAGCAAACCAGTACCACAGACGCTAATAATGGCTTATGATTACGCCAAGGAGGTTAATAGTGCAGAAGAGCTAGAAGGTCTTATCGCTGACCCTGATGAGATGAGAATGCAGGCACTATTAATTAGAGAACGTATTCTGGGTCCTTCTCATCCTGATACCTCCTACTATATTAGATACAGAGGCGCTGTCTATGCGGATTCTGGAAATTTCAAACGATGCATCAACCTCTGGAAGTATGCTTTGGATATGCAGCAGAACAATTTGGACCCATTAAGCCCCATGACCGCCAGCAGCTTGTTGTCTTTTGCTGAATTGTTCTCCTTTATGCTCCAGGATAGAGCTAAAGGCCTGCTGGGCACCACCGTTACATTTGATGATCTCATGGGCATCCTGTGCAAAAGTGTCCTTGAAATAGAGCGAGCCATCAAACAAACTCAGTGTCCAGCTGACCCATTACAGTTAAATAAGGCTCTTTCCATTATTTTGCACTTGATTTGCTTGTTAGAAAAAGTTCCTTGTACTCTAGAACAGGACCATTTCAAAAAGCAGACTATCTATAGGTTTCTTAAGCTGCATCCAAGGGGAAAGAATAACTTCAGCCCCCTTCACCTGGCTGTGGACAAGAATACTACCTGCGTAGGGCGGTACCCTGTGTGTAAATTTCCATCTCTGCAAGTCACGGCCATACTGATAGAGTGTGGTGCTGACGTCAACGTCAGAGACTCTGATGACAACAGCCCCCTGCACATCGCTGCTCTGAACAACCATCCCGACATCATGAATCTCCTTATTAAATCAGGTGCACATTTTGATGCCACAAACTTGCATAAACAAACTGCTAGTGACTTGCTGGACGAGAAGGAAATCGCTAAAAATTTGATCCAGCCCATAAATCATACCACATTGCAGTGTCTTGCTGCGCGTGTCATAGTGAATCATAGAATATATTATAAAGGGCATATCCCAGAAAAGCTAGAGACCTTTGTTTCACTTCACAGATGATAACCCGACTATCTTTTAGCACTGTTTAAAGCACGGATCGCTGACAGTTGCCTCATAAACGAGCACTGTTGTGAGAACACCAGCATTCACTTAGCTTGATATCCTCGTGCTCTCATTGGCTAAAGCATTAGAAGCATCAAATTTACAGGATTGGTTTCCCAGTATTTAATATAAATATACCATATAATATATTGTTTGTGAATTATTGAGAAATGTAATGTCATTTGAATTTCTAAAATTGTCTGCCAAAGGCTTATCTGTTCTGGTTCCATTTGCTGTCGGGTGTTTGGGACAGAGTTCACTGTTTTTCAGTGGTGTCTTTATACTTTTTTGGTTTGTGAATTTTATACAATTGAAGGTCTTCTTTTTTTTTTTCCCTGCTTCTTCTCTTGTCCAAGCTTCTTCCCTAGTTCCACTTGATTTTTTTCCCTAACCATTTCTACTTACCATTTTCTCCCCTCTTAACGGACCCATGCTAGGTTGCACACCCTTTATGGACTTGTTACCATTTGCGATTACCATAAGTGCTTTATCTTCTCTATGCACCGGCTTAAACTTGACTGTTGTATGTTAGCACATTTTCTATGCAGCAGTTGGTCAACTTCAACTCAGAACACTCTTAAGTTTGTTATAAAGCTCATTTTTTTGAAAGTAGTACTCTTGTAGCATGACAATTTTTAGAGCTGCAGGTTGGCTACCTGAGCTCAAGCTTTTCTGTTTTTTTTTTTTTTTTCCTTCTTTCTGAGGTTTCTCTCTCTAATCCACTGAAATTATTGTGTGCTAAATTTGGGAAACAAATCTCTTCTAACTCATTAACCCAGTTGAAATTTAGGTCTGTCATATTAATATATCATGCAGTAAAAGGAAGACTCTTTACAAAGTGACCCACCTTTCATGCTGCACCAGCGTTGTCCTGCTTGTGCTGATGATGTGATTAGGTGTAGAGAATTTGCTGAAATTTAACCTCCAAGTTTATCACACAGCTTTAATGAGTCACAGTGAAATACACAGTGATTGAACCGCAGATCACTTTTAGTTATAAAAAGAGCTAAAGCATGTCAGTGGCATGATGCTTGCCAAGCCAGATCTAGGCATCTAGGATAATTAAGGTATTTTAGTACGCAATTTACTGCCGTAGTTTTAAAGGTCAGTAACAGTGTCCTTTCTTCCAGCTTACGTATACCTTTAAAGATAACTTGCATGAATTACTTTGGTCTCAGTTATTTGTCACCACAGTTAAACACAAAAAGGTCGCAGTGCTTCCTATTCCCCTACTGAAAGTTATTAGCTTGACTCTGCTTTTCTTTTCTTTTCTTTTTTTTTTTTTTTACGGTTTTTTTGTTTTTGTTTTTTCTTCCCAACAGCTTTGCTAATGCCACAGAAAGGGCTCTTTTAAGAAAAGATAAGTGAAAAGTACTAAAAAAGATTCAGGTAATTATCATTCAGCACTTTATTGTTATTCAGAATAAAATTTATGACAGCACATTTGCCCTGCAAATGTCTTAAAGAAATTGTTCTGAATAAAAAGCTCCTTATTTGAGGAAAAAAACCTCAAGTTTACCTGTGAGTTGAATGAGCTGGATCACTTGGGTTTTTGCTTGCATTTTCTCCTGAGGGTTGATGTCATGGTATTTACAGAGTCATCACTGCAAAGAATCACCTTAGGTTTATTTCGTCTTTATTCAGTTAAAAAACTAAAAACAAAAAAGCCCAACTCACGAATAGTAGTAAATTTAAAAAAAGCGTTAGACTTACTTTTCTAGTTAAATAATTGAGATTTAATCTTTTTTAAACTATCCTTATTTTACTAGGTTGTGAATTGCATTTCACCATTAAAAAGGTTTGAATGGGATGTAACTAGTCGTGGTCACTCTCCAGCCTTTTGATGAAGAGACTTTAAACCTGTATTTACCATGGGCAGATTTGTTGGAACGTTTGAGCTATCACATATATTAAGAGTTTGTGATTAGACACACATTCTAGAAATATCAGACATTGAGATTTTGAAATCATTTGCCTCTAACCTTGTGATATAAGGAGTACATATGCATGAGCTGCTTTTTTCTGAAAAGGGAAACTGTAAGTTCAATAAATCTACTCTAGTAGATCCCAGTTATTTGAGGGTAAAAGCTGAGCAATTGGGTTTTTCAGTGACTTAATATTTTCCCCTCCTTTTTTGGGAGGGAATAAGAAAGCTTTCATGTTTGTATGGTTAGGTGCACCTCCCTCTACTTGACAGTTGAACTTGTACGACTCTAGTGGAACTAAAGATTTCTTTACATCTAGCATCTTCCACCACTAAATATTGATTGCTTAAAACTGTTCGTCAGTGTTGAGAACTGAAATGTCTTATTTCAGTTGGGATACAATTCTACTTCATTGGCCATCTCCCCAAACACTGTTAGTTCTTGACAAGTGGTTTGATTTGATAGCTCTGAACTGTCCATGATTTTATTTTGGAGGAGGTTGGTTAATGAATATGACCCCAGACACTGTTAAGGCTTTTGTTAGAAAGTATTCTCAAAATTGTTGACTGAATTAAAAAAAAAAAAAATTTGTGTTACTTTTTTTTTTTTTTTTTTTTGACTACGAGTCCTTTAAAACTTAATGAGCTAATTGTGCTCCTGTGGGTCGAACTAAACTATCCACTTTAGCACAGTGATGTTGGCTGGAGTTTATAAGTTGATGCCATTTCTGTAAAATGCCCTGTCAGACCTGCTGAATTTTAGATGTTCCACTACTGACCATTCCTGGAGAAGAAACGGTCATTTTACTCCATTTACTCAGATTAGATACCAGTCTACTTTATACAGACAAGTGGATTGTAGATTTTTTAAAAAGGGTCATTTTCTTATCCATAAATCTGACAAGGGCATAAAACCCAAATCAGCAAAAAAGTAACTTGGTGCCCATTATGATTTTGAAGTTAAGTGATTGCTTACTTGTAAAGTGACTACCTTAATGTATAGTATTTAAGAGACCCCCATCTACTGTGACTTGAGAAAACTCTTTATGTATGAAAAAATTGCTCTTTAAAATCATATCACCCGGCTGAAACCTTAGGTTGAATTTTACAGGTAAAATAGTCCTTGTAATTATCAGAATTGTGGGGGCCAGATGAGATGATAACCATATTCTTGTGCACTGCAACGGCAGCATTATTGCTTGGAACTTTAACCATTTTAGAGTTAGATCCTAAAGATACTAATTGGTCGTCATCCTTTTTCTTATTTCTTTTTTTCTTTTTTTCCCCCACCCTTATATATCACTAAACAACTAGTTTCTCCCTTTCGTCACTTCCCATTGTGTATTTTTTCAGAAGAAGTACTGTACTCAGATGCCAGCCAATAAATTGTCACATAATGGAAAATGATACGCCACAACATTCATTGTAAGGTTTAATAAAATTAAATTTGCACCAAATACAAGTGTATTTGTATTAACTCTTTTAAGATTTTGTTAGAAAGATACCGGGTGGTGGTGGGGGGTGTGCAGAGGGAAAGAATCTCAAGCAGATTCCCCACTGAGTGCGGAGCTCTATACCCCCAGGCTCAATCCCTCAACTCTGAGATCATGATCTGAGCTGAAACCAACACTCAACTGACTGAGCCACCCGGGCACTCCTTGTATTAACTCTTAATACTTGATTGATAATATCTTAATACTTTGATAGTGTGCTTCTGTTTCAAAAAATGCCCACTTGATAATTTAAGGTCAGAACTGTTAGAACATTGATTGCCCATACTTGTATTTTAAAAACAAAGATGGTTTTTCTACAGTTCTAATTTCTTTTCCAGTGAGGACCACAGAAACTAAGATACAGAAAGACTTATTCAGTGCATAGGAGACGGGCTGCTTGTAAGTCTTGTATTTTAACCAGGAGTGGGGCTGCTTGTAAGTCTTGTATTTTAACCAGTTTGGTATTAGGTATCAGAAGTGTGTCAATAATTATATTACTATGAAGGTAGGTGTCATGATTTATTTCCATCACTTCTTAATCATAACATCTGGGTAGTCTTCGTCTTTTTCTTGTATGTAGGTTTTTTTTGGTAGGCCCAGAAAATACTCTGGCTGTAATTTCTAAACTCTAAACATAAATTGAAATAACCAATTGTATAGGCTCTCCCTACTTGAATCATTAACCTGCCTTGCCAGTAACAAGTACAGACTTGTCTTTCCAACAGGACCCTTTTCAACCTTAGTCTTGCTTATCCTTGGTTCAATGTCCCCTGACCACCACCACCACCACCAGTAGTTAAGAGGAAATCTTCCAAATTTATAAGGATAAGAAAGTTCTATTTTTAAGGATTCGAACAAGAAAAAGCCTTAAGTCCTAAGGGCACTGTTTCTTCAACATACTTTTTAATCTTTATTTTTTCCATGTCTGTACTATCAGACTGTTCTTTTTTTTCCTTCTTATCTATTTTGCCCAACCCCCACCCTCCTTCCCTCTGGCAACTACCAGTATGTTCTCTGCATTTAAGAATCTGTGTGTTTTGTTTAGATTTCACGTAGAGTTGAAGTCATGCGGTATTCGTCTTCCTCTGACTTACTTCACTTGGCACAATACCCTCCAGAATGTTTTCTTAAGTAATTTGGGGTCATGGGAGTTGTAAAATAATTGGTTTCTGGGTGCCACCCTGTTACATTTTATTATAAAGGTACTTTTAAATAAGATTGGCTCTCCTAAAGTTAACTTAGCTTAATAGAAATCTAAATTTTATTTTCCTAATCTAATATTTATGTCTGATTGCAAAAGTGAATCCAGTTCCCTGCCCTTAAGAAATTGAAAATTTAAACTTATAAAAGGATACATTTAAGATGCACATTCATATTGAAGAAGGATTCAAGGAGTAGTAGTTCTCCTGAAACATCCTAGGTGCTTATGAACCAACTGTATACTTCAGTGTGAGTCGGGGAGTAGAGTGCTTTAAAGAATTTGACATTATTACTAAAAACAAAAGTGGAAAAACAATGTGTCTATTACAGAAAAATTAAAATATACAAAACTTCCCAGTAATTAGTCTCTTGTTATGTGAGGTCTACTTGGTTCTTTTAGACCTATTTGAGCCTTCCCTTTTAATTTACTCTTTTACTTTTTGGAAAGACCAAATATAACTTTGTTACTGGCAGGTTTCCCTTGTTCACAGAACAGATAACCAGGACTACTTGATCCTTGGAGTGATATTTTTAAAAATCTTTTCATCCTTATCATTGAATGTCTTTGTAGATGGTAATATCACTTGTGATGATACTTAGTTCTAAAACTTAGCAGGCACCATGGGGGTGCCTGGGTGGTACAGTCGTTTAAGCGTCGGACTCTTGATTTGGGCTCAGGTCTTGATCTCAGATCTTGAGATCGGGCCCCCTGTCTGGCTCTGCCATGAGTGTGGACCCTGCTGGAGATTCGCCTCTCTCTGCCTCTGCCCCTCCCCCACACATGTGCTCCTCTCACTCAAGTAAATCTTTTTAAAAAATTAAACTTAGCAGACACCTTGATTCTCTGTTTTTAAAAATGTGCTTATTCAATATATTCGTTACAAGGGCTCAACTGGAGATTACTAAAAAGCCAAGAAGAAAAATTACACCATAGCTTGAAGTCACAAGAGTCCTGTGCAGACCATCGAGGGAAAAATAAAAAGACAACACATAGAGTGAGGCTGGACAGCCAGGGTCAGGACTCTTACAGGGACACCTGCACTGAGGTGGTTTCTTGCGGCTACTTCAAGGTTGTGTTTCTAGAGTTTAGCAACCTGTATTTAAAAGGGCTGCCAGTGTTGGGTCCTCCCAGTGGGCTCTGCCTGGAGAGCTGGATGGTCCTTGACATTAACACAGGGCAGGGACCGTGGTGTCCCTGTGGCTGGGGTTGCAGGGCCTGGGGGCTTTCCCCACTGACGCACTGTGACAGCAGCTACCGTGGATGGTCCCCACCCATTTGCAGGGATGGTCTGATGGAGGGAAGGCAGAGATTCCCTTGTTGCTGTACTTTGTGGGCATCATCAGCTCTGGTCCCCAGAGTCCTGATGGCACCTTTCCCACCCCCAGGGGTCTGTCCTTTATGGCTGGAAGCTGGGGCACAGTTCTGGGAACCATCCCCACCTTGAGTCTTTACCAGTACCTGTCATACCAGTTCAGTGGAACTGATCATGAATTTCTTGCTCTACCAGGCACTATGCCAAATGACGATTTTTATATCCGCTTACTATTGAAGACTTTGGGAAATCAGCAAAAAGAAAACCACCAACATTGCCTCCCAGTTATACGCAGTTAATGCTAACGTATGTTTTCTGTCTTTTGTTGTTCTGTTTTAAATCCTCAATTCTTTCAAGACAAGCACATTCTTAAAATAGTGGGAGGTAGCTAAAATTCAGGAGATGCTAAAAATAGAATTAGGTCAAGAATGAATTTAAATGAGTGTGACCCGTTTATCCTGGAGAGTTAAGAGAACATTAGTGATGTTCCCCACGCCCTCTCAGAGTTTTGATATATAGTTGAATCGTGAGTATTTGGATTGTGATTTTCTAGGGAAGAATACCAGAAGTGGTACACCGTTCTCACTACGCTCACTGGTGGTGCCTGATGCCAACGTGACTTACCACTGGTGATACTAACCTTGAACATTTGGTTACGATGGTGTCTGCCAGGTTTCTTTCACTGTTGGACACTTACCATTTTTCCATTCCATATTCTATTTGTTGGAAGTTAGTCACTAAGCCCAAGTCTTGCTCATGGAGAAGGGAAATTAAGCTCCACTTCCTAGAGGGGGTCCCTGCATATATTATTTGAAATTTTTTTTTTTTTTCAGGTAGCCTCCACACCCAGTATGGAGCCCAACACGAGGCTTGAACTCAAGACCCTGAGATCAAGACCTGAGCTGAGATCAAGAATTAGATGCCCAACTGGCTGAACCACCCGGTGCTGCTATTATTTGGAATTCTTAATAGAAGGGAGATTTGCCCCTTCTCCCTCATTTGGTCATTTTTCAGCATAGGCTTATGGATATGTATTTTTGTGTGTTACAATCAAATACTGTAAAGTAATGTTTCATCACTCATATCATTCTAGTTTTCACCATTGGGAGCCACATCATTTTAACTTTTTTTCTCTCTTGAGGCTTCCTTACTCCCTGACACCACAAAATATTCCAGGTTCATCTTGTATTTCTCCAAGGAGCCTTGTTCCATTTTATTGGGGAATGATACTCAGAACGCAAGGCTTGATGGTCAGATGCACTTGTTGAATGTATATTGACACAGGACATACACATACCTACAGTTTTACTTCTCTGTTGTGCTGAAAATAAACCTGAGTTCATGCTTCTGCCTCCAACTCTTTATCCACTTCATCCAGCCCCTGGGATTCTTTCTGGCTTTCTCCCTTGGCTTTATTTGCAACTTCTTTCTCTGTCCGTAAGAAACCTGACTCCTATTATCTATCATTTATTTGCCTATTTTTTCAACCCTGGTGTCCATCTAAAGTAGTTTCAGAGATGCTAACCCAGTAGTCATGCAAGAAATTGACCTAGCAGAATACAGGGCTTATATACACTTCTTTTTAAATTTCTTTTTATCCTCAGCCTTATAATAATCCAGTCAAATGATCATTTTCCAAGGTTACTTAAGGCAACACCATTTGTGCTCAACAAAACTTGAGTGTGGTGGAAGATTCTGACTGCAAGCTGTGGCTCACCCTCAAAAACAAGGAAATGTCTAAGAGACATCATGTATAAAATGTTCACGTAGAAATATAAACATTTAACCTGTTGCCAACTAACACTGTTCTCCTCTCCTTGTCTCAGCTGATGGTTCAGCAGATCGGACTCTAGTTATCTTTTTCACTGCTTTTGCTGATTTTCTAGCTTTTTCACGTTAAAATTAGAAGTCGCAATTACCAAAATAGAATCACAAGTTCCGAAATTGATCTTCTCGCCATTTGAATCGGCCTTAAAGATGACGTGAGATTCGAGGTCTGTTAGGAGTCGGTGAGGGGCAAGGTTAGGGAAGAGTCCTTCATTAGCTTTTCATTGCATTAAGATGGTATTATTCTCCATGATCACATGTTCACACACCTTAATCAATTTGTGCTGAAAGCCAAAATAAGAGGGTTGCTGGCAACTCTTGTAACACATAGTGCTCTGTATTGACTGAACTGGCTTTTCTTTAGACTCCAGCTATGCATTCCTTGTAGACACCATGACTTGAAGGGACACAGTTAGGTCTGACTCTCAAGAGCTTAAGCAACTCCAGCCTGCCAGTGTTCTGAAAAGTTAAGAGAGGCTTTATGGCAGAAGGAAAATAAATCTGGGGGCAATTTATCACATAAATTCACACATTCAGTAAATGCGTTGACCATCAGGCACTATACAGTGAGCCAGGGGTATAAACCTTACAAATACAAACCTTACAACCCTGCCATTTGAAGAGTGGGCAGTATTTTGGGAAAGGCAAACAAAGCCACTTTTTAGCTGTTCTGGAGGGGCAGAGAGTTTTTCTGACTTTTAGGTTTAATAAAAATTGAGATCGATCTTAAATTAAAATCTCTTGTATATTACATTGTACAAGGGCGCCAGGGTGGCTCAGTAGGTTAAATGTCTGCCTTCGGCTCAGGTCATGATTCCGGGGTCTTGGGTTCAAGGCCCACAACAGGCTCCCCGCTCAGCAGGTTGGCTGCTTCTTCCTTTGACCCTCCTACCTCTTGTGTTTTCTCTCTCATTCTCAAATAAATAAGATCTTTTAAAAAATATAACATTGTATACCTTTTCCCCTCACCAGGACTGGCTATTTCATCTTTTTATCAAAATGAGGTTTAGAATGTACATAGTCCATTGGCTGAATTTTCTTCATCTTTTTGACACCATTATTGTGCTAAAATTTGTACTTTATATCTTATTTGAAATATGTGCTTTTTCTTACAGAAAATTGAAGGAGCTATCCTTTGAATATGTGTGTGCGCATGCAGGCAAGTGACCTTTTTTGTATTCTGAACTCGTTAAATCTGGCCCATACTGTGCATTCAGAATGTGTGCGCACCACAATTGAAAATCAGTCAGTCTACCAGGTTTCATAACAAGATCTGTTCTCTGTAGTCTGGAATTTCAGAGAATTTTTTTTTAAACGAAGATATAAAATTGAAAGAAGAATAAAGATGAGTGAGGGATGGATCAAAAAATATATCTCACTGCTTTAACCTTCTGTTAATCTTTTAAGTCATCTAAAACTACTTTTAAAAAAACCTTGAAACTTATCCAGAAAATTTAACTTAATTAACTTCTTTGCTACCATTAGAATGGGGGAAATTTGGTTTGAAAGCAATGTTTTTCCTTTTTTCTGTACTCTAGTCTGTTTATAATCTATGTTTTTTGAAGGTCTATTATTTATTTGAGAAAGGGGGAAGAGAGCTTGCAGAGGGAGGGGTAGAGGGGGAGGGAGAGGGAATCTCAAGCAGACTCCATGCTGAGTGCAGAGCCCGACATGGGGTTCCATCTCAGGAGCCTGAGATCACGACCTGAGCCAAAACCGAGTCAGATGCTTAAACAACCATGCCACCCAGGTGGCCTTATCATCTGTTTTTAATGTTGACACAGTGAAAATGATTTCAGGACATTAATCCAGTAAGAATGTGGTATTTTTGTCTGAGCTATGGCCCTGAGAAAGATAGTAAATAGGATATTACTCAAGTCTGTAAATATTTTCATCAGCAATGGCATATGTTGATTTGGGTTTGTTTCATTTTTCTAATCTGACTCCGTCTTTTAACAATTGCATTTTAACTTATTTACATTTAAAGTAATTTCTAATTCATTTGGATTTCTACCATATTACTTCCTTTCCTACCTTCAGGGAGATTGTTCTCTTTATTTCTTATTCTCTCCATTTGTTTAGAATTCATAAGACAAAAAACAAACAAACAAAAAAACGTTGTTAGTGACTACTTTTACATTTTTTAACATGTATACCAGGTTGAATTGTAGTCCCAAAACCTATGTACACCCAGAACCTCAGAATGTGACCTTATTTGGAATAGGGTCCTTGCAGATATATTTATAGGGCAAGGATTTCAAGATGAGGTCATCCTGGATTAGGATGGGCTCTAAATCCAATGAAGAGTGTTTCCTTTTAAGAGACTAGTAGGGAGACGGCCACGTGAGGACAGAACCACACTACAGGGAGGCCATGTGAAGATGGGAGCGGAGATCAGAGGGTTGTAGCCACAGGTTACAGAATGCCAAGGGCTGGTGGCAGCCACCAGTAGTTGGGAGGGGTGCGGAGACAGATTCTTCCTTAGATCTTCCGAAGGAGCTGATCCTGTTGACACTTGGCTTTTGGACTTTGCCTGCTGCAACTGCTGTCATTTGAAGCCAAGTTTATGGTAAATCACTGGAGTAGGCCCAGAAGACGAATACAGCATGCATGCCGGCTTGACGGAGCTCCACGCACCTTGGGATGTTTTCCCTCCTCTCTCCTACCTCTTGAATTTCTGGTCATTACACACCTAAGAGGATGGCTCACCCCGGATTTTAACACTTCTCCCATATGAGTGAATCATTTTCTCGTTTTACTTGTGCTCCAAGGGACTTATATTTACCAGTTTCACAAATAGCACTGTTCATTACCTGCAGCCTACTTTTCTTCCTTTGGGGAAAAATTCTTTTTTTTTTTTTTTTAAGATTGTATTTATTTATTCATGAGAGACACAGAGAGAGGCAGAGACAAAGGCAGAGGGAGAAGCAGGCTCCCTGTGGGGAACCTGATGCTAAACTTGATCCCAGGACCTGGGGATCATGACTTGGCCGAAGGCAGACACTCAACTGCTGAGTCACCCAGGTGCCCCAGGAAAATTCTTCCTAACATACAGAAGACACTTTAAAGATGTATGTTAACAGCTTTCCTATGGACAGTGCTGCCTCTCAGCATTTTGAAGCTACTCTTCTATTGTCTTCTGGTGTCCAGTGCTGCTGAGAAGTTGTGTCATTCTTTGTTCCCTTGTGGGTGATCAGTTTGGGTTTTTTTTCTTCTCCCACTTAGAGATCTTCTGTCTTCAGCATTTTGCAGTTTCTTTTATGATGTGACTAGGTTGCAACTAATCTCTTTATCCTGCTTGTGACTCAGTATGGTTCTTCAATCTGTGGATTCCCATCTTTTTTTCCATTCTGGAAAGTTATCACCCATTGTATCTTTGTGTGCTGACTCTTCCTCATTCTCTGGATTCTTCCCTTCTGGGATCTAGTTGGACCCACTGTTAGACTTTTCTGGTTTCTTCTTTGTCTGTTTTCTTAACTCTTCACTGTCTCTGTCCTAGACTCTCATCTTCCAGAACCATTCCTCTGTCTTCACTAATTCTCCCTACACCTGCTGTCCAGCCTATTTAGTTTTGAAATTTCTACTGCCTCTGTTTTTATTTCCAGAAGTTCTCTTTTGTACAAGTAGCCTTGTTCCTTTTTCAGTTTCTCTCAAGCACTGTGTTAATATTCTTACTTCATGATTCCTTTTCAGCAGCCTGTCTCGAGTTCAGGGGCTGCCAATCCTCCTGTGTATGGTGCTCCCTCTTGGTGAGCCTCCTTTCCTCCTGGAGGTTGTAATTTTATTTATTTATTTAAATTTCATTTATTTTAGAGAGAGAGAGAGAGAGAGAGAGAGAGAGCACGGGTCGGGGAGGGTGAGAGGAAGAGAGAGAATCTTAAGCTGGGCATGGAGCCTCATGTGGGGCTCGATCTCAAGACCCTGAGATCATGACCTGAGCCAAAATCAAGAGTTGATGCTTAACCAACTGAGCCACCCAGGTGCACCTTTAATTTTATTTTTATAGGTCCTCAGTAGGTGGCCATTCTTCAGGACTGAGATCTAGGAGTTCAGAGAATATCCCTACAGAGCAATCAGGGTTCCAAGGATTCTAGAATTCATATTTTACATTAAATTTTCAGCTTGATCATCCTACACGAAGAGGGCGAAATTAATTTGGATCCTATGTCCAGTGTGTGGGCTTCTGGTTAGTTTCATGTGAGAGCATTCAGTTATTTAACCTGATGCGGAGTAATGGGCAGACAACAAAGGCTCCTAGCTGCCTTTCTGGACGAGGAGGCTGAGGTTTTCTTGTGAACTACTCATCCGGGGTCCTGATGTCATGTGTAACTGAGACTCAAGGAGCTTCCTTTTCTGGGTACAGAGTCCCCAGCCATGAGATACTCCTACCCCATCCATGTAGGTATTATGTCCATCTCCATGTGTTTGTGATTCGAGAGCAGTCCACACTCAGCAAGATGCCAGCCTCCTTTTCAAACTGATGGGTCACAAGTCCAAGAGTTATTAGAGGGTTTTCAGTTTTATAAGTTAGAGGTGAATCAAGGTCATTCTTATATTGATATTCTTTCCAGAGTTCAGTTATATTTTGTTAGTGGGTCAGAAAGGCATAGAATTATAATTGTGCTGAAAGTTGTATAAATATAAACTTGGGAATGCCCTTGGGATTCACTTCTGAATGTAAACATTGTTTTTCCTCTGCCACCATAGAAAAAACAAAGTTCCTTAGAGCAAGCCGTAATGAGGCCCAGATCTGGGGCTAAAAACTTTTTGAGCCACAGAGACGTTGCAGACTGTAGACCCAGCTCAAGTAAACCTGCTTATAATGTCCAGGGTAAAAGAGAGGGTGAAAATTTGATATAGTGCATTTTCTCTCCTTTACTAGAAACATTCACTCATGGGTTATTTTCTTGTGCAAAGTACAAGTTCTATTTTTATTCTTATTTACATGTTTGTGAAGCATTTACTGTCTCATGACCCTTTAAGAGAATGTCATACGCCACTAACAGTGGACTGATATCTTGAGGTAGCTAAAAGAAATGTGCATTTAATAGATCTTTCATTATTCCATTTGTGCTGGAATACTGGAATTTACATATAATGTGTATATATATATATATATGTAAATATATATACACACATATGTTTTATATAGAGACCTACAGATATATCTAAATAGATATGCAGAGAGAGAGAGAGAGAGAGAGATCCCTCCCAAGACACTATTTAGTATAGAGCTAAATGCACTTTGTTAGATTGTGTCGACAGCATACCAGATAACATACTTGCTGGAGTATTCCTGCTAAAGTTAAGGATGGCTTATGAAATGATAATGGCAAGACTGTTTTTACTCACAGAATATGATAGCCATTCAAATGTCAGGTGTCTAAGAAAAAATTAGATCCATCAGATGGGAACACACTTGAAATAATTGTGACCACATTTGTTTTGCCAGTCTCCTAGCTACCCACAGGGCATGACAGAAGCACAGACACAGAGAAGACATAGTAAATTACCCCCATCATCAAACAGCTGAAAAAATAGTTTGGCTCTGGTGGCTGAGAAACGTATCTGTTCAGAAAATAAGTCAGAGCTCATTGGGAGTTCTTTGCCTGTTTGGTTGGTTGTTTACTGCCCTGGATTCATTCAATATATCCTCTCTGTAGCATACAATTGCAGCATTAAAGGGGTTAGTATTAATGATACATGTATTTACGTGTCTTTAGGTGATGACTGAACACTGCCTTTTCTAGAAACGTAAAATTACAGGTGGTTTTATTCACTCAGATTCAGCAAACTAAATCAAAGGCATTGATGAGCAGAACACAAAAATCACAAAGGAAACTAACGAGTAAAATAGTCGAGTAAAGATTAATGTATTACTTAAGTGCATGAGTCTCTCTTACTGGCAATGTGACCTTGAGCTGGTTACTTTACTTTTCCAAGCCTCAGTTCTACAATTAATGAGAATTAATAATACCTATCTCACAAAGATTTTACAAGGAATCAATAAAGCACTTAAAGTGCCCAGTAGCACACCTGGCACATAGTAATTTGTTCATAAATGCAGTAGCTAATATTATTGTCTGGTGGAAAAGTAGGTGAGAAGATAAATACTAGATCTGCTTGGATTTTAACCTTTAAATGAACTTGACATGCCCAGTGAGCTTACTGTATACCTGACCCAAAAATGTAAAATGTTTATTTTCTGAAATCTACAATATAAAACTGAAGAGGGCAGCTGGTATTGGCAGCTAGTAAGTTGTTATACTTTCCAGGAAGTTGGACTTGAAGGTAGTTAACAGGAAAGAGCTGAGCATTTAGAAAAGCTTCCTTCTTGGGCACCTGGGTGGCTCAGTGGTTGAGCATCTGCCTTTGGCTCAGGTCGTGATCCTGGGGTCCTGGGATCGAGTCCTGCATTGGGCTCCCCACAGGGAACCTGCTTCTTTCTCTGCCTATGTCTCTGCCTCCCTCTGTGAGTCTCTCATGAATAAATAGATGAAATCTTAAAAAAAAAAAAAAGAAAAGAAAGAAAGAAAAGCTTCCTTCTTAATTTTGAATCAGGCAGAGCAAGGCTAGAGCTAATACATTAAAATTCCATACTACCTTGACAACTAAGCCCCGTAACACCAGGTGCTGAGATGAGAAATGCGCTAAACTTTTCGCAAGCTTTACTTTGAAGGGTCCTGACTACATTGTCTTTCAAAGGCAGAGAACTGATTTCTGATTCTGCCTCCACGGGGGAAACTGGCCACATTTTCAGTATTCTGAGCAGGCTCCCAATGCCCAAAGGGAATTATGTTCCGTCTTTTATTGCCTGTGGGAGGGGTGTTGCTAAGAAACAGAATTCCTGATACATTCTGAGGAAAGCAGCTTGTCATTTTAGTGATGCACTGAGACTATAATGCAGCAGAAGCAATGTGTTTGCAAAATCTAAAGCTGTTACTATCCAAAGAAGACCACATCTCCAGCTGATTAGGCCTAACTCATCTGATTATGTGAGGTGAAGAAAACAAACCTTGAAAGCCTGTATACAGAGGCTTGAAAGAGCATACAGGGCATGCCAAATCCTTTTGAGAGAGACAAGAGTGCAGAGTTTAAAGGATGGGAAGACACAGGCTGTGGGCTGGGCTCCACCAGAGCCCTATCTTTCTTGCCGACTCCCCAGGATAACCCCTGAAGTAGGTGCCATTATCTCCCCTGCGCAGAGAAGGGTGTAAGTTCATCCAAAACTTGGCTGGAGTCAGCAGGCTGTGAAACGTCAGCGCTCACGACTTCAAATCTCTATTTTCTGACTTGAAATACGCAGTTCTTGGCATCGTACTTACCCCTGGTGGGCTCCCCGTTTTTAGAGACTGGAGTGGGGTCAGTGTTAGGCCCCAGGGGCTGAGGAGACAGGGCACATTCTATCATGTCACCATGCAGGCCTGGATATTTCAGGGGGCCTTGATTTCTGGTTTCCTTTGCTGAACAGAACAGGTGCTTCCGAAGTGTTCTCCAGCGAGGGTGCACTCCTGCCGAGGACTTTGCAGGTGTGGAGAGCAGGGAATGACTAACAGCCTCACGGACAGTGCCGCCTGGTGGGACACACTGCGACCTCACTGGGACTTCAGTGTGACTGCCAGTGGTGTTCCTGTTATACCACCATGCCGTCAGCCATCCCTTCTCTCCTTCCAGAACCCAAGAAACTCTCCGTTCTCTCAGGGTGATGGGGCCCCGAAGTAGCTCATAGGAAAAACCATCGTAGTTAGAAGTGAGAGAACTGATTACCCAGAGTCTCCACCGAGAGCATCTGAGGTGATCGGGGGTGGGGGGGTCCCAGGTGCTGGGGGATCGGCAGTAATGTGCACAATGGTACTGATCCCCTGACTCTCCTTTCCCAGTGGAAGATGGATATATATATATATATATATGTATATATATATATATATATACATATATATATATATAAATTTCTAATTATTGCCCCAAAAATAAGAGCCACGTAGAGGGATGGAGAGTGAGGAGGACCGGCAGTTCAGGGCGGGCGATCACTACAGCTGCTCTGAGGATGGGCCATCTTCCCTGAGATGAGAGAGAGAGAGAGAGAGAGAGAGAGAGAGAGAGAGAGAAAGGGGAGAACTGTCCAGCCCTTGGGAGACTGAAGAGCAAGGCCCTGAGGGGGGCTCTGGCTTGGTTATTTAAGGAATGGGAGAGGTTGTCAGGTGCACTGGTGGCCATTGGGCCGGCAGGTTGGGCACGGTGGTGGAAAGTTTGGATTTTATTCTGGGTGTGATGGGAGGCCACTGGAGGGGCCTGACCTCCTGTTGACAGGCTGTGTGTTAGTGAAAGATAACTGCACTGCTGCCCTGAGAAATGGTGGTTGTGAGCCGAGAGGGCAGGTCTCAAAAGAGGAGGCTCTCACTACCATCCAGATGGGAGATGGCCGTGGCCATGCCCAGGGTCCTGGTTACAGAGATAGAAGGAGAAGGGTGCAGGCGGACATTCACAGGGAGCCCCTAAAGAATTGCTGATGGTTGGAGGATGAGTGGGCAGGGAAGAGAACTCACCCGGGGACTCTAAACATAGAGCTTGGCGACTTGTCAACTTCCTTGGCAGTTACGAAACAAAACCCACCCCTGCAGATGATTCCTCCCCAGTCCAGGCCCTCACATGGAAACACAACAGCAGCCGCTGGCTGGACACTGGGTGCCAGGGAGTGACGACAGGGTCTTAAAAATTGAAGCTTTCCAATGCTTCCTCTTAAGTGACCATTGTAGTCTTGTTGCAAAAAGGGGGAGAGCAACTCTCCCCTCAGCTGTCAGAGTCTTTGAAAAGGGAGAAAGAAACCTAAAGGCACAAGTAAATGGGCACTGCAAATGCTATTGATTCATGGAGAGAGTAAGAATAAAGTGCACAATGAAAAAGCCAATTTGTTTTATTTACTTATTTTAAAGATTTTATTTATTTGAGAGAGAGAGAGCTAGCGAGCAGGAGCAGGGGAAGAGGGAGAGGGAGAAGTAGGCTCCTTGCCTGAGCAGGGAGCTCGACACAAGGCTTGATCCCAGGACCCTGAGGTCATGACCTGAGCCAGAGGCATTCTCTTAACTGAGGAGCCACCCAGATGCCCCTGAAAAAGCCAATTTAAAAAATGTTGGCCAGGGCAGCCCTGGTGGCTCAGCGGTTTAGCACTGCCTTCAGCCCAGGGCGTGATCCTGGAGACGTGGGATTGAGTCCCACATCGGGCTCCCTGTGTGGAGCCTGCTTCTCCCTCTGCCTGTGTTTCTCTCTCTCTCTCTCTCTCTCTCTCTTTGTCTCTCTCTGTGTCTTATGAATGAATAAATAAATAAATAATCTTTAAAAAAAATGTTGGCCAGAACACCTGGGTGGCTCAGTCAATTGAGCCTTGGACTCTTGATCTCAGCTCAAATCTTGATCTCAGAGTCATGGGTTCAAGCCCCATGTTGGGGCCTGCTAGATAGATAGATAGATAGATAGATAGATAGATAGATAGATAGAGGATAGCTAGTTAGCTAAATAAAGTTGGCCAATTGAGAGAGTGATGAGAAGGAATATTAAGGCAGTCTAACCATCCATGTGTAGAGTACATTTTTCTCCCTAAAATAACAAAAGTGCAAAAGGGGGAAAAAAGTAACGATATTCAACTTATGGCTCTCTAAGGAGTGCATGGATTAGGTACGCCTGAATCATAAAACAGAGAAAGAGAAACACAAAAGAAGTATGTGGCGCGCCCACCATGAAAAGCAGATGAAGAGAATTTTCCAGGTAATGAGAAAGGGGCACCTAGCCTATTCCCTCCGGGGCAAATTCAAGACAGTCCCCATGCAGAGCAGCTGTTCCTCATTGCTGAGCCAATTCATAGCCAAAGAGGCTTTTCTTAATGTATGAAATTAGTCACTGACATCGAATTAATACTTGAAAGTACCTTGAAAGTACCTGATTGAGTTGAAACATCTTTCGTGAGTAAGTTGCTTGGCGCACTAGAGTGGACCTTGGTCACCCGTCTCCCATCCCTCCCCTATCCCCACCCTCTAGCACCACCGTGCTTGTCTTTGGTGGCAGCTTCATGATGCTATTTGGGAGACCTACCCCTCTCAGTGGTTCCGCCCCTCGTGGGACCGTTCTGCTTACATTGACTAAAGTAGGGCAATCAGATTCGCTGTCTCTGTGGATTGAATACAAAGGAAAAATGCCTGGAACTCCTTGAACTCAATGGCATCTTGAAGAGACTCCCTGGTGATTTCGATTACTTAGATCCCCAGCGTAGCCCAGTTCCCATCCCTGTTGAGACCTAGTGCTTCAGCTTGTCCTTGCATCAGCTACCATATCCTCACAATAAATCCCTTTTCCTGCTAAGCTGGTTGGTGTTAGTTACCTAGGCTTATGATGGAGGAATCCTAGCTGAAACAGTTAAATTATCTTTTTATTAGCAAGTCCTGGTTTTAGTAAAACTCGGGCTTGACTATTTAGCAAAAGAAAGAAGAGCTCTCATGTTCTTTAACTACTCAGATCTAAGACTTCAGATGGTGATCGTGCGGAGAATTTGTGTATTTAGAAATGGCTTGAGATGGCACATCCGTTCCCATGACTTTCTCAGATGGACACTCGATGTGATACAGATACCCATTCAAGATGCTGCTGCTCTCTTTCCTACATTTTTTTTTTTTTTTGTATCAGCTTTAAAACAACAACTACCTAGGGAACCTGGGTGGCTCAGCAGTTGAGTGTCTGCCTTTGGCTCAGGGCATGATCCCGGGGTCCTGAGATCAAGTCCCACATCAGGCTCCCTACAGGGAGCCTGCTTCTCCCTCTGCCTATGTCTCTGCCTCTCTCTGTGTGTCTCTCATGAATACATAAATAAGAATTGTAAAAAATAAACCAACAACTACCTGTCTTGTGCATTTTTTTGAAGACCCATATTCAGTCTATGTTGCTCTTTCTATCTTGGAACGTGTTCACAATTCATTAAAATGCTACTTTTTTTTAAAGATTTTATTCATTTATTCATCAGAGACACACACACACACACACAGAGAGAGAGAGAGAGAGAGAGAGAGAGAGAGAGAGGCAGAGACACAGGCAGAGGGAGAAGCAGGCTTCATGCAGGGAGCCAGACGTGGGACTTGATCCTGGGTCTCCAGGACCCTGCCCTGGGCCAAAGGCAGGTGCTAAATCGCTGAGCCACCCAGGTGTCCCAACATGCGACTCTTTAACCTGTGAGTTGCTGTTAGGAGAAATGCTGCAAGTCCAGATCAAACCCAAGGCACTGATCAGGCCAGGGTGATCAGGTTGGCAGAGTCACTGAGTGGGGCCTAGCCTGGCATTCAACACATTGGAGAATGATGAGGGTGCATTTGGGAGGATGGGAGAAGAAGGTGTTCTGTTTTCTTCTTTTTCCCTTTTTTTCTTCTCTAGCACCTCCAACATGGTACCATTCGGCATGGCAAGTCTGTTGCTTCCATGTTGCTTCCTTGGTTGAAATCAGAACCTACAATTTAAGCAAGATATTCACAGAGATACAGAAGGATAATAAAGCCACTAGAGAGAAAAGCAAGTTAATTTGCAAATGACATGAGAAGACAGGAGAAGTAGGAAGATCATTAACTTATGTAACCAAATTCCTGTAAAAGAGGTGTTGGGGGTGAGAGGAAGGCAGGTATGAGCTTTCATCTGCCATCGGTAAGGCACCAGTGAAGAGTGAGCAATGCTCCGTATGAAAAAATTATGGTGTTGAATGCCACCACCGAGCCTACATCTCTTCCAGCACTGAGTCCTGTTTGGTAGACAAACCAGTCAACTAACTTGCTTTTCAGCCCATTACCTCCAATATTTTTATTACCTTTCATTGAGGGATCCCTCTTCCCCAGGCCTCGGGTGTCCATGAAGGATCTTCCACTAGCAGGCCTTCTCTCCATCCCTTACTCCCAAGGAAAAATTGTTTCTGATGATAGAGTTTGTGGATCAGCCCTGTCAGGCCTCCCGCTCACCCCCGGGCCAGCCTGCCCTAAGATGGGAGCACTGTGCTTACACTCCTTTCCCCCGTGCAGCAAGCACGCCTTGGTCAGGCCCAGATCCCAACTTCTACGTACCTTCTGGAGACCTGTGGCTCCTTGTCCTTCCTTTTGAGATCTGGGAGGGTTACGAGGTGGCCGTTTCCTGTGGCACTCACTGGGTAAGTCTTGGGTAGTCTGGAGGCCTGGTCTCCTCTACAGGTGGATCCAGATCAAGGAAGTGAGCAGTAGGGATTCCTCCTGGAGGTCAACCTAGTTCCAACCAAATATAGGTACTGTAAAGAAATGAAAGCAGAGTTGGGGGTGGGAGGTAGGGAAGAAAAGGAGATAGACCCTTGGTTAGGGAAGACCTCCAAGGAGGTGACATGGAAGCTGAGACACAAATGCTGTGAAGGAGAAAACCAGCATGAAGGTTTGGGGACAGAGTATTTCAGACAAGGATATGGCACGTGTAAAGGCCTTGAGGTGAGATCTAGCTTGAGTGTTCCAGGAATAGCAGGAAGGCCAGGGCGGGAGGGCCATAAGATGTGGAGTCAGGGGGGGAGAAGCAGAGGCACCGTTTGAGGCCCTGGGAAGGAATTTGGATTTCATCTTGAGCAAAACAGGAAACCATGGGAGGGTGTTGAGTACAGAGGTCATGTGATCAGGTTCATCGTTTAAAAATACCACTACGACTGTAAGGAGAAGAAAGAGAGGGAACCAAGGGCAGAAGCAAAGCCTTGTAGTGAAGACGATGGGTAGTGGACAGATGTGGCCTCTGTTTTGGAATAGCTCCTACGTCTTGCTAAAGGTTGGATATGAAGGAAAAAGAAAGAAACAAGGACGCCTTCTAGGTTTTGAGCCTGGGCAGCTGGGTGAAGGATGGTGCCATTAATGATGATGGAAGAGTGAAGGAAGAAAGGGGTAGTGGAGGGCAGAGTTCTGTTTCAGATATGTTAAATTTGAGATTTTTTTTGGACATCCAAGAAGAAATCAGAAGTGTGGTCCGGTCTGCATGTCCACGGGGAGGTTGGAGCCGGCTTTAAAGCCAACAGTTTATAGGGGATGGTATTTAGAGCAACGGCCTGACTGGTCTCCCCTCCAGAGAGAGGCACATAGGAATGATGACTGAGGACTGAGTTTTGGAATGCTTCCAACGCTTAGAGATGGGAAAGCGGAGACTCGGTCAGCACAGGAGACTGATAAGGCAAGTTGTATTCATCTCTGGAGAAACAAAACTGGTAACATTTGCATATATATATATATATATATATATATATATATATAGAGAGAGAGAGAGAGAGAGAGAGAGAGAATGACGTTTATAAGGAATTGGTTCTTGCAGTTACAGAGGGTGGCGAGTCCAAAGCTGCAGTGGGGCCCAGCAGGTGGAAGATCTAGGAGAGCTGGTGCAAATGAGGTCCAAAGGCAGTCTGCTGGAAAGTTCTCTTTCACCTGGGAGGAGGGTCAGTCTCTTTGTTCTAGTCAGGCCTTCAACTGATTGGATGAGGCCCACCCACATTATAGAGGGAGCAATCTGCCTTACTGATTAAAATTTTAAGTTAATCAAATGTTAGAGTCTACTGCCTTAAGTGTTAATTTCATCCGCAGCACCCTCACAGAAACACCTAGAGTAACATTTGACCAAATATCTGGGCACCCCATGGCCTAGTCAAGTTGACATGGAATTAACCAGCACAGCAATACAGTGGGGTAGGAAAGTCAGCTTCTTGGCATGCTCTTAACAGTTTCTCATGCATATGCATGAGAGCTGAACAGACATGGCAAACAAAAATGGCACATCCCAGCACATTCCAGCCCACGTTTTAGCTCGAGGCATAGGACCCCAGAAGGGACCTCAGAGGCTGACCCGGCTGCTTTGCATTAAGTGTTGATCCTTCAGTCTTTTCTCCCAGTGCTAGGGAGCTCACTACTTTGTAAGATTAAACAGTTCTATAAATATTATTCTCTATTTATTAAAAAAATATTATTCTTCTATTGAACAAAAGTCTTCCCCACTAAGCCTAACTCTCAGTCTCCCCTAGCAGGTGAGAAGAATGCTAACTTTGCCACACGCCATCCCCCCCCCCCAAAAGTTCTGGAACCTTGCAGGGCTCAAGGGGGAGCTTTGTCAGTCCCAAAATAAAAGGCTTTTCCTCCTCACAGCATAGATATACCACCCAAGTCGTTAGTTTGGGAGGGATTCAAGTGTTGTTTCTCTGCAACCACTTTATCTCCTGATGCTCAAGACTTATTGCCAAGTCGGCCAGGCTGCTTCTAGATGGTGAATCTGCTCTCGGAGGCTTCTCTGACCCCACAAGCTGGCTTCTCTCAGAGCCCAAAGGCTGCCAGCCCTGTCTGTGTGTGTCTGAACCCATCTGTAAACACGCCTCCTTTTTTTGGTGTGTAGGGGGGTGGTCAGCCTACATCTAGGTCAGTACATATGCACTCCATTTAGTTAGTATTAAGTAAGTGATTAATGTGATTATGTTGTAACCTAGCTAGAGATCATCTAAATATTTACTGAAGAGAAACTTAAAATGCATTAAGAAGAAAGACCTATATACTGATATGCCATTTGAGAGTAAATTGTTCTGGTTTTAAAAAGGATTAAATACAGGGGCCCCGGGGTGGTTCAGTCAGTTAAGCATCTGACTCTTGGTTTTGGCTCAGGTCATAATCTCCTGGGTCACGAGATCGAGCCCTGTGTGGGGCTCTGCACTCAGTGGGGAGTCTGCTTGAAGATTATCTTCCACTGCTCCTCTCCTCACTTGTGATCTCTCTCTATCTCTAAAATAAATCTATAAAGATTTAAGAAGGATTAAATACATAGTATATGTGTAATTCTGAAAATTTGGAAAGAATGAATGCCATTGCCATTCCACTATCCAGACATAACCACTATTGACATTTTGGAGTGTTTACTTAGGTCTTGGATTACTGGAAGTAGCCCATCAAACAACTTTTATTTAAGTCAAACTTTCCTTGTATAAGTGTGTGGTTTCCGGCTCTTACCTCAAAGCAATGATTTTTTTTTTTTTTTTTAAGAGACAGCGAGAGAAGAGATGGGGCAGAGAGAGAGAAACTTAAGCAGCCTCCACCTCCAGCATGGAGCTGACACAGGGCTTGATCTCACAACCCTGAGATCATGACCTGAGCTGAAATCAAGTATCTGATGCTTAACCAACTGAGCTACCCAGGTGCCCCATAGTGATCTACTGACAGATAAAAGGAAGCTAATGTGATGCTTTGGTTTGTTTTATTTAAATAGAATCCTCTCTCTGTACCCAGGGTAAGTTGCTTCATTGACATTACTGCTCGGGTCTGAGAGCTGCATGTAGAGGCCAGTGTGTGCTTAGAAACAACTCCCAGTCCCACCCTACTCAACTCTAGGCTTAAAGACATGTCTGCAAGTGCAAAAAAATGACTGAAACAATCATTTGAATTGTGAGGGTCTTTGTTTCTCACCTTTTGCCTTAGTGATCGGGCAAAGTTGTTTCGATTTCTGAATTATCTGGAAAATTATATCCCAGTTCTCCACTTGTCTACGTGTGTGGCTTTCACCAACAGACTGAATGTGTCACTGTGGTGTTAACCCTCTGGCAACCTTGCAAGAGGCTACTTCTCTTCCAAAAAAGATGTCATTATGCTACAGATACTCAGGCCTGAGCTCCCTTGTCCTCTGGAGTAGTCTGGACCAGTGTATAGAGAAAGGTAAAGAGCTCTGGAACTCAGGATTGTCGGGGAAGATGCTATTAGCTGGCTTCCTGGCTTCCTCAGCACTCGTTCCATAATCCCCTCCTGTCTTAATTTGCTGTTCAAAGTGGCTGAAGGGCTAAACACTCATTTCTGTGGGCAACCTTGCTTCTGCTAACCCCAGGGGGCTCTGCAAGGCTCAGCGGAGCATGAGATGGAGTAAGGCGGTGCCTTGGCACCAGAGTGGGAGGAGACAGTTCTTTTGACATGCAGGGCACTAGAAGCATCTGTTCTATGGGGCCCACAAGGTTGTTTCTGGCATTCAGTCCCTGCTAAGGCAGGAGAGGTGCAGCAGACAGGTGGGGAGTCTGTGTTCTCCTAGGACGCTCATGCGGGGAGGGACGGCTTTGTCCTGGTGCTTTCGTTCTCTGGATCTCTGTGATTCTGTCAACTTCTGAAGTCCTCTTCTTCCCCCAAAGAGAAAGGGCTCTCTTGACTGTAAATGAGGCCCTGGCTGTGGAAGGCGATGGATGAATGGGAGAGCACCGTGGCACTTCTCAGCTGTTGGGATTTCTGGGAGAGGAAAAATGTCCGAAGCATACCTTGGCATGCCTGCTTTTGTTGTTCCAAAAAAGGATATTAACACTACGAAATCAATTTAGTATCACCATGATTTATCTGAAGAAATGTTCTGATGATAAAAAAAAAAAAAAAAGGAAGGGCAGATACTCAAAAAAAAAAAAGACAAAAAAACAAAGGTAGAAGGCGGCTGGGTGCTGTACTGGTTTAAGCTTCTGATTCTTGATCTCAGCTGAGGTCTTGATCTCAGGGGTGTGAGTTTGGGCCCCATGTTGGGGTCCTTGCTGGGTGTAGAGCCTACTTAAAAAATTTATATACATACATACACACATATACAAATTTTTAAACTTAAAATTAATTAAACATTTTTAAAATTAAACATTTAAATATTTTTTTAAAAACAGTTTTTAAGTGGAAAAAATTTAGCTTTATAAAAAGCCTCAGAGTAACATCCCTTTATTGTAAAGGGGATGTAAGGACATTCCCTTTATTTGTCCTTGGTGAAATGTATCCTTGGAAAGCCACCGGGATACTGTAGGTCTGGAAGGGGTTAGCAAACTTCCAGCCGTCACTGTTATCTCTTTTTCCTGGTTCTCAGCTTCCTCACATTTCTTTTTTAACTTACTTACTTATTTATTATTGAAGTAGAGCTGACTAATAGCTGTATGAGTTTCAGGTGTGCAGAATACTGATTCAATAGTTCTGTATACTACTCAGCGTTCACCACGGTAAGTAGTCACCATACTCTGTTCTTACAGTATTATTGACTATATTCCCTTGGCTGTACTTCTCATCTCTGTGATTTATTTATTTTGTGACTGGAAGTGTGTACCTCTTCGTCCCCTTCATTTATCTTGTGCATCCCCTCATCCACCTCCCTCTGGAAACCACCAGTTTCTTCTCTGTATTAGGAGTCTGTTTTTTACTGGTTTTGTCCTTTAGATTTTATGTATAAGTGAAATCATATGGTGTATGTCTTTCTCAGTCTGAATATTTTTTGCTTAGCACAATACCCTCTAGATCTATCCATGTTACAAATGACAAGATTTCATTCTTTTTTATGGCTGAGTAATATTCTAGTGGGTGTGTGTATGTATACACACACACCATATGGTGTATATATGTGGTGTGTGTATATATATATGTATTTATATACACTAAAGCATAGTATATATATACTACATACTGTATGTTTACATATATCACATCTTATATACTATATGTGTACATATATCACATCTTCTTTATCCATTGATCTGTCTGTGAGTACTTAGGTTGCTTCCCATCTTGGCTACTATAAATAATGCTGCACTAAACGTAGGGGTACAGATACCTTTTTGAATTACACCGTTGACCATTTTTGTTCATACCACTTCATTGGAACACATGCCCTTTCATGACAGAATGTCTATGGAGCTTTCACACTACCATGGCAGACTTGAGTAGTCATGGCAGAGAGCATGTGGCCCACCAACCCTAAAATATTTGCTATCTGGTCTTTTTGCAAAACTTTGCCAACTCTAAATGACCTATCATCTAGAGGATTCTAGAGTTCTTGAGTACTATCTTTAGGGACTCACAGACTCATTGTTCGTCCTTTCCAAAATCATTAGGGCATTCATTCCTTTGGCAGCTGTTTGCTGAATCTCTATCACACACCAGTCCCTCTTTTAGGTGTTTGGAACACAGCAATGAATTAAAAAGAGAGGTTTCCTAATGTCATGAAAAGCATGTTGGAATAAAAAGAGACCAGTAACAAACAAGGAATCAAATGAGCAAGATCATTTCCTATAGTAATGAATGTTTCCATGAAAACAAAACATGCATGCTCTGTGATGAAGACTGACCCAGGTGGGGAGGGTGTCTTCTGTGTACTCATTTAGGACTGGCAGTTGGGAGTGATGATCAGCTCTGCATTTCTCTTCATGCTGAATAGGTTTGACCATACAGGAACTAGTTGCAAACCATATGTAAGTATTCATGCCCAGGCTACCATGTAGTAGTGAGTGGTCAGGAAAAGAAGACACAGAGGGTTCCCTAGGTAGCTCAGTCAGTTAAACGTCCGACTCTTGGTTTCGGTTCAATTCATGATCTTTGGGTGGTGAAATCAAACTGGGCATGGCACCTGCTTGGCATTCTCTCTCTCCCTCTCCCACTGCCCCTCCCCACCTGCTAGCTCTCGCTCTCTCTAAAAGAAGGAGGTGAAATACATAACCCCAAGGGTATATATATATATAGTCCCGGGTTACCAATCTGTCTTCAACCTGAGGAAGTAGACGATATAGTGGAAAGCTATACAACTAAATCCTAGCTTTAGGGTTTAGACTTTTTTCTACATCAGAACTTAAAAACAAGTTAGAAACAAACTGTCCTACGCCACATAGAACAGTGTGATACAGTTTTTGAGTTGGAAGGGACTCATGCTTGTGTGTATTTTTATGCTTTATACCTTTTTGTAAAATGGCAGTGGTGGAGGTGAGGACATACTCTAGGTTGGAAGACTCTGAGACAGGACATTGAAGGCAATACTGAATTGGCAGAGGAATATTGCAGAAACCTTGTTCTCAGGAGGACAGTGGAAGTGTAGCTTAGTGTGATCCATTTTTTTCTTTGATTTCTCATTGTTTAAATAATAAAGCATGATTTTCTCTATTTTAGCAAATCAGCATCATTAAAAGAGCCAGCATAATTAGACTCACCTATTTCTGGTCAGCAAAAATTTTTAAAGCAAATCAAACCCAAAATGCTCTCAATTTGCTTTTCTGAACTATTAAAACTAATGTAATTTTTTTTTGTTTCAGGAAGAGGAAGAGATTTTCTTGTTTATAGTTTCCTCTGATGAATTACTTCAAATCCTTAGCAATGCTAAAAAAATAGACAGTCTTGACTGGAACCCCGCTTTAGCATTCAGGAATGATACTGAAAGTAGACTAGAAGTGTCGGATCTTCTGCTCTGTGACAGTAAGCCCCATATTGTAAAAATGGCAGAGTTCTCACAGTCCCTGCTTGAGCATAGCGAATTCCTGATCCGTGGGAGCATGTTTGTATTGCAATGATCCTAATTTACCCATAAATAAATTATTCTCCTCTGAAGCCCATAATAAATACAGTTTTAATTGCATGCCAACTGTTAGACCCTAAAATTAGACAGCTTCAGTCCTCCTTTGCCAATGGGAGGAGGTGTTCTGGAATATTTGAGCCGAGATCTGCTGAGGCTCCAAAGGCACTTTGTGAGAGAGGAGAGGCAGAGATATTTTTTGATGAGGGTCTCAACAGATTTCACTTGTAGAAGCCTTATTTCTGGGTCAGTCAGAAGCCAGGATCACATGTTTGCAGCCAACTGGAGGGTAGTGCCTGAGCCATGCCTTTCACCATCACTCTTCTTTGGAATCTCCGGGGTCTGTTTTCATAAATGGAACCACAGAGGGTGAGTCAGAGACTGCCCTCCTGCTTATTCCAGTCTTCCATAAATAGTAGAAACAGTACTCACTTAGAAAAGATGTTTGTGCCCTTGTGACGAAGAGCCTTCAAATAGAGTCACTGTCTAAAAAAAAAAAGTAGGGCAATCTTACAAATTAACTTGGGCACAAGGGAATTCAGGCCAAGTGTGAAATTAGGTTGGCCCCAATAGAAGTGAGGTTAGGAGACAGTGGGAGAGTTTGAGCTGCAACCCTCTCCCCCCCATCATCACTGCTTGGCACCCCCTCCCCCTATCCCCACAGAGCCACTTGCTGGAGCTGAGTGGCTTGGGGCAAGTCCTTAATCTCCTGATGCCTGTTCCTCATTTGGAAAGAAGGGAGAGGAAAGTACCTATCTCTCTGAGTGGTTGTAAGGATTAAATCAGACGATGATGTTTGGGAAGTGCCCACACACAGGAGTGTCGGCAAAGAACGTTACCTCCTCCCTCCCCTTGCTTCTTGAGTGCATTACTTCCTAGCTGGCTTTATCTGTGTTTTCCACTTTTCTCTATACCCACATTTTCCTTCAGTGGAATGAAGAAGAGTGGATGCATCAGATAATATTCCCTTGAGAGAAGGGGGCTACGTGCTGATACTGAACTCAAAATCCCATGGTTCTGGTCGACCATGACCAGGGGTAGAAATCATGGTTAGCTGATCAGGGAGTCTGGGGAAGCTTCAAGATTAAGTCAGGGTGGTCCCGTCTGTGACCATTGTGGTGTTCTAGAAGCATTCTTGACCTTGACTTACGGCTTCTTCTGGAGCAAAGCACCCAAGGGTCCTTTCATTCCTTAATTTCCATTTTTAGCAGATAAGAGCAAATCTTTTAAAACAATTTTTCAGGCAGTGCTGAAGGACTCCTGTGGTTCTTCAAATAACTGATGTGATGTCTCTTGCCTTTTTCCAAATTAAAAATATATTTGCTTAAACATATTTGGAAGGTCGACTACATCCCTGCAACTCTTTATTTTGCAATTATGGAGAGTATTTAAATAATAGAACAATTTGAAGTGCACCTGGGTGGCTCAGCTGACGGAGTGTCCAATTCTTGATTTCAGCTCGGGTCCTGATCTCAGGGTCGTGAGTCCAAGCCCCACATTGGGCTACATGCTGGTGAGGAGCCTGCATTAAAAAAAATCAGGGGAGGCTTACTCAGTTAAACATCTGCCTTCTGCTGGGGTCATGATCTCAGGGTCCTGAGATTGAGCCTCACGTTGGGCTTCCTGCTCAGTGGGGAACCTGCTTCTCCCTTTCCCTCTGAGCTCTTTCTCTCAAGTAAATAAATAAAATCTTTAAAAAAAATCAGACAATTATTTGAATTCCTAGTCTCTTTCCCTTTTGGGAAGAATGTAGACTTCGGTTTCTCTTTCATGAGGGTCTTTGTTCACCTTTGCCTTTCTCCCACATTTCCTTTCTTTCTAACAAATCTGCAATTCTACATTTCCGAGCATGTTTCAGAAATTTTCAAGAAGTCGCCTAAAGTATTTGTGTGCTTTATCTTTCTCATGCCTCTTGGCTTCTTGGAATCTCCTTGGCCCTTGTTTAATTGTTTCTTTGTTAGAAAATAATTCTGGCTCTTATGTTTCTACTACAGAAAGAGTCTGTAGAAAGCAAGAGAAAGAAAGGAAACAAAATTCTTGAAGCAAATTCCAGGTCTCAATCAACCATTCATCAATCAAGCCATTTGGGATTTTTCAATGATTTCTTTTTTTAAAAAAGTCCCATTTGGGGCACCTGGTGGCTCAGTCAGTTAAGCATCCAACTAATGATCTCATCTCAGGTCTTTTTTTGTTTTTTTTTTTTTCCAGCTCAGGTCTTGATGTCAGGATTGTGAGTTTACACCCTGCAGTGGGTTCCATGTTAGGCATGGAGTCGACTTTAAAAATTAATAATAATAAATAAAAATATCCCATTTGCACACAGATTCGCTCCTGGGAGGCTGGAGTAAAAGGATTGTGTTCTCTGAAAGGGGTCAAATCATCTTTGTTAACCCCTCAGCACTGCAAGTTCCTTTGCTATTTGCTTCACTATGAAATTCATTTCTCTATTTTTACCTTTTTCAATTTTCCATAGAATTGTATTCAAATTCTCTGTATTATTGAATTATTATTCAGTTATTGAATTATTTGAATAGTACATGCACATGTTTAATTCATTTGTGGATCTATGGGGTAATATCATAAGCCAGTGCATCCCTGTTTTTGTTTCTTTTGTTCTCATAACACTTTCTTTCAGGAAGAACTGAACCAGACAAATTGCTTAAATCACCCCTCCATTCTCAGCATCCCCCTACACACACAAGTCCCTGCTACCACTTTCATTAGGTTATTTGTATACCCATCCGAGACACTTTAAGCATATACAAGTAGGTATAGTATAGTATAATGTATATATATAATGACCCTTGAACAACCTGGGTTTAAACTCTGAGGGTCCACTTGCACACATATTCATTTCAATAAATACACTTCAACAGTGTAAATGTATTTTCTCTTCCTTATGATTTTCTTTCTTTTTTTAAAAAAATATTTTATTTATTTATTCATGAGAGGCACAGAGAGAGGCAGAGACATAGGCAGAGGGAGAAGCAGGCTCCCTGTGGGGAGCCCGATGTGGCACTCAATCCCAGGACCCTGGGATCACGCCCTGAGTCAAAGGCAGAGGAACTGCTGAGCCACCCAGGCATCCCCCTTATGATTTTCTTAATAACATTCTCTTTTCTCTAGCTTACTTTATCCTAAGAATACAGTGTATAATACATAGAACATACAACATATGTGTTAATTGACTATTTACATGATCATTAGGCTTCTGGTCTACTGTAGACTATTAACAGTTCAGTTTGGGGGAGTCAAAAGTTATATGTAGATTTTCAACCAGGAGGGGCTCCAATGCCCCAACCCCTAAGTTGTTCAAGGGTCCGCTGTGGATGTAATTCCTGTTCATTATGCACTCAGCACCAAACCCATCACAATGTTCAACAGCTTGCGTTTTTCATGCGACACTATGCCTTGGCCATTACTACAAGTCAGCGCACATAGGTTTCTGTGTTTCTATAAGGATGGTTTTCTTCCCCTCCTTGTGCATGTGAATGCAAAGGTTTTATTAAATAATCTTTTTACACACGTAATGCCTCTTTTAATAAATAGAGGAATAGACCTAGAAACTTAAGGTGTCTGAAAGGATTCTTTGATGCTCTGAGTTGCCTTTCTGCTGTTGTCTTCCCTGCTTCGGGCCTCAGGCAGGTGTCCTCAGGCAGGTACTGTCATCAGGAGGATGCCACAGTAGAAGTGTCTGCTTTGAGTGCCGTTCTAGCACCATCCTGTCCTAGCGATTGATTACTCCTTTTTGCCCATCTGAGTTATTTATTTACTTAAGATTTTCTTTATTTATTTAGGAGAGAGAGAGAGAGAGAGAGAGAGAGAGAGAGAGAGAGAGCATGAGCATGGAGGAGAGGCAGAGGGAGAAGCAGACTCCCCACTGAGCAGGGAGCCTGATGCAGGGCTCGATGCCAGGACCCTAGGATCATGACCTGAGCTGAAGGCAGACGCTTAACCATCTGACCCACCCAGGTGCCCCCCAACCTGAGGAAGTTTTAAACTGATAGTCCATGATAGCTTTCTTAGTACTCTTGCTTATTTACCTAAGTTCCAAGAAAGTGGAGACTTTTGGGGTGGAGTTTGAGAACATGTGGAAAGAAGCAGGAAGGTCAACTTATGTCATGCCAGTCATGATTAAATAAGCAACTTTTTGTCCTCTGATATTATGGATCGGGGTACCAACAAAAATGTACTATTGACTAGTGACTTGTTTTCTTTTGGATGGGACTGGTAATGGTCATGCTTCTCCATCAAGCACAGAGTGCATGGCTATCATGAGTTGAAAAGTCAAGCATCTTGAGAGGTAGCCAGAAGTGCTTGCTGCTTTAGGGCTATCTGACCAATCATCTCTGCCTGAAGCACCCAGATTTTCTTCTGTAGATTTCCTTTCCACTTCTGTGTGTGTGGCCTTGGGAGGAAGCCCCAGGGTCCAGATGGGGCTTCCTACCATCTGGAATAGCCTTGGGGAAGGCAGGTGACTTGGGCTTGACCATTGGATGGTGTCACCTGGGCCTGGCCTCTTGAGAGAGAGGTGTGGCTGGATTAGAGTGGAAGTACATGCCAGCAGTGTGGTGCCAGGTGGCCAGATGAGTCTTGCAGAGGGATAGACCTTTGCTGTAAGTGGTATCTCCCCTAGACCTGGGCACCAGGGCTCCCTGAGTTTTGGAAGGCTCTACTTTGATCCCTCTGGCTTCACCTCTGTCCAGCCAGAGCCTGTATCAACCTTTTTAGACCATACTCTGGGCACCCTACTCAAAGGGCCCCAAGCTTGTGAGGGCAGATCAAGCCACTGGTGTCTATGCTCCCAAGTCCTAGGGGTGGCCAAGAGCATCTGTTTTGGAGAGAGGGTGGTGTGTAGAAGAAGGGCTGGGCACAGGCCCTGGGCCCTCTCTGTGGGCTTGCCTCCATCTCTGAATGTAAGATCTAGTTGGCAGTGGTCCTGGTGCCTTGACCTCTGGAACACCCTGGATTCCAGCCTTTTTTCCAAGCCTGGTCCTCAGCCTTCTGTAGACTCCGTGAGCCCCTAATAACTTTCTCAGTGCTTTTACTAGAGGCAGAGTTGGTTTCTTCCCTTTGCCTTGAAGACTGCTCTCTGAAACAGAAATCTAAAAGGAAATTTCATCCCTTCCATTCAGTGGAAGCACCACCCTAGTTAGCATCCCATTTCGTGGGGTTAAACACCTAAAGGAGAGGCTGTGGCCCTCAGCCTCTGACTCACACTCAGCCTTGGCTTCATTCTCAGGGAGGATCAGAAAAACCTGAACAAATCAAACTGATAAGTAATCACACCTTTAGTGTGTCATCATTCAGGATCCATCTGTTTGGGGAAAATGATAGAATCTTGGACATTTAAAATGTTAGAGGTGGAGCGCCTGGGTGGCTCAGTGGTTGAGTGTCTGCCTCAGCTGAGGTCTTGACCCTGGGGTCCCAGGATCGAGTCCCACGTCGGGCTCCCTGCAGGAGGCCTGCTTCTCCCTCTGCCTGTGTCTCTGCCTCTCTCTCTGTGTCTCTTATGAATAAATAAATAAATCTTTTTTAAAAATAAAATAAAATGCTAAAGGCCGCTAAAGAAAATTCATCTTTTGATGTTTTATTTTTTCCAGTGATGTTCACTTCAGAGCTTTCAAAAGCCACCATTCTTTCTAAAAGGCCTTCACTACTTGAATATTGATTTTAGAAGTGTTTATATGTATAATGTTTACTTAGCAGCAGGTCTTTCCTCCTAAACTGGAGTCAGCTCTCTGAGGGCAGGAACTGTGTCTCAGGCATCCCTGTGGCCCGATGCGACACACACAGTAGGACCTCAGCAAAGACGGGCACACCTCATTCTCTTGTGCTCTGCTTTATCGAACTTCACAGATACTGCAGGTTTTACAGATTGAAGGTTTGCGGCAACCTGACATCGAGCGAATCTATTGGCACCATTTTTGTGTCTGTGTCACATTTCGGTAATTCTTGTGATATTCCAAAGTTTTCCATTATAATCATAATGATTATAGTTCCCTGAAAGCTCAGATGATGGTTAGCATTTTTTAGCAATAAAGTATTTTTAATTAAGTTATGTACATTGTTTCCTTAGGGACAATGCTAGTGCACGCGTCTGAATAGACCACAGTACAGTGCAGAACATAACTTTCCTATGCACTGGGGATCCCAAAGTTTATTTGACTCACTTTATTGCAATATTTGCTTTACTGTGCTGGTCTGGAACTAAATGTACAATATCTCCAAGGTATATTTGCATTTACTAAAATTACATATTTTATTTAGAATTTGTAATAAGCACTGTGTGTGTAGTTGGCATTTTTCACATTCTAATTCAGTACCAGTACCTTTGGGCTGTGGAAAATAGATTAAATTTAAAATAACTAATGGGGTGCCCAGGTGGCACAATTGGTTAAGCAGCTGACTCTTGATTTTGGCTCAGGTCATGATCTCAGGGTCCTGGGATGGAGCCCAGCATCAGGCTCAGTGCTCAGCAGGGAGTCTGCTTGAGGATTCTCTCCCTCTCCCTGTTCACACACACACACACACATACACACACTCTCTCTCTCTCTCTCTCTCTCTCTCTCTCAAATAAATAAATCTTTTAAAAGAATACATTTATATTTGTCACTGTCTTATAATGAAAAGTTTGAGGCACACTTAGAAGGTTACTGATAATGATGCATAAAGATTTGGGTAGAAGGGAAAATAGAGAAATTTGGGGGATGATGCTAAGTAGTGACCTAGCCTAGGAAGAAGTCTCAGGCAGGATGTCAAAGAAAAGTGTGCGTGATAAGAAAGAACAAGACAAAAACCGGAACTGTGGCAAGTAAGCATAAACGAAATGACATTGTAGGTGGAGTGTCGGTCTGCACAACTTTTTATTTGGAGTGTCTCATCTCTGGAGAGATAGGTGGGCTGATCACATTGCTGAAAAAAAACACCTGATGCTCAGAAGCAACGTGGCTTTAAGAGAAGGAGCAAGGATTGAAAGCCAAGTTTCTCACCACTGCTCAAGTAGCGCCAACTTGCCAAGTGAGTGAGAGACAGAATGAAGAACTGCGTCTTTATGGCAAAAAGAGAAAATCTGCCAACAGTAGCCCATCTTTCCTGACAGTTTATACGGCAGCACCCAGGTGGGCTTGCTTGATCTTGTGATGTAATGAGCTATCATTCCATTTTGCAGATGGGGAAACTGAGGCATGAGGTGGATCAGCAACTTTCCCAGGATTATGAAGCATCCAAATGTTGCCACGGAAGCAGATCCTGGTGCCCGTTTGGTTCAACCACACTCCTAATGTCCCCCCCTTGTTCTGAACATGCTCTTGCAGTCACAGAGAAGAAAGTCTCCTGAAGAAGAAAGTCTGCACACACACATTTGCATTCAAGGGCTGCAGTGATTATTGGCCTAGCAACTGACGTGGCTTCTGTGCTTGTCACCAGGCTGGAGGTACTAGTGGTAGCTTCATTTTTTATTGAGCACATACTCTACATGGCTTAGTGTTCCTCTCAAGCATCCCTCGATGCTGGCTTTTAGCAGCTGTGGGAAGAAGCCATGGAGGGTAAATCATGGCCGGGTTCAACAGGTAGACAGTGGCAGAGCCAAAAATCTGGGATCCAACTTTGTGACTCCAAAGATTCCTCTCTTGAGAACTCCATAGCTAACCCTCTTCCCCTCCACCCCGGTTACCTCTTTCTTCCCTCCCAGTGCTTGGTGTCCAGCGTTTTCCTCATCATTAACAAGGTGACTGATTTTGGTTGGTTGGTCTCTACAGCCATCTGCACTCACCTTCTTCCTTTCTAACAGAGCCATGATTCTATTCCCCTCTCATGAGGCCAGGGATAGGTTTAGGCCTTAGTGTGTCTAAGCTGTTTCGAGTAATGAGGTAATGAGAGAAAGGTTGCTGCTACAGGGTGGTTTCCAGAAAAATTTCCCTTTCCCTTAAAAAGGAAAGATGCGATATCCTCTGCCTTTGGAGTTTGTTAGGAGATGATGTGATGTCTGGAGTGGCGGCAGCCATCCTGCACCCATGAGGGGACAGCCCAAGGCAGGAAAGAGCCAACACACCAAGAAACTCAGAGTGAAGGCAGGAAAGAGCTTAGACCCTTGATGACATTTTTGAGCCAATGAATCACCCAACCTGGAACCTCTTGGCCTCAGGACTTGTCATGGGAATAATATTTTCTTACTGTTGCAGTCACTTCTGTTTGGGTTTTCTGTCCCATAGAGTTGCAAGCATCCTGCATGATACGATTGATATCATTGGAATCACCACCATCATTGCTCACATCTCCTAAGTGCTCACTGCTGCCAGTCATCATGCTGATTTTGAACATGTATTATCTCATTTAATCCTGGATCCATTTCTATCATTTCTGTTTTACAGATAAGGAAATTGTAGCTCAGAGAAGTCAACCTGTCCAAGGACCCACAGCAAGGAAATGGCAGAACAATGATAATTCCTTCATCTTTATTAATACTAATTGCTTTAAAGTACAGGTTTTATTATCCTTGTTTTCTCGATGGGGAACCTGTAGTTTAAAGAGATGGAGTTTGGCCTCCCAGCTACTAAGTGTGAGATTCAAACTGCGATTTTTTTTTTTTAGGCTCTGCAACATGATTTTTTTGATGGTATACAACATGATGATTCAATACATATATTACAACATGATTACCACAATCACGTAAATTAAGATATCCATCATCTCATCTTATAACTAAAAATTTGGACCTTGTAATCAAACTGAGGTTTTTTGGATTCCAAGCCTGTGTTTTATCACTATGTGTGCTTTCCATTTTACGGCCCTTCCCAGACTCCTTTGTTCTCAGCCTTTTCCTTAGCTCTTCCTTCCCCACCTCCTACCTGTCCTGTGCCCCAATCCCCCAGGCCCTTGCTTGCTCTCTCCTGGGTGACAATGGATTCTGATCTTGGCTTACAAGGGATCCCACTGATCTGGCGTGTCTCCTGCTGACAGCATGCCTTAACTCTATGTTAGCACACACCTGTCCCCTGCAAGCCCTGACATTTTAGTGAAAGCATGGGTTTCTGGCTTGTGCTGAGACACATCAGAAAAGAAAGAGGACATTTTTTTTAAATAAAGGGAAAGTCAGCCTCAGTAATGGAGAGTTAATCTGGATGCTCAAATTCCTTTCTAGAATTGCCCATGTGTTGCCTCTTCTAGAGGCTGTGGTTTCTGCACCTGTTTGGAGGCTGTGGTCCCTACATCTATTCCAGACTCCTTGCCTCTATGTGTGTTCCTGCTTCTCTGCCTTCCCAGCTTTCCATCCAAATCCTACCCATTCTTCAAGACCCAGTGCAAGTCTGTTCTCCGTGAAACATATGTGCTTGTGCGAGTCTCTACGTTTCCCTGAATTGAGGGCTGTTTGAGGTTAGGACTTCATCTCCTAAGTGTGGATTGCTTCTGAAAGTTGTTTCTGGGTGGTCACTAAAGCCTTTTAGTTCATGGGCTGTTGACACGACTGTCCGTGGAACTGCAGACGTTTGAGTGGTCCTTGCCTGTGTCTTCGCTACTCAAGACTACCCACAAACCTGGTGGAAGGTAGTTCATATTCTTGTCTGACCTCCATCCTTTGCTTCTTCTGGGAACATCGCAATTTTCCTTTGGCATAGTAGGGTGGGTGGGCCAAAGCTGACCCATCAGCTGCTTTCCTTTCTCAAACCCCCGTGGGCTGTTCCTACAGAGCAGCTTACTCAGTCCGAGATGACTTGGTCCCGGGGCTAATGTGGAGCTATTAAAAAGAACAGAAGCTCTCTAGTCTACTTGAATGAAAGCCAGGATTCTCTGGGAGTTCAACATGTGAGCACAGCGAAAAGGAACCCAACCCAAAGGAAAGTAGATGGATAGTTAGCAAGAGAGAAATTGTCTGATTCCTGATGGCACCTGATCTGAATGACACATCCAATCAGACCCAACCTTGACATCTGCATTTCTCCGAGGCAATGAACATCCCTTTGCTGAAGCCTACTGGTCTTGGGATTTTTCTCAGAACTCAAGGAGTCCCAACAGATTCATCCCCCCAACAAGTGGCGTTTCCTAATACTGTGTTGTTACACTGATGCTCTAACCCCATGCCTTCTAGAACAAAGCACTTATCATCCCCAAACATCAATGACAAATGCTATCATTCTTGCTTGTCTTCTTCCTTTTCTCCCACAGAGGGTAGGCAAGTAAGCAGGAGCCCAAAATATGGTCCTGAAAGTATTGGCTTTGGACTTGTCCACAGAACAGCATTTTCGTGCTTAGAAGGAATTGAGTGTGGTTCTCAAGAAGTTTGTAAAACTGAACCCTATGCACACACGGCTGGTCCTCAGAGGAGAGGTGGGTGGGAGGATGGGTGATACAGGTGTTGGGGGTTAAGCACCGGGTGACATAGGGAAGTGTTGAATCACTATATTGTACACCTGCAACTAATAGTGCACCGTATGTTAACTATCCTGGAATTTAAATACAAACTAAAAATATATGCTTAATAAAACAAAACAAAACAGAGCCCAGGGTCCAGTGTGATGTTTATATTGAAGGGTCTTTATTCTTGGGGGAACCTGGGTCTAGGTCTTTCCTGGAATTGGCAGCATCCCAAACTCCTCTGGACAGACTAGGGAGGGGGGATTTGGGCACATGACCAGCATGAAGGTTGCTAGAGATACAGCAACAAGAAGGCATTTTTCAGAGACTAGACAAGCCATGGAGAATTTTCAGTACTTTCACAGTCTGGCAAGAATTTTCAAGCAAGCTTGTACACTTGAGAAGCATGAGGAGTTTCAGGATTCTCAGTAAAGCAAGGAAGCCAGAGAGGTGAAGCACAGAGGACATTGTAGATAATGAAGCAATTTTCAACCGGAAAATGTTGCAACTGAAAAAAAAAATAAAAAAAAAACAGAACTGATACTTCCTTGGCCACTCTTACTATGTGAGCACTTTTTTTTAAAATTTTTTTTTATGGAACAAAGTTTTAAAAAATCCAGTCCTCAGATTGTTCACAGCGTTCACTAAGCAGGAGGAAATTAGTTGTGCGTTGATCCCCAGGGGTCCCTCTGTTGGACCCCAGTCTTTGTTCATGGCTTGGAGGGGGGTGGCACTGGCACTGGGTCGTTGCCCTGAAGTCTTCAGGCTTACCTCCTCCTCCGGGAGAAAGAGATGCAAGAGTCTCCAGCTGGGGACCTGACTGACTCAGAGTGTGGACATTTCCTCCCTTTGCTTCTAGCAGATGCCCAGGCCTCAAATGGAAGAGAGAAGGTGCCAACACTGATAGCCGGGGGTCGGCGTGGCATTGGCTGGGGCAGCCGGAGGCAAGCACCATCAGTGTCTTCTTTAACCAAATGCCTCAGTGGACAGACACTAGTCAGCTGAGTGGTCGTGCTGGCATCTTGTCGGCTCCCTGCCAGCCTTCGAGACGCCTGGCTGGTGTATCAATACGGGACTTGGTTCCAAGTGTTTTCCAAGCCTCCCAAATTCCTTACAGCCTATTTGGGACTGTTTTCTTTCTCTCTCTGTGGTTAACTTATCTTAAGATCACAGGAACAATTCATGCTGATTATAGAATCTGGAGAAAATTTCAGAAAAACAAAATGCAGAAACAGGAATAATCCCTAAGGTCATCATTGTTAATATTTTGGGACACACATTTCCTTCATTCTGTGTTAATTGCTCGGCAATTTTTTTCTCTTTTAATTATGTTCCAGACATCTTTCCTTGTTAATAAGTACACTTCTATACCTTCATTTTAAAGGTTGTGGCTGCACTGTGTCCTGTTGTCTGAATATATATGATTTATTTGGCCAATCTCTCTTGTTGGGTAAGAAAGTGGTGTCTGGTTTTTCTGTTATAGGATATCCTTACAGTTCTAAGTTTGCTCACATCTTTGGATGTTTCTCATCACCTCCTTGACCTGGAATTTGGGGTCAAGATGGATTGTTTTTGAGGTTTTTATACCCTTTGGCAAATCCCTGTACAGGAAGGTTGTGCCAAGTCATGAGTGCCCATGCCTGAAGCACCAGCTTTAGGTATGATAAATTTGCCCTGTTGGACTCAGAGTAAGTGAAACAAACCAAACCACACAGACTTGCTTTCTTATTCTATCTATGTGCTTCGTCTTTAAGGTTTTACTTCTCGTTATCCTGGATACATTAAGAGCTTTCAAAAAAATGGGGAGATCTTGTCCCTCCAAACATTTAATCAGTATTTGCTCAATGCCAACCAGGTGCTCAGGCTGGGGGTTCAGGACCCAGACCCTGTCCTCAGGGAAATTGTAGCCTGATGATATATTAATCAGGAACAGAATTTCACATAAATAATAACCAAGTTGTGCAGAGTAATTTTAAGATCCCTCTTGATGTGTATTATCTCATTTGAATTACCCAACAACACGGACATCAGTACTATTATTCCCATTTCATAGGTGAATACATCAAGGCAGAAAGATACCAGCTGAAAAGTCATACAACTAACACACAGCAGAGTAGCACCTCTAAATCTCATGTTTCTTTCATTGCATGCCGAAGAGAGCCGAGGGGAAACAAAGTATTGTGTTAAGGACATTAGAAAGTCACACAAAATTTTATTCCTCACCTATTTCTAAATATGTAAGGTTCTTTGTCTCATTATCTCTCCTCTTTGAAATTCCTTCATGATGCCTTCCTCTATGGTAATCATTACCTCTTTTTAAGGTTTTTTTTTATTACCTCTTTTTAAAAGACACATAGATATAAGCCCCAAGAAAAATAATAATGTCTCTAAGTTCTCTCTTTATAGAAGGGGCTAGTGTGGAGGGGGTTTGCAGAATTGAACACTTAAAAATAGTGAAAGTGGTGGAGCATCTGGGTGGCTCAGTCATTTGAGTGTCTGGCTCTTGATTTCGGTCAGGGTCGTGGTCCTGGCCAGTCGAAAGAGCCATCCCTTGGGCTTCTGTGGTTAATATTCTTATGCAGGGCTTGGAGAGCTTGTGTTGTAGGGAAGTGCTGCGTGAACACGTCTGCTCTTCACACAGTGTTGAAGAGAACCTACTGGAGCCTGAACGGGCAAGATTACTGAAGTCCTCCTACTGGAGAGCCAAAGCCCCAGGACTTGAGGGCCATAGCAGGAACAGGAACAGGTGGCAGAGGGGAGCCCACAGAGCTTGCCCTGGAGGGTGAGCCTGAGTCAGTGTGGTGCTCCTCTGAGATGCCACCTTCCAGTGGCGACGGTAGGGCTACATATCCCTCTATACTTGAACGTGATGTGAAATTTCTGCTGGTGTCCTGTGTCTGCCTTGTGTTTTAGGGTTGGATGTTAGGAAGGGTGTCCTGTGTGAGATTTTGAAATGTGATGCTCAAGGAGAATGGGGGAGATTCTCTGACAGTGTTGAAAGGAAGAGAAGTTGGGGCGCCTGGGTGGCTCAGCGATTAAGCGTCTTCCTTTGGCTCAGGGCTTGATTCAGGGGTCCGGGATCGAGTCCTGCATCGATCGGTCCTTCTCCCTCTGCCTATGTCTCTGCCTCTGTCTCTCCTCTGTGTCTCTCATGAATAAATAGATAAAATATTTTTTTTTAAAAAGGAAGAGAAGTGAGCTTCTTGGCTGGAGGCTGAGTGCAGGGTCTGTCCTTAGAGTGAGCTCATTCCTATTCCCTCTAACCCTTCACCTACCCCTGTGGCTTCCATACCCCGCCCCCTACCCGCCCCCGACCACCACAGGGCCTCGATGGAATAATCACAAGGTCTAGAAGCTCGCCAGGGAATCTCCTGTGAGCACACGTTTTGATTTTATGGAGTTAGAGTCTCAGCTGAGCCCTGGGCAGTTTGTATTGGGATTAAAGGAGCGGAGAAATCATATTAAAATGACTTCTTAGCATTTTCTCCCTTCTCCCCTTTACTAGTCATTCTGGAACATCAAATATCAGGCCAAACATAACGAAAGTTCAAAATCTTGCTTCTCTGATTAATTTTAATATCTCCTGAAGCTTCTTTGTCTGAAGAGTAGACAGTTTTGCTTTCCAGACATTTCCTTTGCAAATAGCTGTTCTCTCTGTTTTGGGGGACCACGCAAATACAGCAACAATATTGAGGGCAGAGATTCATTTTTCACAACTCAGAGGAAGGTTTAGAGGACTCAGAAAGATGGAGAGTCAGCAAAGAGCAGTGAAGCCAAATATTACAGTCCTAGTTCAGGGCAGTTTTTCACCCAATACTATTTCTTTTTAGAGGCTCTACAGCCATGTCATTCTAATTCCTTGTTACTCAAAGTCTAGTATGCCAAACCAGAAGGTTTGGCATCACTTGGGAATTTTTCAGGAAAGTCTTGGATGCTCCAGACTGATGCTAACAAAAAAGAGATCGTGTTCATTGTTAAGTTTGTAACAAGAGAACCCACTCTTTCTTTGCTTCATCAGCTTAATGGTCCCAGTGAGCTCTCATTATCAGTAATAATTCAATTTCACTAACTCAGATTTCCCTGGCTGGACCTATGCCAGGATCTCAGTTCATCTTCAAAGTACCTTTAAGCTTTGCTTAGAATCCTCAGAAGGTCCCCCATGTGCTACTGGAAAAGAAGATTTTCCTCCCTACTGTTGCCTGTGGCTTCCTGCCTGCTTGGGGGTTCATGGCAACCCCAAGTCCCTTCCAATGGGCAGATGTCTTCAAGGGCCATATTTCCTTTAGTATTCACTACTTCGGGACTCCACTGGGGGTAGTGGAGTGGGAGATCCAGGCTTCCAGTTATGTTATGAACGGGTCATGGGAATAAAAGACACAGCATAGGGAATAGAGTCAATGGTATTGGAATAGTGTTGCATGGGAGCTAGTGGTGGCTCTACTTGTGGTGAGCACAGCATAATGTATAGACTTGTCAAATCACTATGTTATACACCTGAAACTAATGTAATATCATGTGTCAACTATAACTAAAATTTTTTTAAAAATCCATTTTATTAAAAAAAAAAAGACCCTGCTAGGTCACAAGCAGAGATAAGGAGGTACCATCTCCTGCAGTTGCTAACATAGTCTTACGTGTACCCTAATATCATTCCCAGCCTTACTATCCCCAGACCTAAGACATCTCAAAGGCAATATTTTTGGTAGACACCTGCCTTCACTTCCCATTTCCATCCCCAGACACTGGCACCAACCCTCCTCTGCGAGCTACTTCTTCCATGAAACTCACCTTATGCACAAAGGCCAATGCTGTGGGTCACCATTAGGACCAGTTTATCATATACTCTCACAGTCTGAATCCCAGTTTAGGCCCAGCTGGAACTACAGCCATGAAAGTCAACAGTGTGATGTAGATGGTTTAAACAAACAAAAACAACAACTGTATCAACAGTGTGTGTTTTTATTCATTACCAGTGACACCAAACTACTTGGAGAAGTATTTTTTCTTAGATCACTGGAGAGACATGCTTCAAGCTCCGCTGAGATCACAGATAGGATATACAATTTAATTTGGGAAACTACGTTTTAAGATAGACGTTGGTAAAATGGAGAGGGGCCAGCTGTCAGCAAGGCGGATGTTGAGGTGTCTGGAAAGCATTTATATAGAGTGAAAGGAAGTGGAGAGGTTTCTCTTGGAAAACAGAGGCCAAGATAAGGTCTTCAAATTTTAAACAGCAGTCATGTGGCCAGATAAGGTCTGTTGTTCTGGATTTTTCTGGTGCACAGACTAAGATCAATGAGAGGAAATTACAGAGAGACACATTTTAAGATCACAAATCGACTAATGAGGAGTGAATGCCTTGGGAAGCAGAGTTCCCTATCACTCTTGTGTCCCAGCTAAGAAGAATATGTTTCCATTAGAGTACTTTAAGAAAAATTATTGAATTAAGGAGAGACGTGCATTAACCCTGATAGCCTATTATCTTGAAAAAGAAAAGCAAGAAGGAGTCTTAGAGATTATTACCCAAGTTTAGGAGACTAAGATCCAGGGTGGAGATTTGACTTACCTCACTTCACACTCACTATTGGCAGAGAGTGGGGGAGAGTCCAGATTTCGAATCCCTGTCTCAGTATATTTCTGGCTACACTCCATTCTTCCCTCTTTAGATTTATACACTTCTCAACTTCTTTGATGCTGTCTACCCCCAAGGGGATCAGGTGAATGAATGTGAAAATGGAGTTAAATGTTAGGATTTGAATGATTTACTCTCTGGCAATACTATGAAGTAAATTAATACTGTTAAGGATAAACTATCTACTTATTCTTTGACTTAAACAGTTTATTTCTTTCATCTACAAATAGGTGTATGTTTTCCACAATGTATTAATAGGGTTCTAAGCTACTCTCCACTTAAACTTTGACTTTATTTAAAAGCCATTTCAGGAGATCTCTGGGTGGCTCAGCAGTTTAGCACCTGCCTTTGGCCCAGGGCGCGATCCTGGAGCCCCGGGATCGAGTCCCGCGTCGGGCTCCCAGCATGGAGCCTGCTTCTCCCTCTGCCTGTGTCTCTGCCGCCCTCCTCTCTCTATCATGAATAAATAAATAAAATCTTAAAAAAAAATGAAAGCCATTTCAACTGAATAGTTGGAAATTCATTTATTCTTTGGGTCAAATGGAATGAAACAATGATTGGTCATTGAGACATCATGTGTAATTAATAGAAAGAGCAGAGACGTTTATGAAAGAAAAAAAATTCTTTCAGACATATCCTGAGAACACACTGGCCTAAAGAATACACTTTGACCCAGAGATTGTGAGGTTCCTGAATTGATTAGAGATCTCTGAGACCTGTGGGAAATAGTTCCATTCACGGGCCAAGGAGAGCTTGCTGATGCTTCACTCTCTGGTGCCAACTGGCTGACCTTTGAAGATCCAGTGTCTCCATCTGGTGAAACAGGGTGCTTCCATCACTGTCACCCTCCAATCCCTCCAGGTCTGTTAGGATCATCTGCAGGAGCTGCAAGGCTTAAAATATAAAATCAGACCCATCAACTTTTAGCAAAAAGCCCAGGCTATACAAGTAACCGAATGCAACTATGACAAGGGAAGTGGGTAAAGAAAAAAATGTAAACTGTTTATGGTAACTGGGACTTCACATGCATTTCATTCATCATAACATAAGGTATCCCCATCCCTCTTTCTTCCCATTTCATTTCTTCTTTCCCTTTCTTTCTTCCTCTTCTTTCCCATCATCCCTCCCCCCTGTCCCCCCATTTCCTTCTTTCTGGCCCCATCCCATGATCCTTTGCTCACTGGGAATATGAAGATCAATTTACCAATATAGGCACAGGAAAAGATAACATGTCAATCATCCACACTGGTTTTAAACTTTCATTTGCTTTAGTGCAGGGGTGCCTGGGTCGCTCAATGGTTCTGCCTTTGGCTCAGGACATGATTCCAGGGTCCTGGGATTGAGTCCCACATCAGGTCCCCTCAGGGAGCCTGCTTCTTCCTCTCCTTATGTCTCTGCCTCTCTCTGTGTGTCTCTCATGAATAAATAAATAAAATCTTAAAAAAATGCTTAATGCAAAGCACATGCTAGACATTATAGAAGGCTCCAAAAAGGTGAACAAATGTGCCCTAAAGGTGTTTATAGTCTAATGGGGGGAGGAAAAACATAGCCATAACTTGGGAGAAATTGGTTAGTGCCTTAGGAGAAGGAACATGACTTGGGTGGGAGAAGGGAAGGTCCAGGTGCACCCAATGGGGTTTGTGGAGGTAGGTTCTTGGAGCAATGAGTACACAGCAGCTCATTTATTCATTACTGGTTCAACAAATGTTGGTAGTGTGTCCCTATGTGCCAGGTATTATAATTGGAACTGAGGATATGACAATGAACAAAAGCAATATGGTCCCAGCCTTCACGGTGCTTCTACTGTGGTGTGAGAGTAGAAGCACAAATTAAACAAATAAGCATACATGTTCACATGTAAGTAGCAAACAGATGGAAAGCACGGGGTCCCCAGAGACAGCAGACCTAACACAGGGAACTTAATTTAGATCAAGAGGGAGGTGTTATCAGAGTAGTGTGAGGTCTTATCAATGAACAGGAGTAGTTGTGGGGGAAAGCAGGGACAGTTCTCCAAGAAGTGATAACAGCATGAGCTACGGTCCTGGGGCAGTTTCCTGGTACTTTAAGAAATTAAAAGTAAACCTTGGTGGCCTGTACTCAGTAGCAGGAAGAATGACAAGGTATGAGGTTGAGGAGTTGGCAGAGACTAGAGGATTTGAGGCTTTTTAAGTCATGACAAGGATTTGGGGTTTTATTCTAAATGCACTTGAAAATGGTCAAACAATTAAGCAAAGGGGTGACATGACTCAGTTCATGTCTTCAGAGGTACCATCTGGCTGTCATTAGAAAAACTGAAGGACATGGAGAAAGAGAGCCTGACGAGTCCGGGTGATGGTGGCTGGGAGGCACACGGGTGGCAGTGATGTAGAGTCTGTGCTGGGATTACAGAATAAAATGATTATCTAAGTAGTAATAATGGCATCTGGCCAAACTGCATCTTTGGTTCTTCTCCTGCCACTTCATGAATTTTGAAGAATCTGGATTTGCTCTTTAGTGATTGTTTCTAATCCCATTTTCATGTTCCATCAATATCAAATTTAATTGACTCTAAACCAATGTAACAAGACTCTTAATAGTTTTGTCCTGATTCTCATTTCTCAACTACTCAGCTTCCCTGGGCTCTGTCTTTTGTCATGTCCTTTCTGTCCCTGTCCCCTTTTGTGTTGCTTCCAGTGGGGGAGTTAGAAAGGAGGAAACCTGCCAAAGGGGAAGGGAAAGGCTGTGGGGATGGGAGCCAACATGGAAGGCTTTGCTGACCTTGTCCAGTTTTTGCCACAGCTTTTTTTGACTTCTGTAAACTATGCTTAGAAAAAGAGAAGCTGTGCGTAGATGTCTTTTTCCATCCTACCTTTCAGGCTACATGGCAGTGGGAATGCCCATGATGAAGAGCCCACATGAGCCTGACATTCAAAACGGCTGCCATGATGATGATCCCTTTGGAAAACTATACCAAACCAACAGCCCCCCGTCTTGTCCAAAAGGGAGTCATTTTTTATTTCACTGAGGCCTGAAAATCTCTGTGGCAAGTAAGGGAGCATCACAAGGGAACAGGGCACAATATCTGTCATCTATAGAGAAGGGGAACAGACCATAGCTTCTTGGGAGACTTCCTGGGAGGGGCTTGGAGTGACTCAGACATCTGTAGGATTTCCAGGCTTAAGCATGAGAGTTTCTGTGAGAAATCAGGTAGGTTTCCTGAGAAGGACGTCACATGAATACATTGACATTCTAACTCCAAGTCCTTTATTCTAGTAGAAAATAGGGGAACTCATCATTTTCTTGGTGGCAGGAGCTTCAGCTGGAACTTACGTTAGGAGTGTCTTTTGTTTTCATAGTGAGATCCTTTCAGCCTTATCTGACTATATGCTAACGAGTGACTCTTGAGGAGTGAGGGGGTCCTGGGTGGCTTCAGAATGGGGGCTAATGCCAGGAAGACCAAACATGTGATTTGAGGGTTACAAAGTTCACCCCCCCCCCCAATCTACTGGAGCAGAGACTGAGTTCAATCACCCACAGTGCAATCAATCGTGCCAATGTAAGGAAACTGCCATGAAAATCTCTGAAAGACTGGGCTTAGAAAGCTCCAAGGGAGCACTGGTAAACCCACTTCCAACAATTTAAGTTCATCCAGGTTCCCCACTAGTTTTGTTAAACTTATTTTTGTTAACTAAATGTTGTTGCCAGGCGTTTATCATCTGTTTTCCCTTTCCTCTGATAACAGCCTGTTGATCTTTCCAGAGAACACCATCCCTCCCTCCCTCCCTTTCAGGGCACAGGAGGAGCTGCCCCACCCCCTGGTTACATGGTGGCCAGTCAACAGACTGTAAAAAAAAAAAAAATTGTTTCAAGAATGGCCACATGAGGGGGATCCCTGGGTGGCTCAGAGGTTTAGCACCTGCCTTCGGTCCAGGGCATGATCCTGGAGTCCGGGGATCAAGTCCCGCATCGGACTCCCTGCATGGAGTCTGCTTCTCCCTCTGCCTGTGTCTCTGCTTCTCTCTCTCTCTCTCTCTCATGAATGAATAAATAAAATCTTTTTTTTAAAAAAAAGAATGGGCACATAAAACCCACTCTTTGGATTTTTGCCTGATACTGCAAAAGAAAATTCTCCCTTTCTTTTGAGATTGCTAACTGGAATGGATATAAACCAATACCTCGTGGTGGCCATCTTGCCTCCATGCGGGTGTTGTCACCTGAGAGTGGAGCCAGGACAAGAGGAAATTGGAGGGAGTGTGGCAGAGTGGGGAGGGGGTCGGGTAGAGATTTTCTATTACAGAAGCCAATAGATTTCCTTTTCTTCTTTAGCCAATTCAAGTTGGGTGCCTGTCACTGAACTAAATATATCCTTCTTAGCATTTCCAAATTGCCCTTCCACTCTATGCCCAGATGGCCAGGGAGGAAAATGGACAAAGCTCCCAAATCTCCCTGCTGAAATTATTTGGTGTCTGGAGACTGAGTTTAAGTCCTGGTGACCTTATCATTTACTAATAATGATCAGGGACAAGCCATATAATCTCCTGTAAAGCATGAATAAAAATACCTCTCCTACCTACCTCACAGGGTTATTACACTAACGAAATGAAATGAAGCATGTACACATGCTGTCTTAGCCATGTGAACACATTAAAGTGTTAGTGAGGAACCGAGGAGAAAGTCAGTGATGATTTCTGGTGTCCTCTCGGTACAGGCACAATGCGAGGTGCTCCACGTACACAGTTCTCTTTCTTTCCTTTCCTTTCCTTTCCTTTCCTTTCCTTTCCTTTCCTTTCCTTTCCTTTCCTTTCCTTTCCTTTTCTTTCTTCTTTCTTTCTTTCTTTCTTTCTTTCTTTCTTTCTTTCTTTCTTTCTTTTCTTTCTTCTTTTTAGATTTTATTTACTTATTCATGAGAGACACAGAGACAGAGGGAGAGACGTAGGCCGAGGGAGAAGCAGGCTCCCTGTGAGGACCTGATGCAGGACTTGATCCCAGGACCCCGGGATCACACCCTGAGCCAAGGCAACGATGCTCACCCTGAGCCACCCAGGCATCCCACATACATGTCTTCCATCTTTACAATGACCCTGCGAGGCAGGGTTATATGTGGTAGGGGTTCCCCCATATAACAGTACATTTCCTGGTTTGGAGCAGTACCTCAATAAATATCAATTTCCTGTTGTGACTTTGCTTAGGGGCCTCGGATAAATAACAACTACGGTTCTCAGGTTTCTTTACTGTAATATAGAGAACTTGAACTAAATAATATTCAGTGTTCCATCTAGGCTTATTTCTTTAAGATAGAATTTTTGAACTTGGCACTTAGAAAAAGCGTTCTATGATGCGAGAAGTTTGAAGACATCCTGGAGTCAAACCTAAGTAAGCCTCCTGTCTGAGGTCAGGTGACACAACTGTAGCCAACCCTGGAGTGATTGGGGACGTTCTGTACCATGACAGGGGTTGGGGTTACACAGGGGCATGTATTTGTTAAAACACAGCACCTGGAGCCCTAGTATTTGCACATTTCATGGCATATACATTTTACATGGGAGGGAAAGATCTGTTAAAAAAAAAAAAGAGAGAGAGAGAGACCCATGGAGCTCTAGTTAACATTAAGTATGTGGAGATATTTAGGGGGACGTGTCCTGAGGCTTGTAAGTTACTCTGAAATGCCCTAAAATTAACATGGAATAGTGGATGGAGAGAGGGAGAGATGGATGGAGAGATGTGATACAGTCAAACAATCATGAAGGAATCTAGCTGGATGATGCCAGTGTTGGAAAGTGCTTTTTTTTTTTTTTTTTTTTTTTTTTTTTTAATTCATAAGAGACAGAGAGAGAGAAGAAGGCTCCCCAATGCGGGGCTTGATCCCAAGACCCTGTGATCAGGACCTGAGCTGAAGGCAGACACTTAACAGACTGACCGCCCCGGTGCCCTGGGAAGTGCTTTCAGCTGTGCTGTGCTTTTGAGATTTTTTGTAATCAAGTGTGAGCGAAAACAACCCCTAGCGAAGCCCAGTTTCCTGGCCAGAGCTTTATCTCTCTGAGCAGCCCATGGCTCTGGCTTCCCCCTGGGCCCCCAGGAGAACCTCCCGCCTCAGAGTCTGAGTTTTCAGCCTCAGTAGAAACAGACACACCATTTATTGTGGTGATTCCCCTCCTCGAGAAAAATCTCGCCCTTTATCCTAACAGGGGAAGCCGCCCGCCCTCCAGCTCAGCCCCCTCCTGCTACCCAGAGCCCCGGTGAGCTCCGAGCCCTAGTGAGAGGTTCTGAGATAAGCCCTCCGCCCCGGCTGCTGCCTCTGCTCCCAGCTGCTCCCTGGGCTTTGGTGGCTCCTCGGGCCAACAGCCACTCTGTCAGCATCGCCCCCTCCCCTCCATGCCTTCCACCCCGTGGCCTGGCTTGGGGGGGCCCAGCAAGCCCTGAACCCCCGGGGAGTCCTCCTCTGCCTTCCCTCTGAGTGGGATCTGGGACAAGTCCAGGGCTTTAAGCAGGCGTCTCTATGGTTTTAGCTCGTTTAAGAAATGAATCAGGCTCATCAACTCTGCTGTCCCTCTGTCTTCAACTCGGATCTCAGCCCGCTTCCGTCATGATTATTCCTGAGGTTTGCCCTTGCTTGTCTTAATCCCCAGCGCTTTGCATCGCCTCCGGAGAGCCTTCAAGGGTTGGCCAAGATAGACAGGCAAGCGCCACTCCGCTCTCACAGACGGGACTCTGGAAGGCCGTGCAAGCACATTTATTCAGCGCCTACTGTATGCAGCCATTTGCCGCTCGTTTCCTTGTACCCTGTCCCACTCGGAGCCCACAACCTCCTCCCGAGGTGCTTATTAAATGGGGGCCATCATACCACTTTTGCAAATGGGGATACAGACCCCGAGAGTATTGTTGAGATCCGCCCCCCAGATGGCAGCTGACACCAGAATGTCAGAGCAGGCGGCTGTCGGGGCTCCCTAGCCCGGCCGCTCTACTTCCCAGGTGGGGGTCCCAGGAACCGGAGAGTGGACGTAAGCTCTTCAGAAGAAATGCTTCGAATTAGAGCTCAGGTCTAAACTTTCGGACTCAATTTAGAAACAGAGACACTCCATATAGACACAGACATATGGGGAAGCCGGAGCGTCTCACGCCCACGGGGTAGCTGTACCCACTCGAGGCTGGCCTCGCAGTTTTGAAATCTGGCAGGAGCTGAATGCTGGGTTGTCTTGAAAACTTAGCCACTTGCAGCCGGCAAGGCACTCGGGCAGCCCAGACGGAATCGATGTTCCGCGTGCAATAATCATCTCACGTACCAGGAGGCTCTGAAAGCCGGCGCCGAATCAATACTGCATTGAAATAAGCGAATGGGGGAAAAAAAAGTCAAATAGACCCCAGAGCAGCTGGGCACCTGGGCCTGCTTTTACAGGCCCCCCTTCAGGTCCTCATTCAGTTTGGGTTTGAGTGTGAATGGGGTTGGGGGTGTGTGCAAAAACCCAGTGCAAAAGTCCTCACTGATCTGACATGTAGCACCTCCGTGCGAGGAGCATAAACTTGCTTATCAGCTAGACTTTGGATATGGCCATGCACGCCCCAGTGTTACCAACAGAGGGATTCCTGCTTCTGAACTGGCATTTATTATTTTTATTTTTATTTAATTATTTTTTTAAATATTTTATTTACTTATTCATGAGAAAGAGAGAGAGAGAGAGAGAGAGAGAGAGAGAGAGAGAGGCAGAGACACAGGCAAAAGGAGGGACTGGATCCCAGGACCCCAGGATCACGTTCCGAGCCAAAGGCGGATACTCAACCACTGAGCCACCCAGGGAACCCATGAGCTGGCATTTATATTGCTCTCCCAAAAAAGTTGGTAGCCAGGTCTGATGTTGGTTCACATACTTAGTTGCTTGTGTATTTTCTAAAATCGCTCACTCCTGTAACACACGGGGCTCCTGTCATCCAAGGTGAACCATGCTGGATGAACTGTCCTGTGGACAGGTGGCTTGTATGTAGGTGTGAATGGCATGTCACTAGCCCACACTTGAACTTCACTTGGACTCCTAATTAGCAGAGGACTCCCCTATCACTGAAAAGGAATAGTACTGGTCCAGCCACAGCACACCCTGGATTGGACTGCCGAGGCCCCACATGGGACCTAATGTAAGACAGAAGGAGACAGACTGAGGTAGAAGTGCTGCCTTCAGGCCAAGGGAGGCTAAGTCTTTTGGGTCCCATGGAGCCCACTCATTCTCCTGGTGTGGGGGGTGGGATTTGCACAAAAGAAATGGGTGTCCTTCCTGTCCGTCCTAGGGTAGGTTATTCCCAGGCAAGGTGACCACGAGACTTAACATCCAAACTTGGGATATCAGCTTCGGGAGCCAAAGGGCAACCTGTTAATAATAATGCAGACAGGGGATCCCTGGGTGGTGCAGCGGTTTGGCGCCTGCCTTTGGCCCAGGGCGCGATCCTGGAGACCCGGGATCGAGTCCCACGTCGGGCTCCCGGTGCATGGAGCCTGCTTCTCCCTCTGCCTGTGTCTCTGCCTTTCTCTCTCTCTCTCTCTCTCTCTCTGTGTGACTATCATAAATAAAAAATAAATAAATAAATAAATAATAATAATGCAGACACTTCAGGTGTGAACCAGAACTGATGGTCACTCCTCTCTTAGGGTCCTGGAACGAAATAAGAGAAAATACTGCCTCCCTGGGCTCTGAGGCGGGAAAGCTCTAGAGCCCTCCCCTGCCTCAATGGCAGCAGGCGAGGGCTGGAAGCGAGCCTGCAGGCAGATCTGGGTCTTGGCACTTCCACGAAGCTGTTCTCTGGATTGTACTTCCGATCCATCACCTCTGATGGTTAGGTGCAGATTGCTTAAATGCTACTGTGTGGACATCTGTGTGTGGAGAATGAAAGGAAGGGACAGATGAGAATAGAAAACACTAGTGGGAAAGAAGCGTCCCCTCCCTGGAGGGCTGAGGGGTGGGAGCAGTAGGGGGTGGCGTGTGGGGGTGTCTGCAGCAGAGCTGAGCTGTGCACAGGGCTACAGCTACCTCCTGAAGCCGGTGGCAGGACACGGGGCAGGAGGATGTAATCACCAGGGTGGGGTGGGGGTGCAGAGAGCAGGGCCCAGGTGAGGGGTGGGGGGAGGGAGGAGGAGCTGGGGGGCGGTGCGCAGAGCTGGGACCGAGTTGGGGGGCAGAGCCAGATCCGGGACTTTGGTAGGGGTGGAGGTGGGGGTGGAGGAGTGCAGACCCTGACCCACCTGCTAAGGCTCTCCAACCACCTGTGAATCCTGGGGCTTGGCTCACCTCCCCAAGCCCACCCCCACTCCTGTCTGAGCGATCACAGCAGGGTATTCACTTTGCAGTCAGAAGAGAAGATGCTTTTAGACTCTGTTGCTCCTCTGCTCCTTGCTTGGCTTCTCACACCCAGGAGATACTGGATGGCTTTGGGAGGCAGCCTGAGCCCCCGGGGGGAGGAGGGGGGAGTAGGCCTCTGCACACACCTCCAGGCTGGCATTTGAGTTCTGACCGGTTTCTCCCACTCCCTCTGCTACCAGCGACTTGAGATTGTCACACCCTAGGTGCCCAGCATCGTGCCTGGGGAAAAGCAGGCCTCCAGGGCGTCTTTGAGTAAATGATGCCAAGAGATGGCAATGATCTGAGGTGCGAAAGAGAGGTCCAGACCGAGCCTCCGTGCTCCTCCCGGTCTCAGAAATCAATGCGGCTTCTCCAAGATAATATAAAACCTTTATTCTTGTTTGTTTGGGTTTCGTTCTGTTGTTTTCAATTTTATTCTGTTGATCTGCTTTCTGCACTACATGGGGAGAAAAAATACTCTTACTATTGTGGCTTAAAAATGACTAAGGCAAACAGGATTTATTTTTTAATTAAATGCTTTCAGAAAAGTTTCTCCCGGTGCATCTTTTTCTTTGTAGTTCTTACAATTGATAGTATATAAGGGTGCTAGTCATAGCATCTCAGGACTTTCACTTTCTCCATAGTACAGGAGTCAATTTTTACTTATTTATTTATTTATTTATTTATTTATTTATTTATTTATTTATTTATTTATTTAAAGATTTTATTTATTTATTCATGAGACTCACACACAGAGGCAGAAACACAGGCAGAGGGAGAAGCAGGCCCCATGCAGGGAGCCCGACATGGGACTCGATCCCGGGTCTTCAGGATCATGCCCTGGGCCGAAGGTGGCACTAAACCGCTGAGCCACCCAGGGATCCCCAGGAGTCAATTTTTTAAAATGGCTATTATTGCTTTGGAGTTCTGAAGTTATTTCCTTTTTTTTAATTTTATTATTATTTTTTTGAAGTTACTTCCTATCACCAGCTAGAAGGAGCATTTCCCTCTTTTAACTGGGCTCACAACTTTACTTAGAAAACTTTCCCTATATTAGGAGAAATTACATCATCTATGTAGTCATATATCCTGCAAGTTATAATCATTCAAGAAATGTGGCTTAAAAGGGAACATTTCCTATTTACAAAGGCTGAATAAAGGGTTTTTTTTTAAAGATCAGAGAAGTTATAGCAATTATAAATATATGTACTTATTCGTCCATGCTTTACATATGAGTACAATTTTACAAATTCCCTGATAAGTAATAGATGGAAAGGTTCAAATGTTAAGGATGAAAACTTAAAACTTTTCAATTTTTTTCTTTTAACTTTTTTTTACTGGAAAAATGATAAGAGGAGAAAATGAAAGTAATAATCATCCCAACTTTGCCACATTTTTGAGAACTATAAACTCCCTCGTTATCACCACCACTGAAATCCAGTCACTGTGATTAACATACTCATACACCCACACAAACACACACTCACAGACTCATCCACTCATATGCTCTCATCCACATTCACACACACACACACTCACACGTTCACACAAACACACACTCATCCATATCCACATTCACACAAGTGCACACATACACTCTCACATCCACACACAAACTCACTCATATACATTTCTACTTAAAAAAAACAAACAAACCCAGAATCGGGGCACTTGGGTGGTTCACTTGATTTGGCACTGACTTTTGATTTTGGCTCAGGTCATGATCTCAAGGTTGTGAGACTGAGCCCTGTCTCTGGTTTGTGCTGGGTGTGGAGCCTGCTTAAGATTCTCTCTCTTCCTCTGCCCCTCCTCCACCTCTTCTAAAAAGAAAACAAAACACAAAAACCCATAATCATCCTAATTATACTGTACTGCTATTTTCCTTTTCCATGCAAAAATATTGTATAGACCTACTTCAAACTCAGAATGAGAAAATATCTCATTCTCTTTTTGTAATTTTGTTTTTTGCATTTAACCTTTTAATCTGAGACTATTTGTTTGTATGGTATGAGAGGGATTGAACACTGATTTTCTAAATGAGTTGACTGATGTCTCACCCAGTCATCAAAAACTATCCTTCCCTACTGATTTAAAATGCTGCTTTTATCTTATCTGAATTCCCATTTGAATGTGAATCTGTGAATCTGACTGGACTTTCTGTTTCATTGATCTGCTTGTTTATTTCTGCGCCAATTAATTATTGCTTAAATTGTATGATTTGTGATCTAGTCAGACAGCTGTTTGCCTCTTCCTGCATAAAGTAATTTATAATTTTAATTTCCATTTTAATTCTTATATCTGGTAGGAAAAGTCCCTTTAATTGCTTCTATTTTCTGGTTTTATTTTTAACTTCTAACTTTAAACTTTAACAAAATAACACATGTATATAATTTAAAAATTAAAAAAAATGAGAAGGCTTATAACTACAAACAACACTTGTCCTGATACTCTTCATCTCTTCATTTCTCCTCATAGGTAATCACCTTTACTTCTTTTAACTGATAATTCTGTCATTATCCTTTATATTTCGAAATAATGTTATTATACTACTAATCACTTGGCTTATCACTTTTTACACGTTGTTGATTGACTTCTTTTTTTTAAGATTTTATTTATTTATTCATGAGAGAGAGAGAGAGAGAGAGAGAGAGAAACAGGCAGAGGGAGAAGCAGGCTCCCTGCAGGGAGCCCGATGTGGGACTCGATCCCAGGACCCCGGGATCATCCCTGGGCTGAAGGCAGGCGCTAAACCACTGAGCCACCCAGGGATCCCCCATTGATTGGCTTCTATTAATAAGTATTTCTCTCTCTTATATCTCACTCCCCTCCCTCTTCAACAGAGTATATCACAAATTTTGGCAATGAATAACTCCAAAAAAAAAAAAAAAACCTGAGAAAAAACCTGGAAAGGAAATGTAATTATAATATATACTAATAATCAACTCTGCAATTAAAAGTATTTGCCCAATCTTAATGTAAACATGAAATATGTATTTAGCCAAAATTTGTGATATTCCCTTCTGTTTTTATTTGTGTGATTTTTAAAAAATAAACATATCTAAATTTTTCCAGATATTCAATTGAGGGACCAAATACCTATCAGCAGATTATCTCCTATGCTCAGAAGCATTAGATATTTTATTTAATCTTTCCTTTTACCTGGAAGCTTTCTTACCACAACCTTCTGTTGTCCTCCTCTAATTCCCTATTTTCTTAATCCTGGATCTTTCTCTTCTTAAATTTATTTCCTTATTTTGATGGAGTATGTTTTCCAGTTGCTGTCAACATTTCAGTATCCTTATATTTTAGATATGTTGCTTTTAAATAGCGTATATTTGGGGTTTGTTTTTTGATCTAGATGGCCAATCTTAGTCTTAACTGGAGCTACTAGTCTCTACATTTAAAGTTATTCTGTGCATTGTGATTAAATTTACTTTTTATTTTGTACTTTCTGTCATACTAGCTGTTCTATGATTTTTTCTCTCTGTTTTTGCCTTCTCTTTTATTTCATCAATTTTACTAGCTTGAAATTTTTCTCTCTGCTTAGAAGTTGCACACTTTGTTTCTTTTCTCTTGGCAGTTATTCTAGAAGTCACAATATGCATCCTTGACTTATTAAATGTTAATTAATACCTTTACTCTCCTCCCAGATAGCACAAAAATGTCAATGTTACTTATCATCTTCCCAAACTTCATGCTATTATTGCTATTTGTTTCAATTCACTTTATATTTAAACACTGTAATAACATGATAGTTATTATTCTACATGGTTAATATTCATTTAGATTTACTCACATATTTACCATTTTCTTTGCTTTCCTTTTCCCGGTCTCAAGTATACCTTCTGCATGTGATTGTTTTCCTTATGTCTGAAATGTATTCCCAAGTGCAGATCCACAGAAGGCAAAGTTTTCATTCTTTTACTTGTCCAATAATGTCTTTATGTTGCCTTCATTTTTGAAGTACAATTTTACTAAGTGTAGAATTCTAGGTAGGTGGTTATTTCCTTTCAATATATTGGAAATAATATTCCCCTGTGTTCTGGATTTTTCCTTTCTTCTTAAAAAATATTTTATTTATTTATTTATTTGAGAGAGAGAGAGAACACGCACAAGTGAGGTGAGGGGCAGAGGGAGAAGCAGACCCCTTGCTAAGCAGGAAGCTCAATGCAGGGCTCGATCCCAGAACCCTGAGATCATGGCCCAAGCCAAAGGCAAACAAACACTTAACCAGCTGAACCACCCAGGCTCCCTTTTACTTTATTTTCTGATATTGAGAAGTCAGCTGTCACTCTGTCACTCCTTTAAAAGCAATCTTTTCTCTAGTTTCTTTTAAGATTTGCTCTTTCTCTTTGCTTTTCTTGCAAACCAAAATGTGGATTCTTTTATATTTGTCCTAGGGATTTATTGGACTCCCCAATTTGTGAGTTACTGTCTTTCATCAAGTCTTGAAAATTCTTAGTAATTTTTTTCTTCAGTTATTGCTTTTACCCTATTCCTCTCTACTGTTCTCTAGGGTGTAATTGGAGACATCTGTCTCCAAGATATAACATACATATATTAGATCTTTTTTATTCTATGACAAACTGTGGCCTCTGGGTCAGCCATTTTTTTTGGAAACAAAGTTCTGAATATAGTCATGATTATTTATTTACTTCTTGTCTATGGCTTTTTTTTTAAGCTACAATGGCAGATATGAATAGTTACAACTAACACAGTATGGCCTGCATGGCCTAAAGTATTTCCTATCTGACCTTTCAAGCAGAATTTGCCAAAGCTTATTTGATGTTTTTTTTATCCTCTCTTCTGTTTTCTCTTTCATCCTTTTGGCCTTTCTGTAATGCTTCTGGATATTTTTATTCTTATTTATATTCCAGTTTCCTAGTCTAATCTTTGGCTCTATCTGCTTAACTGTTAAACTGTGCATTTGATTCTTCATTACGGTTATTGTATATTTTAGTTCTAGAATTTTTACTTGCTTCTTTTTCAAATCAGTTACTTTTTTGGTTTCCACCAGCTAAAACTTCCAAGCTTTACCCTTTTTTCTTTTAAGACAGGAAGCATGGTTTTGGAGTTTGTGCCTGATTCTTTCACTACCTGAAGTCTGTAGGATTGTTTTTGTGAGCATTCCCTATCATCGGTTCTTACTCATAGAGAACTTACACTTGACATTGCATTTAAACATTTTTTTTTTTGTAGAAATAATCTGAGCCTTGGAGCACCTGGGTGGCTCAGTGTTTAAGCATCTGCCTTTGGCTCAGGTCATGATCCTAGGGTCCTGGGATCGAGTTCTACATTGGGTTCTCTGTAGGGAGCCTGCTTCTCCCTCTGCCTATTTCTCTGCCTTTCTGTGTCTCTTATGAATAAGTAAATAAAATCTTTTAAAAAAGAAATAATTTGAGGCCTAGGATGAAAATATATACCTCCACAGAGAATGTTCCTTTGTCTCTGATACTCTGGGACCACATTAACTGAGGTTCCAGACTTGAAATTCCCAGAGTCACCCATGTGAGAACAGTGTTACTCCCAATATACTCTCTCACACACTGGAGCTTCCCAAACTCATCTGCAAATTGGAATCCCCTGGGAAGCTTCCAAATATCCTGCTACCTGTGTCCCACCCCCAGAGGCTGTGACTTCATTGGTCTGTGGTGCATCTTGCACTTTGGAATATTTATTTATTTATTTAAAGACTTTATCTATCCATGAGGGACACAGGCAGAGAGGCAGAAACACAGGCAGAGGGGGAAGCAGGCTCCCTGCAGGGAGCCCGATGTGAGACTCGATCTCATGACCCCGGGATCATGACCTGAGCCAAAGGCAGATGCTCAACCACTGAGCTCACTTCAGAATTTTTAAAAGCTCTCCCAAGATTCTAATGCACAGACATATTTGGGAAGCTCTCTCCAAGACTAAAGCCCTTCAGGACCTCAACTTAATGTGTGGGTATTTATCAGACTCTCCACTTGCCTGGCCATTTTATCTTTCTTGTCCAGGGAGGCTGCCAAATACCACAGTTCCATACTGCAGCTGTTTCTTCCCATGCAGAGAAAACTGAGCTTTGAGAGACTGCTTCTCAGATTCTCTGAAGTTTTGGCATAGTATTCTGTCACTATCTCATCAGTTTTTTGATGCTTTTAAGAAAAATGTAAAAATAAGTAGGTATTCTTTATATTTATAAAATGTATTTAATTATGTATTTAAATATTGTATATTAAAAATAACATATTTAATAGTTCTAAATTAAAATATATTGATTATAAAATAATTCCAGATATATATATAGCTGTTTTACTTGACCTCAATGGGAGGGTTGACTTACCCTGCAATTAAGAGAATTGAAAGTACTCCAATTGCTTTTTAGGAGGAATAAGAAAAGTATTTTAGAGTTCCCACCCTTCTGAAAATGTCTACTTTATTTAGTCCCTGAAGTTATAATTTGGCTAGGTTAAGACTTAATCTTCCTTTAAATATTTGAAGGCTCTGCCTTATTGATCTGTGACTATTCATTAGAGCTGTGAATACACATATTTCGACCTCTTATCTATTTTCCTTGGAAATGACTTTTTTTGCTTCTTTGGGAACCATTAGGATCTATTTTCCCCCAGATATCTTACACCTCACAACTTATGTACTTTGCTATGGGTCTTATTTCACCCAATTTTTTTGGTTATAGAAAAGACAGCTGCAATCTGGAGATTTTTATTTTCAGTGCTAGAAGTTTTATTGCCATATAACTTTCATATTTTCCACCTCTACATTTTCTCTTTTCTCTTTTTTTAAGAAATCATTCTGGTTGGATGGTGAGCCTCTTGGATTCATCCTCTACATTATTATATTTTCTTTTATAATTTTTAGTGCTATGTTTTTTTGTGCTCATTCTTGGAAGATTTCCTCAACTATTCTCCAGCCTTCCTATTGAATATTGTATTTCAATTAAATTTTAATTTCTTGTTCTTTGATTTATCCTTTCATATAACCTCTATTTCTGAGTATAAGGATGCGGTTTCTTCACTAGTGTTGTAGATTTTTAAATCTTATATCCTCTTCCATTTGTTTCCTTGAGATTTCTTTTTTTTATTTATTCTTACATTGGTCTTTCTCTTTCATGCTAGATGTTCTTGTCAATTGTTTGGGAGAGTTGGCACTCTGATCATATCTAAGAATGAGCCTCTAAAATATTGTTTGGAGGCCCTGAGTGGGCAGGAATTGTTGACCCATGGGCTTCATTTAGGGGTGATTGGGCAGAGAGATCATAAGAAGAAGGAAAGAAAGAAAGAGAGAAGGAAGAAGGAAGGAAGAAAGAAGGAAAAAAGGAATGAAGGAAGAGGGAGGGTACAGAAAACTGGAAGCTTTGGGATGCCTGAGTGGCTCATGAATAAATAAAAAAAAATCTTCACTGCTTCAGAATGGAGGAGAAATATCCTTTACATGAGGGAAAAGCCCAGAGCAAGACCTGAGCCAACTCAGATCCAGATCTCCTATTTCTCTATCTTTCCTTCAAAAGTCCAAGAAGAAAATATGTTCATTCAAAGATTCTCTTGATATTTCTAAGTACTCTGTCCAGATCTGTCTCTAACAAGATGTGGGGCAAATCACATGGTGTTCTTGCTAAGAAACGCTATATACTTTTATGTACATGCGTGCGCACGTGCATACACACACATATACACAACTACCTTTGTTCTTTTTTAAAAGCAACTGAAGGACTTTCAATTCTCTTAATTGGCTAAACCAACTCTCCCATTAAGGTAAACTAAAACAGTTGTATGGAAACAACATATATGTATATACATGATTTTAATTATTTTAATATATTATATATGAATAGGAGAAACACCTCAAAACCACCCTATAAGGTGGGCTTTATCCCTCATTTTCCACATGAGCAAGTGGGTTATAAATGGCAGTCAGAGAGGCATGGATGGATAGACTCACTTGTCATCAGGGTTATAGAGAAGGGACACACATATGCTGATGATGTGTATGAGATACCCAATCTGTTCTGGCACAAACTATTGAAATCCTTTCCTTTTGTCTCCTTCAGTGTCTCTAAGTGACTGCCAGCTGCAGGTTTGGGACTCGACAGAGCATGAGCAATCAAGTCATTGCTTGAGATCCTGGACTAGCCTGAGAAACATGAGTCTATATTCGAGGTACAGCCCATTTGAGTCCATTGGCTCAGTAAACATAAGCTTCGTGCCTGGGAAGACAAAGATAAACATGGCCCTGACTTTAAGGGGCTCAAATTCCAGGTCCAGTGAGGCTCAGGTAAGTCATTTACGCTCCTGGATCCTTCTATTGCTCTTTATTTTAATTAATTAATTAATTAATTAATTAATTTATAGAGAGAGAGAATGCACAAGCAGGAGGAGCTGCAGAAGGAGAGGGAGAAGCAGGCTTCCTGCTGAGCAAGGAGTGCGATGGGGACTCAATCCTAGGACCCTGAGATCATGACGTGAACCGAGGTCAGCTGCTTAAGTGACTGAGCTACCCAGGCGCCCCAGTCACTCATCTTTAAATACAATGCTGCCTTTGCCTATCTGACTCATAGGGTTTTGGGGTTTTGTTTTGTTTTGTTTGGTTTTTGTATGGATATAGTCAGATAATACACATGAAAGTAGTTATGGCGAAACCTGTAGGACACGGTTATCATTTTCCCTATGACTTCTTCGTCCTAATCTGAGTTTCTAAGTAAACAGTATGTTCAACTAATGCTTTCATTTCCCATCACAGTGCCTGCTTCTTGGTGATGAGTGGTAGTTCTGTCCCCCTTCCTCTTCATCTCCTGTCATTTCTCCTCCATTGGGTTTTGTAGGGTGTTCGTGAGTTATTTCTGCTTTGGGTGCCTATGAAGTGCTCTGCTCTGCTCTCAAAACACCCAGAAGGACGGACGCAATGCCGCTGGCTGGGAGGACCCTCCCTAAGCTCTCCTGGGTGGTGACACCCACCACCCTTGAGCTTCCCAAGAGGTGTCTCAGCTCTTATACTGGAACGGCTCTAGAAGAAGAGGCTGAGAGAGAGAGAGAGAGAGAGAGAGAGAGAGAGAGAGAGAGAGATGTGGCAAGGGGCAGAGGGAGAAAGAGTCCTAAGCAGGCTCCATGCCCAGTGCGGAGCCTCATGTGGGACTCAATCTCATGACCCTGAGATCATGATCTGAGCCGAAACCAAGAGTGGGGTACTTAACAGAAGGAGCCACCCAGGCACCTACCACACTACCTATTTTAAATCAAGTTAATGACAGTCAACATTTCTCTATTCTAAGGACTTTACATATATTAACTTATTTAGTTGTCATAGCAACCCGGTATTAGCCTATGTCCTGGAGTAGAGAACTGAGACTCTGATCATCCAACAAACTTGCTGAAGATCAAAAAGCTGGTGAGTAGCAGAGCTGGGGTTTGAGCTCAGGATTCTCTCCCCAGAATCTAGGCTCCTAACCGCATGGCTATCCTAACTCTTAAATGATCTTTGCTTAAGTAACTCCAAGTCAAGAAAATCTCTCAGCATTTAAAGCTCGGAGCAGGGTGCTGGCATTCCTTGATTATTTGATGATTTAAACAAAAGTCAACTCTAAGGTTCCAACCCTAAAATTCCACCTCCACTGTACCCAGTGCCCCAGCCAGTTGGACACTAGATCTCCCCAACACGCGAGTAGCAGGCTAATGGCAGGTTTTGAACTATATGAAATTGTCAATATTTGCCCATCTTTTGTCGTATGCAAATGGCAATCTCATACAATTCAACCGTGTGTTTGCTGAACTCCTACTTAGATGCAGGATCTGATTCCAGGCACTTCCCTCATGTTATCTTATTTAAAGCATAACGACAATACTCCAGAGTGTTTTTAACGTTCCCTTTTCACAGAAGGAAACAGGCTCAGGGTTATGAGATCCTGGACTAGCCTGAGAAACATAAGTCTAAAGAACAGATAAGAAATGTGTGTTAATTGTTTACATTATGCATGTAGAAGATCATGCAGCAATTTTAAACGGTAGGTCCCGGGATCCTGTTCCAAGATGGGTCCTCATCCACTGCACGGTGTCTGCAGGCTGAGTCCTAGGACCCAAATGCAGTCAGAAGTCCCAGAGGCAAAAGGAAAGGTCCCATCCAGCTGGCAGACTCAAGTTACACTAGTTTTGAGATGAAACATGAGTCAGAAAGGGAAAGTAACATGACCTCTAGAAAACAGGCAGATATGACTCAATCAGCAGCACGTCAGCTTTGCAAAACTGAATCAAATGTGTTTGATTTTTTTCAACATTGTCATGGCCATCGGAGTTTGCCAGCTTGGGGGTTTGCTTGCTGTAGCTTTAAAAGGGGTTTAGGGTTGAAGGGTGATTTGCCTGGTTGGAGAACTCTGTTGTGGGCAGCAGAGCAAGGAGAGCCCAGATGGAGGGCACCTGGAAAAACCAGAGACTGCTGGGATTCAGTTGAGACAAGTCCCGGTAGAGAACTGAGACGTCGTCCAAGGAGGAGGTGGAATGGGGGGGGGGCGGTTTTCACAGTACAACAGAAAGAGAATGAAAATAGGGGGGCTGTCCAGACTGCCCAGTGCAGACTGAGCCCTCTGGAGCTTGGAAATCCAGTTTGACCACCTGCAAACATTTTGGGATGACTCTAAGCTGTAAATTATGGAACCCTGAGCTTGGAAGGGAGGAGGGAGTGTTAGAGGGCACAAACATACAGAGATGTGTTCCATTTGATTGGGATATTATTCAAAGATAGATGCAGAAATAGTTGAAGTGGCTCGTAGGCATTCATTTTAATTCTTTGGCTTTCCTCTGTGGGGAATTACTTTCATCGGGTTCTTTTCAATACGGATTGAGTCATGTTCTCTTTATTTGCCACAAGCATTTATTTGTCACAAGTATTTTTAAAGGCACTGAACAATTGCTGCCTCATTTTCAGGGGGTTGATTGGGACACCCGTGCTGAGTCCTTGTCTCACCAAGTGTGGGAGTTTGAACTAAATTCCCAGCCACTGGACAAAAACACTGCAAGAAAGCAGGAGGCGGATGTTGTCTCTGATCGACAGATCTTTGTGGGTTTTTTTTTTTTTTATTAACTCTTTTGGGGGCAAGTTGCCTGGTTTGGGTGAGATGAAGGCTTGCAGGCTGCCTTCTAAGGGCTTATAATCTATTCAGAGGCAATAGGAGGTATGCACAGAACATAAGACATTGTTTTGCAAATGCCAAATGTCTGGTTAATGGACAATAAAAGTCATAGGAAGCAAAGAGGCTGACATTTGCGATGGAGCTAATAAGACAGGTGTTCCTGGAGAGGGTGTATTTAAGTTGATAGTTATGGAGTGAGTCTTCAGAGGTCCAGGGGAGTGAAAGGAAGTCATTGCAAATGGATGGAATGGGAGACAGACAAACAGACACAGACACATGCACACACCCAGGGGTGGGAGAGCCTATGTTTGCCTAGAACCTCAGTAAACCAGCTTGAACAGAGTGGAACTTCTGTGGGGAAACCAGTATGAAAAGCTCTTCCCTTTCTCTCTCTCTCGTGGACCCTTGAGCAACGTGCGCATTAGGGAAACCATCACCCCTGTGCAGTTGAAGACTCATGTATAACTTTTGACTCCCCAAAATTTATCTACTAAGCCTACAGGTGACCAGAAGCCTTGCTGATAATGTCAACAGTTATCAGGTTAACACATTTGTATGTTCTATGTGTTATATACTTCATTCTTGCAATCGAGTGAGCCAGAGAAAATAAAATGTCATTAAGAAAATCATAAGAAAGCAAAAACACATTCACAGCACTGTTCTGTATTTATCCCTCCCGACCACCCGTAAGTGGACTTGCACAGTTCAAACCCATGGTGTTCAAGGCTCAAACATTCATGCTCCAGAGTGATCTCATTTAGCCTTTCACATTTAAATAATGTCTGTGTGCTGATGACCCCTGCATTTTTAACTCAAGCACAGACCTTTCTTCCATACTCCAGACCTGTTCATCCTTGGTTTTTACTCTCATGACTTGTCCCTGTCTTCCCTCCTCCCATGTCTTTCCCCTCTTGGTAAATGGCATCATGATTTGCCCAGATGATCAAGCCCAAACCCTGGGAATCATGCTTGACTTCTACTTTCACTTACTCCCCTACTTCTACTCCATCGACAAGAAGCATCGACTCTCCCACAAGAGCATCTCCGATCTGTTCATGATTCTCTGACCCTTAGTGCTCTCACCCAGGTACCCAGGTTTGAGGCACCAACCTCTCCAGCCTGTCACTCCAGAATAATTCCCTGATCTCAATCCTTCCAAGCTGAGATACTTGCAATCCTTTCTCTACTCAGTGGTCAAAGTAACCTTTTTGAAATGTTATCAGGTCAAATGCCGGCAGATTGCCCCCTACTCCCTGCTTAGCACCCTTTATGGCTTCCCAGTGTACTTTAGCATAAAATTCTAACTCTTTACCAGGGTCTACACAGCCCTGCTTTGTGGATACCCACCACTGCATGCCTTTTCAGCATCCACGCACCTTCTTCTGAGAGCTGCTTCTCTATTTTTCTTTGGAGAATTATTCTCTCCCTGATTCTTACTACAGGCGGTCTGGGCAGGCTGACTCCACTCCACTCTCTGTGTCAGGGGGTCAGTGTGTAACCTCATCCTCTTTCTCTGTGTCACAACAATTGGCTCAGAGATGAAGATATATCCTGAGTTGATCCAGGTCAGACTGAAGTCCAGGTCTTTTGCTAGAACAGTGGGATTGCTGGCTGCAAATATGGTGAATACCTGGAACTACAGGCACCAGTCTAGCTTATAAGGTCAAGTGGGCAAGTCCCGCTGACTCTGTGTGAGCCCAGTTCAGTCCCATGCCATGCCTCTACTTTTGGGCTGAGCCAAAAAATTGCCTGTTTAAGTTGGGTTTCCAGGCTAGCTTGTCCTGCAGGTTTTGATTCCTAGACTTCAGCCTTACCACAAACCTTTCTCATCTCCACACTCAGCTTTGGACCTGAGACACATGGAACCCTTTCTTAACTCAGTGTCTTTGCCTTTGGGGGTCCATGTTGCTTAGAATTCCCTTCCTTAGATGTTTTTTTTTAAAAAGATTTATTTATTTGAGAGAGAGAGAGAGAGAGAGAGAACAAGCAGATGGAGTGGCAGGCAGAGGGAGAAGCAGGCTCCTTGATGAGCAGGGGCCCTATGTGGGGCTCAACCTCAGGACCCTGGGATCATGCTTTGTGATCTACATCATAGGATGTTGTGAGGAGGACAGGAGACCTTGTCTGCACATTGCTGAACGCACCGCTCATCACATGGTAGATGCTCAGGAAATGGTGCCCTTTACAAAACCAGTGAATTTTATAATTGCATGTGTCCTCTCCCTTCACATTCCTTACTGCTTAGTCCCTACGTTTTGCAAGCAGCATTTGTTGGCACAGGTACCGATACCTTCTTATTTCCTTTTCCTCAAGAATTCCGCACTGTTGATTGGATTTTTTCCTACTCAAGCCTAGGTTCAAATTCGTGCAGTTTTCTCAGCATTGACACCAGTGCCACTCCACCTCTGTGTCCTCTGACTGACCCAGAGAGCAAGGGACAGACCGAAGCTTGGAGAGAACCCACAACTTGACATCGGAGAGGAGTCAGGCTCAGGTGATCAGACGTCTGCTCTTCATCCTCAGGGTCTGAGGGCTGGACTGGGAGCCAGAGTGAGAGGTGGCAGGGAGAGCCAGGGGAAATGGGGATGCTCTCCTCTTGGCAAAATGCATCAAAGCTTGAACAATAAGGGGATTTAGGATCTCATTTGACATGAAATCTGGCAGAAAGACATCACCAGGATTGGTTACTTCCGCTACTCAACAGTATCATCAAAGACCAGGTCCTTTCCATCTACAGTGTGTTGGTCTGTCTGGCTCCTGTGGTGCCAAGGTGGCTGCCACAGCTCCAGGCTTCACACATCAACATTGTGCACGGACAGTAAAAATGTCCTCTTGCTCTCTCTCACATCTTTTTAAGAGCTGAAGAAAACACTGCCAGAAAGCCTCTGGAAGCCTTCCTCTGTCTCATTGGCCGTCAATGGTTCATTTGTCCATCCTAAACCAATTCCCAGATGCTTCAACCGGTCCCTGAAGTGTATAGATCCTTTAAGGAGAGTGATCAAAACTTGGGCTCTCTTTCTGTTAGAAAGGGGGCAACTAGGTGAATAATTGTCATTAAGGTTTTTTTAGAAAAGATTTATTTGTTTATTGGGGGGAGGTACCTGGGGGGGGGCAGGAACAAGGGAGAGAGAATCTTAAGCAGACTCCATGCTGAGCGTGGAACCCCACACACAACTCCATTTCACGACCCTGAGATTGGAACCTGAGCTGAAACCAAGAGTCAGACACTTAACCAACGCCACCACCCAGGCACCACGATAGCTGTTCGGTTTTAACAGTGTCTTCTAGATACGGTTATTATCTACTCTCCTTTTTTGGGAGAGTTTGCCATGTGCTGTAAACATGAAAGGATCCTAAAACCATGAAGAAGGGAAACAGTGAATGATATAACTGGGTAGCAGATTGCCAGCGTTCATGGCTTTCTATTGGCCCTCTGACAGTCTGTATGATTTTGGTGGGACATCCCTCTCCTTTTCTGGTTTTAGTTTCTACCTCCTTGGTAGGAATTCAGAGGTTTTTCAGATGACCCTTATGGAGCTCCATCTAATCACAATTCATTTGTATGGCACAGAATTTTAAAGTGGGTTTCTTGGGATGCCTGGGTGGCTCAGTGGTTGAGCATCTGCCTTTGCCTCAAGTCATGATTCCAGAATCCGGGGATCGAGTCCCACATTGGGCTCCCTGCAGGGAGTCTGCTCTCCCTCTGCCTATGTCTCTGCCTCTCCCTCTGTGTCCTCATGAATTAGGAAATTTTAAAAAATAAATAAATAAAAATAAAATGGGTTTCTCTCTCCACAAAACCAGGAGCTTTTTGAGGATTTATTGATCACTTCATCATAAACAAGCTGTGTAGCCTCAGGCAAATTAGCCTGTCTGAGCCTTGGTTTCCTCATCTGTAAAATGGGGATAAAAGTATACCTTTCTTCCAAGAATGGTTGTGATAATTAAATGGCATAGAGGAAAACATGGAAGCTGTAATATAGCACTTAGTCAACATCGTTGTCATTGTTCCTGTCATATCATTCCATCATCAGCGTCATTACACCATCATCAGCGTCATTACAGGCATACCTGGGAGATGCCACAGGTTCAGCTCCAGAGCACCGCCATAAAGCGAGTGTCACAATAAAGCGAGTCAAAATGAATGTTTTTGTTTCCCAGTGCATATAAAAGTTATGTTTATACTATACAGTAGTCTGGGAAGTGTATGATAGCATTATGTCTAAAAACACCTGATGTGCCTGCCTTCATTTAAAAAATATCCTGTTGGGGATCCCTGGGTGGCGCAGTGGTTTGGCGCCAGTCTTTGGCCCAGGGCGTGATCCTGGAGACCCGGGATCGAATCCCACGTCGGGCTCCCGGTGCATGGAGCCTGCTTCTCCCTCTGCCTGTGTCTCTGCCTCTCTCTCTCTCTCTCTCTGTGACTGTCATAAATAAATTTAAAAAAAAAAGAAAAAAAATTAAAAAAAAAATAAAAAATATCCTGTTGGGGCACCTGGGTGGCTCAGTGGTTGAGCCTCTGCCTTCGGCTCAGGTCGTGATCCTGGGGTCCTGAGATTGAGTCCCACATCAGGCTTCCCTGCTTCTCCCTCTGCTTAGGTCTCTGTCTTTCTCTCTGTGTCTCTCATGAATAAATAAATAAAATCTTAATATATATATATTTTATTGCTAAAAAATGCTGACTGTCATCTGAGCTTTCACTGAACCAAAATCGTGGATCACAGATGACCACAACAAATATAACAATCATGAAAATATTACAAGAATGACCAAAATGTGATACAGAGACATGAAGTGTACAAATTCTTTTTAAAAATTGTGTCAGTGGGCTCATTCGATGCTAGATTGCCACAAAACTTCAATTTGTAAAAATCTGCACTATCTGCAAAGTGCCATAAAATAAGGCATACCTGTGTTACTATTATTTTCTTTTTTTATTATTAAAGAGTAGCTCACATACAATGCTATATTAGTTTTGGGTGTGCCACATAGTTGTTCAACAATTCTATACATTATTCATTGCTCACCATTGTATTATTGTTGTTGTTGTTTTCATTATTATTGTTGGGTCTTGAGCACTTCATTGAGGTACATATTATTATATGCTCAATGTGGGTCTGTTGAATGAAAATGAGTGTGGGAATGAATGAACAGGAAAGAAGATAAAAAAAGTTAAATAACGATGAAACACATTTTTTAAAAGATTTGTTTATTTCAGAGAGAGCATGCGTGCAGGGGGCAGGATGGGCAGGGGAGGACAGGGGGAGAGAAGCAGACCACCCGCTGAGCCCAGAGCCAGACACAGGGCTCAACCCCATGACCCTGAGACCATGACATGAGCTGAAATCAAGAGTCAGGTGCCTAACAGACTGAGCCACCCAGGCGCCCCATGAAATGTATTTCTAAAAACAGGCCAACTGTGCAGGGAGACATGACAAGGGGGCAGGATGTGTGATCCATTCCCTCCGGGGAGATGCCAACCAGCCATTCCTTGACTGCAGAAGGAAGCCTCCCTATGGGATGGAGAGCCTTCCCCAGGGGCAGGAGGGTCTGAGATGTTCCATCAGGATGGATGGGAGCCGAAGAAGCAGGGAGGAGGGGGGCATTCTCAGGTACAGGGCCTCTGCACTCAGACCTGACATCTTAGAAAACCTGAGCACGGAGGATGCCCCCTCGGGGAAGTTTAATTTGGTGTTTGGTTCGGTGGCTTACTTCTTGGGGGCCCAGCCCAGTGCCAGTGTCTGTTTTATTCTTGCTGGAGAGTGGGAAGCGGCTGCAGTGCAGAGCCCACACATCTGCGGAGACATTGTCTTTGTAAACCAACTCTCTATGACAACCGGTGCATGTGTTCTGGGGTAGGGGCCAGCTGACTCAGGAATTAATCAAACCCTTTTATGCCCGTTCTCAGCAGCTTTCAAAGGGTCTTTACACAGAACACTCTCAAATGAGTGGTGAATGAATATTCATGGGTGTGTTTTCCCCACCGCAGATCCGGAAGGACACAGTGCTCAGAGCTGTGCACCGTTTCTTTGGTAGAGGGGGGCTGGTGTGGGTCTCTGCGCTTATTGTAGAGAAGAGGGGAACAAGTCAGCCTCTGACACCAAAGAAACAGAATGCCCTCCTCCCCACTGTGATAAACCTGTCAAAGGCCAAGTGATGGGCAAGGAATCAGAGAGGTTGCAGTCAGGGCACTGGTCTGCAACGTGTACAACCGGACAACTCAGGGTACTCCCGAGGGACACACGTCACTGAGATTCTCATTCATTCACCCTGCCCGATCCGAAGTTCTCGGCGTGCTGACTGGACTGGACACTGCCTTTCAATAATAATGACTCTGACATTTGAAGGGTACGTTATATTTTGTGAAGGGCTCCCACTCACATGCTCTGATTCCCTGGACCACCCTGAGAGCAATACAGGGCAGGGAGCGTGGAACCCGTTGCTCAGGTGATAGACTTGAATGAAGCTCAGAGAGCTAGCTAAGTCCGGAAGGGCACGGGCCAGACAAGGGCAGAGGTGAAATCAGAACTCACGAATCCTGACCCCCAAGTGTGCACCCTCTGTTCTGTGGCCTGACTGCCATTGCCAGGGTTTGAAACTATAGACACAGAAAATCTCATAAACTCAGAGACTGGTCTTGAGGGCATCAAATAATCGTTGAGTTCTTCATCCACGGGTCCATGCATTTGTTCAGTTTCTGTTGTAGAAGCGGCCTCCCAAAGCATGATCGTGCCCTTAAGAGCACTTTCTAAAACCCAGAGTAACTCAAGTGAATTTGGCATCTCTGAGAGGCATTCCGGGGCTCTTCTGGATACTGGTCCATACAGCATGAACAGCCTACTGCCTTTCACCTCTCTCTCATGTGTTGTCTGCAGGGCTATTGCTGGCCCATGGAACTGTCTACCCTCCAACATCTCCCCTGCCAAGCAGGCGCTGTCCTCCAATGTTTGCAAGGAGCAAACAGGCCAGCTGCATGGAGAACAGTGGGGTTGTATCCCTCAAAATTACAAATGCACTGACTCTCGGATCCAGCTGTCTCACTTCTGGAAGTCTCCCTTCTCATGTATTATCAGGTGTGTGTACAAGATTTTCCATTGCAGCCTGTTTGGCGACAGCAAAGATTGAACCCACTCTAAGGGAATATTTATAGAGGACCAGTAAGTGAGCTGTGACCGAAGCACATGAACACTACCTAGCTACAAGAATGAGTGAGGAAGTTCTCCATCAGCTGGTGGAGAATGATTGTCAGCAACATGCAAAACAGTGTCTACAGCTTGCTACATTTTGTGTAAGGAAGGAGAGTGAGTATATATTTGCTTGTATTTTGCACGAAGTAACACTGGAAAGATGCCTGAGGAACTAATAAAACGGTTACTTTTGGGGGATGGAGAATGAGATGGGTGGGGTGATGGGGGAGTGGGAGTCAGATTTTTTATGGGCATTTTTTAGACCATCTTGAGTTTTGAAGCATGCTAATGGAGTCTTGATTCAGATAAACGTGTCCCTGACCAGCCAGCCATGCTGGAGGCTCCTGGAGATACGTGCATTTGAACAGAATCCAAGTCCTTGACCCTTGTGCCATTGCCAGGAATTCATCAAGTCATCGGGGGCATTCTGTTACCTAATGGAAGCCAGGAGGAGAGAATGTGTTACCCCCAATGTAGATATGGTGAAGAGTAAGGAGTGGGCTGGACTGGGATAGAGTGATTGCTTAGAGGATTGAGAAGCTGCACAAGGTTCTTTTCATGACTTCAGGATTTTGCAGGACTCAGGGCCACACCCTTTGGAGTTCAGGTGAATCCCCAGGTCTTCATCCTGCCACACTCTGGCTTATCTGAGACCTGTGGAACCGAGATACACCACTCTAAGAATTCATAGATACTCTAATGCCAGCTCTGTTCCTGGTCTGGCCTTGCCTGGAATGAGGCCTGGCTTCTAGGAGTGAGATCTTGGCACCAACTGCTTTGTTCCACTATCAGCCTCATGTTGGAGACCTTAAATCACCCCAGGGGCATAGAGTTTTCTCACTCAGCAGCAACCAAGTGCCTGCTGCTCTGGCCCTGCCTGGGGGAGTCTACACAGTACCACTACACCTTACCTCCCCTCACTCCTAACACAAACCTTGCACTCCCCAGATACACCCCTCCCCTCAGGCTATTGGTATGGATTCAGTTCAGGAAGCCCTATAGGCCTTCATTCCACTAGACAAGGTCTCAGTGAGCCAAGCTTTCGTCAGCAGAGCTGGCAGGAAGCCCTGATGGTCGTTATTGATTGTCCTGTACCACCTCCACTCACCGGGGCTGGGGGAACATGTGTGGGAGTAACTTTGTTGGTCTTACCATTTTCCTAGAGCAGTGAAAATAAGGTAGAAAAGAACAGATCTTCCCTGCCAAGCATCAGGTTTGCATGCCACAACTCACACCACTTCTAGATCGGCTTCATTTGTTAGGAATTTGGAACCGTGAGCACTGGGTTAAGTGCTTGAGGACCAAATTAGGCACATAGGAGCCTCAGGACTATTCCTACAGGCGTAATAGAAGCACACCCAGAAAGTGGGGGTCTGCTGAGCAAAGTGGGTTAATTTGGCCAATCTTAATTTGGCCACTCACTTGCCTCCACCATGAAAGACAGAAAAAAAAAAGTTGTATTTTTTTTATTTGAAATATAGTTAGCACACAATATCATAGTGATTTGGCAGGTCTGTACATTATGCCGTGCTCATTGCAAGTGTGGCCACCGTCTGTCGCCGTACAGTACTGTTACGACACCATTGACGCTATTCCCTATGCTGTGCCTTTCATCGTCATGACTTATTCCTTCCATAACTGGAAGCCTGGACCTCCCACTCCCCTTCTCCTAGTTTGCCTGTCTCCCTTCCCACCTTTCCTCTGGCCACCGTCGTTTTGTCCTTTAGGACATCTGTCTGTATTTAGGTATCTGTTTCTGCTTTTGTTTGTGCATTTGTTTCATTTTTTAGATTCCACTTATATGTGAGATCGTATGGCATTTATCTTTCTCAATCTGGCTATTTCATTTAGCATAATCCCCTCTAGGTCCATCCACGTTGTTGCTAATGGCAAGACCTCATTCTTTTTTTATGACTAAGTAATATTCCATATTTCGCCATATCTATCTGTACTATCACATCTTCCTTATCCACTTGTCTATTTTTTTAAAGATCTTATTTATTTATCTGACAGAGAGAGAGAGTGAGAGCAAAAGCAGGGGGAGCAGCAGAGGGAGAGGGAGAAGGAGACTCCCCATTGAGCAGGGATCAGCAGAGAGCCTAACACCGGGCTCGATTCCAGGACCCCAGGATCATGACCTGAGCAAAAGGCAGATGCTTAAGCAACTGAGCCACCCAGGTGCCCCTATCCCTTAATCTATTATGGACACTTGGGCTACTTGCACGTTTTGGCTATTATAAATAATGCTATAATAAATGTAGGGGTGCCTATATCTTTTCAAATTAGTATTTCTCTTTTCTTTGGATAAATAGTAGTGGAATTACTAGATTGTGTGGTATTTCTATTTTAAACTTTTTGAGGACCTTGCATACTGTTTCCCATAGTGGCTGCACCAGTTTCCAGGGTGGCTCCACCAATGGTGTAGGGACTTCTTTTTTCTTTCACAATCTCACCAACACTTGTCGTTATTTCTTGTCTTTTTAAAACTAGTCATTCTCAGCATAATACCCTCCAGTTCCATCACGTTGAAGCAAATGGTGGGTAATTGATGGGTGACGGGCACTGAGGGGGGCACTTGACAGGATGAGCACTGGGTGTTATTCTGTATGTTGGCAAATTGAACACCAGTAAAAAATAAATTTATTATTAAATAAATAAATAAATAAATAAATAAATAAATAAAAATAAATAAATAAAACAAGTCATTCTGAGTCGTGTAATAGACTATTTCACTGGGAGTTTGATTTGTATTTCGCGGATGATGGGTAATGTTGAGCATCTTCTCATGGGTCTGTTGGCCATCCTTGTGTCTTCTTTGGGAAAATGTCTATTCAGGTCCCCTGATCATTTTTAAATCAGATTGTGTGTGTGTGTATGTGTGTGTTGATTTAAGTTCTTTGCATATTTTGTATGTTGACCCTTATCAGATATGTCATTTGCAAATATCTTCTTTCATTCAGTATGTTGCCTTTTTGTTTTGATGGTGGTTTCCTTCACTCTGCAAGCCCTTTTTATTTTGGTGCAGTCCCAATAGATCATTTTTGCTTTTGTTTCCCTTGCTGAGAGACGACCCATCTAAAAAACGTTGCTAAGGCCAATGTCCCAGAAATTACTGCCATGGATGGACTTAGAGGGCATTAGGCTAAGTGGAATAAGTTAGGGAAAGACAAATACCATGTGATTCCACTTATACATGGAATCTGGGGGGAAAAAAAAAGAACAAACAGAAAGTAGAATCAGACCTATAAATACGGAGGACTAACTGATGGTTGCCAGAAGGGAGAGGGGCATGGGCAAAATGGGTGAAGGAGAGGGGGAGATACAGCCTTCCAGTTATAAAATGAGTAAGTCATGGGAGTGAGAAGTGGAGCCTGATAAGGAATACAGTCAGTGGTATAGTAGCAGGGAGGTAACAGCGCAGGTGGTAGCTACACGAGCAGCGAGCACAGCGTAACATAGAACCTTGTCACATCACTAAATTGTACCCCGGAAACTAATATTACATTGTGTCTCAATGATCCTCAAATTAAAAAAATTTCTTCCCATGTTTTCTTTAGGAGTTTTTATGGTTTCATGTTCACATTTAGGTCTTTTCATCCATTTTGAGTTTATCTCTGTGTGTGGTTTAAAACAGTGGCCCAGCTTCCTTCTTCATGCAGAAGAAGCACCATGTGTTGAAGAGACTATCTTTTCCCCTTTGTGTATCCTTGCCTCCTTTCTCATAGATGAACTGGCTACGTAGGTTTCTGTGGGTTTCTTTCTGGGCTCTCTACAGAAAGGAGAGTTTTTTTTTTAATATTTATTTATTTATTTATTTATGATAGACATAGAGAGAGAGAGAGAGGCAGAGACACAGGAGGAGGGAAAAGCAGGCTCCATGCAGGGAGCCCGACGTGCGAATCGATCCCGGGACTGCAGGATCACGCCCTGGGCCGAAGGCAGGCACTAAACCGCTGAGCCACCCAGGGATCCCCAGAAAGGAGAGTTTTAATTGGTATCTTCCTTTTCTTCCTTTATCCAGAAAGAAGAAATACATACATGTATATATTTGCTTCATAGTACTTCTAGGGAAATATCTAGATAGGCCAAAGGAAGACAAGACAGCTTAATAGAAGGAGCTTTGAGCTGAACATCTAGGCTCCAACTCAGGCCCTCCTCACAAATAGTCTGTGGTTGATTTCATCGCAGTCCATGGGCCCCAGTGTTCTACCTGTGGAATGATCCTGGGTCATGGAAGGTTCCTGGAATGAGTAGAATGACTCTCTTTTGCATGTCTTGGAGGACATTATGAAAATTAATGGACCAGTTGGCGCTTCACCACTGGTTCCTTCCCTTCCCACCCACCCCATCTTCTCCAGGATGTGATCATCATGTTCCTGTGTGAAAATACCTGGAGTCCATGTCCTTAAGGAGCTCACTATGTCCAGCAGGAGCATGCAAGCACATGCTGTTGGAAAAGCCCAAGGGGAAGCGTACGCTCTACGGTCAACAAGATTGAAGTCATTGGGTAGGATGGTGAGCCCTGAGACCACAAGCCCATGAGGGAGAGTCAGGAGTGATGGCCGGAAGGTGCAGAGGCAGGACCTCGGAGCCAACAAAATACTTGAGCAGAGAACCAGAGCCATTCTGCAAGCAGGATGCAGTTCCTCGGCCACCGGTCTGGGCCAACCTCTGGGCTGCCAGGACCTCAACACACGCAGAGGGACAGGGAGGAAGAAATGGCTGGGCCTCCGATGTCTCAGCCAGAAAGAACAGGAGGCACATAGTGAATATGGGGGATTGGGTGCCTTGGGAGACGGGTTCTGAGTGCTGAGCAATCCCTCCCCTCAGATTAGCACTCAGCCCGTCTGTCTGAAGCTAGGAGCCCCGGCTGAGAAGTACCCTCAGCAGCTCAGAGGCCTGGAACTGTCTAGGCTCAGATTATTTTTTATTATTGTCATAATGTTACCCGGTGCCTGCATGTGGGAGCAGGAACGTTGTGGAGCCCGCGGGAGCCCCAGTGCCCTGGCTCCCAGCCACAGGAAAGGTCCAGGGTGGGGCCGCCTTCTGCACCCAGGAGCTGGAGGCGCTGAGGGATGAAATCATTGATGCCCAGCTCCTCCACGGCCTGCTCAGCTGCTCGGCTTGAAGCGCCTCCTAATAACCCACTTGTCGGTCAAAGAACTGGATCGGGTACATTTCTAGTCACCGGTCAGGCGGAGGAGGAAGGAGATTGGTTTCACCAGAAAAACCCCTGCTGCTTTAGAGCTGAGGCACTTGAAAAGGTAACAGCACCTCCCCCTTGTTTGCATTAAGAACAACCCTAGGAAACTGGCTCCTGATGCATTCATTGTGTTGTGTTTCTCAGAAGTTCTGGAAGAAGAAAAGCAGAATTAGAGCTTAACCAATGCATGTGCAGTTGTCATATATATATATATATATATATATATATATATATATATATATATACAGATCGATATCTCAATTTTTAAACGTTTTATTTTTATTTATTTATTTATTTATTTATTTATTTATTTATTTATTTATTTATGATAGTCAGAGAGAGAGAGAGAGAGAGAGAGAGAGGCAGAGACACAGGCAGAGGGAGAAGCAGGCTCCATGCACCGGGAGCCCGATGTGGGATTCGATCCCGGGTCTCCAGGATCGCGCCCTGGGCCAAAGGCAGGCACCAAACCGCTGCGCCACCCAGGGATCCCTCAATTAATTTTTACAAAACTATATATAAACTTTAATCCTATGCATCAAATATTAATTTCCATAAATTAATGTGAATTATAGAAACTATACATGTTTTTGAACTAAACTCTCGGAAAAGACTGGCTGTGGGGAGTGACTCAGATTACAGCCAAACCTGGCGACTTGGATGATAAACTTCCCCTGTTTCACTTTTCATCTGAGCTGGTGCCCTACCCAGCAATTTCCATTTCAGATTCATCATTATCATTTCTGATACTTTAACAGGGCGGGGTGGGGGTGTTGTCGAAAGAGCTCCGTCTATTTGCAGGCCATTCTGTCTTGCTCAATTGCAGAGGCTAAGTCTACAGCAAAGAAGGTACCTGGGTGGAAAGGGATAGATTCCATGAGGCAGCTGGAAGGTTCCTGGAAGTCCCTGATGCCTGTTTCATAAACCAACTATCCCAAGGGGTTCTGGAGTGTCCACGCTTTCTCTGAAAATGCTTTTGGAAACAAAATTGCCGAATTCTTGCTCATCTTGGGAATTCTATTTTGTTTCCCCGCGTGGTCCCAGAGGACCCTGGGCCAAGCAAAACGGTCGCTAGTGTTTTCTGGAAAGATACTCATGCCAAAGATGTGTTGGCAATCGTTGCCCTAATTTGTTCTTTAAGGAGAGGGGGGATGAAAGCTTGTTTTTGTTTAGGGTCTTGGCTTGCTTTCCGTTGCAGCAGAGGAGAAAGGCAGAAGGAAACAGAATGAGGTCACAGGCAGTGATTGGCACTCGAATGGCTCCACGGGTTCCACGGGAAGGGGGCCTGCATTTGTCAACCTGGAGGGGGATGCCAGCGAGAAATTTGAAGTTACACACTAGCGTGTTGTCATTGGAAGAGCCTGACCAGTGTGGGGGTGGGGGGCACAAAAGACCAGTGTGGGGGGTGGGGGGCACGTGGGTGGGTGGTCCCACGTGGCTTCAACTGGGGAGGGGTTCCTGAGTCTATGGAGACCAGGCTGTGGCCTTAGAAAGGGTGGGAAGGAAACTGTGGCGAAGTGGAGTGTCTGGGCCCCACAGCAAGGAGGCACATGAAGAAGCACCAGCCAACGGTTCCAGGGGGAGTATGGGTCTAATCTTGCGAGATGTCATTGTTTTTCAAGAGGAGATAGACATCCAGGTGTCTGTAGGCAATCTTTTGATTTTTTATAAAAGTTTAATTATTTATTTATTAAAACAACTAAATTTAAATAATTGAAAAATATTTAAAACCTGAGGAGCATTATCAAAATACGTCTGAAATCAATATATGGCCCTACAATCAGTTGAGATTTTTTTTTTCCCTTGGCTTAAGACAGGACGATACTTTCCAGGTCTTTTGCAAGTCCACGAGTCCCTCAAGTGACAGAGGTTTACTGAGATCTCTGTGTCCTCCACTACCCTGAGCTCGGAGCAGGAGAGGGAATAGGAGAGGAGCAGGCCAAGTCCTCACCCCTACTTTCAATTCTGGAGGAGATGCAAGGTGAATGCATATTACTTCCTTCCACAAACACCACGAGCACCACTTTTTTGTGGTGGGTATAGCTTATTTGCCCTTCCAGATCATAAACTCTTTACCTCTTCAGGGGCTTCCAAGACAAACCAAGGCCATAATAGAAAATCAGAGGTGCACAAATTGCTACAAAGCATTCTGGTAAAATGCCAAGATGACAGAATGGAGTCTAGGGATTCAAGGTTAGACTTCTGAAAGAGGGGTGCAAAGGAAAGAGCCCAAGCAAGAGTATGGAGAATGCGGAGCCCACTTGTGCTCAGGAATATCAGGAGGCTCAGTTGCTGGTGGAGTGAGGACAGTCAGGTGGCTATGACAGAGGAGGAGGTGAGTGATGGGGAAGCCACCAGGATGGTGGCCATGAGAATATAAATGAAGAGCCTCAGGTGAGAGCCTGTGAGATACATATTGATGAGATAAAACAGTGTTTGGAAATGAGGTGGTTGTAGGGGACAGGGCAAGACAACGAACGGTCAGAAATCACCATTCAATCTCCAGTTGAAACCCATGTACTTGGAAATTATGGTGCATTAGTAGAGAGGTCGGTACCAGGAACACACACACAGAGCTTTTTTTGGCAAGGAGATGGACAATGACTTCTGGGCATAATAAAAATTAGGTAACAGAAGGATACCTAAATGGAGAGCCCAAGGGGGAAGCGTATGAATCTGGGGAAAAAAATATGAATCTGGGGAAAAAATATATGAGTCCAGAGCTTATGAGAGAATCTGGAGCTAGAGATACACGTGTTGGAATCTTCTCTGTCAAGTTGATGAATTTTGAAGGTAGATAAGATTGTTAAGGAGATGGTGGCAGAGAAGAGAACCCAGCTGAAGGGGAACTTTGGAGAATACTGTATTTAGGATGTCAGATATAAAGGATTCCCTTGCAAACAGAGGATCACAAGAAGAATGCAAAGGGAAGACACAGTAAGAGCCCCAAATGCAGTGGAAGGCCAGACCAGTGTGGATCCAGGAGAATCTGATCATTAGTGAGTCATTGAGAAATCTCCAAGGAGCAGCTTCTCTTAGGTGCAAGTGGAGAGCGGAAGTTGGGATGCAAAAATGTTTAAGAGTAAGTGAGCGAGGAAGAATTCACAACAAGAGTGACAGGAACTATCATTGGGGAGGAAAAGAGCAGGCTCGGCTCCAGTAGCACTCATGAACACAGACAGAAAGCCACGGTGGCAGGTGCTACTTGAGGACGTGGTTTTCCATATGTCCTGTACCCCAGGCCCTTCCCCACGTAGGCAGCCCAGCCTTGCTGTACATACAGTCTCATGGAAGGGGTGCTGCCACAGGCAAAAGGGTTCTCAGGCTATCATTGACAGTTTTGGATGAATACAAGGCTCCCTGGTCTTGTGACCACATAAAGAGCCCCCTGGCTCTTCCCGGGTTGAAGAAGGAAGAGAGTTGAAGGGGAAGCAAAGGAGGTGCTAGTGTTGTTACTTGCTGAGTACATTGTACCATTTAATTTCCTACTGCCTGTAGCTCTGTGATGGTTAATTTTTTATGTCATCTTGGCTAGGCTATGGTGCCCAATGATTTGGTCCAACAAAAGTCTGGGTATGGCTCTGAAGGTATTTTCAAAAGATGTAATTAACATGTACAACCAACAGACTTCAAATAGAGCATATTATATGCCATAATGTGGGTGGGCCTTGTCTAATCGGTTGAAAGCCTTTAGCACAAAGACTGAGGTTTCCCCCAAACAAAAGGAATTCTGCCTCCAGACTGAAAGAAAAATCCTGTCTGAGTTTCCAGGCTTTGGACTCAAGGTTGCAAGATCAGGTCACCTAAAATTTCCAGCCTGTTGGCCTGCCCTACAAATTTTGGACTTGACAGTTCTATAATCACATGCGCCAATTCTTCAAAATCTCTCTTTGTGTATGTGTATGTATATAGATGGATGTATACATAGGACATCTATCTATCTATCTATCTATCTATCTATCTATCTATCTATCATCTATCATCTATCATCTATCTATCTCTATCCTACAGGGTTTTGTGTGTCTGGAAAACCACGACAAATACAAGCTCCCTAAAGCTCCCAGAGGGGTTCCCCTCTGAGAGCAATGGGGACTTCCCTGGGTGGTTAGACTTCAGAAAAGTAATGGTCACCGAAGTCAGTCAAATAGAATTGGTGGGGACAATGCTGAAAGGGGGCCCCAAACTCCTTCTAAAAGGACTGACTTCTACTCAACCCCTGGCAAGGGTAGCCATGGAGAATGGATTCCGTCTGGCGTTATCACATGATGTGATTAATTAAGAGAAGCCAAAATCCAGTTTATTATGGGAAATCGCTATAGGAAAGGTTTTGTAGAAGAGGCTGGTTTTGAGCGTTCCCGAGAGAAGTGCAATCTACCCTGGAGCAGGGGAAACACTGGGGTTGAGGCCATAGAGTAAGCTTCTGGCCCCCTTCACACCCAGAAGCCTGTCTACACAAACTTGGAAATAGATCGCACGGGTTTGAGCCTCTCCAAAGAAAACCTAATGATGCGGACTCCGGTTAACTGAGACATTTGATTTTATATAATCGCTCCAGTGTCTGCTTTTGCCGAGCTCCCAGGGGCAGGGAGGAGGAAGAGGGCTCCTCTCTTCCTTGGCTTCATTTATGTCCTGCACTTTCATCCCTCCCAATACGTTTTTTGAAAAAGGCTTGCAATGAATGGAGCTTCAGGAGGACAAGGTAACTTCCTGAAACTTCAAGCCCAGTTATTTCTGTCTTGTTACTTTGCAAAGGGCATCAGCGCTGGCAGCCGCGGCGGGAGGGAGGGCCGGCCGGGGAGCGGGCGGGGAGCGGGCGGGCTCGCCAGGGGCGCGCGGTTACCTGGCGGGAGGTATGAGGTGAGTCACGGAGTGGTACAGCCCTTTTATTCCCCGGGGTGGGGAGAAGGTTCCGTGAAACAGACCAACCTATCATTGAAAGTGGCATTAACGCCCATTGGTATGTATTATCGCACCATGAAAAGCTCAACTGATGGTGATTTTTTTTTTCTTTGAAAAAAGCAGCTAATTGCCGGCAATGTGTTTCCTCCTGCTTTTCAATGCATTCTGACGGGAGCACGAATCCGATGATTCATGTAATTGAACAGAAATATGCGTTATTACATAAGAGAAGGGGAACGATTAAATTAGCGCTTGGGTGCCGCTCGTTTCTGGTTCATTCTGCAACGCGCCGAGCACCTTGAAGTTTTCTATCCTCTTAATAGAGAAAAGCATTCTTTGGCTGAAATGGTTTCAACCACACCATTTGTATAAGAGTTCAGCGCCCCAAACAATAATCCCCTAATTCTGGAAACCTGCCCTGGAATATGCTTAGTGCCAGATGGCAGTAGGAGCATTAGTAAAAGACAGTAATTTCTAATGCAGCGAGGGAACTGCGCATGGCAGATGCCCCTAGCTGCAGGGCCACGTTGGCTGCTGTTGGGGTCCCTGGGAGCTGTGCTTTGCCAGGGGCTCATTTTTCACCCTGTTCAGCTTGCTCTTCTAGAAGACTGCAGAATGAAATAGGATCGTGCTTCTCACCCTCCCTTGAAACTCAGAATCACCTGGGCAGATTTAAAATATATATTGATGCCTGAGCCTTATCGCCAGGAATTCTTATTTAGTTGATCTGGATTGCGGCCCAGGTGTCAGGGCTATTTTTAAAGCTCTTAAAACTATCTCTGAGGTGCAAGCCAAGCCTGGGAGCCCCTGCTTTGTTACAGAGTGCAGTATGTTACGGATTGAAGAATTCCAGAGCTTGACAAGAACGAATTCCTAGCTTGATGGATGATATAGCTGATGCTCAGTGACATCAAAGGATTTGCTAGAAATCAGATATCTTATTAATAGCAGTGTGGTAACTGGAACCCACCCCAGTGTTCCCCCCCCCCAATGCCCTCCCGCCCCCTGCAGGGTTTGGTTGATTGGCGGGGGAGAAATTAGGGACTGACAAGTCCTTGAGAAGTTGTCAGAATATTGTGGAAGTAGCTACCGGTGCCCCCTAGACACAGGGCCAGTTGCAAGTTCACCACTCAAAAATGTGGTGCTGGGTTGCTGGGTATCTAGATCTAGTTGGAGCCATGTCTCCGAGCCTGTCCCTCTTTGGGCTTCCTGTTTGAAATTAAAATGTAAAATAGGCCAGTGTCTACAGACACTAAATAAGCTGCGAGAATAAGTTTTGCACTTTGGTGAGGTCCTTTGTCTCTGCAGACTGCCATGCATGGCCTTTACACCAAGGAAATCCCATATTTTTTTTTTAAAATTATACTGTGCTAGTCAATCAATTGATCAACTAGTAGAGGCGAGTACCTGCCAGTGATGAGGACCTACGCTAGCTGCTTTGAGCAATGAAAGATGCATGACATGGTTTCTGCTTCTAATTGATGTGGTTTGCAATGGGGCTTGGGAGCCAGCGCTCAAGAAAGAATTCTTAGACGTTTTCAGTGCAAAAAGGGTGTTTTTATTATAGCACGGGGACAGGACCCGTGGGCAGAAAGAGCTGCATTGTAAGTATGAGGAGTGACTGATTATGTAAGATTTTCTATCCTATGGAAGGCAGGGTGATGTTAGGGCTCCAGGAAATTGAGTCTATAGTTTTCTGGAGGTCTGGCTATTGATCAGATTGCTGTTTTTCTTGTAAATCATTGATACAGTTGCAAACTGATGAGGACTCTTGTCCTGCATCACCGTGGTCTCTATCAGATAGCCATTTGTTTCTCCCTTTCTTTTGTTCTTGGGCAGCCAGGAGTACCTGAGGAATGTCTTACATACCCTACCCTGGCGCGGGGGAGGGCGGTGTTGCCGGGTGTTAGCTAGAGGTTTGCCCTCAGCTTGCATTTTGCTCCTTCATCACAATCAACATATGATACAAAGGAGGGATGAGACATAATGGAAATCTTTCTTGCTTGCCTAGCATCTTCTGTTTGGGGAATTACCCTTCCCATTCCCAGTCTATAGGTGTGTGGGCAGCCCCACCTCCAGGTTTATGGCTGCGCATAAACCCCAGCCTTGGCCAAAATAGCCTGAAACTAAGGAATGGGCAAGTGCTCCAAGTGAAGCCAGACAGGAACAGCGCTAAGACTTACTGGGGCTGTAAAGAGGGGCTCCAGCCTGTGCAAGGACTCCAATTCTGCAGGCAATCAGAGCTGAGGGAGGAGAGACCGGAACATTGCCCTGATGGCACTGCTTGAGCCCCTGGATTCAGTCGTGCCTGATGTCCTCTGGACTTTCTCGAAGACCCAGAACTTCCCGGGTACATAAATCATAACCTCACTTCCCTTTGTTTTTTTTTTTTTTCCTTGAGCTAGTTGGAGTTGGGTTTTTCTCCTTGCCAACTAAAAAAGCCCTAAGTCATGGAGCTTTATCTTGGACCACTTGAATTGTTTGGACATTCTGTTCCCATTCATCTTCCACACGTCAAACCCAGCTGAGCTTTTTGGCCAGCATGAGTGGTGATAAATTAACTGTGTTTCCAGACCTGTCTAGTGGCTACTTTAAAGTCAATTTATTTTCAGGAGCCCATGGAGAAACTGCTGTGGACATTTGTTTGGTGGTATGTTGATTGATTCCATTTTTACCAATGACACCCCTTTTTGATGGGGCTCTGGCATCACAGAAGCCATTCTTGATGAGACCTGTTACTTTCCTGTGAAATAAATTCATCACCTGTCTGAATACTAACCAGAGGACCAAATTTGGGGTGCCTTTAATTTTTTGGTGGTTAGTGTAAATGTAGGGTATAGATGAATATGTGACTTGGGACTTTAGCTAGCTTTGGAGTACATAATTCTGTACTGCGAAGTGATCCGTAACCAGGAATGTGCCACTGATGGGGTTTCCAAATAGGCAAAACTCAAGCTATGCTTATGGTACCAGAAAAGACAATAAGTATTTTTTGGAACGTATTTGAAATTTCAAAAGAAGCACCAAAAATATTCATCATAGGAAATATCAGAACTTTGTGGGTTTTTTTTCCCCTACTCATTTAGTGATTTGAGTTGTGCTAGTTGTGCTGAGTTTCAATTACACACCAGGAGGGGAGTGGGAAACATAGGATAATGCAGCTTCAGAAGGTTTTAGTCTGTCTCGAAGTGCCAAGTAGCATACCAACAAGAACTGAAGAATAACAAGGTATACTAGTGTGGCAAATGAGGGTCCAAAGAATGGGAAAGCAGGGAAAGGCCTTAAATTCTTCAATCATTGGGATAGAAACCACTTCTTAGTAGAAAATGTTCTAGAAATGTGCTACTGGTTTGCATTATTTTATGCAGAAAGAGGAGTCTCAGTTCCTCTAAAGAGGAAACAGTTTGGGGTTTCAAAGACTCTTTGGCTTTCTAACTTATTCAAAACATCCATTGCTTTCTGAATTGGCCTCGAGCACTCCTTGCTAAGTTGTTTCTGTGGTACTTGACAGCCACCGCAGGTTTCTATCAAGCCTGGCTGTATAAACAAAGACTATTAACCTGTTGGTTGGATTTAGCCGTCACTTTGGTCTGCTTAAATCCTCTGGAATTTCCAATTACTTTGTCATCGGATTATTTGCAGAATAACCACTGAAGGCGACAAGACTGTTTCTTTTCTTCCTTCCTTCCTTCCTTCCTTCCTTCCTTCCTTCCTTCCTTCCTTCTTCTTCTTTCTTCTTCTTTCTTCTTTCTTTCTTTCTTTCCTTTCTTTCAAGACTTTTTAAAAAAAGTATTTGAGAGAGAGGGAGAGCACAGAAGGAGAAGGAGAGGGAGAGGAAGAAGCAGACTTGCTGAGCAGGGAGCCTGACCTGGGGCTCAATTCTAGGACCCTGGGATCATGATCTGAGCAGAAGGCAGATGCTTAATGGACTGAGCCGCCCAGGGCACTTCAAAGCTCTTTCTAAAGAGTCCTAATGACAAATACTATGTGTGTTGTGAAGAATGACCCCTGGAGAAATGGGGACCGGCATCTTATTTACTCTCAAAATCATGGGGAAAAATTTCAAAGGGGGTGGAAGGGAGTCAAGATAGTTCAGAAAGGAAAGGAGGTTCCAGACTGTCTTCATGTTAATGATGCAAACTCCTATTTTCCACAATGAGTGCATGAGTCATAGTAGCCCTTTAGTAGCCAATTGTGAAATATTGGGTTTCCTCCCTCTATATTCTTTCTTAGATAAGCTTTTAGAGGACTGCATGTGTTTGGGCTCACCCAAGCCGACACAGAGGTGAGACTGAGTTTAGCTAGTTAATTTAGACATGGATCCCAGAAGTAACCTTGAAGGATGTAGATAGTAAGACAGGAAGGGAAGAGAGCCAGTAATCAGTGGATTACCACCACAGGCACCTATAGCTCCATCCTACCAGGAATCCTCAAGTAAAGGAGTAGCAGGAGCTCCAGAACTTTCCCAGGGAAGGTCAAGGAAGATATATTTGTCTACTGACTCTCCACCTCATTGGTTGAGGCTTGCTCCTGGGGGTCTTTGAATCCCAGAGAAAACTCCAGGCAGAGAAGAGAACAGTTTGGTGTTTTGGTGAGAAGTTTCCTAAGGAAAAAGAAAAAGTCTACCATGGCTATAGCTGAACAGCTGGAGGGAAACACAGGTCAGGGCATCAACGAGGTCAGCCCACTGACCATTTTTATATGGTTGCAATACCTAGATTCGTCATGAGATGCTGTATTGATTTTCTCCAGCAGGAAGAGGGTCTATTTGATTACTTCCTAAAAAAGGGTTACAGTGTGAATGACTTAGGCTACGTTTCCCAGCCGTGCCCTCCAGTAACCATGATGTGTGATGTGTGAAAGAGAAGAAAAAATGTGGCTACATTATCAGAGTACCTCTGCAGTGGACAATATTATGAAGCCATTAACATCACACTTTTGGGATTTTTAAGCACATGAAAAACGCTCAGCGAAATGGTTTTGTTAAATGAAAAACATCAAGTTCTAAAACTGCGATTTCAGTTATGTGAGAAAAAAATATTTTCACATGGAGCAATAAAAAGGCTAGAAAGAAACATTCCAGCATGTTGAGTGGTGTCTAACTTTGGCTGGATACTTTGATGACTTTCTGTGCCTTTCTTCATTTCCCGAATGTTCTATGTCGAACATTTTTCCTTTTTTTTTTTTTAATAAGCAAACATGTTTTTGGTTTTCTCTGTATGATCAGATTAAATGTGAAGCTTGCTGGGTGGACAGGTGGATTTAGCTCATAAGCTTGTTGGTTTGAGCACGGAGGGCAGGCTGTTACCCGGCTCAGTTACTGGGCCGGGAACTCAGCCCAGTTTCCCAGGGCAGTCTGACAATCTGTGGGCATTCATTTCAAGGTTAGCTCATGAGTCTGTTTCTGCATGAACTTGCAAGGCCAAGAGGGTAGTTCATAGATGGCATGTGCCCCGCAAGACTCCTGCCACAGCTGTTACTTGCTTGTGACAGAGGAGGCCACCGAAGGAGGCGGTACCTGGGATGGATTTCCCACCCACATGTTCTTTTTTGAACCAAGCTGAAGAGCACATCCTGGTTCACATGTGTTATTAGTTTATTGTCCTGAGCAGCCCTTCAGGCTAGTATTGGCCACTGGGCACTGCATTTCCAGCCCCATCTGAGACCAGGCATGCTGCTGGGGGTCAGGAGTTTCCTTAAGGAGGAAATGTTCCAGAGGGAAGTCATATGATCCATTAATAATGATTGATCATATAAAGAGGATGTGCTAAAGGCCAATGTAACATACAAATAAAATATGTTAGGAGTTTGGGAGGTGGTGGAGATGGCTGAGACTCTAGGGAAGAGTCACCATGGACTGGAGTGGAGTGGAGAAAGGTTTTGTAGAGAAGACAGTGCTTTGAATAAGGGGCCCATCAGAAAATGATGAAAATCTACCTAACTCAGTAGCATATATTGTTTATTGTCTTGGGTCAAGTACAGCCCTGAGTTCTCTAGAGTCCTGATCAGAGTTCTGTCTCACCTTCCCTGTGTGTCATTAGCTGTACTCTGATGAGTAATTGATGGTAAACATGGAGGTGCTGTTGCCAAAGGCTTAAATATGTCCGACAATTGGACATACGGAGAGGTACCAGTGATTTTCTGAACTACAAAACAATGATAGTGCTGGAAAACTCAAGGATGTCAAAGACACGTGAAGTTGTGTCCAGATTCAGCAAGCTGTTTAGCATGAAGCTGGTTAACTTTAGGGGACTTAAAAACATCATCAGCAGGGGATCCCTGGGTGGCTTAGTGGTTTAGCACCTGGCTTTGGCCCAGGGCCTGATCCTGGAGTCCTGGGATCGAGTTCCGCGTTGGGCTCCCTGCATGGAGCCTGCTACTCCCTCTGCCTGTGTCTCTGCCTCTCTCTCTCTCTTTCTGTGTTTCTCATGAATAAATAAATAAAATCTTTAAAAAAAACACAAAACATCATCAGCACAAGTGTTAGGTTGGCGAGTTGATGGCATACTAGTCTGGACTGGAGGCTCTAAATTCTTGGGAGTGCAGACATTCAGCTAGATTTGTATCAGAGAGGTCACAGACTTCGGGAAGAACTCTAAGAGGGCTCCATCTTCTCCAAAGATCTGTTTGATTACCAAACCTAATTCCTCACATCTTTGATCACAAGACCCCCATTGTGTATTTGCTTGTTCCATTAACATAACATGGGAATTGGGAAGCCGTGTCCCCCAAACCAACCAACAAGCAAAAATAACAGAATACGGACCCTGACTCACACAGAGAGCATACATTTCTTTCTGCTGGACTATTTGCAGTATGGCCAGGCCATTCCTGCACACAAGCTGGTCAGTACCCATGCCCACAGTGCCCACTCTCCTGTCCTTTGGGCTGGTCCAAAGGACATCTAACTAAAGAGATGAAAAGAGGTTTCAGGTTCACTCAGTCACTTCTGGATGTGAGGAGGGGCTAGGTGGCTCTTTTCACACAGAATGCCATTTTACACCTGGCTGCAAACTGTATGATAAGAGACGTGGTAATGGCTCCAGACTAACCAAACGATACACAGACCATGAAAATGAGGCCAGAGGAATATACTCATGACATTTCCTGGAGGCAGTATTTGCAGCTCTTTTGCAAATATTGACTCACTAAGTAGGAAGCTGGAAAAGAAATGTGGTTTATGGCTGGGCCAACCCCACTGAGTGCTTGGGTATGTCCTGAGGGACTTCTTGACTGGCCCTGGGATCCTGCCCAGAGACAAGCACTCCTTTATATGCCACCTGTAGTCCTCCTTGGGAGTATCTTCTCTGCCCTACCTAAATTCATAAAGGGCTTTCTTCTCTGATTTGTAATAGCCTTTTCTTCCACTGATTGGAAAAGTGAGGAGGTGAGATGAACTGCATGGGATGACATGTGGCCTTATTGAAGCAGTCATTCTATTTCATTTCATTTCATTTCATTTCATTTCATTTCATTATTTCATTTATTTTATTTATTTGAGAGGAAGAGAAAGCACTAGCAGGGGGAGAGGGAGAAGGAGAAGCAGACTCTCCACTGAGCAGGGAGCCCAGTGTGGAGCTCCATCCCAGGACCCTGGGATCACGACCTGAGCAGCAGGAAGCCACCCCACCAACTGAGCCACCCAGGTGCTCCAGATATGATCATTCTATTTGCGTATAGAAATGTGATGTTTTCTTTCCCCTCTCCCTTCTGAGCATCTGCACTGAAAGGACTTAATGCAAAGTTCCCTTCTTGCTGCAGATGTTTGCCAAGTGAGGCCATCTACCACATGGGAAGACAAACCCTGCTTTGTTAATCATCACCCTATGGGTAGAGTAGGCCAAAAGAATTCTTATAAAAGAACAGGAAGTACAAGAGGCTTGTGTCTTAGAGGAAGTTGCTTAGTACAGAGGAAGTTCTTTTGGAGCACAAGAGGGAAGAGGTCTATGGGTCACTGGAGAGGGGAACGTGCTTGTCAGTTAGCTCAGGTTCCTAAGGAAGTGGCCAGTCCTCAAGGGAGATGGGTGGTTGGGTGATGTGCCTGAGGACACAAGCTCTGGGGTTCTGGGTCCTGGCAGCATTTGCTGTGTCTCAAGCGTGTACAGGGCAGCCATCCTCAGAGTAGTGTGTGTGAGTGTGTGTGTGTGTATGTATGTGTGTGCACGTATGTGTGTATGGGCCAGTAGCATGGGGCTTCCAAGGAGAAATCAGGTTGACTCACATAAAATAGAGAGAGAGAGAGATGTGGTCCTTTTTCCACACCCAAGTAAAAGCAGTAGCTTTAAGCATTTGTCTCCATGACCCACATCAAAAAAATTAAGGACACCTGGGTGGCTCAGTGGTTGAGCATCTGCCTTCGGCTCAGGTTGTGATCCCAGGGCCTGGAATGCAGCTCCACACCGGGCTCCCCACAGGAAGCCAGATTCTCCCTCTGCCTGTGTCTCTGCCTCTCTGTGTGTGTGTCTCTCATGAATAAATAAATAAAAATAAAAATAAAAGAAATAGAAAATTAGCTAGGGAACCTTGGAAGGAGTCTGGGCAATCAGGGAGCCAGACTAATGAACTAAACTTATGTGGCAAATCCTCCTCCGCTGGTGGGTGTTATTACATTTTGTCTTGGTTAAGCTGGTAGAAAATGAGCCCAAAAGGACTATCCTCCCTCCCCCCACCATCCATGGACATCCTTCCTTCCCGTGAAGATATTTTGCACTCTCTGATTGTACCACCTTTCAAACCATCCCAACAACGGAGGGATTGACATGAAACATTTGTTCAGAGGTTTACTCTCTCTCGACAGGGTTACTCAACCAGATATATCCCTTCAATTTTTAAATCTTTTACTGCAGGGCGAAAGCCTTCACTACTTTGGTCACCGCTCTCCTCCACTAAGACTCAGTCTTCTCGTTCTTTATGCAACCACCTTTAAAAGAAAGTAGGTAGTTCTTTATTTCTTTTAGCTTTGAAAGAACACTGCTAGCATCAGCAAGCAGTCCAGAAGACTGAGAGGAGGAAGAGGAAGAAAGGGACTTGCCACCAAACCTCATCTGCACCATTGATTTGGCCTTGTAGGGATACTGGCTTCTCTCTCTTGATGGTGAGAGCAAGCACAGCTCCGAGCGTCTCTCCATCTGAGGCTCAGCAGATTTCCCAAGATTGAGTGACTTTGTCGTGGTGGAAAAATACATAGGTTCACAGGGATGGTCAACGTCCTATGAATCACTCCAGCAGAGAGGTGAATACTGGAGTCCCTTTTTGTAGTCTTTTCGTAAAAAGGCACCAAGAGTCCGATCTCACCAAGACAGAGAGGATCATTTCCCTGAAGATCTGCAAAAGAACATGCCATTCATGCTAAAGAACATTCTCAAGAATTCCAAGATGTTCTGTATTGAGCATGGTGTTCATGCTACTCAGCCGGGCATTTGGTCTCATTTGGGAAAGGAAATCGCATTGTTTAGGAATTAGACCTCACATATAGTTTAAGAAAAATACCTCTACGTGGTGGAATGTGGAGAGCTTTATGTATAAAACACTGTTTACCTTACCTGACATTTTCTAGTGTTTGCACTGGGCATAATGAATAAAGAAATGACAGGATCTTATCATAGAAAAGGAAGAGCTTTTATTTGTCTTGCAACATTTGGATTGATGGCCTTGCCTGCCTTTCTTTCCCCCCTTGGTCTTTGCCTTCTTTAAAAACAAAACAAAACAAAACAACTGAAAATTCCAAGTCTTCAGAGGAGGACAAGGAGCTGAAGAAACAGCTTTTGCCCAAAGTGAAAGGGTATGTGGAAGACTTCGGGGTCTTGGCCTCCTCCAGCCACTGGTCAACCAGTCCGGGGACTTGGTCAGCATCCCTCAAGCTGTCTGCCTTGCCTTGCAGGCAGAGGAGGGGTGGGTCATCCCTCCGTTTTTTTCCCAGCTCTGGTGCTCATTGAGTGATTCTCTTCTCGGAATTCCAGAGACTACCTAACTGCCACCTTAGAGTCCAGTCAGGGGAAGCTCGCCCACCATCAAAGGAGTAGTCATTCAGAAGATGTTCTTACCAAAGACAGGATGGGAACAGTATGTTCAGATACAGCAGGGAGAGCTAATAGGATTCATCCCCCTGATGCACCCATTGGTGTGGCACTGCTGTCCATCTGGGAGCCTGCAAGGAATCCTAGTGGGATGAGAAGGTTTGCTGGGGGAGATGTAGAAGCAAGGGGCAGGCATAGCTCTACTACAAACATTGTCTGACCTTTGGCTAAATCACTGGCCTCTCTGGGACACTCTTTCTTTCTTTCTTTCTTTCTTTCTTTCTTTCTTTCTTTCTTTCTTTCTTTCTTTCTTTCTTTCTCTTTTCTTTCTTTTCTTTCTTCTTTCTTTCTCTTTCTTTCTTTCTTTCTTTCTTTCTTTCTTTCTTTCTTTCTTTCTTCTTTCTTTCTCCTTCCTTCCTTCCTCCCTTCCTTCCTTCCTTCCTTCCTTCCTTCCTTCCTTCCTTCCTCCAAGATTTTATTTACTTAGAGAGAGAGTGCACAAAGGAGGGGAGAGGCAGAGGGAGAGGGAGAGAGAATCTCAAGCAGACTCCACACTGGGCATGGAGCCCAATGCAGGGCTCGATCCCATGGCCCCAAAATCCTGACCTGAGCTAACATCAAGAGTTGGACGCTTAACCAACCAAGCCACCCAGGTGCCCTGACACCATTTCTTTATAAGTGTGAGGTGAGGGTGATGAGATCAGCCCTGCATGGCTCAGGGGCTTCTGATAAGGCCCAAACATGTATGGAAGTAAGAAGGTTTGAAAATTATATGATGACACACAGACAGGAGGATTGTGATCCCTCCTTGGGAAAGGTGTTTCTGCCCTTCTGCCCGGACTCAGGAAGAGGCAGGGCTGGGGGTTTGTGGCACAGGGGTGAAGGGGGAAGAGTCTGGGCTGAGGGAGTAGAAGAGTCAAGAGCAGTCAGGTCAAGAGCAGGGCTGGAGGACCTGTGAGAGCAAGAGAAGGCCCCTACCCAGCAGCCAGATCCACGCTGGGGTGTTTGGAAGCTCTGAGCCAACTATGTCCACTTCCAAAGGCCATCATTTATGGGCAGTGTGGTCTTACTGTTGGAAATTCCTGTTATACTCTTTTCTCAAAACAGAACATGCATAGCTCTGGGATTACACCCCTTACCCTGATGCCCCAACTAGGATGCTCCTGCCTTATGAGACCCATCACAGCACTGTTTGGTGGCCCTTGCTATGCTAAACAAGAAGCAGGAGCATTTGACTGATGAGGCTGTCATGGTGCTGAGATGGAAACCAGACCAAGTGATAGCAAGGAGGATGATCATATTTACTGTGTATGCAGTACTGTGTCCAGATGCTGAGCTAACTGCTTTACATACATTTGCTTATTTAACCTTCACAGCTATCCAGTGGGCTTGTTACATTATTACTTTATTCCACTTTAGAGAAGTTAGAGGAGATATGGGAACCTAATCCTAGGAGGGGTCCTGGAACCCTAGATCTCCTGGCTTGTCTTTGTGATGGAACTGACTTTGAAGCTGGTTTGTTTGGACTCCAGGTTCTAGCCTCCATCATTGTGCTCTTCTGCTTCTCCTGCGTCCACAGTTTCTAATCAAGTCTGCCCCAAGTTGTCTGGTTTTCAGCAGAATCCCAAAGAATGAACTGAGTCAGTCCTGAGCAGTGAGGAGAGCAACACATAGCAGTGATCCAAAAAAGGGCCTGACTCGCTCCTCATATATGGTGAGGAAAATATAAATAAAATAAAATAAAATAGAATAGAATAAAATAAAATAAAATTAAATTAAATTAAATTAAAAACAACAAAACTATAGTAATATAAACACAGGAGTTCTCTACTGTGTTTAGGGACAGGCAATGACTTGCCGCTGGCCATTCCAGCTGGTGGTGCGCTGGTGCTGGCTTGCACTGGCTCACACCTACCTTCAGGAGCCAATTGTGTGCGTCTCTTCCCAACTCTGCATTTGATGAAATTAGGTGGGTAGTTCAAAGTTGGCCAAGGAAGAGTAGATATTGTATGCGATTTAAGGGGCAGGTGAAGGTGTCCTTTGAAAGCTGCTCAAGTAACCACACCTGCTCAAGACAGCTGCATCAGAGTGACGGGACCCCCGTGCCAGTTCTACTGGAGCTTCTCACTTCAGAGCTGCCATCTGTGCCCACAGGGAAAGGGGTCGTGGTCAGAGTTTCCTTTGGCAAGGGCTGGTGGCTCGGCTTGTGACAGCGAGGCTGCAAGTCTGTGTGAATGACCTCTTCCTTTTTGACATTTTACCATAACCTACCACTGATGTCGTGGCCAAATGGATGGAAGCACAGAGCCACACCGATTCATCTGTGAAAGGTATTTGTCAGATCACCTAAAACTTTTCAACTGCATCTGCATTCACCAGGCAGGACACTTACTAATGTTACCTATCTGCAGTACAAACTTTCTCAATTTTCCACCAAAATGGGAGCTAGGAAGATGATAACCCAGTTTTGCTATTCCTTCCAGAGTTTTGTATGAAGCCTTTTGTCTGAAATGGGGGAGAAATGTGTGCATTTTTGGCTGTTCTCCTAACTCCTCCCTTCCTCTCTCTGTATGTGCTCCTCGGAAAGGGATGGGGTGGAAATGTCTGTTGGGCACTTACCCCAGTGCCCTTCACCTGGAGTTATGAGAGCGGAGCACCAGACAGTCTCTCTTACTAAGGCCCCTCGGTTCAAAGATGCGGTGCCTGAGTAACTGGCATCCGTGGGCCGCGGAACATAGTGAATTCGGCAAGTGTGTGATTCCCAGTGGCTTGAGGGAGGACAGGGTTTTGGTCTCAGCTCTTCAGCAGCTTTAAGACTTTTGTTCTTCCTAAAGAGTACTTGTTTTCCCGATCAGGACTTAACAGGTGGAAGGACACCTTCCTTCAGACTCTCTAGTAAAAGAGCAGCCAGGCCTATGGTAAAAATAAGAGATGGAATGCCCCACTCTGCCCCACTCTGCAGCTCACATTTGGGGACCAGAGGGCATGGGACAGCTGGGAGGCCCTGCCTGCACATTCCTGTCCTGCGAGGCTCTGCTTCTTACGTGGACTGTCTTATATAAGACTCAGCGGCAGCAGCCTGCCCCTCCCTGCTGGGACAGCTCCCAGGGCCCCGGATTAGCTGGCTAGAGCCAGGCTCTATTTCTGGAAGGCAGAAAGTTCAGCTCAAGGGTAGCCACCGGGAAGATACTCATTTACTTCACTGAAGGGAGCAGAGATAGAGCCTCCTAGGGTGAAAATTATTCTGGGAGACTCTTTTGTATAGATACACCGAGAACATTCAGGATCAGAGCAGGGGAAGTGAGCAGAGGGAGTGCACACTTGAAAAGTAAGCCTTCCTCCTGTTGCCATGCCTTCCTTTGGCCACTGCATAGATTCAACCCTGGGATTTTAAAAATATAATTTATCCAGTAAGCCTGATGTGACAAGACTGTGGTTTTTTGTCTTCGCCACCAGCCTACACTTATATTTGACTACAGATTTTACATAAATAAATACAGTACATCCTGATTATTCAACCTCCCGTGGAATCTCTGTTAACACAAATAACAGATCCCCGTGCCAGGCTAAACATTTGTTATTATACTCAGGTGGCTGGAAGTGCATATGCTCACCTGTTCCACTGCCTCAGCAGGAAGTTAATTCCTTGAGGACAGAACAAAGTGATAATTTCAGGTGGTTGATTAAGGAAAAACTATCTGAATTCTCGTTTTTAGTGATGGTGATGTGTGGTGTGTGTGTGTGTGTGTGTGTGTGTGTGTGTGTGATGGGTGTATGATAGTGTGTGGAGTCTACTGGAAAGGACAGTTTTCACTGGGGGATAGGGGAGTGAAAGGGGACAGCCAAGCTGTGATCTAGGAACTGGAAATGAAAACTAGCCACCAAAGCGGGTTGAAAGCAGAGACATTGAGGCTTGTGAGCAGGAACAAATCCAGAAGGCAGGAACCAAATCAGGAAAGGGCTATCCCATGACAGGAAGGAATATAGAATGGGAACCAGGCAAGTGGGCTTTGACAAGACCCTGGACATTCCTGAAAGGCCAAGGTTAGCAAAAGGAGTGTACGCACCACAGCCCAGAGGGATCCTGGTCTGTGCCATAGGCAGCAGATTCTGTTGCCTGAAGACTGGAATGCCCTACGTGATCACCTGCTATTATATACTCAGATGAACACCCAACATTTTGGGAAGGCACATTTGGAAACAGCTCCCAGAGATAAGTGTTTGAGCAGCAGAGAGAAAACCAGATATCCTGAGTTCTTCATCATGGTTTTATTATCTTACCCTTTCTGTTCAAGCATAGAGGTGGCAAGACCAAATTTGTGGTAGATGGAGGAACATGGGCGGGTGCCTCGGATGCCCATTGAGAAGGCATTGCTGTGCCCAGGACCAGATGATGGTGGCCCAGACCAGGGTGAGGTTGGAGATGCAAAAGAGGGTTGGATTTGGGTGCTAGTTAGACCGCTGGTTGCAAATCAAAATGCCCTAATAAATTTCTGTTAACCATAAGAGAACAAGAGATGGGAAACCCCAGTAACTCTGTTGGAGACCTGCAAGTTAGAAGAGACATGAATGTATCTGCCAGTTGAATGCAGGGAATTTATTTGGAGTCTCTACTCAAACAATCTGTTAAAAAGTTATGAGACATGGAAAGTTGAACACTGACTTTTTTTTATTATTAAGGAGTAGTTTTACATGTGATAGTGGCATTGTGGTTTTTTTTTTTTCCAGAGGTCTTATGTTTTTGAGATGTATGCTCCTGAGACTTTATAGAGGAAATGGTATGACTAGAGTTTTCTCCAAAGAATAGGGGGAGTGGGCAGGAGTTAGCTGAAGCTGGATTGGCTCTGAGTTGCAATGTGTCAAAGCTGAATGACAGGCTTGGGGGCTCATTGTGCATGGAGTCAAGACTTTCCTTGTAATGATGGCTGCCAGCACCACACCCCAGAAACTTTTCAGAGCTTCGTGTCTGCTCCACTTGTCTAAGAAGGGTCCTATGGCTCTAGGATGAGGACATCCAAATGCTCACGTTAATAGGGACATAAAACAGCCACAAAAAGGTGGGGTTGTAGAGGAGCTTTACTGTTTGTTTTAAATGTATTTATACAGTTCTTCCTGCTAAAAATTGTAAAGAAGCAGCATTTTGGAATTTACTGAGAGGAGTACAGGCACCATCTTATTGCACTTCACAGACACTGGTTTTTTGTTTTGTTTTGTTTTTTTACCAATTGAACATTTGTAGTAACCTGTTTTTCTGACGGCATTTGCTCACTTCCTGTCTTTGTGTCACATTTTGGTAATTTGCAATATTTCAAACTTTTTCATTATTATTACCTTTGTTATTGATGATCGGTGATTACCACTCACTGAGAGTTCGGATGATAGCATTTTTAGCAAGAACATACTTTTAATCAAGGTATGTACAGTGTTTTTTTTAATATAATGCTATTACACAGTTAATAGACTACAGTAGAGCATAAACATAACTTTTATATGCACCAGGAAACCAAAAAATTCATTTGACTTGCTTTATTGTGATATTCACAGCATTGTGTGGTGGTCTGGAATTGAACCTGTAATATCTCTGAAGTCTACCCGTGATGATGTGTGAGAGAGGCTAGTTGTCCTCCTTCTCTATTCCTTCTTAGCTGAATCGTAATTGTTTGGTAGGTTTCACTGCTGGCCAAACACTTCCCAGCCTCCTTATTAGAGGGCATGGCCATGTGATTTGGTTCTGGCCAATGAGATGTAGCAAAAATGTCACGTGGAACTTTCTGGAAGGCTCCTGAAGGGGAGCTGACTCCTCTAGGAGGTGTGTCCCTCCTCACTTCTCCCCATCTGTCTCCTGTTGCCTGGAAAAGGGATGGGGGGGTTCAGAGCCCCAGGACCCCTGCTGGGCCATGAGGTGGTTTTGAGGATAGAAGCCACACACCTTATATGTCAGAGCAGAATAAAGGAGGAGCCTAGGTTGCTGATGAGTCTCTGAACAGATTGAAAGTAGTGAGAGTGAACTTTCATGTGCTTCAGCCAAAATTGCTCTAGTTTTTTTAAATAAAGATTTTATTTATTTATTGAGAGAGAGAGAATAGAAGGAGAAGGAGAAGCAGGCTTCCCACTGAGCAGGGAGCCCAGTGTGGGACTTAATCCCAGGACCCCAGGATCATGACCTGATCTGAAGGCAGACATTTAACCAACTGAGCCACCCAGGCACCTCCTACTTTAGGTTTTTAATTGTATGCAGAGTCTTACTGCCGATTGATACAGGTGACTCTATTTTAATAAATAAAGTTCTACTTGCCATCATCTATCAAAAAGCAAAATATTGAGAGTCATCAACTCAGCAGTTTCAATCAGGACTCCAAACTGTAGACATGCATCAAGAAATAGTATTGTTTGCAAGAGCAAACACGGTAAAAAACAAAACAAAACAAAAAAAACAAAAAACAAACCACACTAAAACAAAACCCTCAGCATCCACGCATGGGGCCTGGTTACAGAAACGCACCTTGAGTGGGAGGGCAGACAGCCACTTGCAGAGTGAGACAGGCCTGTTTGTGTTGCTATAAAAGAGCCTCAAGTCTTATTAGTAATTGAAACCAAGGGAGTTATATTTTAAAAAGCAAGTGAGTGTGATTGCTTTTGTATAAATAAGTATAAAAATATGCACATATATTTCCTAGAAGGAAAGAAAAGCCTTGCTAACCGAAGGAAGACAGGGCCAGGGGGTTGGCATAGAAAGAGTGGCATTCACTTTGTCACTGAATATATTTTTGTACAGATTGAATTTTCTTTCTCTAGACTAATAAAAAAATTACTTCTGGCGGTACAGCTTTGCTCAAAGCCTGATATCCTAAATTAACAGCACAAAGAGTTTATGATCATTACATTTTCTTTGCCATCGTTCTCTTACAATCTCAGGTAGAGATTGATTTCCGTCTGAACTAATGTCAATGGTTATAGCAAAGATGTTTTTGTCCACTTCCCATCTCCCTGTCCTTCTATCCCTCCCCTTGTACCTCTCCCCTTGCCATAAATGTTGCTATTACTGATTCTCCAAGGAGCTCGTCTTCCCAGGGCCCGGGAAGGCAATCCGGGAGCCCAGAGCAGAGCAAAGCAACTTGCAGGAATGCTGAGCTGTCCATCCGCTCAGGGGCAGATGGTGACATTCTGACTCAACACACAGTCCTGGTAACACTCAGTGGCCTCCAAGTAGTTTTTACCAGTAGTTTTGTTTGTTTCTTGCTGATGAATGAGGACACACAAGCTCTGACAGGAGTTGGCATATGTCCTGGAGCTCATTGACTTGGGCTTCGAATGAAGACCGGGTATTTTTGACTCTTCCCTCCAGCAAGCGAGCTCTGCTGATGAGAGCAGGATGGGAACACAGCAGGAAGACAGCCACGCGCCACAAGGCAGATGGCAGGAGAGGTGACATTTGTTTCCAAAGGATCCCAAAGCCCTAGGGAGCTCACAAGAGCAGTTCAAATGGCACTTCAGTTTTAGGACAGTTCTTTCTAGGGGTCTGCATCCTTTAATGAGAGAAATCTGAACCTTAGCAACCCCATGGTCCAGAAAGGATTTCCATAGGATGATCAAGAAAACTCAGGTCTTGATCTGAGTGGCAGATCCAGGGTTGGCTTCAGGGTTGGAGTTTCACATAGAGGAACATGAGTTGGCAAAGTCTGAGCAATGAAGGGAGGAGGAATATGTGGGAATTATGGGATCTAGGAATTTGTCACTAGACCGAGTATATTGATCCCGACCACTCTGGTTTGTGAAATGCATGCCCAAATTGAACTGGCTTAAAGAAGAATCAGGATTTATTGATCCATGTAACTGGAAAGTTTGGTCGGTGATTTCAAGTCTACTTAGATCCAAGGCTTAGAACAATGCGTCAAGAACACTGTCACTGCTTCCCTCCCTCTCCCTTTCCTTCCTCTGTATTAGTTTCATTCACAAACCAGCATTCCCTACAGGGGGCTAGAGATGGTCTCCAGAGTTCCATCTACCAGTTTAGCAATCCCATCAGACACATCTTTCTCTATAGCTCCAACAACGTCAGGGCTGATTTTCACACCTAGTTTGGGACACATGCCCACCTCTGAACCCATCAACTGCCCCTGTGATCTTGCAGGCCTAGACCTGCTACCCAAGCCAGAAGCCAGAGTCACAGCAGATGTTAGAGGGGCCACAGCTGGGGGTGTTGTTATCAGGGGCAAGAGGAGAAGTTGGTAGACAATTAAATGTACAGTGGACATGTCTGAGCTTCAAGTTTCTTTCCAGGATTAAACAAAAGCAGAAAAGGGACTCCTCCTACACCCCCAGTATATAATCCTTCTTTGAAATGTTAGGGATTAGAGGCTTCCAGACCCTAACCCAGGCTTTGGGGCTTACTCTAGAGTCTTTGGGAGTTTTTTTGTGGTTATCCTGAGTGTGGGGTTGAAATAAATTGGGACTGGAAAACATCTACATACTCTTAGGAGTGTTCTCCAGGTATGAATGGATTCCTGGTCTAGGATACCACTCTGAAAGGTAAAATAATTCTAGAGCTTTCCTAGGTGCTTCCTTTTCTGCCCCAAATCTAAAGGGACCAGCCTGATTTATTTTTGGTTCCACATTTGCCTCTGTTTTTATAGACTTTTACTAATTTTTTTTAAGATTTTGTTTATTCATTCATGAGAGACAGAGAGGTAGAGACATAGAGGGAGAAGCAGGCTTCCTGTGGGGAGCCCAATGCAGGACTTGATCCCAGGACCCCCGGATCACATCCTGAGCCCAAGATAGATAGATGCTTAACCACTGAACCACCCAGGCATCCCTACTAATGGTTTTTATAGACTTTTACTAGTGGTGAGCTGGACCCACACCCAAGCGTTCTGGCCCCAAATCAAGCAGGCTCTCCTGTGCTCTGCTGTGGGTGGCTAGGAAGAATAGCAATGGACATCAGTGTCGCCTTCCAGAAACAGGATGTTTGAAAAGAAATCTTTGTAAAACTGAGCAGTGTTGTCTTTCAGAATACACAGATTGAGCCGAGTCTACAGCGACTTGGAAAAGACTGGATCTGAATGCAAATTATGTGATCAGACCAAGTAAGCAAAGAGAAACGCAGCATTGCCAGCTCTTTGCACCATTTCTGAAAATGAGAATTGTGCAAAGACAAGTAGCTTATCTCAGGAACTGACAACTGTCAATTCATTTTCTTACTGGTGACAAGAAAATATTCTGGAACTCTTCCTACAGGAATGGCTGTCAGGCGTACACCAATTTCCAAGCAAAAGTTAGTAAAGGAGGAGGAGTATCATTTGTAAATGTGAAGAAAAAGAGTCCATCTTGGCCACACAAAAAGCTTGGGTGATGGCCCATATTCATCTCTGTGCTGAAACACTGACTGAGAGGCTATTGGTGGAGAAAATGCCCCCACGGTCCCTGTCAGATGTAGGTCACCCCCTCAAAAGCACACTGGGAAATTTTTACATGGCATCTGATCAATGCCTTCCTTTTACTTACAGGGAGGATTAGAAAGTTCAAGTAAGACAGGTCCTCTTCACCCTTCTCAGTTCAAGAATTGATCCAGAGAGGAACCCAAATCTGGAAATGTCAACAGTGGTCACCTTACAACTTCTAGAATGGGCCATCCTACCCACCATGTGATTGGACCAGCGATGTCCCCTAACCAAGTCAGAATCCACTAAAATCACTCTTTAGGGATTCTGAACTCAGAGATGCAGATAGAATTTGCCCGTATGGTTGAGGAACAGAAGGAAACAGATACGTAGAGCATAAGCTGAGACACCAGGGCACCAGTTGCTATAAACCAGCCGCCCACAGGACATGTCTGAAGCACAACATGTTTTGCTTGGCCGGCAGGGTTTGAAATTCAAAATGATTGCCAACACGAGATGCTTTCACATTTTAAAATGGGTGGGCTTCCAGAGCAAACCATGTGGAAGTTGTGACTTTCTAAGAATAGTCATGGGAGGTGCATTTGGGACTCTTCAGACTTTTCGGACAGGCATTCAAACATCACATGTGTTCTCATGACTGTCCCTCTAGGAGCGCCACTGGCCATGCTCCAGATTCTGGAGCTATCTGTGGGGCTCTACTTAAAATCACTGAGATTTTAGCAAACTTATGTGGGACAGGATGAATGAAGGATTTTATATAAGTGTCCCAGGGTCCCCACCTACTCCTTTCATTCCTGAGACCCCAAGCCCAAGTGACTCCAGTGATTTTCTGTTTTAGATGCCCTGTTGCACACCCACCAGAGGGGATCCAGTGAACCTGCACTAAGTGGAAGAGCTGGGTTCTGGCCATGGAGGCTTCTGATGAGCCCCAGTTCCTGCCCCTACTAAGGTCTGGTTCATTGGCAATTCCTGAATCCCTAAGACTTCCATACAGGGAGTGAGCATTCTCTCTTTTCCGTGCTACCCCCATACAACACACAATTTATTTGAGCAAATTTGAGTGGGTTTCAGACCTGGCTGCCAAAAGAGCTCTGGCTAAGATGACTTCTGAGGATTAACCTAGCAAAGGGAAGATGCCATGGGGAAGGGCACTGGACAGTGTGGCACTCCATTTGCATAACGTCACCTGAAGCCAATGGCCCCTACAATAAGGTTCTCCATGCACTTTCTTGGTGGCCTTAGGACCCTGGTGGTATGGACCCTTTTAGGCTTCTTCCCACCCACAGCATCTGGGCAGAGCTAACTATATCATAGAAGACATCAAGCTAGAAATGGCTTGACTTTTTCTCTCTCTCTCTCTCTCTCTCTCTCTTTTTTTTTTTTTTGCCCCCACATTTCTGCTCAAGTACTCAGCTTATATGTTGGGCAGATATTTTTAAGTGTTTGCTTGTTTCTTGCCAAATTTTGGTGACCTCGCTCATTGGGTCTGTTTGCGAATGTCAGAAGGGGTAAAGGTCCCCAATACTGGCACTTCGAGACCTGAGTTCTTTTGGGCTCTTGCCCAAGGGAGTGGGTGTGCAGCATGTTTTAAAGCCATCATGCAGTTCTTTGCTCCTTTGTGTGAGTCAGAGTCATGTGCTGTCTAAAATAGGTGGAGCGTGTGGGCAGGATAGTCCAAACACCATAGTTAAGTCATGGAGTTTATTCCTAGGGAGAGTGTGGCCCCTCATCCAGAGCCTTGGCGAAGCTCCATATGACTTCTGTAGGCATCGCACTGAGCATGCAAACCTGCTGAGTTGACTGCTTCTGCTCTGCCCTGGGGATCCACACACACCTTCATGCTGTGTGTTTAGGAAAGTTGAAACAAGTAGATTTTACCAGATGTTTGAACACTAAACAGGCACATAATTAGTTTATTAGGGCTTCCCTAACAAACTGTATAGAGCATGTGGCTAACTAGGAAGGCACAAGCTCATTCATGCAGCTCCACATGGAGGCATGTTTGGGATTTTTTTTTTACACTTTTTAAATATAAGTTTGGAAAGAAGGTACCCTTCCTCGTACCCCCCGTGCTCCCCAACACACACACACACACACACACACACACACACACATACACATACACACACACACTAGTGTGAACATGTTCTCATAACGTTCCCATGAATGTTTACCCGATAGCTCATGCTGATTGTGGCACCAATGGCTAAGTTCTAAACCTACCTGTAGCTTGTACTGCTTAGCTGGCTGTTCTGCTGTAGCTTATTGAAGTAATTGCATGACTATTTGAGATGTTGGGAGCTGGTGATGAGCTAACTCCCCACCATCCCCACCTATAATGCCTCAGAGCACAGAGATGGAAACTCTTTCCTGGAAGAAAGGCACAAGGGGGAAGGAAGCAGTTGCTTAGAAGTGTTGCCAAACCCCTGTGCAACAACAGCTTAGTTAGCTTAGTTAGTAGCAAATACCTGCTGTGTCCGAGAAAACTTTGAGCGATTGCTTCGTAAGGGGTGAGAAGGAAGGTTTTACTGAGCCAAAACCAAAATCTGATCACCACTCAGCCTTGCCCTAGGCAGAAGGTTGGCCATCAGTCTTCCTCTTTGGAACATTTTCTTGCCCTCCCTCCTGGCTTTTGCACATGCCACCTCACCACCATGCTATAGATAACCATCATTCCCCCTGCCCTCTTACATTCTTCATTTTTATCCTATAATGAGTATCAGTCACTGTGAAATTCTGAGATAACTGTGAGCCTTATTGTCAGCTGTGACATAGAAGAATCTATCCTCCTTTTGGTGACTATTATCAGAAGTGGAAGGGCCTGTGGGCAGGAGGGGGGCTTTTTTTCTTTACTTTCTTGAACCTGCAAATCTTGGTTTCAGGAAAAGAAAATAGTAAACAGGATATCCTAGTGGGGCACCAAGAGCTTAAAATCCACACAGGACAGTGTCTCCGAAAGGGACTTGTATTGTTCTGATGCATTGCTGCTTTTCTTGTTCGAGTTGCTTGTTTAAGTTTTATTTTGTTGCATTTTTGAGAACTTGACATTTTCCTTCCCCCAGGGCTGCAAATGCAGAAGCAGCACTGACCAGCACTTGACACGTCTCTGAGACTCAGGAGACCCTATAGCTTCCTGGTAAGAGTTGTCTCCTGACAGTTCCTGGCTACTGCATTGCGCAAGGGTATTTTAAGCGACAAGAGGGCCACTTACTAACAAACTCCTTAATTGAAAACTTTGCTGTCAGACTATATTTGGGAGAGCCTGTTATCTTTCCTTGTTGTCGTTTGTAAGGACTAACTCTGGGTCCAGCTTGTATTCATACAGAAATGTCATCTGGCTACTTTACTGCTTAAATGTGTTAACTTTTAAGAGCGCTGTTATGGAGACTAAGAAAAGGAAGATTCTGGGATTGTTAAATTTGCTAAAGATTTTCACGGGTTCTCCAGTGATTTCAGAAATGATCACCTTTGAAGACAGATTGCATGCAATGTTGCCACCCTTGAGAATCCCCAGGAAATGGCCATTCCAAATGGTAATGACTCCAGGAGACCAGTCTTATTCTTGCTAGATGGAAATCCCAGTAGGATTTCATTTGGTTCAAAGTGGTGTACCTGGACCTCTCTTCACTTACCAAAGTTAATGGTTCTTATCAATGTGCTCAAGGGGTATAGTAAGAATTTCTCATTTTCATAAGGAGAAATGAAAACACTGAGAAAGCAGAACTAGAGCTCATTACCACTAAGCATGGGAGTGTTGCCTTTCTTCTATCACAATTACGTCAATTCTTTTGTCAGTATCTTCTTTTTTAAGTTATTTTAAAAAAGATTTTATTTACTTATTTGAGAGAGAGAGAGCGCGCGCATGAGTGAGAGGAGAGGCAGAAGCAGAAGCAGAGAGCCCAACATGGGGCTGGATCCCAGGACCCGGGGATCACAACCTCATCTGAAGGCAGATGCTTAACTGACTGAGCCATGCAGGTGCTCAGTCAATATTTTCTAATATTGTTAGAAATTAGATGCCCCTTGTCAATATTTTCTAATTTCTTTTTTTAGTTCTAGAGGTTTTCTTCCACCCTCCAATCCCGTTTGACTGAATAAGCAATTGCTCATTCTCTTCTGAGTCTTTCCAGTCAACATCTAAATTTAACTTCCTCCTTGTTTCTTCCACTCGGTGGCTTCTGCCCTTACCCAGAGTTGTGATTGGGCAGGAGTCTGCTGTCCATGCAGGGCTGGCTCAGGGGGATTGCTGATCAACTCTCAAAGCCTTACACGTTGACAACAGCCCAATTCATGCGGCCTGACATCCGTCCACTTCATTAGACACATATTCTGATTACCTCTAGAAAATTCTAGCCTCTTTGAGTACCCCACAACCACTACCAATTTTGAATACGTTTTCCAGTCTCTTGATATCATGCAAATTTTGTGAGCTTGCTGAAGGGAGGGTAGTGCCCAGCGTCATATTCAAAGTACTCTCACACATGTCTTCAGTATTCTTTCCTTCTTCCTCATACCTACTCCCTAGCTACACTCTGTCCAAACTCCGTATTGATTCCGCCTACCTGGTGTTTTCCTGGTCCTTGCTGGAGAAGGCACTATGCAAGCTTGTCTAGATGGTCAACCCCCAAAAGTGTGCAAGGCCCTCATAAGACCGCAGGCTATCTAGACCTTGATCATTGGCCAAAGTGAAGAATAGGCATATCCCACAACTGTCCATAAACATGTTCCCATTTCAATGTATCCAAGTGTATGTCAGTCACTAATATAGAATTCAGCTGTTTTTCAGAGAAACGAATTGTGTTTCAGGGCTAGTTCATCTTCAGAGTCCACTTAATTGGTCCCCCCCCCCGCAGGTTTTAATTAGAACTAAACCAAGCCTTTCTGACGATTAGACAACGTCAAAACCATATATCATGATTATACCGCAGGTTGGCTTCACAACCTGCACACTGGAAAATGACCATAATTAGCTGAGCCTAAAATGCTGCAAGACATCTGACAACTTGACCAGCTAGCCACACAGGAAAAGGGGTTTATTAACTAGAGTGACATTTGATCTGCAACATAGATAGTGAAAAATGAAAAATGTTAGCCGTGGCAATGACTAATGATAAAATATCTATTGCTTAAATATCCATGTGTGGGGGCAAAAATAGTGACAAGGGGGACAGAGCTGTTTGTGTATAAGTTCCAGCTGGTGAGAGTGCCAGGTGGTTCTGAGTCTCTGCTAAACCCTGATTTGTAGGCTGGCTCTCTGTTAATCAACTCTGTGCTTTAGGATGGTGACTTGTAAAAGCTAGGGAGCTTTTAAATACAGCAAACATAACGATGACCATGATTCTGCTTCCCACCCCCCGCCACACCTGATAATTCAATCAAAATGTGCCTGGGGCATCAGTGTTCTCTTAAAGCTCCCCAGATGATTCTAACGTGCAACCAGAGTTGAAGGCTGCAGTTCTAGGTTTGGTGATGTATATATCCTGAGGATGGACAAGAAAATCTGGTTCCATTTCAGGATGGTGGATGAAGTATCCTACTAAGTACTACAGATTCTTCCCTCCTGCAGCATTTCACTTTCAGTGAACCAGAAACCCTGACATATGGCATGCAGAACTGATTGATGCAAAGATAGGAAGCCCCATCTACAATGCACACAGGAGACTATTGTTGGAAAGGTGAAGGGAGCGCGGAGCCTGCTCCGTCCCCAAAGGTTGGGCAAGGCACCAGAAGCAGAAGGGTATCGAGGATGATCAACATGTAGGTGCTTGGGCCATTGCTGCAGGAGGGGCCAACGATTCATCCTCCACGGTGCCCTTCTGGCTGCTCTTGACCTGAATAGCAGTGACTAAATGTCAGCCCTCAGGTAGGAGTCATGGCCAGGGACCCCAAATTAGATGGGCATGGCCATGTGTCTCGAGGGTGTAGACACATGGCCATGTGTATGGGGTATGCCAAGGGAATGGGGTAGACCTGAACATCCCAGAGAAATCTCACTCAGTGACTTATCCTTCTTCACTGTCCCTAGAGTAGTCCAATTCAGACCAGCCATCTCCCCAGGCAGGTGACAAACACCCACTGGCAGGGGATACAGAGTAATGGAGAATCTCAACCATAGGGAAGATCACAGAGCAAAGATCACCACACATTCAAGGAAGACCCACCACTACAAAAGACAAGAGACTGAATGAAACAGACAGCTTAACCCCCAAGCAAGATAAAGAATAGAGCGAGCAAAAGATGAATCAAGAATAAACCAGAGAGGGCACCTGGGTGGTTCAGTAGTTGAGCATCCGCCTTCAGCTCAGGTTGTGATCCTGGAGTCCCGGGATCAAGTTCCACTCAGGCTCCCCGCATCAGTCCCACATCAGTTCTCCCTCTGCCTATGTCTCTGCCTCGCTCTCTGCCTCTCATGAATAAATGCATTTTAAAAATCTTAAAAAAAATAAGCCAGAGAAAGACACATAGACAGATGCCGTATGATTTCTCTTATATGTGGAATCTAAAACACAAAACAGATGAACAAGCAAGCAAAAACAGGAACAGACCCATAAATACAGAGAACAAACCAGAAGGGCAGGGAGGGGATGGGCAAATTTGGGAAAGGGGATAGAAGAGGCACAAATTTCTAGTTACAAAGTCAGTCACTCACAAGGATGAAAAATACAGCATGGCAAATATAGTCAACAAGACTGTGATGACATTGTACAGTGACAACATTTATTGTGGGGAGCACTGTGTCATGTGTGGAATTGTCAGATCATTGTGTTGTCCACCTGGAACTATTATATGTCAACTGGGCTTCAATTAGAAAAACAAGCATAAGTAAATTTCTCCGCTGTGTGAGGATAAAGCAATCACAAATAAATCAACTAGAGGTCATGGAGATTAAAAATTGATCCTTGCAAAAACTGAAGCAGCAGATGAAACTATTTTTTTCTGAAATGTAATTTTATTGTGACAAAGACTAACACGTGTCTTATAACCTAGTGACTAGGGATAATGCCTAAGTTGAGTAGTTCTCTGTCTTGGAAAGCACGTAATATCCAAGGAGGTTGTTATAGAAAGTGTTTTGAAGAATGAAATGTTTTCTGTAACCCTTTTAAAAAGACTTGGTCCATTTTGAAAAACTGACAACGAATGAAAAATACAATCCAAAGAAGGTAAAGCGAATTTTTCTCCCAAATGTATAAGACACACTTGCTTGGATGTATATTTTAAGTGCCTGGGGTGAAATGGGCCACGTTTTCAAAAGCAGTTAATAACAGCCTGTCCAACAAGAACTTGTTTCATTTGATTTAGCACCAACTGAAATAAAGAATAAATATGCCATTGAAGATACGTGTGTTTCTCCTCTACCTCTTTCCTACTGCCCCACTCCTACCAGGCAACGGCACATAAGCATGTGTCCTCCCAGCCCCACAAAGGAATAAAAACTCAGGATTTAAAAGTGTGGTCAGATGACACACACTGACAGGACTTTCTCCTCTTGGGAGAGGGTGGCAGCGAGCAATCCCAGGTATCAATTTTCTCCATCCAGAATAAAGAACTCCACCTTCAGCAAACTCACCTTCCTGGACCTTTTTTACCTCTCATAGAAAGCCTTTTTTTATTGCTACACCTGTTACTAATTATGACTGCTGTATCTGTCCAGGAAATTTCCCACCAGGTCAGCCTGTTCCATTTCCATCTCTTTAATGACCAAGCATGCGCATTTTCTGTAGTGTCACGAGTTTTTCTTCTTTGTTTAAAAAAGACTTTGTTACTCTTCAAGGCGTGACCATCAAAAAGAACTGGCAAGTAGATCATAAGGCACACATTTCTTACTCCCCCCCCCCCCCCCGTCACCTCTGAAAATCTAAGATGTCAATTGCATTTTCCATTAAAGAACATGCATTCAACTTTGGTGCTTATCCAAGAGCTTATGTCATAATGCCAATTTCTAACATAAGTCATATTCCTCAGTGCCCATATATTTTCAGAAGAAAACAAGTCACATTAAAGTAATATTTTCCTAAATGTTATTTGATACACTTTGATAGCAACTTGAAAATTCTAAGTGAACTGAAAGTATGTTTAACAACAAAATGTAGCTTAGACAGTCACCTTCTAGGTTTCTTAGTTTAAAGGCAGCAGTAAATCTGCATGCTGCACCGAATCTGTAAATCCAGTTATTTTTGTCTGGAATTTTATAGATACAGCATCTCACAAAGCCATGTCCCATGTGCTAGAAACGTCTTTTTTGGCATCTGGCTACACAAAGGCCTCTGATGAGATATTGTCTCCAAATTGGTATAATGTAACTTTTTTTTACGTTTCCAGAAAGATATGAAACGAATCACTTTTTCCGCCTGAGCAGAAGTCAGATTACTACCAATTGCTCTTTTAATTTTGCTCTACAAGGATGTTTGAAGCTCGGACATCTCTGATGTTTTTGTATCGTGTACCCATAGCTGGATAAAACACACTAGGCAATTTCCAAAGACAAATCTCAGCGTGAGCCTCATTTGGCATTATCCTTAGCATCCAAAATAAAATCTGGAGAAATGAAACTAATTTAACTTTCAAGGACTTCATACACGGTGGAGCCTTAGAACGAGGAACTTCTAACAGAAGAAAGGAAGAAGAGATTATGCTCAGCTGGCTGACTGCAAGCATTTGTCCTCATGGAGTAACCGATGCTTTCGGGTCTATTTGGGGAACTTTTGTTTGCAGGACAGCACGCACGCAGGGCCAGATCTGGTCGGTTTTCGTTCCGGAGAAAGTCTCCAACACCCCCTTTTCCCGGTAATATTCCAGGACGGGTTTGGTTTGGTCTTCGTAAGCCTTCAGCCTCTGGTTAAGCGTCTCTGGTCTGTCGTCCTCACGCTGAACCAGAGGCTCGCCAGTGAGATCGTCCAGGCCAATGGCTTTGGGAGGGTTAAATTCCAGGTTGTAGACGCGCCCACTGCTCGGATGGATCCAGCGAGCAGAGAGGCGTTGCTTGATGACCTCCGAGGGCACGTTCAGGCTCATCACCAGGTGTATCTGATAAGCTCTCTCCAGGGCCTCCGCTTGTGGCAGCGTCCTGGGGAAACCGCACAGCAGCCAGCTCTCCTGGGTGAAGGTTTTCAGCTGGTGAAGGGTCAGCCGGGTCATGATGTCGTCCGGGATGAGCTTCCCCTGGTCCATGAAAACCTTGGCCAGCACACCGATCTCTGTGTCCCTCAGCAGGTTGTCTCGCAGCAGGTCGCCGCTGGAGAACGTCTTCAGCTGGAAGCCTTTGGTGATGCGCAAGGCCACCGTGCGCTTGCCGGAGCCCGGGGGGCCCATGAGCACTGCCCGCAGGAGCCGCACCGACGCCCCCATGGCTGCCGGGCCAGGCGGGGGCTGTGGACGGTTGGGGCCCGCGCTGCGACCCCGCGCTCCGGCCCCGCGCCCCGACCCTCGCGCTCCGGGCCCCGCGCTCCCCGCCCTGGGGGCAGCAGGTGCGGCGCCGCGAGCACCCAGCCCGTGGTGAGAGCAGGTGTCCGACACTGCCGAAGACCGCATCAGTGACTTGGAAGGCTGAACCACGAAGTCCCCCCACAGTGTCTTCTTTAAGACAAACCCTCCAGGTAAAGCACAATGGCCCATGAAGGATATTCCCTCGCAGGGGATTCATGAAGAGTGCGAAAACTGTTAACTACCCGAATGCTCACTATTAAGAGAAGAGCTAAGTGAACCTTAATCCTGCTAGCCCTTGACAGCAGTGACAGACAGAGACAGCTCTCTCTGCGCTAACGTGAAAAAATTTCCAAGACGCTGTAAATTCAAAAGCTGGCAGCACTGTATAGTTTATATTCCGTTTATGCTAAAGTACGTTCCAATGTTCATTTATTTTGAAGGTTTATTTATATATTTGAGAAAGATAGGAGGGGCAGAGGGAGAGAAAATCTCAAGCAGACTCTGTGCTGAGTGCAGAGCCTGATAGGAGTCTCCATCCCAGGATCCTGAGATCATGACCCGAGCCGAAGGTGGATGCTTAGCCAACAGAGCCACCCAGGTGCCTGTTTACATTTAAATATACCTGGGAGGTGAACTGGGAAGCCAGGTTTCAAGCAGTGGGAAAGACAGCTTGATTCTTGGTTTTAGAAGATTGCTCCATCTGCAACAATGGAGCGAAAGGATGCTATAAGGACGCTAGTTCAGTGGCCCAGCAGAGAGGTGAGAAAGAATTTTCAATTTAATTCTCTCAGTAGGAATGAGAGTAAGCACCTTTTCGTTTGTCTACAGGCCATTTCTACTTTATTTCTGTGTAGAAATTTTAAACCGACAGTTATCTGCTGATCACTGCCTTGGAAAGATGCTTTAGGTAGAATTTATTCCACAAGCCATGGAACAGATCCATTCTCAGCTTTGTCTTGGGTGGTCCAGCCAGCTCAATACCACATGGGAGCCTGGATCGTATGGAACTGATTAATACTAACAAGAGGCTGCTGAGCCACCAACCCTGCAGCCACTTCATTCCTCAAAAAGATCCATAGAAATGATGTGATGGGTTGTTCTCTTCCTATAAGCAAGAGAGAAAGCTATTTCCAGAATAAAGATCTGGAGTGCAGAAACCTAATTTCTGTATTTGTATTTTGTAGCAGCCGATAGAACTGCTGCTCGAATTGCTCAGACTTTTATTATTATTATTATTTCTGTTATTTCGGGTCTTTGAGTTAGTCATATAATCCCTCTTATTGTTGTCGTATTCAAAAGAGTTACACTGGATGCATCAGAAGACTCAAAAGGCATACGGATACTTAATAGAAATTTGGCCCATATCCTCCAGCAAAGGGAAAAAAATGATGTTGTAATTGCTTTGCGTAATAAAGCAGCATACTCTTAGTGCCTTTTAATTATATACACAAAAATTGATCCTGGCAAGGTCTTTCTATCCTCCTGGATAGATTTAGACTTCTGGTATATTCAACCTTTAATTGAGACTCCTAATTTGGTACTAGAATGTGATCCCAAAATATCCCAGAGAGTATCTTTGGAGAGAAGGTAGCATTTGCTCAGCTGCAGGTGTGAGGGGGCGAAGATGTGCTCCCCAGCAGCGTAGAACACACACACAGTCATGTAGGTATGTGTGACTCCTAAAGCACAAGGTTATTTCTGGCTCCTCAGACCACCTTGGTCCTTCCTCCTCTCCCAGGCTGGTAGCACTTCAGCCTTTTGGGATGTTGGTTATAAAACTCAGCAACATCTAGTAAGAGACTCTCTGACCAAAACATAAAGGCCGGTGGCCGGGTAATATTACAGAACACATCTGGCCCGCATTTAGCAGAAAATGTCCAGTGCCCACCAAAATGTGACTGTGGACAGTAATTGAAACTTTCTAGATGCTTTTCATGATAACAGACACCAAATGGTATAGCGGTCAAGAAAAACATCAAGAACTCCTCACACTAGAGTTATTTTTTAAAAAAATTTTATTTATTTATTTGGCAGAGAGAACATGAGTAGAGGGAGCAGCAGGCAAAAAGAGAGAGAGAAGCAGTCTCCCTGCTGAGCAAAGAGCCTGATGCGGGGCTCGATCCCAAGGTCCTGAGATCATGCCATGAGCCAAAGGCAGATGTTCAACCACTGAGCCACCCAGGTGCCTCTATCCCCAAATCTTTATTCTAGAAATAGCTTTCTCTCTTGCTTATCTGGTGAGAACAACCCATCATGTCATTTTTATGGCTCTTTTTGAGATATTTCAAGGGAAAGAGACTTCCAGAAGATGTTCTCAATGCTATCTTCATGGGAAATTAAATACAGGTTGGGGGTTGTCTGAGTGAAAAGCTGGGGCAGAGAGTAGGGTCAAGTCCATTGTCCAGAGGAGGGGCTCATCTCTTTACTGAGCTGTGAGGTGAGCATTGTTTGGACTGCAGGGAGTAGAAGAGGCATGTGGCCCTGGGAGAGGGCAGTAGAAAAGACTTTCCTTCTGTGGCTGCTGAGCACTCTGGCTCTTGTCACACGGCTTTGGTTTCATTAGACACTCCTTTGTGTAATAGAAACCAAAGTATCCCCCACCCCCTCTGCCAAACCCTGTGATAAAAATCCCAAAGAAAATATTCTCTGAGTAGAGCCAGAAAAGGTCACAACTTAAACTCCCTCAGGGAGATACTGGTGAGTTAACCTCTCACCTCCACCTGCTTCTCCCAGGCCTGGCATGGGATCACAGAGACTACTGGTGTCTTCGGTGTTGCCCAGAGAACGTTTTGCATTCAGCCACCTGCAGAGGCTCTGCTGCTAACAGCAGCAAATGGAAAGCTAACAGATAAATGGGAAAATCAGCCGTGGGCTCCTCTCGTCAGCTAAGTGCTTGTTGCAGCTGAAAGGTGCACTCTTCTTGGTGTTGGCTCACCTGGGGTTATGACATCTCAGTCCACATCCATCCTTTTGGGCCTTTGCTGAGCCATATCTGAGCAGTGGTGGAGGGCCTCTGCATTCCAGCTCCCTACCACAGAAAAGAAAATGAAACGCAGAACCATTCTTGGTGTGGCGTGACGTGAACAGCCGATGTTCTCACCGGTGACCCTGCTTCACCCAACAAGGATTCCGTTACACTCACTGTCCTCTGCTCAAAGGGCAAGGGATTTTTATCATCCACTTTTGAATGCTTGCCATCAAAAAATTACTGAAAAAGTAAGCTGGGTTTTTTGGTGGTTGGTTTTTTTTTTTTTTTTTTTTGCGGGGGGGGGGCGACTGAAGGTTTGGTTTCAGTTTTCTGAAAAAACTGACGTCCACAGTACACTTCCTTCTTCATCTGTGCCAGGAACCAAGGAACCACTGTACTTTTTATGATTCCCAAAGGCACAGGTGACCCCTCATCGGTTTGCATTTGAGCTGGAGCACTCTTGACGGCATGCAGTCCTTTTTAAAAAAATAAATAAATAAATAAACTTTTCTGAAGGAATAGTCAGTGGTACAGCAACGTTGCACGAACAGGACAGAGTTTTCACATGTCCCCATCGCCCACTTCCCCGTATTGTTAACATCTTACATAACTACCAAGCTACGTCTGTCACAACTGAGAAACTAAGGTTCGTACATTGCTATTAACTAAACTCCAGACTAAATTTGGATTTCACCACCTTTTGTGTTGATGTCCTTTCTCTGTTCCAGATTCCGTTCCACATAGCCACATTGCATCTAGTGGTCTTTTCTCCCTTGTGTCCTCTGATCTCTGACTGTTTCTCACTCTTTCCTTCTTAATGATTGACAGTCTTAAGGGGTATTGGCTGGGTGTGCTGTAGAATGGGTTTGCCTGGTTGTTTTCACATGATTGACTTGGCTTATGGGTTTTGGGGAAGGGTACCACGGAAGTGAAGTGTCCTTGTTGCATCATGTCAGGGGTGTGTGACACCTCATGACATTTCTGGTGATGTTAACTTTCGTCACCTGCTGAAGGAGGTATCTGCTGGGTGTCTCCACTGGACAGTTACTGCTTATTTCTTTCCTTCCTCTGTCAAGACTTTGGAAGTGGTCTCTAAGTCTAGCCCACCTTGGGAAGGATGGGGTTTAGCGCCACCTCCTGGAGCAGTGGGGAGTATCTATTTACTTGGAATTCTGCAGGATATCCCGTAGAGTCATTGTAATGAAAATTTTAAATAAATATGTTTGCCAAGCTCCCAGATTTAATAAATGTTACCATTTTGCCAAATATGCATCAGCTTACTTGCTTGCTTGCTTGCTTTATTTATTTATTTATTTATTTATTTATTTAGGGAGAGAGGGAAGGAGAGCATAAGCAGAGGGAAGGGCAGAGGGAGAAGGAGAGAGGATCCCAAGCAAATTCTGCGCTGAGTGTGGAGCCTGACATGGAGCCCAATCTTATGACTCTGAGATCATAACCTGGGCTGAACTCAAGAGCTGGATGCCTAACTGACTGGACCACCCAGGTGCCCCCATTTCCTGTAGGCTATTAATTATACCTTTGGTGTGTGAATTATTGGGAAGCACCTGATACCTCCTGGATTTCATTCTTAGAAGTGGGACTGGGGAGGGTTCTAGAAAGATAAGAGGGAAAGGAGGAACTAGTTATCCTTCTTGAAGCTTCCTACATTCTCTTGTTACTGGCTGCCCCTTCTGCTCTTCTTTCTATCCTGGCTACCTACCTTTCCTGGTGTAGGTGAGCCCTCAGGACAAGTCCCTGATAATCAGGAAGGAATGTCAGGAAGTGGCCATGTCAGCCCTCAAGAGACAATTCAAGGCACCATGAGAACTGAAGATAACAAGGTTTCTGCACCTAAGCTCCAAACTTGAAGGTCTTACAACTCAAACTCAGTGTGTGTCAAGCCAGTTACCATCTTCCCCTGCAAGCTGTCCTTCCATCAATGTTGCTAACTTTAAGATGTCTCCAGTTGCTAGAGTCAGAATCCTGGGAGTTGTTTTTGACTCCTGTCACTAAATCAAGAGCTACTCTTCCTTTTTTTTTTTTTTTTTTACGATTTTATTTACTTGAGAGAGAGAGAGAGCATGAGTGGGGGTGGGGAGGGGCAGAGGGGGGGGAGGAGAAGCAGAATCCCTGCTGAGCAGAGAGCCCAGCATGGGACTCGACCCTAGGATCATGACCTGAGCCAAAGGCAGATGCTTAAACAACTGAGCCACCCAGGTGCCCCAAAATTGACTTTTGTGAAACAAATAGTTCAGAAGCAAGAGTGTCACCAATACTGATACCAAGGGACCAAAGACCTGCGAAGTTCTTCCCAGAGAATCAGAATTGCCCTGCAGAGAAGGGAAGGTCTCAGTGAAACCCCTCTTAGAGTAGTGAGTTTCTGTCACCGTTTTAAAGGTTTGTGGAAAAGAGGATTCTATGACCTCTCTGGCAAAGTGTTCCAGCTGTTTGGAATGCTGACTCTGGGAAACTTAAGCCTTTTGATTTTTTTTTTTTACTTAAATTTTTCATGCTGCAGGTAAAACCTAATTCCCTTCATCTTTTTGCTGTATAAGGAAACAGGGGCTTACAGAAGTTAAATGGTCCATAATCACACCCAGAAGTGCTAGGCTTGAGATTTGAACCCAGGCCTGTCTGATTCTAAAGCACCTCCTCTTTTGCACTTTCCCCAGTGAGCCCACCTTGCATAGACAATAGGATTGTTCAGTCAGTGAGACAGTTCAGTTCTTTAGCTAGCTCGGGTTAAAGATCATGCCCACCAGTGGTCATAAACCTATGTGACCCTAGCTCTGTGTCCCCAGGGCCAGGTCAGTGTAAGGCAGGTAGCAAACAGGCTGCCTGGGGAACCATAGGGCAGTGGCAATGAGACTTCAGTGGATCAGGGCCCAGAGTGCTCCGTGAACAAGCCAGAAAGCTCCTGCACTTGGTATACCAGGGCTTTTGTGTGGGTTTCCACTTCCCAACAGCCCACAAAGCTCTGATGCTGGAAAAGCAAGAAACACCTGAGCTTAAGACTGGTAATTCTGTCTCAGACCCCTTCCTGGTCTTTACAGTGAGGGTAATGATAACTGTAGTTAAGGATCCAAGCCACATCGCATGCCAAGGGTTGAAACAGAGTCTAGTGGACCATGAGTTCTCGACAAAGCTTACCTATGAATAATATATTTAAGTTGTTACTATTCCCTTTATTATTGTTATGATTATAACTAGAGAACAAGGTGTTTAAACAAAGCTACAACCAATGAAGTCGTGACAAGGCCCTGTGTACTGAGATGTGTGACCTCAGAGCCAGTCGGAGAAGCTGGTAGCTCACACAGCCATGGCTAAAATACACACATCTCCATGAGTACGGAGACACCCCAAGAACTTGTGCCTTCAATTTAGCTTTTTCCCAAATTACAGCCATTGTCTGAGAAAACACTTATATTTACTAACAAATATTATATTTAACTTTTGTTCACAAAGCCTTACTTCCCAGTACTGTTTCTACCAGGTGGCTCTTGGGTTACAGATCAGTGATTTATTCACATCCAGTGATTATTTTTATTAGTCTATACCTACTCTTCGGGTTTTTTTTTTTTAACTTCTTACTGAATTCTTCTTACTTTTCTCTCTTCATTTGTAGCATTTTATTCATTTCATATTCTATGTGACCTTTTTCCAAATGTTGCATTAACATTTCCTACCTCTGACTCATCTGTTTTGTTGTGAGATAAATATATATATAAATATTTATATATTTATATATAAATATTATATATATATAATATATATATATATAAATATCCCTAAAAGCCTAAAAGCCTTTCAGTACATAAATGCTCAGGCTGCACAAGAAAATATCCTTACTGTAAACACAGAGAAATGCATGTGGTTCTTACAAATACTTGTCCATATTTATTAGCTTCAAAATATTGGACACCTGTTTAAAAGTTATAATTGTAGAAACTTAATGTTTTATTTTATTTTATTTTTTTATTTTTATTTTTTTAATTTTATAAATTAATTTTTATTGGTGTTCAATTTACCAACATACAGAATAACACCCAGTGCTCATCCCGTCAAGTGTCCCCCTCAGTGCCTGTCACCCATTCACCCCCACCCCCCGCCCTCCTCCCCCTCCACCACCCCTAGTTCATTTCCCAGAGTTAGAAGTCTTTATGTTCTGTCTCCCTTTCTGATATTTCTCACACATTTCTTCTCCCTTCCCTTCTATTCCCTTTCACTATTATTCATATTCCCCAAATGAATGAGAACATACACTGTTTGTCCTTCTCCGGTTACTGTGGCCGAGTTCAAAAAGGGTGTTGCCTGAATTCTCCTCTGGGATTTTGATGGAATCTTGTCTCACATTTAGATCTTTCATCCATTTTGAGTTTATCTTTGTGTATGGTGCAAGAGAGTGGTCCAGTTTCATTCTTCTGCATGTGGATGTCCAATTTTCCCAGCACCATTTATTGAAGAGACTGTCTTTCTTCCAGTGGATCGTCTTTCCTCCTTTATCGAATATTAGTTGACCATAAAGTTCAGGGTCCACTTCTGGATTCTCTATTCTGTTCCATTGATCTATGTGTCTGTTTTTGTGCCAGGACCACACTGTCTTGATGACCACAGCTTTGTAGTACAACCTGAAATCTGGCATTGTGATGCCCCCAGATATGGTTTTCTTTTTTTAAAATTCCCCTGGCTGTTCGGGGTCTTTTCTGATTCCACACAAATCTTAAAATAATTTGTTCTAAGTCTCTGAAGAAAGTCCATGGTATTTTGATAGGGATTGCATTATACGTGTAAATTGCCCTGGGTAGCATTGACATTTTCACAATATTAATTCTTCCAATCCATGAGCATGGAATATTTTTCCATCTCTTTGTGTCTTCCTCAATTTCTTTCAGAAGTGTTCTATAGTTTTTAGGGTATATTTTGAGAACCATTTGAATGGTAAATGGTTCTCCAACCTTTTATTTTCAGGTTGTAGGTGTCCTTCTGTCTAAAATGAGTCTCTTGTAGACAGCAAATAGATGGGTCCTGCTTTTTTATCCAGTCTGAAACCCTGCGCCTTTTGATGGGGTCATTAAGCCCGTTCACGTTCAGAGTTACTATTGAGAGATAGGAGTTTAGTGTCATCATGATATCTATTTAGTCCTTGTTTTTGTGGATTGTTCCACTGAACTTCTTCTTAAAGGGGAATTTTAAGAGTCCCCCTTAAAATTTCTGCAGAGCTGGTTTGGAGGTCACATATTCTTTCAGTTCCTGCCTGTCTTGGAAGCTCTTTATCTCTCCTTCCATTTTGAATGAGAGCCTTGCTGGATAAAGTATTCTTGGTTGCATGTTCTTCTCATTTAGGACCCTGAATATATCCTGCCAGCCCTTTCTGGCCTGCCACGTCTCTGTGGAGAGGTCTGCTCTTACCCTAATATTCCTCCCCATGAAAGTCAGGGACTTCTTGTCTCTTGCTGCTTTAAGGATCTTCTCTTTATCTTTGGAATTTGCAAGCTTCACTATTAAATGTCGAGGTGTTAAACGGTTTTTATTGATTTTAGGGGGGGATCTCTCTATTTCCTGGATCTGAATGCCTGTTTCCCTTCCCAGATTGGGAAAGTTTTCAGCTAGGATTTGTTCAAATACATATTCTGGCCCTCTGTCCCTTTCGGCGCCCTTGGGAACCCCAATTAAACGTAGGTTTTTCTTCCTCAGGCTGTCATTTATTTCCCTTAATCTGTCTTCATGGTCCTTTAATTGTTTATCTCTTTTTTCCTCAGTTTCCCTCTTTGCCATTAACTTGTCTTCTATGTCCCTCACTCGTTCTTCCACCTCGTTAACCCTCGTCGTTAGGACTTCTAGTTTGGATTGCATCTCATTCAGTTGATTTTTAATTTCTGCCTGATTGGATCTAAATTCTGCAGTCATGAAGTCTCGTGAGTCCTTAATGCTTTTTTCTAGAGCCACCAGTAGCTGTAGAATAGTGCTTCTGAATTGGCTTTCTGACATTGAAGTGTAATCCAGATTTTGTAACTCTGGGAGAGAGGACTGTTTCTGATACTTTCTTTTGAGGTGAGGTTTTCCTTCTAGTCATTTTGCTCAGTGCAGAGTGGCCAAAAACAAGTTGTATTGGAACACGGGGGAGTATCACTGGTCCGTCTAGCTGGTCTTCTGGGGGAGGGGCCTGCTGTGCTGATTTTCAGGTGTTAGCACTTGGGGGAGCTGCTCTGCCCCTGCCTGCTGCCGGGCTCAGCGGGGGTTGTTTACCCCGTGAGGCCCCAGGAGGAACAGCCCCAGTGGCGGGGCCAGCTCTGCAGCCCTGGAGTCAGCTCCCGCAGGAACTCCAGAGCTCTCGGTCTGCAGGGCCTGGAGGCTCCGGGGCGGGGCCGCTGATCTGCTCAGCTCGGGGCAGGAGCGTCCTCGCTGTCCTGGGCCCTCCCGGCCTCTGCCTGTCCCGGGGGAGGCCGGGTCCTGGGCTGTGTCCCCGCGCCCTGTGCTCCGGGGCCTGCGCTGTGGGATTCGCGCTCCCGCCCCGCAGCCCCCTCCGCGGAGCCGCCGCCCGAGCCCCTCCGAGCTGCTCCGGGTCCCGCCGTGCGCGCTGCAGCCCTTAGGGAGCTCGGGGCGCTCTCCCGGGGCGCAGGTGTCTGTTAGTGTCCCCGGGAGCCCGAGGGCATCCCCGCTCTCCTGGGTCCTGCTCTAACTCCCTGCGAGCCCCTTTCCGCCCGCCCGGGAAGGTTGGTGCAGCTCCTGCTCCTCCGGGACGGGGCTCTCCTGTCCTGGGGACACTCGCCCCGGCCTCAGCCCGGCTCCTCGCGGGGCCCCTCCCCCTCGGAGGCCTTTTGTTCCTTTATTTCTTTTTCCCCGTCTTCCTACCTTGATAGAAGCGCGAACTCCTCTCACTGTAGCATTCCAGCTGGTCTCTCTTTACATCTCAGGCCGAATTCGTAGATTTTCAGGATGGTTTGAAGGTTATCTAGGTAATTTGGTGGGGACAGGCGATTTGGGGACCCTGCTCTTCTGCCATCTTGCCCCTCCTCCCAATGTTTTATTTTAAAATCTGCAACCAGGGGCCCCTGGGTGGCTCAGTCGGTTGAGCGTCTAACTCTTGGTTCTGGCTCAGGGTTGGGAGATCAAGCCCCACATTGGGCTCTGCACTCAGAGTGGAGTCTGCTTAAGATTCTCTCTCCTTCTGCATCCCCCATGCGCTCACTCTCCCACACATGCTCTCTCTCTCATATAAGTAAATCTTTTAAAAAATATATATGAAAATAAAATTCTGCAACCTACAAAGCTGAGAAATGCATAACATAACAATGATGTGTCCCCTGACATTGTCAACAGTTTATTAATTAACTGGTTCTTATGCGATCACTGGGTGCTTGCACATTCATTAGCTGGAGGAGTCCTGAGAAGAACTCTTTTCAGATGAGTCAGGAGGACACGTCTGCATTCCTTACCGTTGCATTAGCCCACGGGTAGAACCCATGGGTGCATGTTCCTCTTTATATGCAGACACATATATACCCGTATACCTTGGGCTATATCCTTTTGAGACTTTCTCCTTAAAGACCCCACTTGCTGTTCATCTTGATCTGATTTTATCTCTACATAAGGGAGGGAAGAATGAACGTGTCACTAGAAAAGACTAGTTAGTATGCCCATGTGTTTATCTCGTGCCACTTGCCACCCTCCACCTTGACAACCCTATACTGGGAAATAAACATACTTGCTGGAGTGGGGTCGGATAGAAAATACCTACCAGGAGCTTGTTAAGAAGAAGAATGGCACATTTCAGATCTTCCTTGCCATGCTGGTGGATGGCAGGGGAAGCCACTGTTGTTTGTGTCTTGTCTTTCTCTGAGTGAGAACCCTGTCGTGTCAGATGACATGGTGACCTTGCCGATGGCCTCACACAAATATAAGGAAGGTATTGAGAGGTCAAGGCTCTAATTTAGGAAGATTTAATGGGACCTGCTACCAGGACCTTCTGAGTATACCTTGCTAAAGCATACACACTAATTGTATATTTTGCTGAGGGCCAGCCTGCCCACGTGGAAGGTTCTCAGTGGCCACACAGTGAGTCAGTAGGTGAATACCACCTTGGAGGCTTGTAAACACTACCTCTTGCAGCTCCTTTTAGCTATAGAGTAGTAGGAAGTAGCCCAATTAATGCAGGCGCATCCAAACATCTAGGGTGGAGAAATGAAAAGTATCAGGACGTTAAAGGGTTTTCAGGAGGCTAAGATTCCTGTGTGAACTGCTGTTGAATTTGTAGGAAATTTTGCATTGGAGCTTGAGGCAAAGGAATCTGATTTCTGAAGTCTAACTATGACTCAGCAAACCACAGCCACTAGATTATCAGAGTGTGCAGAATGTGCACCTCGCTCCTAGTCAAAGCAGCAGGTGGAAACAGTTGGTCTGGAAAGATTTATCTGAATGAGTACAGCAGCAGAAAAGGAACCAGGTTTATGTGAGGACCTGAGCCAGGGACTGGAGAGACTATTTTTCGAGGAAATGGCTGCAGGGCCCCCCTCCTTTTTGTACCAGATACGGAAACAAGTATGACTGTCAAGCTCTGAAGTAATTTTATTTTAAAAAGCTAAAGATGGGGATCCCTGGGTGGCGCAGCAGTTTGGCGCCTGCCTTTGGCCCAGGGCACGGTCCTGGAGACCCGGGATCGAATCCCACGTCGGGCTCCCGGTGCATGGAGCCTGCTTCTCCCTCTGCCTGTGTCTCTGCCTCTCTCTCTCTCTCTCTCTCTCTCTCTATGACTATCGTAAAAAAAAATTAAAAAAAAAAAGCTAAAGATGGGGGGCACCTGAGTGGCTCAGCTGATTAAGCACCTGCCATCAGTTGGGATCATGATCCTGCGGTCCTGGGATAGAGCCCGGCATTGGGCTCCCTGCTCAGAGAGGTGTCTGCTTCTCCCTCTACCTTTCCTTCTGCCCCTTGCTCGTGCTCTTTCTTTCACTCTTTCTATCTCAAATAAATACATACATAGATCTTTAAAAAAAATAAAAAGCCAGAACTTCTGAAAGCCCTTGTGGATCTGCCCTCCCGATTACCCTAGTATCTGCCCTGCCAAGTATGTCATGATACCATGTGCCTCCCTTGTGGCTGACCTGTTAGGATACTAACTGAAGCCAGCCCCCTCTGCTGGCCTGAGCATTGGATCTTCAGATTGGGGGCCCCAGTGTGTGCCCTTAGAGGGACTCCCCACCCACTTTTTTCATTTGTTGTATTCATGGCAGGCAAGGGAAGAGTGCTGGGTTCCTAAAGGCTCCCCAAGGGAGTCTGGTATCATTTTCCACTTCTGTGTCCATAAGACAGAGAAGGACCCAGCAGGTGGCATGGGAACTTTTAAGGTCACAGTTCTGAAACGTCCAACTTGACCACAAATCTCTTTCTGTATACTTGCCTGGAGGTTCGTTTCTTGGACTAAGCCATTTTGTTTTGGGCCATTTTTTAAAATGAAATTTTAACTATACCTATAGAGAATATATATTTTTTAAGATTTTATTTATTTATTCATGAGAGACAGAGAGAGAGAGAGAGAGAGAGAGAGAGAGAGAGAGAGAGAGAGGCAGAGACACAGGCAGAGGGAGAAGCAGGCTCCATGCAGGGAGCCTGACGTGGGACTCGATCCGGGGTCTCCAGGATCACACCCTGGGCTGAAGGCGGTGCTAAACCGCTGAGCCACCAGGGCTGCCCTAGAGAATATTTTTTTAAATATTCCTTCCCATCTACTTAATATGATCGACTCAGATCTTAAATAGGTTTTTGGAAATGGACCAATTTGCCCCAGAATGCATTCTTCAGAATCAGTCTTGGAAAATGACCACTCTATTTCAGCAAGGCAATTTTTGCTGCGTAACTGACTACCCTCCAAACCTGTGGGTTAAAACAAAAGCTATTTCTGTAGCTGACAATTCTGTGGCTGCACTTTTGTGGGCAGTTCTGGTCTTGGCTGGGCTTGGTCATGAGTTGGCTAGGTTGGCTGGGAACTGTGGGGTGGTCTCAGCTTGTTCAGCTTTCCCTGATTTACGTAGTCTGCTCACCTTCCTGAGAGCTTACCAGCACATAGTTGGCAGTGGAAGGATCCCAGGGAGAGAGAGAGCAGAAATGTTCAAGGCCTACCTTGGAACTGGCATGACATCATTTCTACCATGTTCCATTTGCCAAGGCAAGACACAAGGCCGTCTCTGATTCAAGGGCTGGCCTGCATCTTGACAGGAAGGGTTATAAAGGGTCACATTGCTAAAGGCACAGACACAGAAAGAAGAGGAATCAGAGCCATTTTTGCAGTCTGTTTCGCCTACCAGTAAAAGGTTAAGTGTATCCAAATAATTTTATTGCAGGCTCATTTTCCACAGGCGAGAAATGGGCTGATAATAAACTGTATAGCTTTGTACCTTATTTGAAATAGTTGTAAACAGTTCATTACTGCTAATATTGACACCACAAGAACAGGAAACACAAGGTCAAATTCTCAGCTAACTTTAGCCTGGTTTCCTAGATTTTATACACCAGAAGTATAAGTAAGGCCTTCCCTCTTAATGCAACAGTAACTTCTGTTTTACAAGTGTTTGGGTAGATGCTGGTTGCAGGCTGAGATTTCTGGGATGGAATGTCAGGTCAAGGGTCTGTGCAAGGCACATGTCTGGAATCAACACCTGCGATGGAGAAAGAGCAGAGCAGAGAGCAGTTGAGGGGATGTGCAGATCCACACAGCCTCAGACAACCCATGGAGAATTCTCTCCTGTTGGGAGCCTGTCAAAGGGTTTTCTGAGATTGGGCCAAGGTGGCTGGGCCTCTATAAACAATCCACCAGTGGGAGTCTTTTGGGAGGGACAGGACGTTGGGCGCAGTGGCTTTCTATAGTTAAGACAACCCCCGATGGTGACCACACATGAAGGCTGTCTGCTGACTGCAGTGCTGGGGCCAAAGGCCTTCCTTCTAGATCCAACAGAATGTTCATGGAATTACAGTGAGATTCTAGCTACCTCCAGACGGCTGATTTAGTCTGCAGGAAAAGCTACATGGACACGTGAGGTATTTATTGATGCTGTTGTTTTCCTTAGATTTCAAAGAGCTTCATGAAGTATCTGACTCAAAGCACTGCTACCTTCATTTTGCTGCTGGAGCTGAGCAATAAGTAGTGGGCTAACTGAGGAATTCACTTAACATCCGTGCAAGCCTGCCTCATACATATTTTATGCCGCCTCCTCCTCCTCCTCTTCCTCCTCCTCTTCCTCCCAAAGGAGCACTGAGTCCTGCCACCATACCCTTCAGCCAACAATTCCTGGCATGGCAGATGGGGGTGTGGACTTTCTTGCCCTTCTCTCTGGATGACAAGATACCCTCATTGTCAGCAGGGAGTGAACTTGGGCTAAGGGCAGGGTCAGGGCTCGGCATTCCAGCTCAACTCCAAGGTAGTCATAGACATAAAAAAAAAAATCTAACTTTTGACATTAAAAAAAAAATCTAACTTTACCAAATGGATCTACTAGAACAAATATGTCACAACCATATTTTTCTTTTCTTGGTGAAGGAATGAAGCAAGCTTACTAGTGGATTTAGAATAGGATTTCATTTCCAAAAGTGTGATTTGCATATAACTATTTGATCATCTGCTGCATTTGCAGCAGTTTAGGAAAGCCTAATTAGAAAATGGTTGGATTTTCCATCTCAATATGGATTGCCTTTTTAAAGGCCTTAGGAGGGGGCACCTGGGTGGCTCAGTGGTTGAGCATCTGCCTTCGGCTCAGGTCATGATCCTGGGGTCCTGGGATCAAGTCCCACATCGGGCTCCCTACAGGGAGCCTGCTTCTCCTTCTGCCTGTATCTCTGCTTCTCTCTCTGTGTCTTTCATGAATAAATAAATAAAATCCATGAATGAATGAATGAATGAATGCCTTAGGTGGTCTTTGCAAGAGTTCGGCCAGCCATGAGGGGAGGCAGAATTGCCCAGCGGTGAAGAGCCCAGGTTCCAGGGTCAGACTCTTTTGACTCTGGTGCTTCAAGGTGTGTGTTCTTAGAGAAGTCATTCTCTCAAAGCCTCAGCTTTCTCATCTGTATACACGATGGAGAGTCCAATAGCTGCTCCTTCCAGGAACTACCTGTAAGGAGGCCTTGGTGAGGTGATGCTCATGAAGAGCCTGACATAGGTCCTGGCACCAAAAGTGTGAGCTTCACTTCTTTAGGATGATGATGAGAATGGTGATGATGGTGATGATGATGATTGGGTGACCATGGTGATGATGGTAATAGTGATGATGATGGCAGTGATGGTGATGCTCATGGTGACCACAGTGAAGATGATGGTGATGATGATGATCATGGTGACCATGGTGATGATGATAGTATAGTGATGATGGTGATGATGATAAAAACAATGAGGCATTTGGTCTCTGCCTTCGATCACATCCCCACACTCAGGCCTCTTTATGGTTAACTTCATCAGCCAACTCTTAATTGTTCTCCTACAAGAGATCCCAAAACCATAGGTAGTAGGTAGATATGAATGAATGCAGAGGAAAAATGTATTTTTGACAAATACCTAAAATACAGATTCACCTTCAAGATAAGATAGCATGAGTAAATTTTAGGAGAATCACATAAAAGTAAATAGCTATGGCTGATTCAGTGGTGTCTGGGAGCAGGCACCTAAGGGAACAGATAGAGGGATGTGTTTGTGGGATAGAGTGAGTCACTCGGGTGCAGGACCAGGGGGTCAGGGGCAGAGAGCAGCAGGTAGGGCCAAGGGGCCATGGTTTGTGGGCACGTGGGAAGCACACAAAATCACAATCTTCTCATTGTTGGGTCTGCCAGTGGCTAGCCCACAGTGACTGACCGACAGGGCAGACAGGGCACAAGGCAAATTGTGTAAGATTTCTAAATATAAGGACTTTTGACCTCGTCTGTGAAACTCCAGCTGTCCTATAATAAGCTTTAACCTTTGTCCACCCTAGAACAAGATTTCACAAGAGGTTGGTTTACTCTTGCTTGGCCTCAAGTCACCATAATTTTTTTTTTTCAGAGAAGGATGCTGCTGAATTTGCAAACTATTAATATGAAGGTCTTTATTTTCCAAGTGTGATTTAGGTATGAGCTTCATATGCTACAGTGGAAGTGAACATCTCTGTCTTCAGCAGATTTATTAATGTACTTCTTGATTTGGAAGACTTCCTTAGTTGGCATGACAGGCATCTAGTGGGTTCTGATTACTTAATGTCTCGCTGAGCTATTCATTGTGGTCATACTCAGATATCAACTTTCAAAGAACCAGAATTCAATGAAAGGCACTAATGCTGAAGCTGTTTACATTAGTTTACCCTTTCGTCAGTAATTTAGAAGAGCTTTAGAGTCTTTGAGAACCTTGTTGCTGGCGTTATCACTGGGTAGTCCCACGGATTTGGAAAAGGTAAGCAGCAGGACGCCACATGGTGTCTGAATATGTCCCTAGCAGCTGATTGGGGACTTCAACTTCTATCTCATAAAAGCAGTGAGAAAGTGTGCACATTGGTCATCTCTGAGGAAGGGAGCCGAGTGATTGGGAGTCAGAGGGAGAAGGGAAGGTTTTCACTATTTATCCTTCTGTCTATATAGACTTTGAATTTTAAACCAAGTGACCATTATAACTATTTAAAAAAATAAGCAAACAAAATCCATTTCTAAATATTAAGTCTTCCAAAAGCGGGTGAGGCAGTGTCGTGACATGCCTTTCCCTGGTGGTAAGCAGGAGTTGAACAAACAGATGAGAAGAGTATATGCAAGTTCAGATGTAGAAAGCGAGTCCCTCAGGAAACCACAGAAGAAGGAAGAAGACTCAGCAATGCAGAATTAGGATTGGGTTTTTTGTTTGTTGTTTATTTTTCTGGAATATGTATTAAGACATGCCTCATGAATGTGTATGTACTGGGCTCCCATGGCCCGTGATGGGGAACCAGACAGGTGGGCCAATGGCAGGCCAACGTTAGATGCCAGAGGTGAACATCTAGAAATCCCTCATGAGTCACGGTGGCCTACCCAGCAGAGATGGCTAATATTATTCAATTCTGTACAAATGCATGTGTGCATTTCTGTGAGGGCACAATTAGGGATTCGGAAACTTGCCCAGTGTTTCATTTTGTGAGGCTTGTTTACATTCTAGGCGTGAAGGTGCTGGGTTTTGATGATACCCTGTCATAACATCTCCTGTAATGAAACTCCATTCTTCCCAAACAGAATAAATTTGTGTTCCCTGGCATAAACGAAAAATAATGTGTAGAGAGCACTTTACAGTATTGGTTAAGGCTGTTTCTGTAATCTGCTGTGTGCATACCTGTCACTTTTTCTTGGTGACAAATAAGCTTAACGCAGTGAAGAAGCTATCACAGAGCTCCCCCTGCACAGCCTGCAGAGAGGAAGTTACTGTTCAGTTGGGTTTTCAGACCTGCAACAGGCCACCAGCACTAAAACTTTTCAGAGAAATCCACAAATGTTAAAAATTAGAATGTACTTAATAAGCATCCTGAATGAGGATCCTGCTAGCTTCTCTGCATAGTCTTTAAACTTTGGCATAGTTTGTTGTTTTTTAAAGATTTTATTTATTCATGAGAGACACAGAGAGAGAGAGGTAGAGACACAGGCAGAGGGAGAAGCAGGCTCCCCGCGGGGAGCCCGATGCAGGACTAGATCCCGGGACCCTGGGATCACGCCCTGAGCTGGAGGCAGACGCTCAACCACTGAGCCACTCAGGCGTCCCAGGGTTGGGTTTTTTTTTTTTGCTTGTTTGTTTTTTGGTTTGTTTGTTTTTCTTAGAAAAGGAAGACATGCCCCCGATTTACTCTCTTGGCTGTATGTGGAGGACACTGAAAAAGTTCATACCAAAATATCATTTCATGACCCTAACCCATGAGAGATTTGAAAATCAGCAAATCCCTGAGGTGAGCAGAATTCTCTCCTGAACTAGAATCACATGAGCCACCCCTTCCAGGACCACAAAACCGTGCTAGAGACCAGAGCCCTTCATTTTGTTTCTCTCCTTACAGTCAGATTAACTATTGTAGTTTGGCAGCTTAAACAGTGAGCATGGACTATTTCATGAAATCTTCTCAACTGCCAGTTGGACTGTAATTATTGTGTTTTATGGATTAAGAAGCTGAGACAGAAGCTAAGTCATTTTCCCTAAATCAGACAGTTAGTTGGTCTGACTTTCTAACCAGCATGCTAACCACCAAATGGCACCGCTGCTCTGAAGAGAGGTACTTGTGTTCAGCGGGATCATGTTATATAAGCTATGATTAATGGAAAATCATTAACTTTATGCTTAAATATTAGAAGTAAAGAAAACTGTCGTAAATATGGGCTGCCATGTACAGTTGTGCAGGGGAGCACTGCCCAACCCTGGGCGGCAGGGGGGTGTTTATGTTACAGCCTCTGTAGGACACCTGGAGCTGGGCAGCACATAGTATCCACAGGCAGGTGCCATGGCCCTGAATAACCTGAAAGATTGATGAACTTTGGGTGAATGCTTCTTTACCATAAGAGACTATTTCCTACATGATCATGATAAACTTAGAAAAGTTGATTACAGAAAAAGAAAAGCAGGGCGCCTACTTGGCTCAGTCAGTAGAGCATGTGACTCTTGATCTCAGAGTTGTGAGTTCAAGCCCCACATTGGGCTTGAAGCCTACTTAGGAAAAAAAAAGAAGACAAAGAAAAAGGAAAGCAGAAGAAGGTAAACCATGTAAACCATTAAGTGATTGGCAAATATATTTTTTAACTATATGCTTCAAGTCTGACAGATTGAGTTAGCTCACTTTGCTATGAGAAATGTAGTTATTAGAATTATCTTCTATCATCCCGTATCTCTTTTCTCTATCTTCCGGTTATTGTTCATCATATTATCCACCCACTGAGCCACCCAGGTGCTCCTCCATGTGTCTTTCTCTGTGAACTCTCTTTTTATGTCCTTTGCCCATATTTTGGCTGGGTTTTTGGTAAGGGCTATTTATTTTTGATTTGTAAACTTATTTATATATTGAGGAAATTAGCCGGAACCATCTGTTAATAATAGTTAATAGTAGTTAATAGTAGTTCCCAATTTGTAGTTCGCCTTTTGTCTTTTTTTTTTTTTTGAAGTATTTTTGGCCATGAAAAATTTTCTTTTTACTTTTATAAGGCAGATTCATGAATAGTTTATGATGTTAGGTTTTGTGTCTTCCTTAGAAAGGCCTTCTTCATGCCAAGATTGAATTTTAAAAGTATTTCATATTTTCTTCGGGTGCTTTTTTAGTTTCTTTTTTTTTTGAAAGTTTTTATTTATTTAAATAATGTACACCCAATGTGGGCATAGGATCTCACCACCTGAGATCAAGAGTTCATCTTTATGACTAAGCCAGTCAGGTGCCCCTTGTGATTTCATTTTTTTATATTAAATATTTGACTCATCTACTACTTATTTCAGAGTAAGGTAGGCATTCAGTTTTCTTTTTGTTCTAATTGTTAGCCTGTTGGACCTCAAATGCTCCTTCTTCTCCCCCCTGCTTAAAAATGCTGCTCTCAAAAAAATCAGTTTCCACTGGAAAGGTACTTAGGGCGACATCTCGGTTTGTGTTTTCATAAATGTTGGTTTGCAGTTTGGTGTTGCATTGGTCACTTCACCATCTCATGAAGGCCTCATTAAAAATACAGGTCCCTGCCACTGGCCCTGCAGATTCTGAAGATCTCAGGTGGGGTTTAGATTATTGTCTTTTTTTCCCTGTTCATTTGAAAATTTTCAACTGCTTATAAACATATCATGAGTAGTTCAATAACAGTTGTGTATACTTCACCTACGTTCACCATTACTAACATTTTCCCACATTTATTTTAACTTTCTATATACTTATGTACCTACACACACACACTTTTATTCTTTGAGCCCTTTGAGAGTCAGTCACAAACACAATTTCTCTTCACCTTTTTATATTTCCACATTTTTATCCTGAGAACAGAGATACTCACCTCCGTAGCCATGATACAATAGGTTTACCATTGCCAACCATACTCCTAGCTAACAATCCATATTCATACTTCCCGTTGTCCCATAAACTGTCCTTGATAGTTTGGGGGGTTTTTTTTGTTTTGTTTTGTTTTTCATCTCCGATCCCGTCAAGAATCCTCAACACATTTGGTTTCATATCCCTTATATCTCCTCAGGACAGTCTCCAACTTTTTCTTCAATTACCTTGACATCTTTGTTTTGCAGAGCGACCTTTAATTTGGATGCCTATTTCCTCATGGTTAGTTAGATCCAGCTTGAGCTTTTTTGGCGGGAACACTGCAGAGATGATATGCATCATGTTAGCAGGCACACGATGGCTGCTGGTCTCATTGTCAGTAATGTTACGTTTAACCGCTTGCTTGATGCGGTGTCCACCAGCTCTCTAGGCCTGTGATATTTTCAGATGCCCCCTGTGTGATTCTGATGCAGAGCCTGGTTTGGGATTCACCAATCAAATTCACTGTCAGAGATGGGAGTCTCCTCTGGGGTGGTGGTGGGATGGGGTGGGGTGGGGGGTGGGAGGTGATCTTTGAAGGCTGGATGTTTGCAGGAATTTTATTGGCTCTGCAAAAGGGGAATAGATGGATCCTTCATCTATTTTGATCATTACAATATCTTTTTAATACCCGAAAGAAAAAAGAATTAAAAGCAGGGACTCAAGGGGCACCCAGGGACCCCTGGGTGGCTCAGTTGGTTAAGTGTCTGACTCTTGGTTTCAGCTCAGGTTGTGATCTCAGGGTTGTGGGATTGAGCCCCACATTGGGTTCTGCACTGAGTGTGGAGTCTGCTCCAGATTCTCTCCCTCTGCCCCTCCCCCGTCCATTCTCGCTCTCTCAAATACATCTTTTTTTTTTTTAAAGAAGATTTTATTTATTTATTCATGAGAGACACAGAGAGAGAAGCAGAGACACAGGCAGAGGGAGAAGCAGGCTCCCTATGGGGAGCCCAATGTGGGACTCGATCCCAAGGACTCTGGGATCACAACATGAGCTGAAGGCAGATGCTCAACCACTGAGCCACCCAGGGGTCCCTCATACAAATATTTTTTTTTAAAGCAGGGACTCAAACAGATACTTGAATACTCATATTCATAGCAGCATTATTCACGATTGCCCAAAGGTGGAAATAACACACACGTCCATTGACAAATGAATGGATAAACAGTATGTGGTTCATGCATACATACAATGGAATGTTATTCAGTCTTAAAAAAGAGAGAAATTCTGACATACGCTGTACCACGGACACAAAGCATCCTAATTTTTGATGTTTCTGAGTGAAGGAAGCCAGACGCGGAAGGTCATATACTATATGACTCCACTTGCACGAGAGGTGCCCCAAATTCTTAGAGGCAGAAGGTAGAGCAGTGGTTGCCAGCCGTCGCGGGGAAGGGAATGAGGAGTTACTGTCTCATGAGTACTGAGTTACAGTTTAGAAGATGAGAAGGTTCTGGGGATGGGTGGTGGTGGCTGTGCAACAGTTTACATGTAGTTAATGCACTTAAAAGCTGTTGACATGGTAAATTTCATTTCACGTACATTTTACTGCCATAAAAAACTGGACTTTTTACATTTATACTAAGACAAAATGACCTCCTTTGTTACTTCCCTTCCTTAGTTTTGGCTTCTGGAACCGCACCAGATGCACTTTTCTCTCTTTTATATAATTTCCTTTCTCGTAGTTTCTAGCCTGTTACATATGCTGCCCTTCCTGGATCCCCATATCCCCAGCCATGGTGGGAGCAGTATAAAGTCTAGTGGAAGTTTTACTTCTTATCAATTGGATAGTAAAACAGTCTAGGACTGCCTTAGGGGATTTATATATATATACATGTATATACATATGATCTTTTTAAAAAGAAAATTAAAATTAAACATTTTAATATTATATGTACAATTTTTTAAAAAAATTAAAATTAAACATTTTACTAGTAAAGCAGTCCACCCATTTAGACATAGGACAGTATCTGTGATCCTTGCCTGGAGCTCTCCCTTTCTGTGTTCGGAGCCTGTGCTCCAGTCCCATGCCTGCAGAGGCTCTGTAGCTGCTGCTAGGAAGCAGGTGGCATGGAATGATTTATATTAAACAAACTGTAGAGAATAGGCTGGGGTCTTTTATCTCCTTTCAGGACAGACAAAGGCAAACGTGGTCAGCTGCAAACAGCTTGACATTTCTTGCTAGGTTCACATAACAATCTATAGGCTTTTGACAGAAATGGTTCACCTTTGCCATAGCAACAGATCCACGTTCTCCAGTGATGTAGGCCCTGTCCAGTTGCTAGCAGAGCTTTGCACTCAGCCTTCTGGCCGCAGGCTTTGTGTCAGGTGCCCCTTCCAACTCCAAAATGAGGCCTAGCCGGCTTCCTTGGTGTCTCCTTTGGGCTCCAGGCTGATCGTGTGGGCCCAAGGACCCTTCCTGTCCCAAGGAAGTCACTGAGTGGGTGGAGGGTCTCTCCCTGCCCTCATGGCTGATGCTCAGTTGGGGAGACTACACCAGCCTGGGTTCATCCGTACTCCTTGAGGGGAGATTTGTGTCTTTTGTGGAACAATGAAAGGCAAAAATAGCCAAAAAAGAGGCAGGAAAGAGAGGAGTCCAAAGTGAAGAGAAAAGGAATAGAGCATCAAGGGCCTTGGAAGGGAGCCAGTCTCTGCTTCTCTAGAGCGCGAGCACCCTGGACCCACCCCCTTGCAGAACAGGCCTCAGAAAGGAAACAGCTCTGGGCACCTGTAACCTGACCACAGGTTCCAGCCTCCTGCTCTAGGGTCCTGGGCTTGTGTACTCCAGTCTCTCCCAAAGGTAAAAGTGGCCCCTCAGGTATTGTGTGGAGGGATGGCTGTGGTTAAGGAGGAGGAAGTACAACCAAAAATCTCTAAGGACTCAGTGGCCATCAGCCCAGGCATGAAGAGGACAAGGTGGGCCTCTGAGTGTGCCTTGGGCCCAGCCTGATCCTCCCAAGGCCTGGAGAACAACAGTCCAATTCAAGTGGGAGGTCAGCCCTTTATCAAGAGTCCCAGGCAGGAGACTGCAGATGGGGGTCCCACATCCTGAAAGCAAGGTCTTCTCCTCCTACCACCCCACCATCATTTTTCCTGCCACCATCCTCAGGCTGAGGCCATGCCTGCAGAGTTTTGAAGTTTAGTCTCCTAGCTGAGGGAGGTGGGAACACCCAACAGAAGTCACTGAAGTGTCTCTTGACTGCCTCTTCCCATTTCACCCACTGCCTCCTCTCTGGCAACCACCAATCTGTTCTCTGCATCTATGAATTTTGTTTTGTTTGTTTCTTAGATTCCACGTGTAAGTGCAATCGTGGTATTGGTCTTTCTGTGTCTGACTTATGTCACTTAGCGTGATACGCTCTGGGTCTATCCATGTTGTTGCAAATGACCCGATTTCATGGTCACTTATACTTCAGAAGAAAGAAAGAGAAAGAAAGAAAGAAAGAAAGAAAGAAAGAAAGAAAGAAAGAAAGAAAGAAAGAAAGAAAGAAAAGAAAGAAAAGAAAAGAAAAGAAAAGAAAAGAAAAGAAAAGAAAAGAAAAGAAAAGAAAAGAAAAGAAAAAAAGGGGCACCTGGGTGGCCCCATGGTTGCACGTCTGCCTTTGGCTCAGGGCGTAATCCTGGGGTCCTGGGATTGAGTCCCACATCTGGCTTCCAGCAAGGAGCCTGCTTCTCCCTCTGCCTGTGTCTCTACCTGTGTCTCTGTACCTCTCATGAATAAATAAATAAAATCTTTTAAAAAGGAGAAAAATAAATAAATAATTAAAAAAGAAGGGGAAGAAGAAGAGGAGGAAGAGAAGGAGGAAGAAGAAGGAGAAAGAAGAAGAAGAAGAAGAAGAAAAAGAAGAAGAAGAAGAAGAAGAAGAAGAAGAAGAAGAAGAAGAAGAAGAAGAAGAAAAGAAGAAGATTGGGAAAGAAAAGGAAAAAAAAAAGAAAAGAAAAAGGAAATTGAGGATACCATGCCCCTGGACCGAGAAGCCTTCTCCTTCAGTCTACCTAAACTGACCATGCTTTCCTTCCTCATTCTCTCTGCTCACAGATTGACTCCTGCTCTGTAAGATAGTATATTCCTTGTGGTGACAAAGCCTCCTACACAGCTCCCATCCAGGCAGCTGTCACCCACTCATCTGGAGGACACTATTTTTGTGCCCAGTGGGCTTCCTGGGAACTACGCTGCCTCCCTGCCTGCGGTGCAGATGGAAAGAAAAACAAAACAAAAGAGAGCCTTGGTATTAAGAGCTGAAAATTGAGAGCAGCAGTAAAAGCAGCTAAGAAGCATCTTGTGTTGAAGGAAGAGGTGAGGGAGGAAGCAGAGTGGGGGAGGGCTGAAGGTCATGGCAAAGATCTACTTCCTCCACTGAGTGTTTAGTCTAAGGGGCCTGACCATCTTTCTGTACACTCAGTTCTGTCCTCCAGAAATAGGTATAGCGATCCAAAAAAAAAAAAAAAAACCACTATGAGTAAGCAGGGTGCTTCTAAAAGCCTTTGGTGGGGGTGTTTGGGTGGCTTAGTGGTGGAGCATCTGCCTTCGGCTCAGGTCGTGATCCTGGGGTCCTGGGATCAAGTTCTGCTTCTCCCTCTGCTCATGTCTCTGCCTCTCTCTCTGTCTCTCATGAATAAATAAATAAAAATCTTCAAAAAAATAAAATAAAAACCTTTGATGATTTGTCTGATTATCTTTGTAGGTCAATTACAGTAAGAGCAATCTCTAGAGAAAACATATATATATTTAAAAGATGAGAATTGACACGGGGACATGAAATTGACACATTGACATAAAGTAGTCTGGAATTTCAGAAAATAAAAAATAACAACAGAAATATCAGCCCGTTTATTGTTAAGGAAATGCATTGGAATCGCTTCTCGGCCTTTTGGCTAAGATCAAGTGTAGGAAATGCATCGGAGAGGGAAACATTGGGTCTCCAAATATTCCCCAAGAAACAAAACACTGTGCCTGATTGTATGAGAATGTGGCTGTAAGATTCTCCGCACAGAAATACTTTCTTGGCACGCAAAGCATGTGCAGTAAACAGCCATGGGGACCTCTCCCAGTTTCCACTGTTCTAGTAAATACTGTGAGATCACATTCCAAGCTTAAACATTCTCCCTCCATTGACACTGCCTACCATCTTGGAACACTCAGAGCAGTGCCTGTGGGGAGGTTAGAAGGAGCTGGAAAGTCACCTTTGGGAGCAGTCCCACTGCCCTGAGCTCACTGATACCAGTTTCTCTCCACTGCACACTCTTGAGGCAAGGAATGGACAGGGAAGATCGGGGAGGGACCAGCAGCACCCCTGAAAGAAACTCTGGTTTCAACCCTTTGGCTTCTACTCAGGGATGCGAGAGCCCCGCCTGAATGGTCATCAGCAGAGGAAACCATCAAACAAAACACTGATGAAAGAAAAAAAAAAAAAAAAACACTGATGGGAAGCATCATGGAGAAGGGATCAAGATGGGCCTGAACCCATGAGGCCCTATGTGAGGAAGCTCAGCATTCCTTAGAGCAGGAGAGTCGGACTTGTGTCTCCTGGTGTGGTGAACGAGGTAATCCATAGCATCGCCTGGCAAGTATTCTTGCCCCCCCCCATTTTTTTAAGAGTTTATTTATTTGAAAGAGAGAACATGAGGGGACGCCTGGGTGGCTCAGAGGTTGAGCCTCTGCCTTCGGCTCAGGGAGTGATCCCAGGGTCCTGGGATCGAGTCCCACATCTGGGTCTCCGTGGAGAGCCTGCTTCTCCCTCTGCCTACGTCTCTGCCTCTCTCTGTGTGTCTCTCATGAGTAAATAAATAAAATCTTTAAAAATAAATAAATAATAAATAGTGCTATAGGGATATTATATGCAAATACAAATATATGGCTCTTATTTGTTTTTGGTTTTGGGGGGTTTTTTGTATTTTTTTTAATTGGATTTTGATTTGCCAACAAATAGTATAACACCCAGTGCTAATCTCATCCACTGTCCCACTCAGTGCCCATCACCCAGTCACCCCATCCCCCCACCCGCCTCCCCTTCTTCTACCCCTTGTTCGTTTCCCAGAGTTAGGAGTCTCTCATGTTTTGTCACCTTCTCTGATTTTTCCACTCATTTTCTCTCCTTTCCCCTATAATTCCTTTCACTGTTTTTTATATTCCCCAAATGAGTGAAACCATATGATTGTCCTTCTCCGATCGACTTACCTTAATACTTCAGCATAATACCCTCCAGTTCCATCCACATTGAAGCAAATGGTGGGTATTTGTCATTTCTAATGGCTGAGGAATATTCCATTGTATACATAGACCACATCTTCTTTATCCATTCATCTTTCGATGGACACCGAGGCTCCTTCCACAGTTTGGCTATTGTGGACATTGCTGCTAGAAACATTGGGGTGCAGGTGTCCCGGCGTTTCACTGTATCTGTATCTTTCACTGTATCTGTATCTCCAGCAGTGCAATTGCTGGGTCGTAGGGTAGCTCTATTTTAAACTCTTTGAGGAACCACCACACAATTTTCCAGAGTGGCTATTCCAGTTCACATTCCCACCAACAATCTAAGAGGGTTCCCCTTTCTCCACATCCTCTCCAACATTTTTGTTTCCTGTCTTGTTAATTTTCCCCATTCTCACTGGTGTGAGGTGGTATCTCATTGTGGTTTTGATTTGTATTTCCCTGATGGCAAGTGATGCAGAGCATTTTCTCATGTGCATGTTGGCCATGTCTATGTCTTCCTCTGTGAGATTTCTCTTCATGTCTTTTGCCCATTTCATGATTGGATTGTTTGTTTCTGTGCTGTTGAATTTAATAAGTTCTTTGTAGATCTTGGAAACTAGCCCTTTATCTGATAGGTCATTTGCAAATATGTTCTCCCATTCTGTAGGTTGTCTTTTAGTTTTGTTGACTGTTTTCTTTGCTGTGCAGAAGCTTTTTATCCTGATTAAATCCCAATAGTTCATTTTTGCTTTTGTTTCCTTTGCCTTCGTAGATGTATCTTGCAAGAAGTTGCTGTGGCCAAGTTCAAAAAGAGTGTTGCCTGTGTTCTCCTCTAGGATTTTGATGGATTCTTGTCTCACATTTAGATCTTTCATCCATTTTGAGTTTCTCTTTGAGTCTGGTGTAAGAGACTGGTCCAGTTTCATTCTTCTGCACATGGCTGTCCAATTTTTCCAGCACCATTTATTGAAGAGACTGTCCTTTTTCCAGTGGATAGTCTTTCCTGCTTTGTTGAATATTAGTTGACCATAGAGTTGAGGGCCCATTTCTGGGTTCTTTATTCTATTCCATTGATCTATGTGTCTGTTTTTGTGCCAGTACCACACTGTCTTGATGATCACAGCTTTGTAGTACAACTTGAAATCCAGCATTGTGATGCCTCCGGCTTTGGTTTTCTTTTTCAATATTCCCCTGGCTATTTGGGGTCTTTTATGATTCCACACAAATCTTAAGGTGATTTGTTCCAACTCTGTGAAGAAAGTCTGTGGTATTTTGATAGGGATTGCATTGAACGTGTAAATTGCCGTGGGTAGCATTGACATTTTCAAAATATTTATTTTTCCAATCCATGAGAATGCAATGTTTTTCCATCTCTTTGTGTCTTCCTCAATTTCTTTCAGAAGTGTTCTGTAGTTTTTAGGGTATAGATCCTTTACGTCTTTGGTTAGGTTTATTCCTAGGCATCTTATGCTTTTGGGTGCAATTGTAAATGGGATTGACTCTTAATTTCTCTTTCTTCAGTCTCATTGTGAGTGAATAGAAATGCCACTGATTTCTGGGTATTGATTTTGTATCCTGCCACGTTGCCGAATTGCTGTATGAGTTCTAACAATCTTGGGGTGGAGTCTTTTGGTTTTTCTATGTACACTATCATGTCATCTGCGAAGAGGGAAAGTTTGACTTCTTCTTTGCCAGTTTGAATGCCTTTTATTTCTTTTTGTTGTTCGATTGCTGAGGCTAGGACTTCTAATATTATGTTGGATAGCAGTGGTGAGTGTGGACATCCCTGTCATTCCTGATCTTAGGGGAAAGGCTCTCAGTTTTTCCCCATTGAGAATAATATTTGCTGTGGGATTTTTGTAGATGGCTTTTAAGATGCTGAGGAATGTTCCCTCTATGCCTACACTCTGAAGAGTTTTGACCAGGAATGGATGCTGTATTTTGTCAAATGCTTTCTCTGCATCTATTGAGAGGATCATATGGTTCTTTTTTCTTCTCTTGTTGATGTGATCTATCACACTGATTGTTTTATGAGTGTTGAACCAACCTTGCATCCCAGGGATAAATCCCACTTGGTCATGGTGGATAATCTTCTTAATGTATTGTTGGATCCTATTGGCTAGTAAGTTGTTGAGAATTTTTGCACCTGTGTACATCAGGGATATTGGTCTATAATTCTCCTTTTTTGGTGGGGTCTTTGTCTGGTTTTGGAATTAAGGTGATGCTGGCCTCATAAAATAAGTTTGTAAATACTCCATCCCTTTCTATCCTTCAGAACAGCTTTAGTAGAATAGGTATTATTTTTCCTTTAAATGTTTGATAGAAGTCCCCTGGGAAGCCATCTGGCCTTGGACTTTTGTGTCTTGGGAGGCTTTTGATGACCTCTTCAATTTCCTTACTGATTATTGGCCTGTTCAGTTTTTCTATTTCTTCCTGTTCCAGTTTTGGTAATTTGTGGTTTTCCAGAAATGCATCCATTTCTTCTAGATTGCCTAATTTATTGGTGTATAGCTGCTCATAATATGTTTTTAAAATTGTTTGTATTTCCTTGGTATTGGTGGTGATCTCTCCTCTTTCATTCATGATTTTTTTTTATTTGAGTCTTTTTTCTTTTTAATAAGGCTGGCTCATGGTTTATCTATCTTATTAATTCTTTCAAAGAACCAACTCCTGGTTTTGTTGATCATTTCTACAGTTCTTCTGGTCTCTATTTCATTGAGTTCTGTTTGAATCTTTATTTTCGCTCTTCTTCTACTTGGTGTAGGCTATACTTGCTGTTCTTTCTCCAGTTCCTTTAGGTGTGAGGTTAGCTTGTGTATTTAAGTATTTTCCAATTTTTTGAGGGAATGCTGTATTGCGATGTATTTCCCTCTTAGGACTGGTTTTGCTGTATCCCAAAGATTTTGAACAGTTGTATCTTCATTTTCATTAGTCTCCTTGAATCTTTTTAATTCTTCTCTCATTTCCTGGTTGACCCATTCATCTTTTAGTAGGATGCTCTTTAACCTCCACGTGTTTGAGTTTCTTCCAAATTTCTTCTTGTGATTGAGTTCTAGTTTCAAAGCATTGTGGTCTGAAAATATGCAGGGGAGAATCCCAATCTTTTGGTATCAGTTGAGACCTGATTTGTGACTTAGTATGTGGTCTATTCTAGAGAAAGTTCCATGTGCACTTAAGAATAATGTGTATTCAATTGCATTCGGATGGAAAGTTCAGTATATATCTGTGAAATCCATCTGGTCCAGTGTATCACTTAAAGCCCTTGTGCCTTTGGTGATGTTGTGCTTAGAAGATCATTTGCAGAAAGTGCCATGTTGAAGCCTCCACCTATTAGTGTATTATTATCTAAGTGTGTCTTTACTTTGGCTATTAATTGACTGATATACTTGAGGATATATTAGAGGCCTAAATATTCATGATTGTTAGTTCTTCTAGTTGGATAGACCCTTTAAGTACGATATAGTGTCCCTCTTCATCTCTTACTACAGTCTTTGGGATAAATTTAATTTATTTAATATGAGGATTGCTACCCCAACTTTATTTTGAGCAGCATTTGAATGGTAAATGGTTCTTTAACCCTTCATTTTCAGGCTTGAGGTGTCCTTAGGTCTCAAATAAATCTCTTGTAGACAGCAAATAGATGGGTCTTGCTTTTTTTTATCCAGTTGAAACCTTGCGTCTCTTGATGGGATCATTTAGCCCATTCACATTCAGAGTAACTATTGAAAGATATGAATTTAGTGTCATCATAATACCTATTCAGTCCCTGTTATTGTGGATTATTTCTTTGGGTTTCCTCTTTCTTCTATAGAGTCCCCCTTAATATTTCTTGCAGAGCTGGTTTGGTGGTTACATATTCTTTCAGTTTCTGCCTATCCTGGAAGCTCTTTATCTCTCCTTCTACTCTGAATGACAGGCTTGCTGGATGAAGTATTCTTGGCCGCATGTTCTTCTTACTTAGGACCCTGAATATATCCTGCCAGCCCTTTCTGGCCTGCCAGGTCTCTGTAGAGAGGTCTGCTATTAATCTGATATTTCTCCCCATATAAGTTAGGGATCTCTTGTCTCAAGCTGCTTTAAGGATTTTCTATTTATCTTTGGAATTTGCAAGTTTCACTATTAAATGTTGAGGTGTTGAACAGTTTTTATTGATTTTGGGGAGGACCTCTCTATCTCCTGGATCTGAATACCTCCCTCCCCAAATTAGGGCAATCCTCAGCTATGATTTTTTCAAATATGCTTTCTGGCCCTCTGTCCCTCTCAGCACTTTCTGGAACCCCAATTATATGTAGATTCTTCCTTCTGAGGCTATCGTTTATTTCCTTTAACCTTTCCTCATGGTCTTTTAATTGTTTTTCTCTTTTTTCCTCATATGGCTCTTATTTGGATCCTGCTTACAACTCTGTGTGTGTGTGTGTGTGTGTGTGTGTATTGGGGGCTGGAATTGAGGCAGTTAGGAAATCTTGTATATGGACTTCATGATACCAAGGAATTATCCTTAATTTTGTTGGTTATGATATTATCACTGCAGTAAGAAAATGTCCTTAACCTGGGTGGCTCAGCAGTTTAGAGCCTGCTTTCGGCCTAGGGCGTGATCCTGGGGTCTTGGGATCGAGTCCCACATCGGGATCCCTGAATGGAGCCTCCTTCTCCCTCTGCCTATGCCTCTGCCTCCCTATCTCTCTCTGTGTCTCTCATGAATAAATAAATAAAATCTTTATAATAATAATAATGATAATTCCATTTTAAAAATCCTTAGTTTTTAAAGATATATCCTGAAGTTTGTGGGGTAAAATGATAAGATGTCTGATACCTTCTTTTTAAAAAATGATTTATTTTATTTTGACAGAGAGAGAGAGAGAGAGAGCACGCACCAGCAAAGGAAGCAGCAGGCAGAGGGAGAGGGAGAAGCAGACTCTTTGCAGAGGAGGGAGCCCCCACATCCCAGGATCCTGAGATCATGACCTGAGCCAAGGCAGATGCTTAATTGACTAAACCACCCAGGGGCCCCTGATACTTTCTTTAAAATACTTGAAAGACACCTGGGTAGGTTCAGTCAGTTAAACTTTTGACTCTTGATTTTGGTTCAGGTCATGATCTTAGTATCATGAGCTCAAGCCCCACATCTGGCTCCATGCTCTGTGGAGAGTCTCCTGGAGATTCTTTCCCTCTCCCTCTACCCCTCTCCCTGCTTATGTGTGCTCTCTCTCTCTCTCTCTCATAAATAAATAAATAAATCTTTAAAAAATGAAATACTTGGGGGAATAAAAGGATAGAAAAGCAAAAATACTTTTTAGAATTCTTATAAGATACTTGTATTCATGATTTTATCTGCATGAAAATATAGTGTACACCAGTAAAACAAATTTACTCAGTGAAATATACACACACAATTGAAAACATGTTGGGCCTATTAGCACACACAGTGGCAGAAAAAGTATTTTTCTGAGTCTCTGGATCTGTTCTTTCTCCCTCTTTTGAAATAATCAAAATCAAAAGAACTTTAAGGCACAGACAGATAGCTTACATGCAAAGAAATATGGATGACATTTGAAAAACATAATTTCTTTGGAAATCCACTGATTTCTAAGAAGTTTAAAAAACAATAACCTTGCAGTTGTCACTTGGAACAAAGTGAGGCTGGATTCTTCCTGGCACCCAGCTTCCTCTAGGACAGTAGTCTTCAAAGTATCACCTGGGAACTTTTAGAAATGCAAATTCTCCTGGTGTACCCCAGACCTACAGAATCATAGGTCTGTTGATCACCCCAAGATTGTGGGGTGAGGCCAATGATCTTGTTTTAACAAGCCCTTGGGGTGATAATGATGAAAACCACAGCTCTAAGAGCTGCCAAGTTAAGTGTTGAGAAAGTATGTCAATTCTGGGAATCCCTGAGAGGCTTGTTCAGTGCAGTGCAGAAGTAATGCACTAAATGATTCATCACTCCTATTTGCTAAATGGTGGTGGTGGGGGGTTATTCAGTGGTGATATCCCACATCCCCTCCTGTGAATATCTCAGCTTATAGCTATTGCCAGGAAGTATGGGTTAACAGTTCTCTTTAAGTGCAGACCTGGCCAGGAGCTTAATGTTCTCAAAGGATTTGGAATCTGGTTGCCAGCTTATGTCCTTTTCACCTCTTATTCTTGATTTGATGCATTGCATCCTTGAAGTTTTATCAGCTGCGCTGTATTTGGTGGAGTCTTTTGGCCTTAGGAGATCCACTCTTACGCAGGTCCCCAGCGAATTTTGAAGTTATGCAAAAGTTAGAAACAGGCAAAGAAATTAGCAGACATCTGTGTTACATTGGAAACATTTTCTCTCCCTTTGATATCTGTGAGAAGTGAGAAATCTTAGTTCTGCAAGGAAAAATGTCATAGTGTTCAAAGAGGAAAATCCCCTTGGAAAATACAGCTGTACTTCTAAATCAATCACCTGAATGCTAACTCCTGAGTGAAAGCAGAAAAAAATGAAAGGCACCTGCTGGCTTCATGGACTTCTGGAAGCAGATTTGAATAGGCTGAGGATGCATTGCTGGAGGGTCCAAGGACCCAGGTCTTCATCTTGGAGAAAAATCAACTTGAACAATCTTTAGTTTGAAAGACACAGTTGCCCAGTCTCACAAGGGTCATGACTGCTTATCAACTTGAAGATACAGGTCTAAATTTCTGAAAGTGGAAGCTATTCTACAGATTTAACGCAATCCCTATCAAAAGGCCAACAACATTTTTTCATAGAAATAGAACAAAAACTCCTAAAATTTATGTGGAACCACAAAAGACCCTGAATAGCCAAGGCAATTTTGAAGAAGAAAACCAAAATTGGAGGCATCACAATTCTGGACTTCAACTTATATTACAAAACTGGGGTAATCAAAACAGTATGGTACCAGTACAAAAATAGACACACAGATCAATAAAACATAATAGAAAACCCAGAAGTAAACCCACAATTATATGGTCAATTAATCATTGACAAAAAGGAAAAAATATACAATGGAAAAAAAGACTGTCTCTTTAACAAATGGTGTTGGGAAAACTGGACAACTACATGAAAAACAATGAACTGAACCACTTTCTTGCACCATACACAAAAATAAACTCAACATGAATTAAAGACTGAAACCATAAAAATCCTAGAAGAGAACATAGGCAGTAATTTCCTTAACATCAACTATAGCAACATTTTTCTAGGCATGTCTCCTGAGCAAGGGGAATAAAAGCAAAAATAAACCATTGGGATTACATCCCAACAAAAAGCTCTGCACAGCAAAGGAAAACAATCTAAAAAAATAACAGGCAGCCTACAGAATGGGAGAAGACATTTGCAAATGACATATCCAATAAAGGGTTAGTATCTAAAATATATAAAGAATTGATACAACTCAACAGCCCCCAAAATATTTAATCCAATTAAAAATAGGCAGAAGACATGAACAGACATTTCTCCCAAGAAGACATCCAGATGGCCAAGTCACATGAAAAGATGCCCATCATTACTCATCATCAGGGAAATGCAAATCAAAACTACAATGATATATTACCTCACATGTATCAGAATGGCTAAAATCAACAACAGGTGATGAACTGAACAATGGTGCACAATGGTGAACAATGGAATACACACTGGTGCAGCCACTGTAGAAAACACTCTGGAGGTTCCTCAAATAGTTGAAAAGATATAATAATTGCAACAGTGAGTATTTGCTCCCCAAGTACAACAACACTAATTCAAAGGGATACATACGATACATACACCCCTATATTTATAGTAATAGTATTTAGAATAGCCAAGAAATGGAAGCAGCCTAAGTCCGTCAATAGATGAATGGATAGAGAAGAGGTGGTATGGATATACAATATTATTCAGCCATAAAAAAAAAGAATGAAATCTTGCCATTTGTAACAACATGGATGGAGCTAGAGACTATAATGCTAAGCAAAATAAGACAGTCAGAGAAAGACAAATGCCATGTGATTTCACTTATATGTGGCATTTAAGAAACAAAACAAGCAAAGGGGAAAAAAGAGAGAGAGAGCCAAACCAAGAAGCAGACTCTTAACACTAGAGAACAAACTAGTGGTCACCAGAGGGGGGTAGGTGGGCGAAAGAGATGATGGGGATTAAGAGTGCACTTACTTTGGTGAGCACTGAGTTATGTATAGGAATGTTGAATCACTATACTGAGACTCATATAACACTGTAGATTAGCTATACTAGAATTTAAAATACAATAAAATAAATATGAAAGCTGGTTGCCTTGTAAATGACAAGACGGGGGTAAAGAGCGTTGATCTGAAAACCTAACAGCCCAAGTTTCAGATCTCATCTGAATATCTGTTTGAACTAGATCAGACTTGTTATTCTGTGAGCCCCCATTCCCTCACTTACGGAATGAGTATAACACCTCGCTTGCAAAGGTTGTCTGAACTGATACATGCACGTACACACGCACGTGCATGCACATACACGCACAGAACATTCTGCTCTGCTACACTCATGCTTTTATAAGCATGACTTCGCTCATATGTGATTGCTACATCATGGAATAATGGCAGTGTAACATGGAGCTCCTGATGGGCTTCCCCAGCCTGCTAATGCTTCCCAAGTGAGTAACAGCAGCTGACCGTGGGGGGTGTCTACACAGCTGAACATGACAAATGTAAGGAACACAGTACTGTCCATGATGACTAGTTGCTTGTTATTTTTTTTTGCTCAGTGCAACTCACTGCTCTCAGAAAGTATTTGCCGCGTGGTTTCCCACAATCTTTGGGAATGTTGCTGCCACACCATAACTCAGCAGCTCCATATTTCCTTTTATACCCAACCCCCATCAAGATGGGTTCACTTCCTAATTTTTTAAAAAATATTTTACTTCTTCATTCATAAGATACACAGAGAGAGAGGCAGAGACACAGGCAGAGGGAAAAGCAGGCTCCCTGCAGGAAGCCCGATGTGGGACTCGATCCCAGGACCCCAGGATCACGCCCAGGTGGCTCAACCGCTGAGCCACCCAGGTGCCCCTAATTATTTTAAGTAAAAACTTTAGGTTTACTTAGTATCTCTGTGTTAGGAATGTTATGTTTTCACTGTGCTAATGTTTTTATTAAGATTTTTTTTGTTGATGCCCTGGCTACAAATTTTTGTAGATTTTTAGGAGGTACACTTCCACTGTTGTTTTCCCGGAAGCCCTGCTGGTTTAAGGGTAAATGCTAATTTTAGTGTGAATTCTGTAGAATACTGTGTTGATTAGGAAGACAAATACTGTAGTGAAGCAGAAATTGCATAATGCAAAAAAATACTTATATACCCACATAAATGTACATGCATGGGTATACACACGTATACACACAGACGTAGATATACCCCCACGCACACACATACATATGTAGACCCTCACATACACACGTTTGGTTTCCTGGTAGCAGTGGTAGACTCTTGCTGTTCATTTTCTCCCTACTTCTAGATTTCTGTCCCTGGAGGAGTCATCCTCACCCTTATCACTTTCATGGGGACAAAGATTACCTCTCAATATAGAGTCTGAAAATGCTGGATACTCACTTGCCCACCCCCCTCGCGGCAAGGGCAGAGGCCCGTGCCTCCACTCTGCCACCAGGGCCACCCCTGCCAAGACCCTGCTGTGGGAACTAGCAATGCTCAATCTGTGGGCCAGGAACTCTCCGTCACTTCTGTGATGATGGTTTGGAGCTGTAGTTCTGTTGTGCTTTCTTCCTGCTTAGCCTGGAACTAGTATCTGGAGGCCTTCCTATGATCCACACATTACCCACTCTCCTTTCAAAAAACTTGTCTGCATGACTCCGCCAGAATTAGCTTCTGCTGCTCATTATAAAGAATTGTAACTGAGGGGCACCTGGGTGGCTCAGCGGCTGAGCATCTGCCTTTGGCTCAGGCCATGATCCCGGGGTTCTGGGATCGAGTCCCACGTTGGGCTCCCTGCATGGAGCCTGCTTCTCCCTCTGCCTGTGTCTCTGCCTCTCTCTGTGTGTCTCTCATGAATAAATAAATAAAAGTCTTAAAAAAATAATTCTAGCTGATGCAGTAGTCATTATTATCATAAATTCATTATTTTTTAAAAACATCTACCTCATCCACTCCACTTTAAGGGATACCCAAATTGGCAAATTACCTATCTGCTGCAGATATCTATTGCCACATCTAACCAGACCCAAATATTAGAAGCTTGGAACAGCCATTTATTATTATCCTGATTCTGGGGGCTGACTGGTCTCTTATGCAGTGGCCATTAGATAGCAGCTGAATCATCCGGAGGCTGGCCTGTGCTGGTCACCCAGGATGGTTCCTTACCTGGCACATCTGGCTCCTTGTTCTCTCTCTCTCTCTCTCTCTCTCTCTCTCCCTCTCTCCCTCTCTCCCTCTCTCCCTCTCTCCCTCCCTCCTCATGAAGTCTTAACCTCCAGGGCCTCATCACATGACATAGGGCCTTTCACAACATGCTGGCCTCAGAGTGGGCACACGTGGCAGCTGGATTCCAAGAGGCAGGAAAGGAGCACTTAAGGACCATGGCTGGAACTTTCTCTTTTTTTAAGATTTTATTTTTTTACTCATGAGAGACACAGAGAGACAGAGACACAGGCAGAGGGAGAAAGCAGGCTCCCTGTGGGGAGCCCAATGAAGGACTAGATCCCAGGACTCTGGGATCACACCCTGAGCAGAAGGCAGACGCTCAACTGCTGAGCCACCCAGACATCCCCATGGCTGGACTCGAGGGTGGTGAAACGGAGGCATGACCTCTAGTCCTTGAAGTGGGAGAGCCAAAGTCTAGTTGGCACTGCCAGAGACATATTTGTGGTCATCTTTGGAAAATAGAATCTGCCGCACTCTCCTTAAGGGCATAGGTACTGTCCAGAGAATAACAGAAAACATTCAGGAGTGTGGTTTTTTAAAGGACAAAGTGCCCATCCTTACGGGACAAAATGGGCTGTCCCTGGAATCGTACACAAAATATACAGTGGTCTGATTTCTAAAGGGAGGGGTCAGCTTCTCATGGGAGAGACTCCCTCGCCCTGTTTACCCAGAGCCCTCATCTCTACTTTGTGGTGAATAATGCAGTGCAATGTGGGACTTCTCTGACAGTTTTAGAATCCAAGGGAAAAATTCTCTCCCAGTGAGTGGCTTTTTTTTTTCAATACTTGCGAAAATCTACCAAGCCAAGAAAATGATAAGCAGCATCCTAGCTACCAAAGCTTTGGAATCGAGGGTTTAGAAGGAGGAGGAGGAGGAGGAGGAGGAGAAGGAGGAGGAGGAGGAGGAGGAGGAGGAGGAAGAGGAGGAGGAGGAGGAGAAAAGGAGAAGGAGAAGGAGAAAAGGAGGAGGAGGAAATAAAAAAGATAGTAAATGCACTGCTGAGGTGCAGGCCTTTCTCCTGGAGCTGCAGGAGACGTGAGAGCACCATAAAGGAAGTGGAACAGAGTTCCTGAATGTGATTTTCGTGGTTAAAACTAAGGACACAGCTTGAACACAACTTGATTTAACACAGTGTCTGCCCAAATAAGAATCTGTTTACCTTCCCACAAAGCAATCGTTTCTTGTGGCTCTTCTTCAGGGAGGCAGGAAAGCGGACTTTGTTTTTGATCTCCTAGACCTTGGAGTCTTACAGACCAATTTTCTTTTCTTTTCTTTTCTTTTTTTTTTTTTTACAGACCAATTTTCTTATTTATCATTTTGACATTATTGCTTAGGGCTGCCTGCACTCTTGGTAGCAAGTACCTGACAGAAGTACCTCTCTTGGTTTCACAAAGTCTCTGCATCTAGCTTAAAAAAAAAAAAAATCTATTCTGGGGTCACCTGGGTGGCTCAGTCAGTTAAGCATCTGCCTTCAACTCGGGTGATGATTTTGGGGTCCCTGGGATTGAGCCCCTCATTAGGCTCCGTGCAGGGACCCCGCTTTTCTCCCTCTGACTATGTCTCTGCCTCTTTCTGTGTCTCTCATGAGTAAATAAAATCTATTTTAAAAAATGAATGAATAAGTAAATAAAGAAAGAAAGAAAATAAATTTTTAAAAAATCTGTTCTTCCACACTTGACCAGAAAAATGTCTTCTTGTTCTGGAGACCGAGGGATTTTGTGTCTTGTGTGTCCTTTTTGGTTCATGTACTCCACTGAGGCCAAGGTGAATTCCATTTGGCTGAGAGAGGGAGCCAGAAGCTCTAAATGCATTACAAGCAACAGCTATTAGGGGCAAACAACAACTATGAGTGTTATTATCACCATCATAATTCGTTCTAAGCTACCATTATTTGTGTGATGCCATTTAATCTATAGCACCTGGTGCTTGATGGCTGCATAATCCGTGTGGAAGGAATTAGCTTTTTACTTATGATAAACGTTAGTTCCGTCCTCTCAACTGCCAGGCAGGGCTGCCAAGAGGCAGGTGCATAAAACGAAGAAAAGCGTTACTCCCTTGAAGCATTAATAATACATCAGAGTTTAAAGCAGTCCTTCAGATCTTTATTATTAGATTGTTTTGACTGCATACGCAGCATTTGCTCCTGTTACCAAGTGAAATATGTTTTATATTACCGTATAAATGGATGGTTTTCTCCCTAGGCGAGCCAATGAATCTGACACACTTTACTCTTAGCACGATTGGAATGCTTCCAAAATGCACCTTCACATGTTACAGATGCTCCTCCATTCTGGTGCCCAACTCTCTGACTGGCAAGTCTTCCCGCAGCCCTGGGGGTGGAGAAGGAAAGCAACTGTCAAGACAGCTTCAGCGATGCAGTGGGGACATATTCTTTTGCCTCTTTCCCACCGTGCTGTCTACGTGTACCCTCTAAGCGGGGGAAAAAGCACCTCATCACTCTCCAGGGTCCAGACTTTTGGTAAAGGACAGCAATGGGGTGGTACTCAGAATGGCACACAGCTCATAGCGTTCTGGATGCTTAGAGACAAGATGAGCCATAACTAGCACCACCGGATCTGCATAGAGCGGAGTTCTTAGGGTAGTAGGGAAAATTCTCCCAACAGAATTACAGTTGAGAAAGGCTGAGCTGGATCTTGATACATCATCCTGTTTGATTTGAGTACTCTATTGTCTTTTTTCTTTTTTTTAATTATTTGACAGAGAGCACAAGCAGGGGAGTGGCATGCAGAGGGAGAGAGAGAAGCAGGCTCCCCCAAGGAGCAGGGACTCAGGGCTCCATCCCAGGACCCTGGGATCATGACCTGAGCTGAAGGCGGACACTCAACCAACTGAGCCACTCAGGTGCCACCCCCCACCCCCATTGTCTATTGAAGAAAGGAAGATTAACTACTTGTCTGACCATGGACAGGAAGGCAAATCAAGATCTTCCAAATATACACACATACGCACCTGTCTGTATAAGACATATATTTGTACAATGCATATTATGTTTAATATAGGTAACATCGCGCAGCCCTGGTGGTGCAGTGGTTTAGCACCGCCTGCAGCCCAGGGTATGATCCTGGAGTCCCGGGATCGAGTCCCACGTCTCGGGCTCCCTGGATGGAGCCTGCTTCTCTCTCTGCCTGTGTCTCTGCCTCTCCCTCTCTGTGTGTCTCTCATGAATAAATAAATAAAATCTTTAAAAAATATATAGGTAACATCTATGGTCAGTGTCCAATACATACTATATATTTCAATATATATGTGTATATCTGCATGTATGGTGTATACACACACATTTTTTTTTTTACTTCAGGAAAGAAGTGCATAAGACATGCAGCCTCCTGCATATGATGGAGAGAAAATCCTTTCTCAGCCCTTATGGCTCCCCCCTTGGAAATGGGAAGCATTCCAGCCCAGTGGGAGCAAAAAATTGCAGTATAATCAGCTTCACCCTTGGGCCCTGACCCCATCATTGCACTCTTTAAGTCTGCCCTGAGGGGCAGGTGTGTTCCACATCAACAGCTTGGGGGTGTTCTGTGCCTTGGTGGCTGTGGTTGGTCCTCTGCACCCCAGGGAGGAAAGCCAGGTGGACCTCATGGAGAAGCATCCTGCTGGCTGCCCTCTCCCTGCCCAAGATGGCAGCTCTTTGAGCTGGAAAGAGGCTCCCTCCATTCTGCATGAGGTGAAATATGAGTAATGGCTTTGCCACAGCTACTATATTGCCCTTTGGCCATGGAGGCATTGAAAAGATTCCTTCCAGATATCTATCTTCAGTGCCTGGAATGAGAGCTCTGGGGAAACATCTAGAAAGACCTATGAGCCTTCTGACAAAGTTATAGAGGTCAGAGCTATTGGGCAGAGACAGATGGCACCTTCTGTGCACATGGCCAAGGCTACAAGCAGCAGAGAGCCCAGATACTCTATATAAAAGTGCAACCATCACCCTACAGGCAGCTATGCAGGCAGGGTAGGTCGGGTTAGAAAGCTCCTCTTCTTTGTACGGCGAAGCCTTCAGAATAAGCCTCCTTCTCCCTGAGGCACAGATCAGAGATGAGCTGGACACCTTGTGTTTACATCCTGCTTTTCATCTGGATCCCTGAAAACCCTTCCTTGGAGAGAATTTCTGAAAAGAACTCTGAAAAGAGACAGGAGGAAAATCGAAGCATCACTGTTGGAGCCTCCCTCTGGTTTTAAAACACACTGAAAAGAAAGGGTCTGTTATGTCAATGAATATTCATGTGCATTTTTCGCTCTTCTTCTCCGCACGGATTCCCAGAGGTAACTCAGCAAATAGCCAGCATTCAAGGGACTTCATCGGTCAGGCCTATGTTATAAAATTTTGACACATGAAGGCAGTTTGATGAGCAATGTTTCAGACTTGATTTTTCATTAGAAAAGGAAATGGGAAGTTGGGAATTGAGTGGGAACAAAACAAACTAGCGAGGGTATTTATTCCAACTGCTAAATCAAACAAACAGTGAGTCATCTGGCTTCACCCAGCCCTTCTCTGTGAAAGCTGCCCATGGACTTTGCTGCCTGCCTTTATTTGTCAACTGCAAATAGGTTCAAAACATTATTGATAAAGGGTAGATTGACTTCACTCTTGTCCCCCTTAAGGGCTGACCTCAGAGGTGAACTTGGGTATGGGTTTTATTTTTTTAAAGATTTTATTTTTAAGTAATCCCTACACCCAACATGGGGCTCAAACTCACAGCCCCAAGATCAAGGGTTGCATCCTCTGCGGAGAAAAGGGGACCCTCTTACACTGTTGCTGGGAATGTGAACTGGTGCAGCCACTCTGGAAAACTGTGTGGAGGTTCCTCAAAGAGTTAAAAATAGACCTGCCCTACGACCCAGCAATTGCACTGTTGGGGATTTACCCCAAAGATACAGATGTAATGAAACGCCGGGACAGGGATCCCTGGGTGGCGCAGCGGTTTAGCGCCTGCCTTTGGCCCAGGGCACGATCCTGGAGACCCGGGATCGAATCCCACGTCGGGCTCCCGGTGCATGGAGCCTGCTTCACCCTCTGCCTATGTCTCTGCCTCTCTTCTCTCTCTCTCTCTCTCTCTCTCTCTCTGTGACTATCATAAAAAAAAAAAAAAACCTTTAAAAAAAAAAAAAGAAACGCCGGGACACCTGCACCCCGATGTTTCTAGCAGCAATGTCCACAATAGCCAAACTGCGGAAGGAGCCTCGGTGTCCATCGAAAGATGAATGGATAAAGAAGATGTGGTTTATGTATACAATGGAATATTCCTCAGCCATTAGAAAGGACAAATACCCACCATTTGCTTCAACGTGGTGGAACTGGAGGGTATTAGGCTGAGTGAAGTAAGTCAATCGGAGAAGGACAAACAGTGTATGTTCTCATTCATTTGGGGAATATAAATAATAGTGAAAGGGAATATAAGGGAAGGGAGAAGAAATGGGTAGGAAATATTAGAAAGGGAGACAGAACATAAAGACTCCTAACTCTGGGAAACGAACTGGGGGTGGTGGAAGGGGAGGAGGCGGGGGTGGGGGTGGGGGTGAATGGGTGACGGGCACTGAGGGGGACACTTGACGGGATGAGCACTGGGTGTTATTCTGTATGTTGGTAAATTGAACACCAATAAAAAATTAATTTATTAAAAAAAAAAAAGAGTTGCATCCTTCTCCGACTGAACCAGCCAAGCGCCCCAGGGTGGGGGGGGGGTGGATTTTATTACCAAAAACTGTTCAAATATTTCATGATTCAAATACTTATTTAGTCCTTCATCATTTCTAATGCAAAATAAACTGACCTATTTCACCTAGCCCCAGTCTCGTAGAAGATATAGTTTACCTTCTATTCTTGGTCATATGAATATGAACTATTTGCTCCATCACAAAATAAACTCAGAGAGCAGTTTGAAATCAGGTCAGATAAAATCAGTAGTCAGGTTGGGTCACAGTCTTTTCCTCTACCTTTGCCTTCTTTCCCACCAGTCTTAAATTTTCCATTGGAGAAAAAAAAATGTTGACTACAGAAGAAAAGAACAAAAGTGGGAAATAATAAAAACAGAATATGATGAAAATACGTAAAGCTGGACCAACAGAATCCCTGTCCGTGGCAAATGCATCTATGTGGAAAAAGCAGCATTTTTGCCTTCCATGAGCTTATGAGATGTTTATAAAGCACCCAGTGTGTAACTTCTACACAAGAGACACAGGTGAGATGATCTGAGGAGGTCATGAGTCATAAACTCACATGGCTACAGGACCAAACCAGGTAACACAAATGTGTGATAATGACCAAGACAAGAGGGATGAACAGGCAAACAGGAGAATGCATACTCTGTCTAAAACGTTCACAGTTAATTGAAGAAAAAAAAAAAAAACACCCAGGGCCTGCTGTGGGATTCTAGTTTTCCTTCCTTACAACATGAGGAGAAAGTCAACGCTTAGGGAAAAGCTTATGTTTGGGATGCCTGGGTGGCTCAGTGGCTGAGCGTCTGCCTTCAGCTCAAGTCATGATCCTGGGATCCTGGGATTGAGTCCTGCATTGGGCTTCCCTTGGGGAGCCTGTTTCTCCCTCTGCATGTGTCTCTGCCTCTCTCTGTGTGTCTCTCATGAATAAGTAAATAAAATCTTTTTAAAAACAAAATAAGGGATCCCTGGGTGGCACAGCGGTTTAGCGCTTGCCTTTGGCCCAGGGCGCGATCCTGGAGACCTGGGATCAAATCCTACGTCGGGCTCCCGGTGCCTGGAGCCTGCTTCTCCCTCTGCCTATGTCTCTGCCTCTCTCTCTGTGTGTGTGACTATCATAAATAAATAAAAAAAAATAAAATAAAAAAATAAAAACATAAAATAAAAACTTTTATTTAAAGTAAACTTTGAAGAATGAGTAAGATTTCCAAAACATAAGAAGAAAAAAGAGTAAGAGTAGAAGAAAAGACATTGTCCCCTGAAAATTTTCCCAGGTTGCTGTGGGAGAGGAGCCCATGTAGTGGGATGAGGTCTTGAATACCAGCAGGAGGAATGTAGACTTTACTGAGTAGGCCCAGAATAGAATTCTAGATCACCTCCAAACTGTTCTTTTCCCAGAGTCCTATAGCTCACAAATGGTACTCCCACACCTCTTGTCACTCTGGCCTGAACCTAGGAGCTGTCACTATTCACTTTGTTTTTCTCTCAGACCCCAGGGACAGGGTCAGGTTTTGTGGAAATAAATCTCACACATTTGTGCAGGGAGAGGGTTCTCTTTGAGAGAAAGACTATAAAACTAAGTGCATAAAATGAATATTTATTTTGGATGGGCTGGTGCAAGTAACAGGGAGCCCATCTCTGCAGAGCCTCTACCAAAGCCATCATTAGCATCTATCTTCAAAAACGTGTCCAAAGTTCAACTTCTCCTCCTGACATCCACCAGTCCCTGTCCAGCCCAAGGCACCAACCAGCAGTGGCGTAGATACCTACACTTCCAGCCCCTTACTCTCTCCTTCCCAACACCCTTGCTCTGCTGCTCTCTGTCTGCTCCAAACACCCCAGGCACAATGATCCTTTGAAATCGAAATCAGATCACATCATCCCTTTCCCCCAAACCCTTCATGGCAATCCATCCCACATAGAATAAAATCCAAAGTCCTTCCTGGAGACTCCAGAGTCCTTGTATCCAGCCCCTTTTCATGCCTGTCAGTATCTCCACTGATCACTCCATGGTAGCCATTCCTTTTTTTTTTTTTAAATATGAATGCAAATAGCCATTCCTTTAACAAGTCCAACACTCCACTGCCTGAGGGCCTTTGTATTTGTTTTTCCCTCTGCCTGGATCACCTTTTCCCTAAATATTTTCATGTCTATCTCCTTCACTGTATTCAGCCTTAGTTCAAATGCTGCCTCTGATGACTCTGTCTAAATGCACCACCATTTAACCTCTATCCCCTTGCTTGATTCACTTGATATCTATTATCACTGCTTGCTTTATTATTATTTATTCATTTGTTGTTATGGAGTGTTCCCACTGGAGGTACACTCCACTTAGCCAGGGATTTTGTCTGCTTTACTTGCTTCTGTTTTCCCAAAGCTGAGCCTTCCACCTGCCATAGAGAGTACTGTAAATCCTTCTCTGGGGGAATATGATGTCTTTCAAAGCCTCCGCAATTTTTTTTATACACTAGGCCTAGCATTTAATTTAAAAAACTTTCTGATGGGTACCTGGGTGGCTCAGTGGCTGAGCGTCTGCCTTTGGCTCAGGTTGTGATCCTGGGGTCCTGGGATCAAGTCCCACATCAGGCTCCCCACAGGGAACCTGCTTCTCCCTCTGCCTGTGTCTCTGCCTCTCTCTGTGTGTCTCTCATAAATAAGTAAATAAAATGTTTAAAAATAAGTAAAAATAAAAAACATTCTGAGCATATCAAGAAATAAGACCAAAAAGAGGAAAAAACAGACAATAGAAAGAGATCCATGGATGACCCAATTATTGAAATTATGAGGCATAGCTTCCATGTTAAGTGTAATTAATATGTTTGAGAAAATAGACTGAACATATGGGACATGACAAAGGTACAGATGCAGTATGGTAAAAAGGCCTAACATGAGCACAGCTGGGCTCCTGAGATGAGTGCAAAGCAGAAAAGAAATGGGGTATTTGAAGAGATAATGGCCAAGGATTTTCCAGAAGTGATAAAATACATTCAGCCACAAATTCAAAAATCTCTCCAAGTGCCAGATGGGATGCATACAAAGGAAACCACAATTGGGCCTATCATAGTGGGACTGCTAAAAACAACAAAGTGGGAATCTTTAAAAACGGGGGAAAGAAAGAAGGAAGAGGGAAGAAAGGGAAGCTGGAAAAATAGGCACTACTTCCAAAGAACAGCAAGAAGGATGACAAATTGGTTCCCAAGAGATACTTTGGCAATCATAAAACAAAGGAATAGAGCATTTTTAAAGTACTATGAGAACAAGTTGCCAACCTAGATATCTGTAAAAGCAAGCATATTCTTCAAAGATGAAGGCCAATTGTAATTTCCAGATAAAAAAGTCTGAGAAAAATCTGCCACCAGCAGACCTGAACTAAGAAATGTTCATCGAAGTTTTTCAGGCAAAGGGAAAATTATTTCAGACAGATGTTCAGAAATGTAAGTAATGAGCTTCCTGCCTCTCAGCATGGAAACCAGCACCTGCAGGGCCTCCTACCCACATCTGCACCCTGATTTCCTCTGCAGACCTCCCAACCCCAGCTCACCCACAGCCTAGAGGACTCCCTTTGAGGCACCACTCCCTCTGCTCACCCACGCCACCAGTTGCTGATCCCATGCTGCCACCTGCACTCCAAAGGGTTGCTTTCTGCTTACCCAGTGACAACATACCAGCTCCAGCTGGGGCAAGCCAGTGAACTTGTCTTCTATCCACTGGGCTGAACTACACCTCTGATGAGGTCTGAACTCTCATGTTTACCTTTCCTCCACTAAGAATGCTCTGAGTTGTAGGATATCATATAGAGCTTCCTAACACTTTATAGTCACTCTTAGATTGAGGCCCAGACACTTCCACATAGGCTGCATTCATCATGCCAACAGCCATCTTGTCCCACTATAGGCATTAACAACTATCTCACTGCTTCCACCACAGCTCAGACTTTGGAAGTGTGTTTTTGTGTCTCAGGGTGTCTAATGAGTCCCAGAGGGAAACTGACTCTAGTAGGTAGTAAGTGGAACATTCTTAGACTAGGGTAGAATATTTATAAAGGGTGTTCTCTCCCACAAATGAAAGTAGGATAGACCCTGATGCAGGCAGAAAGGCTGGGAAAGCTGGACATACCTGATTCCAGAGGTATCAGATTGCCTTAGATTCCAGAGAGTGTTATTCTCAAAATACAGGTTGAAGGTAGTGGTGGACATTTTTGTATTCTAATTCTCTCCTCAAGTGTGGAGATGGTCAGTAAACTTGGATGCATAGCTTCATTAGTGGTGCCTTGGAGGTGTGTTAATGATGAAGCATGAGGCAATGTTACCTGAGCAGGGGCTCTATCTGTTACAGATGAGAGACTGAACCAGAAATTAAGAATTTGGCAGAAGGGAACAGTTGAACCAGAGATGGCCAGAGATGTGTAAGCTTTTAAGAATCCTTGGAAATAGCTGGGGAAGCCTTGGATGATAATTCCAAGCATGCCGTTTGAAAACTAAGAGAGCTGTAACTTGGGATGCCTGGGTGGCTCAGTGGTTGAGCATCTGCCTTTGGTTCAGATTGTGATCCTGGGGTCCTGGAATTGACTCCTGCATCGGGCTGTCTGCAGGGAGCCTACTTCTCCCTCTGCCTGTGTCTCTGCCTCTCTCACTCTCTGTCTCTCTCATGAATAATAAATACAATATTTTTAAAAATAAAGCTGTAACCCCCAAAATTCCAAGTATTTAGGCATACCCAAGAGATACCTGGGTATCAACAGCATTTATGAACTGACTTTATTCTCTAAGTGGTAAAATGGTCAGGAAGGCAATAATTTACCCATCGCTTCACTTTCCAGAGTTATATTTTTGGTTACACCAGAGCCAGATTTTCAGTTGTTTTTATTTTCCTATAACATATGTAAAAAAACAAAAACAAAAACAAATCTATATTGGTAAACTTCAATAGCCAAGGTTTTCCTCATTTTGAAATGTTACTTGACATCACCTACAAAAAATTAACAACTTAATTATTTTTTAAAGGCGTCTAGGTTAGATTACCAGAAAAAATGCTATCAGAGGCCATTAATTACACTAGATGCAAATGTATAGGCTTCGCTTACATGGATTTTTGTTTGGGCAAAGAAATACGATAACTCCAGTCTATTCTTTTTCCTGGAACAGTGGTTAACTTTTGACCATGAGATGAAGAAGAAGTAAATTCTCCCTGTATAGGCATCTAGGAGGTGTTACGATCATGCAGATGTGCTGATGATAGTGTTCAAAACATTCCTGGGATGAATCCAGAATGTGCTCACATGTGCTCTCAAGATGGCGAGGATGCGAGAGACCTTTCCTGGAACAGGTTTCTGGTCATCTGGTTTGATTTCAGTGGTCAGTTGTACTACCAGTCATCTAGAAAATTATCTGAACACATGATGTATCTTAATATATTTTCTTTTGTCTGTGATAGTCTCATTCTTAAGCTAGATGCTACTAGTAAGGGTGGGGAGGACTCTCAGTGAGATACAGGAAAGTAACATTGTCCTCTTTGTATTTTTCTGGGAGACCTTAGTCTTAGTAACTAAAATTTGAATATGGCCTTTACAGCTGGCAAATAACTTTTCCATATTCATTTGATTCTTGAGAACAACATGGTGCAGCACAAAAAAGCAGGGCCATTGAAGCCAGAGGGGCTTGACTTTCAATTCTAGTGTGGCTATTTGCTTGCTCTGAGTTCCTGGACTAGCTACTTCATGTTTTGGTGGATGCTTTTGACAGCAGGTAATTGAGATCCAAACCAAGCTAGCTGAAATGAACAGGGAATTTGTAATCTACTCATTGATAAAAGTCTAGAGGGAGGCGACTGTCTGGGTCCTCTCGGTCCAATGGCTGTCTTGCCATCCCTCTGCCACCCCAGAGGGTCTTCCTCCAACTGGTAACGAGGTGGACAGAGCAGTTCCAGACATCACACCTGCCAACTGGAGGATAGTCAAACTAGTTATTAGCATCGTAAAATACTTTGGTACCAGTTGATAAGTAGCCATTGCTCTGAACCTGCTGAGTACCCCCAGCATCGGCTGCTATAACCCCCCGCCCCAGGACTTCCCCAAAGTCCAGCACTAACAGAGTGATCTGCAGCCCAGCAGGGAACCCCCAGACCCTGCTTTGGTTATATCTGGCATTCATCATGATAAATATGCACCAATTAAACATTATTTCTATTACTCTGGTAACGTGTGTTAACATTTGGAGGAGGAGAGCCTGTCTTTCCCTATGGCTTTATGTCTGAGCAGGGAAACATACTTTGCAGAAGTCCCTAGCTCACTGTCTCCCAGTTCCCCCTTGCCCCACCTCAATAATGTGGTCATTTTCTGACCAGTTTATATGACCCCTTGTTAATTGAGAATAAAGTTCAAAAGCTGATCATCCACAAAGGGGATAGGCTCACCCCCAAGGTTAACGGGAGGGAGGACTTCCTTGCTAGGTCAGAGAGAAGTAGATATTAGCACAAAAGTCAGAATATGCTCATTGTCAATGTTCTCTCCTAAGCAACAGTCTGGTGAGGATCAGATGAAATCACATGGTACACTACTTAGAACAGAGTTTGGCTTACTGATTCATACCAGGTGCTCAACAGATGGCAGTTGGCCACATTCAAAACAGTCATAATGGCTCTGCTGTTGTCAAGAACTGTGGAGGGTCTGAGATTTCACACCACTTGCAAGCTTAACAAGTAGGCCTGCCATAGTTTCATGGATCTTGGCAAAGGACACCACACTCGTGGGGCAAAGACACAGAAACTTACCACTCATAGCAGTAGCCAGAGTATCAGCATTATCAGGGCTTTGAGACCCAAGCCCCACAGGATGATTCCAAGAAGGCCCAGGGGCCCCACCATGTGCAGTGAGTTGCATTACAAGAGAGGAACCCTGAGCTTAAGAAAGCCCAGTATTTTTATATGGTGTGGGGAACACGCCTGCCCTTTGCTCAGGAGGGAGACGTGATCTCTGTTTCCCAAGGCTGTTCTCTATACAGACATCCTTGAAAAGCTATTTCAGAACAACGGCAACCAGTGCCTCTTTTCACAAGACATGCAGCATTTTGAGAGACCCCACTGAGCATTATCTCCCAAGAGCTGTTATTTGATGGTGAGTTAAAAAGTTGAAATATCTTTCCATAGCAGGCAAGTTTTATTTTTCTTACTTGGAGCACTTGACTAGCCCTCTGTTAGTGTAAGAGTTGCACTGTGTATGTCATGTTGGTGGGGGACCGCATGTTCCTGGGCCCATATGTCAGAAGTCTTAGTAGATGAGATAAACTTTTATGATATATAATCAATATCCCTGTGGACAGCTCATATTGAAGTGTTCGCCGATACCTCGGGCTGCTCTCACTGACATGTCCTACAAATGACACAGGCTAGTGGGAACTCTAGCATGTATGTGGAAAACCCAACACAACACTCATCTACAGCAAGATCACCTCACCTTAAATCAAATGGACATTTAAGAGGTTGGGTGAATCTGGAGAAAGGACTGGCTTGTCTGGAAAAAGACAGCAAGACATAGAATGTTCAACAGAAGGTATTCATAGCTACTCAAAACTATTATTTAACAATAAATGAAAAAGACAGGTTTTCTGTAAACATCCAAAAGCACTGGACCTCTACTTGACTGTCATGGCAGAAACTGAACTTTGCTGCATTGACTCTAGGTCTTAGGACTCCAGTGGACTTTGGAGTCCAGCAGACATCCCAGCCTCTGCAGCTTGCTAGCTGTGTGAGCATACACAAGTTTCACACAAAGGAACATTTCTGTTCTTTAACTAAAATGTAGAACTAATAGCACCTACCTCATAGGCCATTTTGAAGAGTCAATTCTGGAATTGAACTTAGCCTAAAGCCCAGTGCATGTTGTCAGTAACAGTGGGTGATATGCTTGTTTAAAAAGCTTTAGGGATCCCTGGGTGGCACAGCGGTTTAGCGCCTGCCTTTGGCCCAGGGCGCGATCCTGGAGACCCGGGATCGAATCCCACGTCGGGCTCCCGGTGCATGGAGCCTGCTTCTCCCTCTGCCTATGTCTCTGCCTCTCTCTCTCTCTCTGTGACTATCATAAATAAATAAAAATTAAAAAAAAAAAAAAAGCTTTACTAGTGAGGGCACCGGGTGGCACAGTTGATTGGGTGTCAGACTCTTGGTTTTGGCTCAGGTCATGATCTCAAGGTCATGAGATTGAGCCCCATGTCTGGCTCAGTGCTCAGCAGGGAGTCTTCCTAGTGTTCTCTCTCTCCCTTCCCACTCCCCTTCCCACTCATGCTTTCTCTATATATAAAATACATGAATAAATCTTTAAAAAAAACCCACAACTCTACTGATGATAATCTTAATAATATATAAAAAAATATGCCTATACTCCATCTGTGTTTCTCCCCAGACATATGTGGGACAAAAAGGCTATTTCATAAAGCACCTACACATGGGGAGCTTAGACGGGTCATCAAAATGATGAGGCATCCCAGAGACCCAGTACCACCTGTGTGCCACCATAAAGTCTCTCCGGGTAATGCATCTCAACATTTCCCAGACTCTGTGCAGCCACAGAGCCAGCTCCCAGCTCTGGGAGATGGGCGTAAGGTGCAGTGATCAAATTCTAGAATGTTGGGTGTGCATCCTGGTTCCACTGTTTTTGACTGTAAACAGATCACCTCAACAAAGAGTTGTAATGCTTAAATAAAATAAGTTTATTTTATTTATTTTTTTAAAAATGGTTTTATTTATTTCAGAGAGTAAGAGAATGCATGTGTGCATGGTAAGGTGTGGGTGAACCGGGGGAGAAAGAGTCTCGAGCAGACTCCACGCTAAGCGCAGAGCCCAAAGTGGGATTAGGTCTCACAATATGAAATCCTGACCTGACCCAAAACCAGGAGTCGCGGGAGCTCAAATGAGTGCACCATCCAGGCACCTCTAAAACACATTGATTCTTAACTAGAACAATTTCTGGCACATTTTACACACTCAATAATTACATATTCCTCGCTTCCCATCTCCATTACAATAGAGCAGTTGTTTTTCTCCAAGAGTGTGTCAAGCTGCCACTTTTGGGTGGCTAGAAAGGAGCAGCCATTTCAGAGAATCTTAAACTCCTTAAATGTTAGTGAGCATCAGAATCACTTGCGAAGCTAGTTAGAAATGCATATTCTTGGGATCCCTGGGTGGCGCAGCGGTTTGGCGCCTGTCTTTGGCCCGGGGCGCGATCCTGGAGACCCGGGATCGAATCCCACGTCGGGCTCCCGGTGCATGGAGCCTGCTTCTCCCTCTGACTGTGTCTCTGCCTCTCTCTCTCTCTCTCTCTCTGTGACTATCATAAGTAAATAATAAAAAAAAAAGAAATGCATATTCTTAAGGCCCATCCAGAAACATGTTGCACAAATAAATTTCTGGCACCCAGAAATCTGCATTTTTAGGAAACTCTGCAGGGGATCCTTCCAGTGTCAGTGATGTGTTGACCACACTCAGAGAAATGCTGTCTCCAATGTGCTCTACTGTGTTGGTCTCAGCTATCTATCTAGTATTGCTAATGTCTCTTTCTTTACTCCTTCCTTCCTTCCTTCCTTCCTTCCTTCCTTCCTTCCTTTCTTCTTCCTTCTTTCTTTCTTTCTTTCTTTCTTTCTTTCTTTTCTTTTCTACCATATTACACAACAGAAATTTTATTTTCAAAGTGATATGTAGAGCAGTGGCTGAGGGGATCCACCAGGGTCAGGGAAGGCAGCTCTGCATTTTCATTTTAGAATCCTGTTCACTTCTCAGGACCTAGAAGTGACAGTGCAAATAAAAAGTGAATTTTCCCGTGAGTAGGAGACTCAATCTTAGTTTGAGATAAGAGCAGTGGAAGAGTGTTCTCATTGTAAGTGCACAGAAACACTCAAAAGTAAAGGGTTGTCTGGTAATAACAAAAAGGATTTTATCAAGCAAGAGGAACTCAATCCAGGGGCGCCTGGGTGGCTCAGTCAGTTAAGTGTCCAACTCTTGATCTTGCTCAGGTCTGGATCTCAGGCTCGTGAGTTCAAGCCCCATGTTGGGCTCCATGCTGGGCATGAAGCCTACCTGAAAAAAAAAAAAAGGAGAAAAAAAAGAACACAATCCATTAATGTGGTCAGAGAGTATTCAGGTTATTCTATAGATGAACTCAGAAATGGTTATAATTTTTCAGGAATGAACATAGACTCAGCTTCTTACTGTATTAATCTGTAACACTGATATCTCCTGTACTTGAGAAAAGAAAAATTATATGCAGATAAAATTGGTGATAAATGCTCCGCCCTCTTTCAAGGTATAATGTTGCGTATGGAGGTGCCTGGTGGGGAATGGCTGTTGGTTCTTCCCTACAACACAGGCCTTGGAATAAATGGGGTATTGTGGTCTCTTCCCAGCTGGCTATTTCTAAGAATTGGAGTATTTCTGTGACAGAGACTCTCTTCCTAAGGGAAGTTCCTTATTCATTATTCAAATCCATACCCATCCCTGGAACAGGTTCAGCAACAGAAGTTCCTTTGCTTTAGGATGGTGAGGTATAAATAGTTCTGTAGGATTGAATGCCCATATTATCTCATAATATTGAAAACATTGGAATGTAGCTGTGAATCAGGTTTCAAGCTGTTGTACCATTTCTTGGGGGGAAATGACTTTAACTAATCCAGCCCTCAAAGGTCTAATGAATTTAATTGCTCCTATTTTGAGGTTAGCTTCGAAACGTATACCCAATTAACCTGGCTGTATTGGAAGGGTGAGGGGAGGAATCATCAAGTCAAATAAGAAGGCGACACTCAGAAACACAAAACTCAACACGATGTTAGCTTTTGGGGTAGAGAGTGACCCGGGGAGACGTGTGGCACCTCCGGGCCATCCTAAACTTGAGAACGAACATAGACACAGTGATGCAGAGTGGATGATTTCCTTCACACACAGGGGAAAGAAGAGCCTTTCTGCTCTGTCCCTAGAGTAAGCGGTGTCACGGCCTCTGCCTCCCGAGGGGAGAGAAGCCTTCCCCCACCGCCTTCCCAGATTGCGGCACAGAGGACACACAGCGAGCGAGTGGTGCTGGAAGCGGACCATGCTGTGCCTGTCATTTTGGATCTATAGGACAACAGTGACTTTCCATAAACATCTCATTTCCTTTGTCCTTCCTTAGATGTAGTAATCCATCGGTCCACCTGTCCAGCTGTCCGGCTGTGTCTCCATCTCCTCCCTCCTGCTCAGCCTTGTTATTCAGAGATCTCTCTCTTGGCACTTTCCCCATCGGGCTCCCTGCATGGAGCCTGCTTCTCCCTCTGCCTGTGTCTCTGCCTCTCACTGTGTGTGTCTCTCATGAATAAATAAATAAAGTCTTTTTTTTAAAGTTTCCATTTCCCTTTTAAGTATCAAGATCTCCCACTCCCCCCACCCCCACCCCTCCTGTCACACATCTGTGGGGAGGCAAGTCACTGTCTTCTATCCTGGTTCTGGGATCTTGAGCCTGCTAGGCTTTGTACCCCAAAGCAGAGGGGCTGGACTCCACCTCCAATACCCCTCTGGTGGGGCAATGGTTTTGAGCCGTGAGGAGGAGCTGGTGCAGGCGGAGGATTTCCCTCCTGTGAGCCCACAGGGCACCCCAGGCCCGAGGTGGTAGTGGGAGGTCCTCCCATGGGGGGAGGGAAGGCCCACGTCCTTGGGGACCTGGGCCCATGAGCACTCACATGACATTCCCGGCATCTTCCCTGTGAGCCAGTCACGGGCCACCTCCTGGCCCTCAGGTTGTTCTTTGTTAATATATCCCGGGAGCAGACTCCAAATGCAGAAGAGCATCAGGGGCTCTAAGTCCTGGTGGATTTATCACTTCTGATATTTATATATATAAACTCTCAGGAAAATCAGTGCTCACTGGTTTCCTTTCTCTTCTCCATCTCTTCTTCTCTCACACAAAGAAAGCTCGGGGTGCCTTCCACTCTCTACTTGTCTCCCCTCCGAGTTCTCCAGGGCATTTCCAGACTGAAACACAAGGTAGAACTGCTGATTTGGCGCAAGGAGGAAAGAAAGCATTTTCGCAGAAACTGAACCAAACAAAAAATGCCTATTTATGTTTTTTGAGTACGTTTGCATTAACCTGGAGGAGATAGGTGACGAGAGCACACCCAGGTCATGAGACTTGGACACATCAGAGAGGGGAGATGACAGCAGAGAGGCAGCAGAGGTGGAGTTTATACTATTAAGGTTTTCTGTATGCTTCTTTTTGTCATTCTGCTTGTCAGGGTGAACATTATTTTGTAAATTAAATAAAAATAGAGAACATTTTTCTTTGTTTAGATTTTATTTATTTATTTGAGAGAGAGTGCACATGAGCAGGGGGCAGGGGGAGAGGGAGAGGCAGGCTCTCCACTGAGCGGGGCCTGATGCTGGACTCGATTTCAGGACCTTGGGATCATAACCTGAGCCGAAGGCCAATGCTTAACTGACAGAGCCAGCCAGGTGGCCCCAAATAGAAAACATTTTATTTTACTATTTTTTTAAAGATTTTATTTATTTATTCATGAGAGGCACACAGAGAGGCAGAGACACTGGCAGAGGGAGAAGCAGGCTCCTTGCAGGAACCCCGACGTGGGACTCGATCCTGGGACTCCAGGATCACGCCCTTGGGCCAAAGGCACATGGTAAACCACTGACCTAGCCAGGCGCCCCAAAATAGAAAACATTTTATTTTTTTTATTATTATTATTTTTTATTTATTTATGATAGTCCCAGAGAGAGAGAGGCAGAGACACAGGCAGAGGGAGAAGCAGGCTCCATGCACCAGCAGCCTGATGTGGGATTTGATCCCGGGTCTCCAGGATCGTGCCCTGGGCCAAAGGCAGGCGCCAAACCGCTGCGCCACCCAGGGATCCCCTAGAAAACATTTTAAAAGGAGTTAGTGGACTTCCACTTCTAGGAAGCTGAAACAGACATACTTTCCCTTATCCTTCCCACTAAACATAACTTTAAAAACTAGACATTATATATAAAACAAAAATAAAAGACTCTGCAAGGTGGAGAGATAAGGCAGACGATCTCTGAGCAGCAGGAGTCCCTGGAGCAACTCGGCAGCTGATTTCCTGGGTTTTCATTCTGTCCCCCCTTTATCCCTCACTTGGAGCTAAAGATGCCATCCCGCCAGGAAAAGCTAGAGGGAATAGACCCACAAAGGCCCCGCCAAAGCCTGCTCTCTGCAGCCAAAGGATGGGGAAGAGGACAGCCTCGCAAGGTTTGTGAGGACGTGATTACCATTCAGGCCCAGTGGCACACCACAGGGGAAACTAGGGCCCCCACCCCAGCAAAGGTTGACTGGGAACTCCCGCCCCAGCCCGGGCTGTACGAAGGTGGGAGAGGCTTTCCTCGGACAACCACCTCCGTCCAAGGTGTCAGGTGGGACTGTGTGGGGGGCCTGGGATTCCACGCCGCATGGGTCCAAACAAGACACTCTTCCTTCCCACTGGGATGGTATCAGAGTCAGCCACCAGCTCTCTGGTAATAAGGCTTCCCTCGCCAGCTGCGCCCCGTGTCGATGACTCAGAACAAGGGACTTCCACCCCCTCCCAGCCAGGGACGTATTAACAGAGGCCCAAGGGCAACCTGAACTCCCACCCCGCCTAGCAATACCTTCTATCATACAAAGTTTTTAAAGCACGGAGACTCAGAATAAGTACAGTAAGAAATAATATATTTACTTGAGTCTGTTAATGAGTAGTTGGATGTTTGAAATAGCTGGTTTCCTCTGTTTTAAAAACTTTTATTTTCCAGTTAGTTAACATACAGCATAATATTAGTATCAGGTATACAATATTGTGATTCAACACTTCCATACACCCCCCAGTGCTCATCAGGACAAGTGCCTTCCCTAAGTCCCACCACCTGTTTCAGCCACCCCCCCCACCCCCTCCCCTCTCGTGACCATCAGGTCTCTATAGTTAAGAGTCTGTTTCTTGGTTTGCCTCTCTTCCCCCCCCCCCTTTGCTTATCTGTTTTTGTTTTTCAAAAGTCACATATGAGTGAAGTCATATGGTATTTGTATTTCTGACTTATTTAATTTAGCATTATATTCTCTAGCTCTATCTACAACATTGCGAATGGTGAGTTTTCATTTTTTTAATGGCTGAGCAATATTCCATTGTATATATTTATACCACATCTTCTTTATCCATTCATCAGTTGATGGACACATGGGCTGCTTCCATAATTTGGCTATTGTAGATAATGTTGCAATAAACATAGGGGTGCATGTATCCCTTTGAATTAGTGTTTTGTATTTTGGGGGTAAATACCCCATAGTGCAATTACCAGATCTTAGGATAGTTCTGTTTTTTAACTCTCTGAAGAAACTCATGCTATTAAAAATTTTAATTAAAAATTTTTTTCACAATACATGAATATATTCTAATCTTTTAAGAATTCAAATTCTAGGGGGATCCCTGGGTGGCTCAGCGGTTTAGCGCCTGCCTTTGGCCCAGGGTGCGATCCTGGAGTCCCGGGATCGAGTCCCGCGTCGGGCTCCTGGCATGGAGCCTGCTTCTCCCTCCTCCTGTGTCTCTGCCTCTCTCTCTCTCTCTCTATGTCTATCATGAATAAATAAATCTTTAAAAAAAATTCAAATTCTAGGGGCATCTGGGTGGCTCAGTGGTTGAGCGTCTGCCTTTAGCTCAGGTCATGATCCCTGGGGTCCCAGGATCAAGTCTGACATTAGGCTCCCTGCATGGAGCCTGCTTCTCCCTCTGCCTGTGTCTCTGCCTCTCTCTGTGTGTCTCTCATGAATAAATAAATAAAATCTTTAAAAAAATAAAAAGTTCAAACTCTATAGAAGTATGTAGAAGAAGGTAATCATGACTAATAGACTTTCAGTTTTATATACGTCCTTCCAGACAATTCTATGTCCGTTTATATAGATACATACATATTTACAAGTCTACATTTAGAAAACTAGCCATTGATGTTTTTTAAATAAGTGGCATCAGATTCTATGGGTGATTCCATTACTTTTTTTAAAAGTTTTTATTTATTTATTTGAGAGAGGGAGAGAGCATGTGTGCAAGCAGGAGGAAGGGCAGAGGAAGAAGGAGAAGCAGACTCCCCACTGAGCAGGGGGCCCAATGCAGGCCTCAATTTCACGACCCATGACCTGATCCAAATTCAAGAGTCGAATACTTAACTGACTGAGCCACCCAGGCACCCCAGCTCTACTGCTTTTTTAAAGCTTTTTAAAAACTCAACACATTATAATGGGTGCTCCATGCTAGTACATGATATTTACTGTCAGTACAGGGTTTTTCCTCCCACAGTTATGAATATATCACACAATTCTATCATAAGCCAATCACTCTAAGGGCCATAGTGTTCGTAACCTTGGTATACGTATAGATGTATGTTTCTAGGGACAATATCTAGAATTGGAATTTCCTGATTGACAATCATGCACAAAGTGTTGATCCCTTTGGCCACACAGCTGCTGGTGAAGCCTGTGCTGAGGCGTGCTCCCGGTAGCGTGTGTGGCCTGTCTTCACATCTGGTATCCAGCACATCGGAGCTGAGAACACGTGCCAGAACAGCTCCCAGCCCCACAGCAACCCTCTGCAGCAAGGTCCCTCTCAATCCAGTCCTGTCTTCTTCCTGCCTTCCAGGCAATTTTTTTCAACATTTCTTCCACATAATGGCAACTCTTGTTTTCTTTTTTTTTTAAATAAATTTATTATTTATTGGTGTTCAATTTACCAACATACAGAATAACACCCAGTGCTCATCCCGTCAAGTGTCCCCCTCAGTGCCCGTCACCCATTCACCCCCACCCCCCGCCCTCCTCCCCTTCCACCACCCCTAGTTCGTTTCCCAGAGTTAGAAGTCTTTATGTTCTGTCTCCCTTTCTGATATTTCCCACACACTTCCTCTCCCTTCCCTTATATTCCCTTCTTGCTTTCTAAGCATTACTGTATTACTTATTTTTAAAATATATTTCCAGTTATTTGAAAGGACTTGGAGATGTGGGCATATGTGCTCGGTCTGACATCTTGCTCTCTCGGCTCCACCAAATGGAAGACAGGTGGTTCAGAATAGTCAAAAGGGAAAGATGTGCTCAGAATCTTTACATAGAAACTCTCTAGGAAATTTGCCTTTTTGGAAATCTCTGATCCGTGGGCTCTGTGAAACATCATCTGTAATGTTAGTTTTTCTGTTGAATGCCTCTAGCTGTGGGTCATGGAGCAGAGGACAGAGATTTTTATGTCACCCTAATGGATTAATGGTTTGAAATCAAATCCTGGCAGAGCATCAAAGACTCACATCAGAAATGCAAGGGTAAAAGTTCTATCTCTTGAAAAAGCTGAACTTTGAGCCTGTTGTTTTGTTTTGGTTTGGTTTTTTACACATTGAGTACATTTATCATATTCTTTTAATCTAAAAAACCAAAAGAAAACCCCATGGTGCCAAAGAAAGAAAGCGTCCAGAGAATAAAGAATGATTTTGGAAGCAATAAAATTTTCTTTAAAGGATTTGCTTCTTTTAAAGAGGACCTAAATGACCTCATGTTCCATACAAAACTCTCAAATCTGGACATAGACTTTCTGTTTTCTATTTAAAGTCCTGTACAAGAGACCAAGCAAATGCTTGGCCTGCAGGTATTATACCTTGAGCTGCCTTTGCTCTGCCAAATTTTCACCCGCTCAAATCAGCAGGAAAGTTTCTGGCCACAAACCCCACCCTCAAGGTTGGGTCTCAGCAATGTTCTGAAGCAGAGAGGGTTTTTTTGTTTTGGGGGATTTTGTTTGTTTGTTTGTTCAGTCCCCTGGCTTCCCAACCTGGGTAATCTTTTTCCTTCTTTCTGTGTTTTCTTCTTTCTCCCAGTGCTTCAGAACTTTCAGATTCTTTATTAGATTTAGGAGCCTGCTTCTCCCTCCTCCTGTGTCTCTGCCTCTCTCTCTCTCTCATAAATAAATAAATAAATAAATAAATAAATAAATAAATAAATAAATAAATAAATAAATATTTTTAAAAAAGATTTAGGTGCAAATGGCTGACATTAGCCAGCATATAGCATAACACCTTTCTTTTATTGCTTGGAAAATATCTGCTTGTTAACATATGCACTTTAGGGATGCTTGCGTGGCTCAGTAGTTAAGCGTCTGCCTTCAGCTCAGGTCGTGATCCTGGAAACGCGGGATCGAGTCCCACATCGGGTTCCCTGCGTGGAGCCTGCTTCTGCCTCTGCCTATGTCTCTGCCTCTCTCTCTCTCTCTCATGAATAAATAAATAAAATCTTAAAAAAATACGTGCTTTGGGATCCCTGGTGGTGCAGCAGTTTAGCGCCTGCCTTTGGCCCAGGGCGCGATCCTGGAGACCCGGGATCGAATCCCACATCGGGCTCCTGGTGCATGGAGCCTGCTTCTCCCTCTGCCTATGTCTCTGCCTCTCTCTCTCTATCTCTCTCTCTCTCTCTGTGTGACTATCATAAATAAATAAAAATTTAAAAAAAATACGTACTTTAATTATGGAGACGGGGTTGACATGCAGGTGTGGAGCAGGTGCAGGGGGCCAGGTGGCCTTCAGAACCTTCCAAGTTGGTGAGCAGTACCTCCTTCATCTGCACACCTGGGTGCCACTTCCAGCTTCTCACCATGACTTTCATCTGGTTGTGGCCAAAGCAGGATCATACTTCTGTGCCTCTTAGGTTCAGTGAAGAGGTAGGAGTCAGCCGGGCTTTGAGCAGTAACTGCTCAGAAATGAACCTCTCCACCGCCTCCAGGGAAGGAAAGCAGTGAGAACAAGCAGGACCTTCACCCTTCCTCTACCTTCTTTTTAAAAAATGTTATTTATTTATTTGACAGAGAGACAGAGAGCAAGCCGGAGCAGGGGGAATAGCAGAGGGAGAGGGAGAAGCAGACTTCCCGCTGAGCAGGGAGCTGGACTTGGGGCTCAATCCCAGGACCCTGAGATCATGACCAGAGCCACCCGGCTGCCCCCTCCTCTACCTCTACAATTCCTTATTTGTCCTTTTTTCTTTTTTTTCAGTGTGAAATGTTGAAAAAGGGAGTTCTGTGTCCAAAATAAAGATGGAAAACCTAGTGAAGGCAAGCATGTTCTTTGGAATGGAATAGGGCTCTGCTTCCTGCTTCTTGGAGTTCAGGTGGGTTCAGTATGCAGCGCTAGTACAAAATAAGTCTTGGTCAAAGAAGACCTTGGCCAAAAGTCACATTGGGCCAATGGAGATGGTGGCCTACAATCACCTCCCAGCTCAGGCTGCACTTTTGTAGGGAGGGGACCTGTGCATTCTGTCCCTTGGGGCAGGAAAGCTAATACAGATGAGAGACCTTTTCAGTGACTATGGAAACGCAGACTGTTGCTGATGACGTGTTCTTTTTTTTTATTTTTTTATTTTTTATTTTTTATTTATGATAGTCACAGAGAGAGAGAGAGAGGCAGAGACACAGGCAGAGGAGAAGCAGGCTCCATGCACCGGGAGCCGGATGTGGGATTCGATCCCGGGTCTCCAGGATCGCGCCCTGGGCCAAAGGCAGGCGCCAAACCACTGCGCCACCCAGGGATCCCCTGATGACGTGTTCTATTTTAGCTAACTCGCCAAGCTTTGATGTCCTCATCTGTAAAATGGGAATGATGACAGTGACTTCACAGGGCTGCTGCAACAGTTGAACAAATAATATGTGGAAAGCTCTCTGGCTAGCGTTTGGCCCAAAGTCAATGCACATGCACGCTATTGTTACTAAGCACCTACTGTCTCAGGTCTCTTTATGCGAGAACCACGTGTCGCCCAGCTGGAAAAGAAATGCTTGGATAGAATTATGCTTCTCGGCCTATATCCTGCCTTCTCCCATCTCCCCACAGCCCCCGGCACACAGTGAGGTCTCAGCAGATACTGCTCATTGACTTATATGTAGTGCAGCTGAGCTCACCCGTTCCCCTTTCTCCTGCAGCCCCTGAGATCCTGTGGTTCCACTTGCCCTTGTTTCTGTTTCCTCTTTTATGGAAAATGCCACCTTCACTCCTAAGCACTTTTTGATTTTTTTTTTTTTTTTTTTTTAGAAAAAGAAGTTTCTGCAATTTGATCTTTTGGTTTACCTACATGAGGTAAAGGAAAAGAAACGATAAAAATCAAGGGTTTTGTGGGTTTTTATGTTTTCTAAGATTTTGTTTATTCATGAGAGACACAAAGAAAGAGAGGCACAGACATAGGCAGAGGGAGAAGCAGGCTCCCTGCTGAGTGGGGAGCCCGATGAAGGACTCCATCCCAGGACCCTGGGATCATGCCCTGAGCCAAAGGCAAATGCTCCACCACTGAGCCACCCAGGTGCCCCGTGGTTTTCTAAATGTACCTTTTGAGTCAACCCAGCAAGAGCTTGTTTTTCCCGCTCTTAAACTATAGGATATTGGAAAATATTTTTGGTTTCACTTTGCTTTATATTCTACACTTGCAAAAAGAGGAGAATTTTGAATGCAGTGGAGACTATGGTTTTTATAAGATGATATCAGTAAAGAGTCACTACATAAAGTGTATTCAACTGTAGGGAGACAAAGAGGATTATATTCTTCTCCACCACTGGGTGAATTTTGAGTTAAAAATAGATCTGATATGAAATGAATTATGCATACATAAATTATACATAATTACATAAATATAAATATTTATTACATTAATCTATATGTGATATAGATACTATACATTATAGATATCACATATCTAAAATATACATAATAGATATCACAGTTGATGTTGAATTCACAAAGAAGTTTTCTTGCTTAACGTATACTTTATTTTTTTAAGATTTATTTATTTGAGGGGGGAGGGGCAAAGGGAGAGGGAGAGAGAAACCTAAGAAGACTCCACCCTGAGCTCAGATACCAATTCAGGGCTTGATCTCACGACCCTGAGTTCACAACCTGAGCTGAAACCAAAAGTGGATGCTTAACCAACTGCACCCCGAGGAGTCCCTATTTAACATATACTTAAAGATAAATAAAAATGAAATAGTACCGTCACTTCGGAATACAGTGGGTCAGTTTCCTGAAAACTAAACATGCAGTTTGTATTATCTAGCAGTTGTATTTGTGGGTATTTATTCCAGAAAAATGAAAATTTATGTTTACACAGAAACTTGCCCAGGCATACTCATCATAGCTTGTTCATGATATCTCCAAACTGGAAATAACCAGATGTCCTTCAGTGGTGAATGATTGAACAAACTGTGTTACGTCCCTACTATAGATCACTCCTCAGCAATAAAAAGGATGTATTCCAGCTACATGCATCAGGAATTTTGTGAAGGAAAAAGCCACCCTCAAAAGGTTATATGCCATCTGACTTTCTTTATGTAGCATTCTTGAAGTAACAAAATTACAGAGATGGAAAACAAATCACTGATTGCTAGATGTGAAGGAGAGAGGTGGTTGCTATAAAAAGGTAGTACAAGGGAAGCTTGTGTTGATAAAGCAGTTCTGTATTCTGATTGTGATGGTCTACACTTGTGATAAAATGACATAGAGCTGCATACACACACACGTGCGTGTGCACACACACACACACACACACACACACACACAAATAACAGCATGTAACACTGTGACACCAGAATACGTTCTGTGTCCTCTACCAACATCAATATCTTGGTTTTGATTGTTGAACTCTAGTTTTGCAAGGTGATACAGTTGGAGCAAACCAGGTGAAAGGGTACATGGGACCTCCCTGTATAGATATTCTGCAACTTCTTGTAAATCTGTAGTTCTTTCAAAAAGAAAATAAATTCTTTTCAGAGAGTCAACAGTGCATTTTATCATACATCTTAGATTTATACATTTCACATAGGCTTTTAAAGCTTCAATTAACAGTTTGATAGAAAATAAAAAATATATATGCAGCAGTGGTTCTCAGGCACAGAATTTAGGAGACTGGAGCAAGTTTTTTTTCCTAGCATATAGTGAGTATTACAAATCAAAATAGTGGAATGTTTCCATCTGACCTAGCTGTCTTTTTGATTGAATTTTATTACAGTGAAAGGCTTTAGTAGGTATGAAATTGCTAACTGGAAACAATGAGACTCAAGTTTATAACCTGTATTTTCTTGAAGTCTGTAAGACCTAAATAATTACTTTTTTCCTAATACAGCCCCAAGATCATCCAATGAAAATAATACTGTCCATAAGATATCTGGAGCATCAGCCTAAGAACCACTGCTCATGGTTATTCAATGTCTTCACGCCTCACAGGATGAGGTAAAGGTATGATGGATTTCTTCTCAGTGTCTCTGGAAAGTGCTTTCCTCATATCATAGGCGTCCTCATCAGGCTCCCCATTGCTGGCTGAGTAGTACTCTATGATTGTCCCGTATATACGCTGTAGCCCAATTGCTTGTACATGTTCACTGCAAGTTGGTTAGATACTCTTACAAAGAGATCAACAAAAAATCCACCCTTGCTTTCTGAAATCTCCTCTAATAACTCCATAAGTTTAGCAGCCAAAACAAGGCGTCGAAATTCTGAGGCGACAGAGAGAGCTGTGATGTGCCCATGCCATTCTTCCCTAGCTACTAAGCCTTCCACTTTACCCATGATATAACCCATTACCTCTCCACCAGGTGCCTCCACAACAATGAAGTACTCTGGCCAGTGGGCGAGGTACTGTAAGTAAAAAGGAATCCCATAAGTTTCTGTAAGTGGATCCAAGTTAATGTTGTTGAACCGGAACAGGTCATTGCATATGAAGGCCCGGATCATGGTCATTGTGCTGCCTCCACCGAAGTCAGCTCCCTGTGACCCCCTCAGAAAGAAAAATTTAAAACAAAAATATAAAAAAGAAAGATAGTTCTGTCCAAATAAATGTCTATTGCAGATGCTATTTTTTTCAATAGATATATCTAAAAAGGGAGCCGTGTGATATTACAAATGATACACACAACAGGGACTTTGGAGGCACTAGGGTGGCTCAGTGAGTTGAGCATCTGACTCTTGGTTTCGCGCAGGTCACTATCTCAGGGTCATGAGATGGAGCCCCATGTCTGGTTCCATGCTCAGCATGGAGTCTGCTTGAGATTCTTTCTCTCTCTCTCCCTCTGTCCCTCCCCTGCTTGTGCATGCTGTCTTTCTCTCTCTCTCTAAAAAATAAATAAATAAAATCTTTATAAAAAGAAAAAGAAAGTGATCTTTGGAGATCAAAAATGTAACCCAGCACACTTTCTCTTTGACTTAGCTTATGAACACAGGTAGAGTCGATTTGATCATAAAAACTTTGATCTCCAAATCAAAAACTAGATTTGAACTTCCAAGTATTTTTATTAATCTCTTAAACATTCAAGAGTACTGCCAGCATAGCTGTTAAAGAACATGCGCACTTGTCCATATTTTCAGAGAAAGAAAATGAAACAGAAGTTTCTCCCTGTATGCTATATACTGCAGAATTTCCATTAAAATTCCTTATTCTCCATAGTTCTCTGTATTTATCTCCCTTCTATTTTATCCTTGTGATAACTGTATGGAGTATGTAGAGGAAAGAACAGAAGCAGAAAAATCCTAGGCTGCTAATACTACCATTATGAACTGCCAAGATGATCACACATAGCCAGATATAAGTATCCCCAATAACTCAGAGACCATCCCTGGGTATCCCTCACATATTATGCCAAAAGGACACAAAAATGTGGAGTGACTTGACAACTCTTCCAAAGCACTGTGCTGACGTAATCATTGTACTATATGGTTCACTGTATTTCCCAACACTTTATTCTCCTTATTATCCTGTGAGGTAGGCATCTTATAGATAAAGAAATCACGTAACTCATTAATCTGCAAATGAAGCCTATAGGTGACTGAGCCTGGGGCTCGTCCTCGCCCAGCCACATTCACAGTGACTTGGCAGTCAGCTTCTGGAGCCATGCTACATGGGTGTGAATCTCAGCTCCACAAGGTGTGAGCTGTGCCATCCAGGCCTGTTACATAACCTCTCCGTGCCACAAGCTCCTCATCTGTAAATTAAGGGCAGTAGTAACAACTGAGGTGCTTTGAATATCAAATAACTTCATGCTTATAAGTCACTTAGGAGTCATCAAGCTCTGTCTCGTGGGCCCCTATCCAGCCCGCTGCCTGTTTTGGGGGATTAAGTTTTATTGGAACAGACCCACGCTCATTCCTTACCTGTTATCTGTGGCTGCTTTCTCACACTAAAGCAAAATTGAGTAGCTGTGACAGATCATGGCCCAGAGAGCCCAAAACATTTGCTATCTGGTCCTTTCCAGAAGAAGTTTGCCAACACCTGATTTAGTTAAATATGTGGCAGAAGTTAAGTGTTCAGTAAACGTTGGCTCTTGTCTCTGTTGCTGTTAAAATCCATGCTGAAGGCTTGGAGAACAGACTCCCCCACCCACTGAGGGCCCAGCACAGTGTGTGCTTCAAGCAATGTGTGTTTCAATTATAATTCACTTAGAAAACCCACACAGTTGGCCGTGTCTTAGGCCTGAGCAATAAGGGCAGCATCCTGGTAGAACAGGTTTCTCCTTACAGAAAAAACTGCAGAGTCACTGTAGTTAATCATGGGAGGGGGGGAAGTTTGGTCAAAAAAAATCTTGCTTTGGAGCATAGTTGCAGCATGACTTTTCCAGGTCACACCAACCAATACTTTTGCTAAGTGACTATGAGACAGTGGACTGCTTTTCCCCCCTGTGCTAGGTCACACCACGGTCAGGTTCTCCGGGGAGGGAAAGCATCATTACCTAAAAGGGCCTGGTGTTTCCGGAGGACGGGTCTAAAACTCAGGAAGAATAAAGGGGAGGGATTGGGAACTAATCTGGATTTGCAACAGATAGAAAATAAAAATAGGAATCCTGTTACTGGCCCTGGGTGAGTTTGTATCAGCCGCATTCACAAGGCTAAAATAGATCTACTCTCCCCGCAGCATGCAGAGTGACCTGTGAAAGAACAGGTCAGATTGTATCCCTTCCTTACCTAAAGTCACACACTTACTTCTCATTTTAGTGTACAATCCGAATTTCATGATGCTGCTCTGTCCCCTTCTCTGACCTCAACCTGCTGTGCCTCTCTCCCCCTTGTTCACCTGGGCTGACCCAAAGGCCTTCTTTGTTTGCTAGCCATCATGCATGCTTGCTCTCTCTTCTCCCTAGTTTCTGCTCATGGTTTAGGTCTCAGCTTCACTGGCACTCCCCCCAGCCAACTGTCTCTGGAGATCATCCACTCACATTTTCCAGCACTTCTTCCCATATGATTTCATTCTCATCACCCTCATCACCAGCTGAAATGATCTTGTTTATTTGCTTGCTGACTTGATGATTGTCTGTCTTCCTGCACCAGCACATGAATTCTGGAAAAGCCTGGAATTTCTCTTACAAAATCGATACTTGATAAATAGTTGCTCAATGAATGAATGAATTGGCAAGGTTTTTAACCCCACAACTTAAAAAAAAAAAAAACTGGCCGAGATAGAAGATAAGAATTCTTCAGGGAACATTCATTTAGGTTAAGGAGCAGGATGTAGTTGGAGTGTAGTCAAGGGACAGAAGACTGTGTCCAACAGAACTATTTGGAATGCGCTTTCGAAATGCCTTCTTCTGATACATGCATCCTCTCTCCTGCCATTTAGGCAACGTACTCGGCAAGTCTGCAGAAATGCGTTTTAAACAGCAATTCTACTCTTCTTCATTAATCTTAATCAGACTGCCTGTAAAATCAGCAGACAGATGCAAATGCCCTGAATCTCTTAAATGCCTACAGGTCATGTTTCCCTTCAGTGTTTCTGGGATCAGGGTCAAAAAGTCAACTCCCTCCTTCAGAAGAGAACATTCTTTGAATTTTTTGTTTACGGCTCAATTTCCTGTATTTTTGAAAAAAAAAAAAAGTCAAGTTATTAACATATAAAAAGACCATTAAGGAAAAAATAAATAACTAAAAAATAAAAAGACCATTAAGGAAAATAATCTTGTACCTGAGAGTAGTTCTTCAGTATTTTCACAAAAAGTAAAAGTAGGCTTATCATAGGCAAGAAATGATGTCTGTCATTGGCCCTTGGAAAGCCTTCTAACAGAGTTCTATTTTTTTTTAAGTTTTATTTATTTAAGTAATCTCTACACACAACATGGGGCTTGAGCTCATAACCCCGAAATCAAGAGTCTTGAGAGATCTAAACAGCCTCGTAAATTATGTACACTAGGGTAGCTAGGACTGCCATGAAAACAGGCATCAGATCTTTCAGGATCCACTCTGAGGACCAAGCATGTTCCAGTGCATTGGTTAATAGCGCATGGGTGTCATATTGAAAATGTATTTAAATTAATATACAACATAAAATGTACAGTTCCATACACGTGGAAAGCTCTAGATGAACTTTAGAAATTAAAGGAAGGGGAGAATTTCAGAGAATTCATTGAATTTAGAGGGAAAAAAATGCATTTTGAAGAAGCTCCTAAGCCCAAACTTTCATTTCTATTTTTTTAAAAAGATTTTACTTATTTATTCATGAGAGACACCCAGAGAGAGAGGCAGAGATACAGGCAGAGGGAGAAGCAGGTTCCATGCAGGGAGCCCGATGTATGACTCTATCCCAGGACTCTGGGATCATACCCTGAGCCAAAGGCAGACACTCAACCACTGAGCCACCCAGGTGTCCCCAGACCTTCATTTCTGGCTCAGACATTATTTTTTTAGTTGTGCAGTAAAAACCTTCTGCTTCATTCATTCATTCATTCAACAACAACTTACTAACTACTGTTTATATACCAGGTGAAAGTCTAGGCTCTCACAGAACTTACCTACTAGTGAAGTGAGACAGACAAATATCAGATAGGCAAAAAAATTTAATTCCAGATTTTAAAATGGAAGTTCTGAATGTCAAACAAAATATCTGAGTTATAGTTTTGACTAATCTTTAATATTCATCAGGTAAATTATTTAACATCTATCTGGACAGACCTAGGGAATATTAATGAATATTAATTCTCACGAGAATTCTGAATTCCACATAGATGCAGATTTGAGTTAGAGTTTCAAAGTGGTGCCAAAGGGGGGGGGAAAAAGTGGTGCCAAAGAGAAGTGTGTCTTCCAGGAGGATTACATTTTTTTTTTGAGGATTACTTTTTTTTTTTTTTTTATGATAGTCACACACACAGAGAGAGGCAGAGACATAGGCAGAGGGAGAAGCAGGCTCGGTGCACCGGGAGCCCGATGTGGGACTCGATCCCGGGTCTCCAGGATCGCACCCTGGGCCAAAGGCAGGCGCTAAACCACTGCGCCACCCAGGGATCCCTGAGGATTACATTTTTATTGCAGTGAAAGGATTGGGCTTAGATTTTATGGAATAAAATTAGATACAGGACATTTGTTCTCATCATGTAACAAAAAGTATTTTCTAAATGGAGTTTATCAAATAAAATAGCTTTTTATGTATTTGGTGGATTAGAAAGATTAGTGTTTCAAGGAGCGGCACATTTTGTTGCTGTCCACAGAGAGCACACTCTGGAGGAGAACTCACATGTATGGGAAAGCTCAAGGCCTTGTTTGTAGATTGCTCAGTCTATGCCAGTTGCAGGGACCTCAACACCTTGCCACGGGCTTTGCACCCATGACCACACTTAAACCATAGACACGGGAAACAAACCGGTGTTACCAGATGGAGAGGGCTTCAGGAGTAGGCAAAATAAGCAAAGGGGATTAAGAGGTTCAGACTTTCCAGGAATAAAATAATCAAGCCATGGGGATGAAAAGTACAACCTAAGAATGGGATCCCTGGGTGGTTCAGTGATTTAGTGGCTGCCTTTGGCCCAGGGCGTGATCCTGGAGTCCTGTGATCAAATCCCACATCAGGCTCCCTGCATGGAGCCTGCTTCTCCCTCTGCCTGTGTCTCTGCCTCTCTCTGTGTGTCTATCATGAATAAATAAATAAAATCTTTTTTTTAAAAAAGAGAAAAGTACAACCTAGGGAATATGGTCAATAATATTGCAATAACTTCATAAGATGACAGATGGTGATGACACTTGTCATAGGGATCACTTTGTAATGCATGAAAATATTGAATCACCATGAACACCATGATGAACACCTGAAATGAATAGGATATTGTATGTTGATAAAAAAAATTTTTTTAAGATTTATTTACTTATTTGAGAGAGAGTACATGTGCACAAGTAGGGGGAGGGGCAGAAGGAGAGGGAGACAGAGAATCCTCAAGCAGATTCCATGCTGAGCACAAAGCCAGTCATGGGGTTTGGTCTCATGATCCTGAGGTCATGACCTAAGCTGAAACCAAGAGGCAGACACTTAATGCACTGAATCACCCAGGCACCCCAATAAAAAAAAATTAATACATAAATAAAATAAACCTGACAGGGAAACAGAGTTAAGTAATTTGCCCACAGTTGCCACAGCTAGTAGGTCAGCGATTTTAGACCTGACTCTAGGGTCCATAAGAACTCAATCACTTTCCTGGAGCCTCTCTCTCAGTTGAGAAATGTTTCATCAAACTTGAATCTGATGGGCCACCTGGGTGGCTCAATTGGTTAAGCGTGGGCCTTTGGCTCAGGTTATGGTCTCAGGGTCCTGCAATCAAGCCCCTCATAGGGCTCTTCACTGAGCAGGGAGTCTGCAGGAGATTCTTTCTCTCTCCCTTTGCCCCTACCTCCCCCTCATTAAATAAATCTTGTTAAAAAATGAATAATAATTATATTTATAGCTAAAGCTATTTGCCCACTTCACTTGCCTTTCCTTTCTTTCCTGGTGCTGACCACTATTTGTTTTTATTTTGTTGTGTTTTTTTATATATTTTTTTCTTTATTCATGAGAACACAGAGAGAATGAGAGAGAGAGAGAGAGAGAGAGAGAGAGAGAGAGAGAGACGCAAAGACATAGGCAGAGGGAGAAGCAGGCTCCCTGCGAGGAGCCAGATCCAGAACTCAGTCCTAGGACCCCAGGATCATGACCTGAGCCAAAGAAAGATGCTCAACTGCTGAGCCATCCAGGTGTTCCTGACAACTATTTGTTTTAATTTGAAGATCTAATTGGCTTTATCATTCAATTCATGAGTCAGGCAGCACCGCACCCATGTCACCAGTCGAGGGGAGCCCCTGAACAGTGCCCTGATACTCATGTATGTTTCTCAGCAAAAGGGTTTTTCTAAGGCAGATATCTCTGAGTTAACAAATGCTAGCTGATAAAACAGATGCACCCTAAAATATCCATGATTTAACATAATGGAAGTTTATTTCTTGCTTATGTGAAGTCTCAAGTGTGAGGCAGGAGTGAGGAAGGGAGGAGAGAGCTCTGTTCCAACAGAACCATTCCGAGACCAGGCCTCCGTTTGGACACCCTGCCTCCCTTTGAGATCAGCCTGTTTGTCAGCATCCAGCCAGAAGACAGAGAAAGAGTGGGGAAGGTACACTAGCTCTTTAACCGCTTTGGTTCAGATAATACACACATGACTTCCACTTACCTTCCACTGGTGAGAACCAGCTCACCCACATGCAAGCTGGCCAAAATACTGATCCACTGCCTATGAGAATGGTGTCTCAAATTAAGAATTAGAATCCAATGAAAGTAGCTTAGTCATTGTCATTTGAAACTAAGGGGAAAGGGATGGCAAATATGACAGGACCTACCCTCTGTTTTTCCTAATTCTGTTCCATCTGGTTTCGGCCCAACACACTGAGAATATGATCCACCTCATTAAAGAACAGCCACTCTTCCTGAAAGGGATTCTTAGCTGGGGGCTACACACCACACACCCCAGGGCAAGTACAAGTAGCCTTGAACCTGTTCAAGGGGCTACAGACAAAGGAATGGAGGAGCAGAATATTCCCAGAACTGTGATCACAGAATGGTTTCCTTTAGAGAAGCACCTCTTTATAAGATTTTATTTATTTATTTATTTATTCATTCATTCATTCATTCATTCATTCGAGACACAGAGAGAGGCAGAGACATAGGTAGAGGGAGAAGCAGGCTCCCTGCAGGGAGCCCAATGTGGAACTCGATCCCAGGACCCTGGGATCACAACCTAAGCCAAAGGCAGATGTTCAACTGCTGAGCCACCCAGGTGCCCCTCTTTATTAATGTATTAAACATACTTTTGCAATAATGATTCACTGGTATCCCCTCCTATGACCAGTTTAGTTTATTTATTTGTTTTTATTTATTTTTAAAATATGTCTATGTGTTCTGTTTGGGGCAGAGTTCTCCAGCATAGGGCCATCTTGCCAGCTGATGCATTAAAATGTCTCTGAATAGGGGCATCTGGGTGACTCAATCAGTTGAGTATGGGACTCTTGATTTCAGCTCAGTTCATGATCTCAGGGTCCTGAGATCGAGCTCCGCAGCAGGCTTTGTGCTCAGCAGGGAGTCTACATGAGATTCTTTCCTTTTTCCTCTCCCTCCCCCTCTGTCCCTACCTCCTCCTCACCACCTCCACTTATGCACATACTCTCTTTCTCAAAAGAAAAGTTTCTGAATAGCCTGACCTAAACACAGTAGAGTACTCTGTTTCTTTGCCATCCTAAACTAAGGGGTAGCATAGAAGAATCAGGGGGAAGAGAGAGAGTGGTGATAATGTCCTTTGGTGATTTTGATACACACGCCAGCCTAAAACCCACACTCGCTCACTCAGCCATCTCTGGGGAATAAACAGTTCTAAATCAAAGATGGCTGGTGGCCATTGGCCATGATAACCTTCCACTCAACAGGGAAGTTAACTTCACCATAACATTTTTAATGGGCTAGAAGGGAAGTAAACCAAAAGTAAATTTCACCAGATCCTTCTTAATAGGCTAGAAGGGGGAAACATCACCACGACATTTTTAATAATTTGTGATCCTAGAATAATACAGCTGCGACATAAGTGGTGACTTAAAGGAGGTATGCTTTAGAAAGATTCCTGTGGGTTTTGCCTTACAATTTTGCTTTCTCCACAACTTACTAATCAACCTTATCAAAAAGAAATTTGTGACATAGCTCAATGCTAAAAGACCAAGGAACAACGTTAGGGCTGGAAATAGTGACCTGATTTTGCTAGATATTGCAGAAAAATTACAGATTTATAGGTCACTTTTTTTTCCACCAGAAGTGCCTGAATAAATTAGATTATGGCCTGCAGGTCCTTCACCTGTCTCTTATACAAATAAAATTTCCCAAGAGTGCCCTTTCAGCCCTATGCATTGAATGACTAGCACAAACATGATTTAGCCGAAATAAATTACCTTGTTTGTCTATTTCAGGAGAAATTTGGTTCTCTTAAGAGGGGATGGCATGAAAATTTGTTCAAAGCCAAAAGTGAGTGATGAAATACAATAGTCTCTAAAAGGATCCTTCTGCCTCTAAGACCACAGAATTCTATGATTAGAGGATGTGGAATGGAAATTAATGAGATCTGCTCTCCACAAATGAGCAGATCTAGGATGAGAGAGGTATGTTGTAACTTGAAGACAACCTCAAATTTATTTTTAGTTTGCATGAATCTTTCAAGGTTCTCAATTTCAGGAACAAAACCCACTCTAGCTAGTTTAAGCAGAAAAAGAATTGTATTACAGGTAATATTGTAATAAATTACTTGCTTCTGCATGGAGGTCTCCATGAGGTGGGTCTGATTGGCAGAACCTGGACCCTCTGTCCTCATATCTAAGATGTCAGGAGAGTTTCTGATTTCTTTGGGGAGCAAACTCTCCAAAATTAGGACATTCTCTGAATATAAAATAGGCTGAAAAGCAATAGGTGGCCAAAAAACATGACAAATGCTCACTGTGGCAAAGTAGTATAACTCCAGCTTCCCCTATGTGCCTGGAGATGCTGAGGATGCCTTTCCATGAGAGTTAGTGATCCATGGGGCAGACTCTCAACCCATGGGACACAAGGAATGGGAAAGAGCTGGCAGAGAAATTTCTTTCCCTTCCTCTCTCTTGAGGGTCTGTCTTGAGATGAAGTAGTTTCTTTGGTCTTGCTGAACACATCCCAGGAGCATTAACCTCTTGCAACCGATCACAGGCTGACTCCAGCCTCTCACATTTACCCCTGACCCATTCCTTTTTGACTCTAACTTCCCTGGGACTGCATCTCCCTACAATGGGGCAGCTCATGAGCTTTCCCTTGGGCTCTGGTTTCTCAGAAAGCCCACGCTACAAGAGCGGCTTATTGCAGGTGCAACGTGGTCCCCATGACCAGCTTCAATTATTTTCCCTAGAAAACTAGTCATAGATGCTCATGCTGATTTATAAACCAGCATTCTCCAGAGCTGTCACTCATGTTGAAGACTTCTCCTGTCTCTCATTTAGAGAATTATTCATTGGGAAATTGGGTTAGGAGAGTGGGGATGGAGGAGTTCGCTTGCCAAGTCTCTCAGGGTCCCTGGGAGTCTCCTAGCTTCTGGTTGAAACAGCTTTATGCTTTTCTGGCAGCACAGCCCTAATCTTTTTCAAGTTGTCTTCTAAAAATCTGTGCTTTGGGGACATCTGGGTGACTCAGTTGAACAGCTGCCTTTGGCTCGGGGTGTGATCCTGGGGTCCTGGGATCGGGCCCTGCATCAGGCTCCCTGCTCAGCAGAAAGTCTGCTTCTCCTTCTCCCTCTGCTGCTCCCTCCCTTGTGTTCTCTCTCTGTCAAATAAATAAATAAAATCTTAAAAATAAAAAGCTGTGCTTCCTCTTCTCTTATCTCTAAAACGAAATGCTTCTTGTCCTTGAAAACTGAGCTTGGGTGGGTCTCCTCCTTAAGGAAGCTCTCCTGAAGACCCCCAACCACAACCCTAATTAATGCTCAGCTGTGTATTTCTATAGCACACTGTGCAGCATATTTATGTAGGCTACACTGGACTTTAGTGATTGGTCTATTGGCCTGTATTCTCTCCAAGAGGTTAAACCTGTTGTGGGCCAGCATCATGTCTCATTTGGCTTTGTAGCCCCAGCTTCAAACAGCGTAACAGGCACTTAATGATTATTCAGTAAAAAGCTGCTGACTGAACAAATACAATTTTGTGGGATAACTCACTGAGTAGTCCCAATTAGAGTCCCTGTGCAATGTCATGGAAGTGCCAGGAAAAATCTCCTTTCTGAGCCCTCCTCTGGTTCAAAGAACTGTTTTACCCTTCCACTCAGCTGAAAAAGTCATACTGCATTGCACCATCCTGGTGAAAAAAAAACCTGTAATTTCCCTAGGAAGGAAGAACACCCTAGGAAAGGGTTTGGTGACATGTTTGGTTGGTTTTTGAGTCCGTGAATGACAGTGATAAGAGACTGAATTTCTACTTCCAAGTTCTTTCACTTGAGACTGGCCTCAGAGATGACCAATGTTCTTGTCAACCATATATACTCATTCATTTATTCATGGATCCATTTAGCAATATTGATTCTAACAGTGGGCCCCTATCAGGCATAGGGTTGCAACAGTGGACAGAGCAAAGATCATCCTTCATGGAGCTTGTACTCTAATGGGGGAGGCACACAAACATTGTAATCTGTACTCAATAATTCTTCCTTTCAACAAATATTGATTAAGTGCTGTTGATTAAACTCCACTGTGGCCTATGAGGCAGAGACGTAAGGGTGCCCCATGGAGGAGGTTCCCCTTTAGATCGTATCATCACACAAATAGATCATAACAAATGGTAATATCAGTTATGAAGGAAGAACAGATTAGAGGGAATCCAAATCTAAATGGCACTGAAGGTGGCCAAGGAAGGCTTCCTTGAGAGCTGACATTCAAATTGTGTCCAGAAGGTTCATGACTAATAAAATAAAGGGAGGGCTGGAGGCTCATTCCAGACCCAGCGCCTAATATCCTGGCACATTCGTGGACCTGAGAGTAACCCAAGGCAGCGGAAGAGCCAGGAGGGCAAGAGAGGGAAGCAGGAAAGGTGGCCAGGGTCAGATAATGCAGGGTTTCATAGGTCATTGAAGGAGTCTAGTCACATGCAGAAGAAAACAATAGACTACAGAAGAGGAAATGGGGTTGTTGGTAAGAATTAGTTCATGAACTTCAAAGTTACTCAGTCTCTATTCTTTTGGTTTACCTTCTGGTATAAGCAGGTGAATGTTGGGTTTTTTATATCATATGGAAATTGGTAGCATTAAAAACTAATCCAATGACTTCCACTAAAAAGAACTCTTAGATTTAGTATAACATTTGGGTAACTGAAATCTGTTTCAGAGGTGAAATGTCAGTCGACTATATTTGAGAATCTGAATACATGTAAATGTTTTTATTTATCTGCCACGTTTCAACTGGCCTGAACCTTCCTATCCATATTGATGATATATCCTAACAAGAATATTTTAATTTTCATGCACAAAAAATGAGAATATTTTTCTTTTGCAAATAATCACTCTTGCTTACTGTTTCTCAGGTGACATCTGGTGGTTAAAAAGTGAAATGCAGTTTTCTATAGTTAAGAAAGGTGAGGTTCTCAAATTCTTTGAGCAGGAAATCATTAAAGCATTTGATTTGCATTGGTTAAAGATTAAGTTTGCTTAAAATTTTGGCGTTGTGTGATCCACAGCAAGTAGGCATATGGTATGTGATGGAGAGAACAGTAGTGCGTCACTGGATTTGGCAGGCTTTCAGCCCTTCCCCCTGACAATAGCTAGAAGATTTGCTTTTGTGTTTGCTTTTCAAAAGCGCTTTCGGGGTTCCTGACTGGCTCAGTCAGTGGAGCTTGCGATTCCTGAATTCAGGGTTGTAAGTTCCAGCCCCACAGTGGGTGTAGAGATTATTTAAAAATAAAATCCTTAAAAAAATACTTCTGAACTAAAGAAACAGATTAGGTGCAGGCAGACAAAAATCAGGTTGATATTGGTACTATACTCAATACAGTAGTAGTACTGCATAAAATAGAAAACAGAACAATATCTTCAATGTTCTGAGGGAAATTTACTTATTTTTTAAGATTCTGTTTATTCATGAGAGACACAGAGAGAGAGGCAGAGACATAGGCAGAGGGAGAAGCAGGCTCCCTGCGGGGAGCCCCATTTGGGATTTGATTCCAGGACCCCAGGATCACAACCTGAGGTGAAGGGAGATGCTCAACCACTGAGCCACCCAGGTGTCCTGGGAAATTTACTTTTACCTAGAGTTCTCTACTGAGCCAACTCTTCTTCAGATAAAAGTATTTAAAATACTGTCTTTATTGAACATTTCATTTTATCTTTAGGTATTTTCTTTTTTGCTACTATAATATGCATCTTTATTTCCATCACACTCTTTCTCTCTTTCCTTACTAAGGTATAACTCATACACAACTATTGTATTTGCTAACTGGTTATTGTTTGTATAGATGAAATCAATTGATTTTGTGCCCTTCCATGTCATAAGTTCTCATAGTTTATAATAGATTTATAATTGAGTTTCTTGGGTTTTCCAGGTATACAGTTATCTGTAAATAGTAATAAATGTACCCCTCTTCCAATGTTTATACTTCCTATGTCTTTCTCTTGTCTATTCACATTGGTTAAACCTCCAGAACTATGCTAAATAATAAATTGTAAATATAATTGCCTTGCTATTGATTTTTTTTAACATTACCAATCTTTTCAGCTTTATTTATTTATTTATTTTACTTTTCTGAGTAGGCTCCACACGCAACGTGGGGCTTGAATTTATAATCCCAGGATCAAGAGTCACAGGCTCTACTGATTGAGCCAGCCAGGCATCCCTTGCTGTTGATGCTGTTGATTTTAAGGGGAATGCTTCTAGTGTTTCTTCATTAGGCATAATGCTGACTTAAAAAAAAAAAAAAACGGGATCCCTGGGTGGCGCAGCGGTTTGGCGCCTGCCTTTGGCCCAGGGCGCGATCCTGGAGACCCGGGATCAAATCCCACGTCGGGCTCCCGGTGCATGGAGCCTGCTTCTCCCTCTGCCTGTGTCTCTGCCTCTCTCTCTCTCTCTCTCTCTCTCTGTGTGACTATCATAAATAAATAATAAAAAAAAATTTAAAAAAAGAAACACTTTAAAAAAATAAAAAATCCATCTTTCCTATTTTAAGAAGATTTTTAAAAAATCAACTATGACTAATCAAATGTAGCATCTCTGGAGAAAATCTTACAATTCTTTTTTCTCTTTTAATCTGTTTTATCAGCCAGCATTCAGTTGCAGGAAACAGAGGGGATTTATTACAGGGAATCAAACACTTGTAAATCAGTGGGGAGCTGAAGGAGGAGGTTCTAGAAATAACTCTCAGAACCATAGTGCAGAGCCAGCCCACCAAGAGAGGGGCCACCTCCACAAAGGTCAGGAAATCATGCTTCTGTCTATTAGCTTCCAGAACACACCATCCTAATGTGCTCTGGAAATGAGACGTTGCCACCAGAATTCTCAGCTCCAGAAACACACCTTCTTATCTGTCACCTCTGGATCTCAAAACCAGTGCTAGAACTGTTAGCCTCACAGTTTCATATCTGCTACAATCTGCTACAATCAACTCCAGCAAAATGGATGCCTCAGGCACCACCTCTTTCCCTGTTGAATTGAGTTCGAAAACCAAGTTTCACATAAGTGCATCTGATTGGCCAACATAATTTACAGTGAAGACCCTAGCTGCAAGGGAACCTAGGAAATGAAGATTCTAGAGCTTTCTAGCCTCTGCAGAATGGGAGCCAACCAGCCATGCTCAACCACTTCCTAACATAGTGAATTATGTTGAATCGTTCTTGCAATCCTAAGAGGGAAATAAATCTATTTTTCTCTTAATCCCTCCAAAGTACTTCAGGAATCTATTTGCTAAAACTTTGCTGAAGATTTTTTGCATCAGTGTTCATAATTGATTTTTGTTATAAGTATTTTTTTTGTGCTATTGCTGTTGGTTTTGGGTAACAACTATATGCTACTTTTACTGTGAAAATTCAGAAGCTGTTCCCTTTTGTCTCTGTTCTGGAACAGTTTAAAAAGCATCAGAACCCATTTGTTTCTTAAGATTTGGTTAAGATTAGCCTGCGAGGTCCTCTGGGCCTGATGCTTTTATGGAGTCTACTATTTTAGCAATTTTTTTCCTTTTTCTTAGGTTTTTCATAGCTAATGGTTAGATGTTTCTTTTATCAATGTTAGTAAATTGTATTTTCTTAGAAGAATTATTCATTTCATCAGGATTTTCATATTTATTTGCAGACAATTGAACAAAATAGTCTCCTGTGATTCTTTTACTTTCTTTTGCATTTTATATTACGTATATTTGTGATTTCTTAATTCCACATCAGGTTAGCTAGTAGTTTACCTGTCTTAATTGGTTAAATTTATTCATGGAGATCATTTCTCCATCTTTTTATTTCATTATTTTCTGCTTTTACATTTCTTGATTAATTTTTCTTTCTTTCCTTTTTTTGGTTATTGATTTTTCCCAATTTTCTTGAGTTGGATGGTTAATTTACTTTTATTTTTTTTATTTATTAATATAACTTTTGAATTTGCTTCTGAGGATTGCTTTAGCTGTATCCTATGGAAACTAATATGTAATGTTACCAGAATTTTAGTTTTGATATCCTCTTTGGCTCTAGAGTTTTATGAGAATTTTAAAGTTTCACGTAACAGAGTCTTTTTGTCTTCTCACTCCATTTGCTTTGTGATCAGAGAATTATTTCTTCTTTTTGGCTTTTATTGAGGTTTTTGTAGCCTAAATATATGGTCAGTTTTTGTGAATGTTTCATGAGTATCAAAAAGGAAAGTATTATTGGGGGCGCCTGGGTGGCTCAGTTGGTTAAGCATCTGATCAGGTCATGATCTTGAGATCCTAGGATCCAGTCCTATTTTGGGTCCCTGATCAGCAAGGAGTCTGCTTGTCCCTCTCCCTCTGCCCCTCCTCCCACTTCCCCACCCCTGCTCATGTTCGCTCTCAAATAAATAAATACTCAGGGAAAAGAATTCTTTGAAGACTAAGTGGTATGGCCACAAAACTATCAACCACACAGATTTTTCATTTCCCTGAGGCTGATATGAGGGATGCCAGCCTAGCACTTCCTACAGAAGAATAATCAACACCCCTTCAAACACAATTGATTATCCTCTTTATTTTCTAGTAGCTGCCAGAAAAAAAACAAAACAAAACAAAAAAACTAATCTTTAAAAGAAAAAAACTAGACTTGGAGGTTATTATGGTTTAGGAAATTAAGTATTAATTGTAAAGTCAGATCCAGGCTTCATGGTCGGCTCTGCCATAGTCAAGCTACATTATTTTTAAAAAGTTTTTCTTAAAAAAAAAAAGGGCAGCCCTGGTGGCGCAGCGGTTTAGCGCCACCTGCAGCCCAGGGTGTGATCCTGGAGACCCGGGATTGAGTCCCACATCAGGCTCCTTGCATAGTGCCTGCTTCTCCCTCTGCCTGTGTCTCTGCCTCTCTCTCTCTACCTGTGTCTCTATGAATAAATAAATAAAATCTTAAAAAAAAATAAAAGTTTTTAAAAAATATTTTATTTATTTTTTCATGAAAGACACACAGAGAAGGGGCTCTGATCAGGGAGCCCAACATGGGGCTCAATCCCAGGACCTCAGGATCATGACTTGAGCCGAAGGCAGATGCCTACTGAGCCACTCAGGTGCCCCATAAAGCGTTTTTAGAAAGAGCAAATGCGGTGCCTGAGCATAAGAATATATTTGATTTTACTTAACTCTCTGGAGCAATTCTACCCATTGCCAGCATATCGGTCTGTGACTCTGAAATAGTTTATAACTGTTTCACCATCTGTTCAAATTTCAGTAGGGATCTTTAGGGCAGTAGCAAAACAAAACATTTGCATTAAAAAAAAACACTTGTGGGTGCCTGGGTGGCTCAATTGGTTAAGCGTCTGCTTTCAGCTCAGGTTATGATCTCAAGGTCCTGGGATGGAGCCCCATGTCTGGCTCACCACTCAACATGGAGTCAGCTTCTCCCCTCCCTCTGCCCCTCTTTCAGCTCATGCTCTCTATCTCTCTCTCACATAAATAAATAAAATCGTAAAAAAATAAAAACCCAATATACTTGCAAATCCCTAGTCCTAACACGTGTAACTAGTTTTTTTATTGAGCTGAACTTGGTTAGTTATAATTGGAAAATAGCCTCTTTCTTCCCTGCACTGATTTCTCTTCAAATGTCCTCCACTACGTCTCTCTTGTCTGCCCCAAGGTAATACTTTAGGGGGATCCCATATGTTGTCTGGTCTCTTAGGATATTAGAACAATCGTGTTTTCTGATGTTAAAAAATCAATGTTGCCTAAGTCAATACTATCATCTGTTGTCCAATTCATTGCATCCCCTGCCCCAGAATCAGTAAGCAGGAGTGGAAAAGGAAAACATGTTCTTCTCTCCCCTTTTTCACTCCCCTTGCTCTGCCTCCTTTGTGTGCTCTTATGCTGCTACTGGATACTTCTGGATCAAAGTGAATAGGAAAGGCAAATAGAAAGTCAAGAATTGGTGACAGTAAATATTGAGTTGGTTTTTTCTTCTCCCAAAAAATGGCAGTGAAGACCAGAAATATAAGACTGTAACTTGGCTCACATATTGTCTCAAAGCGAAGTTCAATTTATAGGCTACAGGCAAGAGACATGCCTACACAAAATGAAAAAATATTGAAATTAGTGGGTGGACAAAGGCCTACTGGCAAAAAAAAATACCTATAAAAATGAATCACCAGATAATGCTCTTAATAGAAGATAAGATTGAACTCAGGGCAAAAATCATTAAACAGGAAGGGTGCTTTACAACAGTAACAGGTGGAGTCCACAGTGAAGATCTAAGAATTATAAATGTGTATACACTAAGTCACACAGCATTGACATCCACAGGAAGGACCACAAGAGCTAAAGGAAGAAAAAGACAGAGAAACACTAGCACCAGGAGACTTCAATTTATTCTCTCAGTCTAAGATCAAGAGTTCAAAAACCTAAGTATGGATTGGGAGGGAATACAATGATGTGGGGCAAAATTGACTGTAAAATAAACTATTCGTTTTACTATTTACTAATGCTATTATTACTAAAATAATTTGGTCTTTTTTTTTTTAGTAATAAATAGATCTAGAGGAAAAATACATTTGCATGTAAAGACTGAACCAGGTAATATAAGAATAATTTAAAAAGCCAGTCAGGCTGTTAGAACAGGCAGTGCTAGCAAGTATCAGCTCATAGCAACCCAGATAAATACCCTTTTAGGATGCTTTGCAAATAGGGGTGGTCATGTAACTCAGTTATAGTCAATGATATATAAATGGAAGGCACACCATAGAGCTCTTAGGAGAGCTTCTTAAAAAGGAACAGATTTGCTGTCAAGCTTCTTTTGCTCTTTGCCTCTGTAGCAAACATTGTAGGTGTCCCATCTCTGAGTTAACCTATCTTCACAGAGAGCTGCCCACTTCTGCCCAGGCCTCTGCTTCTTGGCTTAATGGCTTTTCCGGGAGATTGTTTAGTTATTGTGTGTGGCAGCCTGTAAATGCTGGAGTTTAATGGCCCCAGAGAAGTCTTCAACCAAGGAGTTTTGGGGTTTGTTGGATAGATATGTAAGATTCCCCATCCCTTGGTGGAGCAGTTCTGAGAAATGTTCTGTCAGTTTCCTTAGGAGGTCCGTAGGTAGAATGAGTCCATCTGTCCACAGCAATAACCACTATAGCCTCTTTATTGGCTTTCCCTCCCTTCCCTCACTTGTCTTCTTGGGAACACCTCTGAAACAAGCCTCCTCCTCTACCCAAGTCCTTGACTCATGATCTGATTTCAGGGAAACCCAAACTTGGAGTCTTCTTTCCTCTTTCTAGTTGGAATATAGGCATGAGAATTGGAAGGGAGGACATAACATGATCTCTATTGGCAGATACTATAATAGCATAAATTGAAACCCTAAGAGAATCATTCTAAAGATAATACCAAAATTAGGATAACTGATTAAAACACAATATAAAAAACTAACAAAAATCTATTATCTTCATATACTCAAAGAATACCTAGTGAAAGGATATGAAGGAAGGGGAAATCACACTTACAGTTGCATAAAATCTTACGAATAAACTTAAAGGAAAATGTTTACTCATCAAAGATGAAAAAGTAGACATGAATAAATATAAAGGCATACCTTGTCCATGGATAGGATAACTTTATGTCATACATGTGTTAATTCTTCCCAAGTTAATAAATAAATTTAATGTGATTCCAATAAATATCTAGAGTTCTTTTCCCTCAAAATAGATTATTTAAGTCTAAGTTTCTTATGAACAATTGAATAGGAAAAGGTAAGAAAACCCTGGAAAAAATAAACAATGAGAGGAACTAGACCTATAAGATATTAAAACATTTTATAAAAACTCTGTAATTTTAAAAGTGTATATTCATTGGTACATAAATAGACACACAGAAGGATAGAATAGAAAATTCAGAATAGGAGGAACTGGGTGGCTCATTTGGTTAAATGTCCAACTTTTGATTTTTGACTCAAGTCATAATCTTGGGGTCCTGAGATTGAGCCCTGCATCAGGCTCTGCTCTCAGTGGGAAGTCTGTTGAAAATTCTCTCCTTCTCCCTCTCCCTCCGTTCATGCCTGCTCTCTCTCTCTCTCTCTCTCTCTCTCTCTCTCTCTCACACACACACACACACACACACACACATAAATAAATAAATAAATATTGAAAAAAAGCAAATTCAGAATAGAACAATTTTATATGAAAAGTTAAGTGACACCTAAAATCAGTGTTGAGAATATACTGTTTTTAATAAATGTTGTTGGCATAATTAGATAGCCATTTGGGGGAAAAGCAAAATTTGATGCATATCTCATACCGGATATCAAGATGAAATCCAAATAATACAGATATCTACCTGTAAAAAGTAAAACCACACAAGAAAACAAGAATTCATTTCTTTGCAAACTTGAGTGAGAAAAGCCTTTCCAACTGTGATTATAAATCCAGAAGCATTAAAGACAATTCTAAAATATTGACAAATTTAACTACATAAGGATAAAAATAACTTTTTCAAAGCAAAAACAATCACAAAACAAATTAAAAACCTAGAAGAAAATATTTACAATTTATATCACAAAATTATATCAGATTCACCTAATTATTAAAGAGCTCTTTAAAATGGAAAGAAGCCCAAATACCAATGGGGAGAGAATGTGAATAGAGAGTTCAAAGAAAAGGAAAGTCAATAATGTCCTTCCACTTGTGAAAAAAGGCTGACCTTCACTCATAAGAGAAAGGCATATTAAAATTACTGAGAGATACCATTTTCCACTTATTCAGACTGTCAAAAATCCAAATAAGTTGAAGAAATCCTGTGATGGCAAGCGGCAAAGAAATGGGCACCCTCAGGCTTTGCTAGTGAGGGTGCAAAATAATACAACTCCTTGAAGGGAATTTAGCGACACCTAACTGCATTGTTTGCTTTGACTCAGCAATTCCACTAAAGATACACTGCCCTGAAATGAAATACTTATGAATCATTGCTTGTAACACCAAAAGATTGGAGATAACCCATACATCTATCAATAGATGACTGGTTGAATAAAACAATGGAAAGGTAGGTGTCTGGGTGGCTCAGTCAGTTAGACTGCTTTTGGCCTCAGGTCATGATCTCGGGGTCTGTGATCAAACCCAGAGTTGGGCTCCCTGCTTGGTGGGAGTCTGCTTCTCCCTCTGCCCTTCCCTATGTGTGTGTTCTCCCTCTCTCTCAAATAAATAAATAAAATCTTTAATAAAAAATTAAAAAATAAGACAATGGAACATGATGCCTGCATTAAAAAAAGAAACTGCATTTAAAAAAGAAATGAGGAAGATTTCTGTGAACCAAGTTCCAGGAGATATGATTAGGTGAAAAATGTAAGGTGTAGGGAATTATATATAAGTTGAGTTGTGTCTTTCAAAGAGATGCTGACATCCTAACACCGAGTATCTATGAATGTGAACTTATTTGGAAATATGACCTTTGCAGTTGAGTCAAGTTAAGGTAAGGTCTTACTGGATTAGGATGGAACCTAGTCCAATGCCAGGTATCCTTATAAGCAAAGGAAAATTTGTACACAGACATCACGTGGGGGGGAACCCCATGCAAAGATGGAAGCAGATGTTGAAGTCATGCTTCTAAAAGCCAAGGAACACTGCAGGTGGCTGGTGACCGTCAGAAGCTAGGAATGAGCCATGGGACCAATACCCACTTTGAGCCCCAAGAAGGTACTTCTGGCCTCCTGAACTGTGAGGGAATAAATTGCTATTGTTACAAACCCCTCAGTTTGTGACTTTGTCATGGCAGCCCTAAGACACTAATATAATATGCTACATATTTTTGTTAGAAAAAAATAAAAATAAAAATACGAATAGGGGCACCTGGGTAGCTCAGTTGGTTGAGCACCTGACTCTGTTTCAGCTCAGGTCATGATCTCATGGGTTGTGGGATTGAGCCCCACATCAGGTTCTGCAATTGGCAGGAAGTCGGCTTGAAGATTATCTGCCTCTGTCGCTTCCCCCCCTCATGTGTGCACATGTATGGGTGCTTTCTCTCAAATACATTTAATTAATTAATTTATTTATTTATTTATTTAATTTTTTTTCCCCGGTCAAAGTCCCTTTTTTTTATTAAGGGTTATCAAGCTGTACACAGTTCCTACGCCTTCCGCTGTGAGCCCGGGCAGCACCGCGTTCCACACCCACAGCGAACCGGGCCGGGCGAGGGGTTGGGGCCGAGAGTAGGAGCTGTCTCTCAAATAAATTGTAAAAAGAATATATAGGGCAGCCCCGGTGGCCCAGCAGTTTAGCGCCGCCTTCAGCCTACGGCATGATCCTGGAGACCCGGGATCGAGTCCCACGTCGGGCTCCCAGCATGGAGCCTGCTTCTCCCTCTGCCTCTGTCTCTGCTTCTCTCTCTCTCCCTGTGTGTGTGTGTGTGTGTGTGTGTGTGTGTGTGTCTCATGAATAAATAAAATAAAAATTTTTACAAATAAAAAAATTTAAAAAAGAACATATATATAAGGCTATACATATACTTACATACATCTTATATATACAAGATATGATATATATAAGTATACATGACTGTATATATGACTATGTATAAACTACCCCTCCTCCCACTTGTGTGCACACGCCTTCTCTCAAATAAATTTTTAAAAAGAATATATATACAAGGTTATACATATACTTGCATATATCTTATATACATACATATTATGTGTATATATACATATACAGAAGATATATGTTAGTATATATATACTATGTATATAACCATATATAAACTCATTTTTGTGAAATGAAACATAAAAGATGAGCCAGAAATTGATAAAAATTGTTACACATAGAGGATAATTTGAAATGGCATGGAGAGAATGTGTTAGCAAGACTTCTTTAAATAGACCTTGTTGTCTCATTTGACTTTATATATGTTACACATGTTTTACATCTTTCTAAAAAAGTAAACCAGAAAAAAAAAGAAGATTGAAACTGAACACAAATACTATCGAAAGAACCCAACTGTATACAAATTGACTCCATAACCACAGAGAGAAGACAGATTTCACAAAACCGTCAAAAACAATAAATATTCTGATGGGATATATAGTGTAGGACAGAGTTGAAGGACAAAAAAAATGCAAAATGATCTTAAATTTCTCTCAGTAGGTTTACTGTTTGTGGAAATGCTACAACTGTAATTTAAGAGTATGCAATTGTTGCAAGAAAATGCAAATAAGTAACATGTTGGTAGTGTAAGGAACATAGATTTTCAGTGTAAGAGAAAAGAAATGCAAATACAAAGGAGGTGAAGGAAAAACAAATCTCTGATGTTCAATTAGAACTGGTACAAAATGTAAGAAGTGAAACTGTATAGTACAAATGAAACTGTATAGTATTTTGTAGCTCTCATCACTGAAAGGGGCCTGGCAGCTGCCTAATCTCATTGCAAAGGTCTGCTCTCATTTTCTGTTTGTGAGATTCTTAATCACTTCCCAGAATTTTCCATCTTAATACATCATTGAAAGCCTTAAACAGTAGACATCTTACTTGCAGTGTGTATATTCCCGTGGATTATCCGTTCCAGTGTTGCCCCTTACAGAGGCCATTGAAATGAAGCTGTTGATTGACTGCCCCTGAAGCTGCCAGATTTTTCCAGACTAACAGTTACAGGAGCTCAGGGGGTGCTATAGCAACAGATCTCATTTTGGACAAAATGTGCATATCTAAATTAGAGAGGTTTTACCTTCACAATACACCCAAGCTGCCTACTTCCTCCTACTTAATGAAGAGAGGAGAGGAAGCCATCTTCTCTCACCACATCTACCAATCAGCTTGCACTGCAACCATCCAGTCGGGAAGAGCCTACACTCATATCAAAGACAGACCTTTCCACTTCTGTCCTGGACTCCAGGGCACAAGCACTCTCTAGTAGTCCTCACCCTGGAACACAACACAGCAAAGATCACACATCTTCTCTGGTCGCACATCTTCCAGAGACCACCTCATTTGTCTGATCACCTGTATCACAAATTCATCAAAACATCTGTTATTTCTATTTCTATTCCTCATGTTCAATATTCCCTCAACCCTCTCAGCGAGGCTTTGTCCTCACCGTCCCACTGGCGCTGCTCTTCTTGGGGTGGCCATGGCCTCCCTGTTGCCAAATCCAACCATCATTTCTCTGTTTTCCTCTCACTCAAGCTTCTGGGCAGCAGACCACACAGTGCATCATTCCCTCTTCAAAACACTTTTTTCTTCCACAGACTTCTGGTTTTCCTCCCTTCTCTCAGACCTCTCCTTCTGAGTCTCCCTCCTCTTCTTCCTGTCCGTGGTCACCTATGTTGGAAGGCCCTAGGACTCAGTTCTTAGACTTCAATTTATCCTCCTCCTGTGTGAGCTCATTCAGAGTTATTTAAAATATTTTCTACATGCAGGGGTGCCTGGGTGGCTCAATTGGTTGAGCATCTGACTCTGGATTTTGGCTGGGGTCATGATCTTGGGTTTATGATATCAAGCCCCACATAGGATGGGGAGTCTGGTGCAGATTCTCTTTCTCTTTGCCCCTCTTCCCCTCAAATAAATAAATAAATACTTAAAAATAAAACAAAATATTTTCTACATGCGAATGAAGACCAAAGTCACATCTTAAGCTCCAATCTCTCTCCAGGCTCCAGAGACATTCATCCACTTGCGTGTTGAACTTCTCTACCAGGATGATCTCTGGAGTCAGGCTGCTGAGGTTTGTATCCTTATTTGTGAAAAGGAGATAATAGTGATACCTACTTCACTGGGTTACTTAGAACAGCGTGAGCACAAAGTAAATGCTCAGTAAATACCCTATTTGTTTACTTGTTTAAATTCCCTAAAAGTTAGAGAGAAGGAACCTCGTATAAGTGTGTCTGTGTGGGTGTGCCCCCATGTGCATACATGTGTCTAATTGTACAATGAATTCTAAAGACCTAGAACAGGGCCTGGCCCCTAGCAGGAGCTGGATATTGCTTGAATGAGTGAAGGGATGAATGGATGAATCCATTTCTTTAGAGGAAGAAAAGGCGGTGGTGAGTCCAGGAACCAGGCAAATTGCCACTGGTTGTGCCTTAATTGCAGGAGTCATCCATCTATGGATTTTTTCCAACTCCCCTACACAGTGTCTTTGAAATGTCCCTTCTTATTGACCAAGTGTGGCATTTCTGCCTCTGGCGTCTGACAGTGCGGGGCATGCCCTGCTTCGTTTCTTGGAAAGTGTAAAATACAGTTAATTGTTCAAACTCATAAATAAATGCTTTTACAGTGAGACTCTGTTTCACCAGCACTTAGTAGAACCCTAGAAAGCAGTCCTATTAGGTAAAATCTGTATCTATAGATAGAGCTATATCTATCTATCTATATATATATAACAAAAATAAATGTGACAGTAAAAGATGAGTAGGGGACTGGAAGTAAAGGAGGGATTTAGAAAGATTTTGCTGAATACCGGTAGTGAAGCTCTTGGGAAAGTTGACACGCACCCGCAGCAGCGCTAAGGTTCTGGCCGATCGCCCCGCCCCGCCCTCCAGCCCCGCCTCTGCTCGTACTCCGCCCCGCCCCTGCTCCGCCCCCTCCTGTTCCCGGGCCGCGCCCTGCCGGCACCCAGGTTCCTCCCGGCCCCGCACTCCCGCCCCGCCTCTGCTCTTACTCCGCCTCCGCCCCTGCCCCGCCCCCGCCCCCTCCTGTTCCCGGGCCGCGCCCTGCCGCACCCAGGTTCCTCCCCGCACACTCCCTGGCCCCGCCCCGCATCCCGCCTTGGCCCCGCCCCACGCTGCTCCCAGGTCCTGCTCGGTCCCGCGCTCCGACCCCGCCCCACACCTTGGCCCCGCTCCCCACCCGTGCTACACTCCGGCCCCGCCTCACGAGCCGACCCCGCCCGCGCTCCCGCCTTGCCCTGAATCAGCCCCGGCAGAGCCCGGCCGGATTCCCCCGGCCGCCCCGCGCTTCGTCCGCGGTGCCCCCGCGCCCCTGTCCCGCCCACGACTCGGCCCCACCCTGCCCTCGGCCCCGCCGCACGTCTCGGCGCTGCTCCGGCGTCGGCCCCGCCCCGCGCCCCGGTCCCGCCCCGCGCCCCGGCACCGCCCCGCGCTCCAGCCCGGCTCCGCATCCCCTCGGAGCCCCGCCCTGTCCCCCGACCGCGCCCTATCCCTCTGGCCCTCCTTGCACTCCCGCCCGCATCCCAGTCGGCCGCGCCCAGCAACGCCCCCAGCTCCCGCCGGGTCCCGAGCCCCGGCCCAGCTCCACGACTCGGCCCCACCCTCCACCTCCGACCTGCCCTGGCCTCGGCCCCGCCCCTCGGCCCCGCCCCTCGGCCCCGCCCCTCCCATCGGCCCCGCCCCTCGGCCCCGCCCCTCCCCTCGGCCCCGCCCCGCCCGCATCCCCGCCCCGCCCCGCGCCGTGGCCCCGCCGAGCTCTGCGTCCCGTGGGGCTCCGGCGCGCAGGGAACGTCTGCAGGACCCGGAGCTCCCGCGGCCCGAGCCCCCTGGCCCGGGTGGCCGCTGCAGCCCGAGCGGCCGGGCGAGGAAAGATGGCCGCCCTGACGACGGTCGTGGTGGCGGCGGCGGCCACGGCGGTAGCGGGAGCTGTGGCGGGGGCGGGGGCGGGCGCGGCCCCCGGGGGCGGCGTGGGAGCCGCGCAGGTGCCGCAACAGGTAAATCGCGGAGGGCCGGAAGCCGTTCCCGCGGCGGGCGTGGGCGAGGCGCTGTGGGCGCCGGGGCGGGACGGGGTCGGGCCCTCGCCGAGCGGGTGCCCTCCGCAGCGCGGTTCCGGGGCGGGGGCGCTGCGCTGGGAGCCTCGGTGGCCCGCGGCCGGGCCCGCGCCGGGCGTTGCGCGTTGTGGGCTTGTGCGTTTAACTGCTTTTCCGGAGCCCAGAGCCACGGCCATGTGGTTTTGGCATCGAGGGAAAGTCGCCGCTTCCTAGCCTGTGCTGAGAACCTAACCTCTTGGCGACTCCGTGCCTTCTGGAAAGGCAGGATCTGAGCCTCGCACCTCCCGTGCACAGTGCCTGGTCGGAGAGAGATTCGGGCCCGGTCACTGGTGGCTGCTCCGTTATTGTATCTGAGCGAGGAGCCCAAGAAGAAATAAATACGGGGTGGTCTCATACCTGCCTAGGAGCTCTTTCTCTGCGCTAAGGACCAGAGGATCCTCAGGAATGGTTGGATCCAGTTGCTTAAGCCAGAGACCTTCATTGCTCTCATTCTCCCACAGCCCACACCCAAGGCACGGGCAATCCCCTCATGTTCTACCTGCACTTAAGTCAGAAATCCCACTCTTCACCTCTCCAGTGCTGCTGTCCTTGTCCACACCATCATTTCTCCCTGGCTGAAATACTTTCTTAATTGGCTTCTGTTCTAACATTCTTGCCTTCTTAAAGTATCCTCAACAGGGATCCCTGGGTGGCGCAGCGGTTTGGCGCCTGCCTCTGGCCCAGGGCGCGATCCTGGAGACCCGGGATCGAATCCCACGTCGGGCTCCCGGTGCACGGAGCCTGCTTCTCCCTCTGCCTGTGTCTCTGCCTCTCTCTCTCTCTCATTCTATGTGACTATCATAAAAAAAAAAAAAAAAAGTATCCTCAACAGCCAGGGCAGTTCAGTCCAGTAATGACACTCTTCAGCTCAGAACCCTCATAGTAAAAGCCGAATTCCTTACCACGGTCTACAGAGCCTTCTGGTTGTCCCTCAGACATGCCTAGCGCTCTCCTACCTTATGAGCTTTGTCATTGCGATTCCCTCTTCCCTTTTGATTCTACCGCTAGCTCTGTTTTTTTTCTTTTTAAAAAAAATTTTTTTTTATTTATTCATGAGAGACATACAGAGAGGCAGAGACATAGGCAGAGGGAAGAGTTCCCCTCTCTGCTGAGCAGGGAGCCCGATGTGGGACTTGATCCCAGGACCCCGGGATCATGATCTGAGCCAAAGGCAGACAGCGGTCAACCACTGAGCCACCCAGGCACCCCTAGCTCTGTTTCTTTCATGTAACTTTGTTCAAGTGCCATCAGCTCAGTGATTCTTTTCTTTTTTTTAAATTTTATTTATTTATTCATGAGAGACACAGAGAGAGGGGGAGAGACATAGGCAGAGGGAGAAGCAGTCTTGATGCAGGAAGCCTGATGTGGGACTCGATCGCCAGACCCTGGGATCACACCCTGAGCCAAAAGCATCTAGACGCTCAACCGCTGAGCCACCTAGGTGTCCCTCAATGCTTCTTTTCATGACTTACCCAAACTGAATCCCCTTACTCATCACACCCTATTCCCTCCCTGGTTTTGTTTTGCTCCATGGCACTTACTACCAGTAGGCTATTTGTTACATATTTTCCTTTTTCTCTTGTGTTTTAGTCCTCAATCATAGTAGGCACTCACTGAGTATTTGAGGATCAATCCAGACTTGAAGGAAGGCTTTTGTGAAGTGAGGATAGGTTCTCTCTTTTTCTTCTTCTAAGAGAATATAGCGATTTTCTATCTTGACTTGAATTATTAGCTCAGGAAATTCCACCTCAGCCAAATGTTTCATAGCATCCCCCTGTAATTCTATTATTCTACCTCTGGCCCAGATGTCCTAGGGGGAAAAAAGTAAAATATAATAATGCATTAAATACTTTAAAAAATGATTTTTAACATTTTATTTAATGTATGATCCCAGGGGTTTAGCCAGCTTGCTGGCTTTCTCCATGAAACCTTTCTGGCTTACTCTAGTTCAAAGTGATTTGTTCTCTAAATTCTGTCATCATGTTTTGCCTGATAATGTTATTAATGGGCCTTTTTATCACTCCTTTCTGGTGATGTTTGCCTTTCCAGGGGTTGGATCAAAATCACCTGTGGAGCTGTTTGAAATATTTTATTTATTTCTGACATTTAGCAATGTCTGGAGACATTTTTGGTTGTCATAACTGGAGTGGAGTTGGGTTGTGTGTGCCACTAGCATCTGGTGGGTAGAAGTCAAAAGATAGTCCCCCAACAAAATAATTATCTAGCCCAAAATGTCAGGAGTGTTGAGGTTGAGACACCCTGCTTTATATGCTTTCATCATTTTAGGGAAGGAAGAGCCTCGTAGGTGATGAGGACAGCAGTAACAATCTTTCAAGGGTGTTTGGGCTTTAAAAAAGAAATTAGAACCACTGCTGTACCATATTGTGAGGTTTTTGAGGATTTTAGCTAGGTATAATCCATCTTTGCACTTCCCTCATATACCACACACACCTACACGCTCAAATTCTCAGCTTACCCCTGAACTTGAGTATTTGTCATATGATTAAATGCATGAATATTCCCACTGACTCTTATAGTGAAATCAACTAATGTTTTTTGAGGAGAGATTTTTCCTGATGACCACTTCATGATGTAAGAAATGTTCACTAAAATAGCTAAAATTCCTGTATTAGTTTGTTAGGGCATACTAACAATGTATCACAGACTAGGTGGCTAAACAACAGAAGTTAATTTCCTCACAGTTCAGAAGGCTAGAATAGTCCAAGGTTAGGATGCTGCTAGGATTGCTTTGTGGTGTGAGCTCTCTCCTTGGCATGTAGATAGCTGCCTTAAGTGTCTTCACATGGCCTTTCCACTGTGCACAGAGAGAGAGATCACCAGTGTCTCTTTCTCTTCTTCTTCTTCTTTTTTTTTAAGGTTTTATTTATTTATTTGACAGAGAGAGAGTACAAGCAAGAGGAGCAGCAGGGGGAGAGGGAGAAGCAGGCTCCCCACTTGAGCAGGGAGCCCAGCGTGAGGCTCAATCCCAGGACCTCGGGATATGACCTGAGCCAAAGGCATGCACTTAACCACCTGAGCCACCCAGGCACTCCTCTTCCTCTTCTTACATGGACACTAGTCCTATTTGGGTGGGGCCTCACACTTATGATCTCATTTAGCTTTAATTACCTCCTCAAAGGCCCTATTTCCAAGTATAGTCACAAAGGGGGTTAGGGCTTCAATATATGAATTGGGGGGAAGGCATAAATTAGTGTATAACAGTTCCTTCACATTATTTTGGAGAAATTATCTTCGAAGTTTTAGAAACATTTTGTATTGTATTTTATTCTACAACCTCCTTAGGGTATGGAACCTTATAAATTTCTTACCCATAATGAAAAGTAATAACGCACCCTGCTTATCCTTTCTCATATTTGTATGTTTATTGATAATCCCCCTCACCATTGTTTTACAAGTCTGAAGACCACAAATCCTTACCTTCCTCTCAAATACCGTTTCCCTCTTAATCATTTTAATAGCTGAATTATGAGTTTTAAAAGGTATCTATAACAGCATCACACTAGCGTGTGTCCCTGCTTTAAACCAGGATAGGGTTGCGTCCTGTTCTGTTTTTTTCTTAAGTAAACTTCCCTCTGATGGCCTAGATGTTATGGCCCTTGGCTGCTTGGAGTAGTCCTTTAGTAATAACTACATTTCTTCTCTGACTTTATCTGATTACTTACAAGGAATTTCCTCTAGAAGATCACACACATGTGTAGGGTTATATCTGTGTTTAGGTGTGGTAGGCTGAATAATGCATCCCTCCCCCCAGGATATTCACATTCTAATCCCCAGTACCTGTGGCTCTGTGACCTTACATGGTAAAAGGGACTTTGCAGATGTGATTTAATTAGAGATCTTAAAATGGAGAGATTATCTTGGCTTATCTGTGTAAGCCTAATGTATTCACAAAGGTCCTTTTAAGAGGGAGGCAGAGGGATCAGAGCCAGTGGTAGGAGATGTGACAATGGAAGGAAGAGGGTGCAATGATGTGAGGAAGGGGCATGAGGCAAGGATGAGGGTGGCTTTTAAGAGCTGAAAAAAAGTATGGAAGTAGATTCTTCCTTGAAGTTTCCAGAAGGAACACAAACCTGCCAACACCTAGGGCTCCAGAAATGTGAGATAATAAATTTATGTTGTTTAAGCCAGCAAGGTTGTGTTAAACTAATTTGTGGTAAGTTGTTACAGTAGCATTAGGAAACCACTACACTGGGGAAGACCTGAGAAAGCCCTAAGCCTTCATCCTTGGCTGACCTTGAAGCTGTGTGCAAGTGATGAGTGAAGGCTGAGTTTGACTTGTAAACAGCCTGCCTAAGCGTTGAAGGTGTACCCTGGTATGCGTGCAGACCTCCTTAGCAAAGGCTGGAAGATGTATTGGTTCTCAGCATCTAGGAAAACCTCTGACCACTCAACCATTAGATGACAACTGAGCTAACCAGGCAGAGATTTCAGTGCCACACAAAGAATATAGTTTTCACAGAATTAGTTCAGGAAGTTGACTAAACAGCAACAACAACAAAGCTTGGGGTTGGAAGAGAATCTCATTTTGAGGCAAATTATATTTTTAATATAATTATTATATTTATAATGTAATATAATTATGTTAATATAATAGATTAACCAAATTATATTTTTAAATATCAAGTTTTTAACAAAAAAAATATGAGCTATGCAAAAACCAAAAAAAACACAAGATAATTTTTTTTTTTTAAGCAGGATAAAGAAACTCTTAAGGAAGACTAGGTGTTGGAAATAATAGACAAAGACTTTAAATAAGCTGTTTTAAATTCATTCAAAAAAAACTAAAGGAAACCATGGCTACAGAACTAAAAGAGCATGAGGATGATGTCTCACTAAATTAAAAATACCTATAAAGAGATTAAAATTGTAAAAAATTAAATTAAATAGAAATTCTGGAGTTAAAAAGTACAAGAACTCAAATGACATGTTCCCTAAAGGGGCTCAACATCCAACTTCAGCTGGCAGAAGAAAGAGTCAGAAACTTGAAAATAGGCCAATTCAGACTATCCAGACTGAGGAACAGAAATGAAAAAAAGAAAAATGAACAGAGTCGCAGAGTCCTGTGAGACACCATGAAGATCATATGTACTGAGAATCTCAGAAGGAGAGGAGAGAGAAATCAGAAGGGGCAGGAGATTATAAGAAATTATGGCTGAAAAACTTCCCCAATTTTTTTTAAAATAGGCTTCACATGCAGTGTGGAGCCCAACATGGGCCTTGAACTTATGACCCTGAGATCAAGACCTGAGCTGAGATCTAGAGTTGGAGGCTTAATCAACTGAGCCACCCAGGTACCCTGAAAACTTCCCAAATTTGATGAAAAATATTAATCTACATATTGTTAGAGCTTGATAAACTCCAAGTAAACTCAGAGTTCATACCTGGACACATCATAATCAAACTGTTGAAAGACAAAGACAAAAAAAAAAATCTTGAAAGCACCAAGAGAAGGAACTTGTCATATACACAAGAAATCTTTAATAAGATTAACAGCTGACTTCTTGTCAGAAACCTTGGATTCCAGAAGGCAGTGGAATGATTTAGTTAAAGTACTAAAAGTAAAGAACTGTTAACAAAGAATTCTGTGTCCACCCAAATTATTCTCTAAAAATGAAGAAATTAAGACATTCCCAGACAAACACTAACATATATGCCAGTATATATGCCCTACAAGAAGTATTAAAGCAAATCCTTCAAAGTGAATGACAAGACATAGAAATTCAAATCCACATGAAGAAGAATATCAATGAAAAGTACTGGTAAAGTAAATAGGGAGGTAAATATAGAAGTCAGTATAAATGTAGTTTTTTGTTTGTACCAAAATTGTTTCAGAAACTAGATGAGGGGATTTTTTTCAATTCATTCTGTGAGACTATTATTATCACCCTGATACCACAATCAGACAAAGATCACAAGAAAGAAAATAACAGACTAGTATTTCTTACGAATACAGATGCAAATTCCCCAACAAAATATTAGTAACTCAAATCTAACAATATATGAAAAGGATTCATACCATGATCAGCTGGGATTTGTACCAGACATACAGGTTAGTTCAGCATATGAAAATCAATCAATCAATAATAGAACTTATTAATAGAGTAAAGGACAAATCACATGATTATTCCAGCAGATTTAGAAGGAGCAATTGACAAGATCCAACACCTTTCCATGATAAAAAAACATTCAACAAACTAGCAATGAAAGAGAACACATCAATCTGATAAAGGCTCTATAAAATGCCCACAGCTGACATAACACTCAGTGACGAAGGATTAAAAAGCTTTCCGTATAAGATAAGGAACAAGACAAGAATGTCCGTTTTCACCACTTACTCACTGGAGATTCTAGCAAAGGCAATTAGGCAAGAAAAACAAATTGGAAAGGAAGAAGTAAAACTATCCTTATTTGCAGGTGGCATAATCTGTATATAAAAATCTTTAAGGGTCCACATAAAAACTACTAGAGCAAATAAATTCAGCAAGATTGAAGGATAAAAAAGCAATCGATAAAAATTAGTTATAATTTTATATGCTAGCAATGGACAATTCAAAAGTGAAATCAAGAAAATTTTGTTTCTAGTAGAATCATAAGAATAAAACACATATGAATGAATTTCACAAAAGAAGTAAAAACTTACGCTCTAAAAATTCCAAAACATCATTGAAAGAAAAGAAGGAAGACCTACATCATTGGACATTTTAGGCTCATGAATATGAAGAGTTAATATTGTTAAGATGGCAATACTCCCCAAATTGATTTGCAGAGACAGTGCAATCCCTGTGGAAATCTCAGTTGCCTTTTTGTTCATGAATTGATAAGCTGTTTCTAAAATTCATATGGGAAATGCAAGGGACTCAAAATAGCCAAAACAGTCTTGATGAACAAAGTTAGAGGACTCATATTTCTTAATTTCAAAACCTATTGTGAAGCTACAGTAATCAACGGTGTGGTATTGGCATAAAGATAGACATACAGATTAGTGAGAGTTAAGAGGTAAAGCCTACGTTTATGGGCAATTGATTTCCAACAAGTGTGCCAAGATAATTCAGTAAGAAGATTCTTTTCAGCAAGTGGTGTTGGGATAACTGGATATCTACATACAAAATGAAGTGAAATTGGGCTCCTGCCATGCACCATATATAAAAAAATTAACTCAAAATAGATGGAGACCTAAGTGTAAAAGATAAAAGTATAAAACTCTTAGAAAAAAATGTAGATGTGAGTCTTCATGACCTTTGAATGTTTCTTCTGTATAATATCTAATACACAAGCAGCCAAAGATAAAATGGATGAATTGGACTTTATAAAAATTGAAAGTGTTTGTGTTTTGAAGGATGTTATCAGGAAAATGGAAACATGGCTCAGGAAAAAGGGGAAAATATTTGCAGGTCTTTTATCTGATAAGGGAGTTATATCCAGAACATATAAAGAATGCTTCCAACTAACAATAAAAAAGACAACCCAATTTTTATTTCTTTACTTTTTAATTTCTTAATAATTTTATTTATCTGAGAGAGAGAGCGCATGCATATGCACACATGCATGAGTTGGGTGAAGGGCACAGGAAGAGGGAGAAGCAGACTCTCCTCTGAGCAGGGAGCCCAACCTGGGGCTCGATTCCAGCACCCTGGGATCATGACCTGAGCTGAAGGCAAATGCTTTCTTAACCAACTGAGCTACTACCCAGGCACCCAAGACAACCCAATTTTTAAAGTGAGAAAGTAAAACAGAATTACCTTGTGATCCAAAAATTCCACTGTTAGGTGTATGCCCAAGAGAAAGCATATTCATACTAAAGCTTGCACAAAAATGGTCATAGTAGCATTATTCATATTGGCCAAAGAGTGGAAATAGCCCATTTCCCATAAACTGATGAATAGGTAAACAAAATATGGTAGATCCATATAATAGAATATTATTCAGCCATAAAAAGAAATGAAGTACAGATTTATGATACAATGTGGTTGAATATTAAAAACATTATACTAAGTGAAAGAGGCCAGACACAGGGTTACACATTGTGTGATGCCATTTATATTAATTGTGCAGAACAGGCAAATCCATGGAGTCAAAAATAGATTAAATGGTTGCCAGGGGCAAGTGGGGAAGAGGGGTGAGGAGTGACTGCTGGCACATCCGGGATTTCTTTTTGGTATGATGGAAATTTTCTGGAATTAGGTAGTAGTGATGTTTGTACACATTTGTGAATGTATTAAAAACCATTGAATTGTACACTAGATGGATATACTCTATGGTAATATGAATTACGTATCTCAATGAAAAAATATTTCCTAAATTCATTACTTTTTTTTTTTTTTGGTTGCTTCTAGAAATGTAAACCCTTGTTTCCTTTCTCTCTCATCTCCTACATCAATCTGTCAGCAATTCCTCTTGGTTATAGATCCAAAATGTATTTGGTCTTACTACTTTTTTTTTTTTTTAAGATTTTATTTATTTGAGAAAGAGCAGGGGGAGGAGCAGGAGGGAGAGGGACAAGCAGACATCACACTGAGTACAGAGCCAGACGTGGGACTCAGGCCCAGGACCCAAAGATCATGACCTGAGCTGAAACCAAGAGTCAGATATTCAACCAACTAAGCCACCTAGGCAGCCCTGGTCTTACTTCTTGTTATATCTGCCACTACCCCCGTCCCCCTAGACACCATCATCCCTCATCCATGTTCTGGATGTACCAGCTCCTTCCTCCATCCTTCTACTTCCAGTCTTGCTTTACCTCCTCCCCCCACCTCCCACCAATTTATTCTCTGAAAATGGCCAGAAAGTGTTTCTTAAAAATTTCCATCTATCATGATATTCTTCTGCTCAAAACTCTTGAGTAAAATCCAGACTCCCTAAGTGACTTGAAATGCCAATGAGATAGGCCATGTACCTGCCTGTCTACCTTTACCTCCTACCAAGCTCCCCACCTCTACTAACATCATGTCATCACTGCTCTTTCTCTGCTTGAACCAGCCAAGGTCCTTCCTGCTCTGCAGCTTTTACACACACTGAGCCCTCTGCCTGGGACCCCTTTCCCTACTCTTTGTGGCATGGCTGGCTCCAATATTCCTTAAGCGTCATCCCCTCAATAGAACTTCTGTGGTCATTCTAACTAAAAAACCAATCCTTTAATCCATTATCTCCATCTCAGTCCTGTTTCTTCCCTCTCCCCCGCTTTTTTTTTTTTTTTTAAGATTTTGTTTACTTATTTGCGATTTAGAGAACAAGCAGGGGAGCAGAAAAAGCAGAGGGAGAAGGAATAGCAGGCTCTTCGCTAAGCAGAGAGCCCAATGTGGGGCTTGATCCCAGAACTCTGAGATAGTGACCTGAGCCAAAGGCAGCCCTTAACCAACTGAGCCACCCAGGCACCCTTATCCTGTTTATTTCTTAAGTAGCACTTATTGCAGTTGGTGTTTTTTCTTTATTGCTGGTTTACTTTTTTCTTTTTGAATGTTTCCCTCATTAGACTTTAAGCCTGGGGCCATATTGATGTAGGTCATCATTATTTCCCTGGTGTCCAGAGCACCACATATCACATCATAAGTGTTTAATATATATTGCTAAATGACTGAAATAATTAGATCTTTTTGTAAAAATCCCCAGACTTAATGTTTTTTAATTTAGCATTTTAAAATTAAATAAGATCAGCCCCCAAATTATCCCTCAAGAAACTTGATTACTGACACTTTATCTCCGAAAAAAAAATTCTGCCTTCATCTTTTGCCATTTTTATTATTGATGGTAAATCTGTTTTTGTTCTCTGTGTAGAATGACAGTGGTTTTGGTACTTCGGGTGGGATTCGTCCCTTTCAGCTTCAAAACTGGAAGCAGAAAGTCAGTCGGACAAAGAAAGCAGAGTTCATACGCACAGCAGAAAAATTAAGAAATCAGTAAGTATAAGAACATTATCTTCAGTTAACATTACTAGTTGTGTTATTTGAATCAGTGTATTTCAAGGGAAACAAAACAGTTATTTGTTTAGATCGCATACATTGGTACATTTTCACTTACCAAGATAAGCACTTGGTAAATATTTTTGAGTTCAGTGATTTTAATGAAGAGTCTGTACACTCGAGTTGTTTTTCTTGAAATGGCCTTTTAATTGATCTCCCTCCCTCAGTCTCTCCTCTTTCAGATCCGTCCTGCACATCATGTGTAGAGTAATGGAGAAGTTGCCATTTACTTTCATTTTTCATTTTTAGCATATGTGTATTTTTTCTTTAAATAACCAGTGATGTCTGTCGAATGTTCATCATCAGCAGGACCATGATATAAGTATTGTAAAGGATGATCAAAAGAATTAGAACTTATACACCCAACCCTACCCTGCAGTTGAGGGCTTTTTTTTTTTTTTAAGATTTTTAAAATTTATTTATGAGAGAAGAGAGAGGCAGAGGGAGAAGCAGGCTCCCTGCAGGGAGTCGGATGTGGGACTTGATCCGGGATCCCAGGATTACGCCCCTGAGCTGAAGGCAGATGCCCAACCGCTGAGCTACCCAGGCATCCCAGTTGAGGGCTTTATACGAACACTGCTTGACTTTGTATAATACTAATTTCCTAAGGAAATCAGGAGAAATAGAGCCTATTGTAAGGGATGGTCTCTAGATGGGCATGAATGTGGCAGTCCTGTTTAGAAATTCTGCCAACAAAAAAGTATACTGTTTGAGTTTTGAAACTTATACCATACTGTAGCTTTGGGAGATTGAATTGTCTCTGCATTGATATAATAGTTTTATTTTTAATACTCAGAATTTGAGGAAATACAATTTTATTTTATTTTTTATTTCTGAAATGTATGATTTTAGGTAGAACTGGACTCTAGGTCAGGGGTCTGACTTATGTTTGTCTCTAGACAGGGTAATCAGCCAAGTGGTTAATAGCCATGTTTATAGCAAACCAGTCAATTATGGCAGTATATATACTTTGTTTACCAGTATGTATTAGGTTTTATAGCTCTGAATAGACTTTCTTCATCTTGTTATAAGATTTTGGAAAAACTCATGGAAAGAAAGAGTGTCAGAAAAATCCATTAATAGAGTGTTTCTGGCCAACAATTTTCATTGAATACAGAAAAGCAACAGTTTAAAATATAGTTCTGTTTTTGTTTTCAGCATAGGTAATACATTCACATGGTTCAAAAATCAACATACATCGAAGGGTACAGAGTGGAGAGTCTGTTTCACCCCAGATCCCAGTCAACCACCTCTCCTCCCTTCAGACAGCCACTATTTTTATTTTCTTATATCCTTCCACAGGATTTTTATTTGCTTAGGAGGAAATAAAAATACATATTCAGATTTTTCCTTTTTTATATAAGTGGTAGCATACTGTACACACTTTTACGCATCTTGTTTTGTTTTTAACTTGAGTGTATCTTAAATACCAAGGAGTTGTTGATTTTTGTCAGACATAATCATGGCATTACAGTAAGTCAAGTATTCATAATCTCTAGAGATGCATATTCAGGTATGCTGGGGTGAAATTGAATCATGTAGTAGATTTACTTTAGAATGCTTCAGTTAAAGAGAGACAAAGAGAAGGGATTAAAAAGTAGAAGAGCTAGGTGAACCAAGAGAGGTAAAATGATCAAATCAGAGTGATGTGAAGGTAGGCAAGGGGAGTCATTCAATCGCTCTCTACTTTTGGGGTGTATCTGATATTCTTATGTAAAACCTTTGTTAGAAGAAGAGTGCATTTTGGAACTCTTTCCCTATCAGCACACAGAACACAGTATTGCTGTGCTGTATTCCAGGGCACAAATGCACCATAATTTATGTAACCTGCCCCATAGTGATGGACATTTAGGTTATATTCAGTCTTTTGTCATAATGAATCATAGTTATCTACATCTGTCCAGTTGTTTTCTACATGTGTAAATGTATCTATAGGAAAAATTCCTAGAGGTAGAAATGCTCAGTGAAAGGCCCATGGGTTTGTAGATGTAATAAATAAATATTGTTAAATAGCACCCCACAGGCAATTTGTAATTCCACTAGAAATGTGTGAGAGGACTTATTTCTCCACAGTTTTATCAACAGAATATGTGTTTACACTTGTGATTTTTGCCAACCTGGTAGGTGTACAATGTTACCATGGTGTAGTTTTACTTTTCATTTCTCCTACTATGAGCAAGGTTGGGCATCTTTTCCTATATTTAGCTCTCTGTCTCCATTAGTACATTTTGAATGTCTTAGCAGGTAAATATTTCTAACCTAGGAATCACAGAACATAACTTACTGTTATAGCAAATCCTGTGTACATGCAGACATTTCTCTCTGATCCTATAATTTCCCCCACCTGCCACCAGAACCTGGATGGCCTTCCCAGTCCTCAGCACAGGACTCCCTCAGCCCTTTAGAGTTGACATGCAGACTGAGATCTCTTTATATATTTTTTTAAGATTTTATTTTTTATTCATGAGAGACACACACACAGAGAGGCAGAGACACAGGCAGAGGAGTGCTTCTTAAGCAGGCTCCATGCAGGGAGCCCAAGGTGGGACTTGATCCCGGGTCTCCAGGATCAGGCCCTGGGCTGAAGGCAGACGCCAAACCGCTGAGCCACCTGGGCTGCCCTGAGATCTCTTTGACAGCTCTGTTCTATCTTTGGCTTCCTCACCCATGCTCATGTATTACGGTAGTAATCTTCTCAGCCTTTGGGGCGGCCAGGTAGGGACCAAGACATCTCATCTGTTTACCCCACTGTACCTTATAAATATTAACTTTTTTTAAATGGATGCCAAAGTAGAAAATACTGGGAAACTCTCCCTTAGGTTATATGAAATTAAGTCAGTGGCCAGAGATATCCCAGTATTCATTAAATACAGGATTACTAGAGAATAATTTGTGTTCATTTCTGGAAGAAGAAAATAAACTTCTTTGACCAACCAGAAAATCTTTTTGCTAGTATTTGTTTTGTCTTACCCCAGGGTTCACACTAGCATTAGCAGTCCTTACTGGTAGATGAACTAAATCCAAAGAGCAAAGATGACACTGAAGAAGCTCTGAAGTCCTTATAGGTGATTTCCCTAAATATACTAAATATACTAAATCACCTTATAGATGACTTCCCTAAATATACTAAAGTTCCTGTCTTTGTAGATCATTTGCCTCTTGAAATTTTAGGTTTATTAATATTAGTAATGCATTTCTGTAGTACGTTTTTACTGCATGAACATCTGTCATATAATTTAATCCCATCCTGGTTTAGGTCATTGAGATCTGTCATTCACATTTAGTGAGGAGGAGGTTCACCGCAGGGGAAATTAAAGGTCTTGGCTCAGTTTACAAAGCTAACCTATTTCCTGTTGAAAGCAGCCATTTGCAGTGGTGGCCATTTTCAGGCCACAGCAAGACTGAGTTGGAATCAAGAGCCAAATAGCTATTGTGTTTTCAAAGTAAGTCCACGACTGCATTTTCCAAAACTTACATTTTATAATTTTAATAGCAGTTCAGTCACTCATGATTGTAATTGAACTTGACTCTTTTTTAACTACTATTTTGACTCTTTAGATGTATTAATTCTAGTAATTATATTTGGACTCCTTAGATGAATTAATCCATCTATAAGTACTGATTGTAATGAGTGTCTTCATATTTTAAACAATTAAAAATATGTTTAATCATATTTATGCCATTTGTTTCTTTTTCTGAAGAGTTATTAACATAGAAAAAGATAAACACAATCATTTCTACAACCAAAAAAGTGACTTCAGAAGTGAGCAGAGTATGCTGGAAGAATTAGAAAATAAATTGATTAACAGCAGGAAAACAGAAAGTAAGTTGAGTTCATGATGAGCTACAAACTGTTGAGTGACACTAAGTTGTAGTTGTTTTGCTCTCTCTGTGTGCATTGACTGTGTGCATTCTCTGTCAAAATCACTTTCTAGTTGGCAATAAGTCTGTCTTTTAGGGATCTGTATTTTTTCAAGTCACTATTCAGTCATTCGAACTGGATTGTTTTCTATGTATGTTTTTTTCTATTTAAGAGGAAAAAGAGGGTTTTGTTTTTTGGTTGCCACATCAGTTAAAATTTCTTAAAATGAAGGGAAATCAGTTCTAGGGCTCTCATCGCCCTGGTGTTGTTGACTGAATAAGTAAACACCAACAGATGCAGATGCCTTACTCAGCTGTGGTAGGAGGTGGGCAAGGCCAGAGTTCCTTAAAACGGAGTTCCTTGTCTGTGATAGAAAACCTACCATTTCTGCCTCAGAGGAGCTGTCTGTGCATCCAGTGAAGTGTAATACATGAGAAAGTACTGTATAAAGTGCACAATGACTATGTTCTGCTATTACTAATAAATACTAATCATTGGTAACAGTGTATTAAATGTTGCTCTTAAAGAATTCTGTAAAAATATCTTGTTTTGTTTTTTTTTAATATCTTGTTTTGTTGTAAAGAGTTTCTATGTTGCAAAATCCTTGTTATAATGAAAAAAAACTGAAGCATTGCATAAAGGAAAAATAATGGTTATCAACTAAGCATTATGAAATATTAAGACATATAAAAACTACACTGCTTATACTCTTTATAATCGATTAAAAGAAATTTTAAATGTTTTCTTTCAGAATCTAAGACTGCAGTATTGTAAAAAGTCATCCTCTGTCAGTTAGTGGCAAAAATCATTCTTCCTCTTCTGTTGGGATGACAGCAGGCCCTAATATAATTATCAAATGTCTAGTTCTTTACTTTGTAGAGAAATCTTAACATCCCTCATATAATATTTCTTTTTCTCAGTCCTTTTGTAGACAACTGAGAGATGGATCTTTTTTAAAATTAATTAATTTATTTATTTTAGAGAGCGAGAGTGTGAGCAGGGGTAGGGGCAGAAGGAAAGAGGGAGAGAGTATCTCAAGCAGACTCCCGCTGAGTCAAAATCAAGAGTCAGACACTTAACTCCCTGAGCCACCCAGGCACCCTGAGACTGATCTTTCTATGTCTTAACCATGCCATTACTGGAGTATTTCCCTTCTGTGCATTCCCTTTTGTAAGACAACCTTATTCCTATCTTTTCATTTCCCATTGTTGTACAGTTCTGCCTCTCTTTATTCACACTTTGTGTTTATCTTATCTAGGAGAGGATGGAATGCGCTGTCTTAGCATAAGTATATAGAAAGTTTCTTCTTCCCATATTACAACTTACAAGTAATAAATACCTTTTCCTTGCCTCAAATATTGCACTGCAGTTTTGGCCTGCACTTATGTAATACTGTATGTGATGGTTGGCCCATTCTTAATATTAGTTCCAAATGAATAATTAAGGGATCATTTGCCCTATGACAGTATCACTGTAGCTGATCAAACTGTGGCAAAAACAAAATAACAAAACTTTCCTAGTTATTACAGTTTGCTCGAGAAGCTGCCCAAACTAGAGTTCTAACAGTGAGTGAATGAGACCCTGTAAAATATGTTGGATATGTTTCTGCTTTTATGGAACTCTTGAATTTTAATAAAAAGTAGAACAAACCATGGCAGGCTCACCTGGAAGAACATGCAACTCTTGATCTCAGGGCCATGAATTCAAGCCCCACATTGAGTGTAGAGATTACTTTAAAAATTAATAAATAAATTACTTTTTTAAAAAAGGTAGAACAAACCAAAACCTCATACACATGTGTGAGGTTTGTTACCACTGACTCTGGGCATATGGGTAAACTTTAAAAAAAAAAAAATTGGTTTTAAGGGATGCCTAGGTGGCTCAGTTGGTTAAGTGTCTGCCTTTGGCTCAGGTCATGATCGCAGGGTCCTGGGATTGAAATTGTCCTGCCTTGGGCTCCCTGCTCAGCAAGGAGCATGCCTCTCCCTCTGCCTGCCACTCACCCAGCTTGTGTGCATGTTCTCTCTCTCTCTGATAAATAAATAAAATCTTAAAAAAAAAAAAGTAATTGGTCTTAAGGACTTTTGGACAGAGCTGTTTAGTGCGTCATGCTTATTTGTGGAAAAGTTGCAAAAAAGAAAGAGGGGGTATACAAAGTACCCAACGATGATAAAATAACAATATTATTATATGAATATATGATATTAACATAATAATTTAAATAAACATTAAAGTAAGGTTATTACTTCAGAAAGAAAATAGGAAAAAAGAATCCAGTCTTTCTGCTGATACAGAACATCTGAAAATGTCTTTGAGACCATCATCTGGCTTTTATTGTGGGTCTAGCATGTTCTTTCAGGCTAGTCCCTTGTTTGAGCTTGATAACCTATAACAAAGGTACCACTACATGGCAGCTGGGGACCTCCTCAAGGCCATGACAATGACACCAGTGGGTCTTACCAACCACTGTCACAGAGGATGTGGTTAGATAGCATTAATTCTCATTAGGAAGTTTGTTGGTATATTCATGGAGTTAATATTGGTTAGAGAGTTTTAATATTCCAACAGTAGAGATCAAATTCTGTTTCTACAACTGATAACAAATTAAAAAGAAAAAAACTTTTTAAGAACAAAACATGACTACATCTGAGCTACTATTCCATGTATTTAGAACATTGTTCAATCACTCAATCTCCAGAGTTAAAAGAGAGAGAGAGAGAGAGAGAGAGAGAGAGAGAGAGAGAATTTAACCTAGTGGGCTTTTAAATATTGGAGGAAATTGCGAGTTACTTTATTTAGATCAAGGGTACTTGAAATGTTCAGGCTGTTTTGACACAAATACTCATCTTTTGTCCATTGTTTAATTGCTCTTGCTTGTCTTCTACTAAGTGATAGGGATCAGTCTTTTGTGTTGCAGCCACCTTTGTCATAGAGTTATTTAAAAAGTACGTGCTTCTTCCTTATAGGAGCAAAAATCCAGCAACAGCTGGCTAAAATACATAACAATGTAAAGAAACTTCAGCACCAGTTAAAAGATGTGAAGCCTACACCTAATTGTGAGTGAATTTAGATTTCATGTTCTGTCTTATGTGTTAGTATTTGCTATTGCTCATTAGAAATATTTATACTCTCCCAATAAGCACTTTTTCTGTTTGGCTTTACTGGAGCTAGGCCATACTGTATTGGTTAGGAATCAATAAAGATACATTAGATCATTAACTGTAATATCTGGCATTTATGTAGTTGCTTTACCTTTAAAATGCTATCACATCCTTACAAGTTATGAAGTAGGTAGAACAGAGAATAGTGTGTACAGAATGGAAACTCTGGTCAGCTAATGAAGAAGAAAAAGATTAATTTTCTGATTCCTAGCCTAGTGCTTTTCCCACCATTGCTTTTTCAAACAGTCACCTTTGAAATAATTGCATTTCGAACACATAAGGAAAAGGTTAATAGTACTGGGACAAAAGGTAGCGATTTGGAAAAAAATGAAGTGGCATTCTTACCTCCGTGCATACACCAACATTCATTCCTGAAGGATCAAATCACTTATTAGTTACGTGCTTTTAGGCAATTACTTGATCTTTCTGAGCTTTTATTTCCTTAGCTGTAAAATGGAGATAATCATAGGACCTACCTCAGGATTCTGGGGAGATGAAGTGAGACAATGCATATAAAGTACATGTTCAGTGTTTATAACCTAGGAAGCACTAAAAAATGATAACTATGACTCTCCTAATTTTTACTAATATATGAAGCCATAAATGTCCTAGGAAACAACAAGTTTTTATAATTGTATTCTAGTTTATAAGTATGATGAAAAGAAGCCTTAAAGCCAAAAGTAGACATCACTGACTACTTCACCAAAAAAAACAAAACAAAACAAAAAAAAAAAACCCAAAAACCATAAAGTTGAAAAGCAAATTAGGAAAATACCAGCAATACATATGCAACTTAAAAAAAACTAATGTCCGTAACATATAAAGAGTGCCGACAAATTGGAGCAACAAAGGTAAATAACCTAAGGGAAAAATGGGTAAAGATTATCAGGTACTTGTTTATAGTAAAAGGAAAACAAAACACATTAAAAAAATGCAAAGGCTCATAAATGATCACAAAATATCAGTGAAATCAGTCATGATCCGTTTCACCTCTCATTTTGGAAATGGTTCAAGATGCATAGGAGGTGACTCTCACGACCTGTAAGTGAGTTAAGCCTCCCTGCAGGACCATGCACCAGCATCAATCATACTGTAAAGTGCGTATACTTTTTAATTTGCCATTTCAAATTTTCAGTTATTATCTAAAAACACTTGAGCATATAGAAACACTACACAAAAAATATTGACCTTAGCATTGCATCTATTGGAAGGCTCATCACTTGGGAGAACTAATTAAATGGTTGAGGGTGAATGTATAGACAATGAAATCCCATGAAGCCATGAAAAGAATGAGAGTGGACGCATGTATATTGACATAGAAAGTTAACCACATATTTGACTGCATTTTTTTTAAATTTTTTTTTATTTGACTGCATTTTGTTAAATGAAAACTACTTGTCACAAAGCAGTACATGTAGTATAAAACATTTCTATGGGAAAAAAATAATGATATTAAGGTTTAATAACACATATTCAGAGGAATAAATCTGTTATTGTAAAAAAATAGTCATAAACATTAGCTTTATAAAAGCAGAAGTGTCTTATCCTTTAGGTTAAAAAGTGTGTTTAAAGTAAGGCAACATTTCATTTTTTTCTAACATTTTAGTCTTAGTCCTGCTAAAATACAACATAACAGTCTTTGCGTGTGTGTGTGTGTTTTTTTTTTTACAGTTGTTGAAAAGCTCAGAGAAATGATGGAAGAAATTGAAAATGCGATTAACACTTTTAAGGAAGAACAGAGGTTGATGTATGTTTTAAATTCATTTTGATATAAAATTACTGACTTTTAGTTTTCAATAATTCTCCACTAGGTTGTTGTATACAAACCATTTTATTGTTCTGTATTTGGTATTAGTCATAACACAAAAACGGTTTAACACCTCTCTCCTTTTGTTTTATTTTAAAAAATTTTTTTTAAGATTTTATTTACTTATTCATGAGAGACACAGACAGAGAGAGAGGCAGAGACACAGGCAGAGGGAGAAGCAGGCTCCATGCAGGGAGCCCGATGTGGGACTCAATCCTGGGTCTCCAGGCTCACACCCTGGGCTGAAGGCGGTGCTAAACTGCTGAGCCACCTGGGCTGCCCTCAGCTTTTGTTTTAGCTTTGATTGCTTTTTATGTTTCAAGTGATTTTTTGCTTGTATTTGGACAAGATAAAAACTCTAGAATTTGAAAGATGTGGGTATTATTTTCCCCCTTTGGGAAACTCTTTTAAGGCTTAGATTTACAATGTTAATAATTTTAAGTCGAGAAGATGACATGAAAAGAGTAAAGAATAATGAAATTCAAGAGGGGGGAAAAGGCAAGGTTAATATGGATTGATTTCTATCTTATTATTCAAAATTTACCTTTAAAATTTTAGATATGAAGAGCTTATTAAAGAAGAGAAAAGCACCAATAATGAGTTGAGTGCCATATCAAGAAAAATCGACATGTGGGCTTTGAGTAATTTGGGAGCAGAGAAAGCTTTCAGAGCCATGTCAGGCAAGCTTCCTGGAGACAAAGTAATGCCAAGCACTCTTCCAGAAGAAGTGGTAGATTTTGAAAAATTTCTTCAGCAAACTGGAGGGCGGCAAGGGGGCTGGGATGACTATGACCATCAGAACTTTGTAAAGGTGAGAAACAAACATAAAGGGAAGCCAACGTTTATGGGAGAAGTTCTAGAAAACCTTCCTGGAAGAACACAGGATGAAGTTCAGCAGCATGAGAAATGGTATCAAAAATTTCTGGCCCTGGAAGAAAGAAAAAAAGAGGTAATAGTCATGACAATAGCTATTATTCAATGTATGTTGCTGCCTTCTAGGCATTGTGCTACCTCTTTAACACGCGTCATTAACTTTACAACTGCTCATGAAGTGCATTTAGAGTTTCTCAACCCACTGTCTTTTAAAAGAGAAACTGAGGCAGTGAGAACCTAAGTAATTTTACCCAGCTAGTGGAACTCCAGTTGGATTTCTTCAAGGCCGAGAAATACAACAACAGGCCAGAAAACTTCTGATAGTGGGCAGAACCCTCTGTGTCTGCCTGAAATGTGGGAAATCCAGAGCTATTTAGGGTTCGGTAAAAGTTACCTTACCACCAAGGCCAGATTGTTTTCAATGGAAAATAGAGGCAGTATGAAAAAGTCTTTGGTTCTTAAAAGTTTCTTGGAGTTTGGGAGTGTAAGCCTCACTGTTTATTTTAAAAGACTCAATATGTTGGCTACCCCAGAGGAAAGAGTAACTCTTCATGGTAGCAAATACCTAACAGGTTCCGTTTTCACAAGAAGATGATTCTGGCTTTGGTTTAAACCAGGACTTCTCACCCTTGGCACTGTTGACTGGGCTGGAGACCTCTTTGCTATCTTGTGTCATAGATGGTTAGCAGCATCCCTAGTCTCCACCCTCAAGATGCCAGTAACACTGTGATCTTAGCTGTGATCATCAAAAATGTCAGATGTTGACAGATGCTCCATAGATGGCAAGAATTGCCCCTAGTTGAATACCATGGGTTTGGATAATCTGTCTCAGTCTCTTACTTATAGACTTCAGCGGTAATAAATGTCAACTAGCTTGGTTTGACAGCAAAAGTATGATTGTTCAACAGATGACATACCTCAAAAGTGGTGAAGAAATGTTGATTCCACATTTAATTTAAAATTCTAGAGATTCGGTGCCTGGGTGGCTCAGTCAGTTAAGCATCTGCCTTCAGCTCCTTGGGTTGTGATCCCAGGGTCTTGGGATCGAGTGCCACATCAGTCTCCTTACTCAGTGGAGAACCTAGTTCTCCCTCTGCCTGCTGCTCCTCCTGCTTGTGGGCATTCTCTCTCTCTCTCTCTCTCTCTCTCTCTCTCTCTCTCTGACAAATAAAATCTGTATAAAAATAAAATTTTAGAAAAAATAACTAGGGTTCATTTGTTGTTTTTTCCCTTAAAAATAAGTTGAATGTAGGAAAATTGACATTTGGGACTTAAAGAAATTTTTTTAAAACAAGTAATTTTTTTTTTTAGTGAGCGAGCACACAGGCTCATGGAAGGGAGAGGGAAGGAGGGCCGGAGGGAGAGGGAAAGAAAGAATCTTAAGCAGACTCCACACCCAGTGCAGAGCTGGATGTGGGGCTCAATCTCATGACCCTGAGACATGACCTGATCCAAAATCAAGAGTCAGACGCTCAACTGACTGAGCCACGCAGGCACCCTGAAACAAGTCATTTTTAAAAAGCCAAAATATGAGCTATTAAGAATTTATTTAGGCTTTTTTTTCCAGGATACTGAAAACATGGGGTCCTTGGACCACCAAAGTCAGCATTACCTGGGGACTTGTTAAAACTTACCAGACCCCCCCAAACACAGACTGAATCTGAACCCTGGGTGTGGGGGGAGCAATCTGTGTTTTCACAAAGCCGTTAGGTTATTCCATCACAAGTTAAAGTTTGAGAGCCACCTCTCTAGGGAAGAGGAGCAGACACAGTATTCTGGTAATAAACGTAAACCTGGATTCTGGCTCCCTCTTCTCACCCTATTTCCTAGTGTGTGATGACTGATCGAATATAAGGGTGAGGTGGGTGGGGTGTGCACGATGAGGGGCCATTTATTGTGATACAACATGTTGGAGGAGAAGAGGGAGGTTTAGGGGAAAGGATCAGGACTGTAGCTTTAACTCTTCTGAGATTAAGACGATGAGTAGGAGGGGTGATCAATGGGCTCAGTGGGTGGAGCAGGTGACTGCATCTTGGGGTTGGGAGTTCGAGCCCCATGTTGCTGTAGAGATTACTTAAATAAAACTTAAAAAAAAAAAAAGATGAGTAGGAAATTCTCCATGCTTATTTCCCACTTCCCTTAACATGTCCTGTATTTTGCCCAAATGAAGATACTGATTTTCAGACATGCCTTGAACTTTCTGACCTGAGGACCGTTGCTTGTTTCTGTTTCTGGAGCCTCCATCTTTCTTTCCCCTTCCACTGCCAGCCCATCACAATCTGACCAGATCAGATGCTACTTCCTGCTTGCCCATCAGACACAGGAACTCCTCTCATAATTTAGATTCTTCATATATACCTTTTTTTTTTTTTTGAGAGAGAGAGAGAGAGAGAGAGAGCATGAGCAGTGGGTGGTGGGAGGGAGAGGGAAAGAGAGGATTTCAAGCAGGCTCCCCACTGAGCGCTGAGCCTGACCTGGGACTCCATCCCAGGACCCTAAGATCATAGCCTGAGCTGAAATCAAGAGTCAGATGCTTAACCAGTTGAGCCACCCAGGCGCCCCTTGTTTATACCTCTTTTATGATGTGCGAGGGCGCATTCTCTATGCTGGTGTTTATGCACATATCTTATCTCACCTAGAACAGTGCTACTCAAACCTGGTCCATGGACTAGATGTTAGTTTGTTAACTATTATTGGTTTCCAGGAAGATAAATTGACTGCACCAGAATCAGCTACTCAGTAAGCTCACTGTTTAGTCAGTTCACTTTTTTTTTCCCTGTAGAAAACTTTCTCATGGAAGGAAGCAGGGCATTAATTTACATTCTGGTGTGAATTCCTGATATTTTTGTGGACCTGTGCTTTGAGAGAATCTGTACTAGATGGCACTTGGTATTGTTTTAATTATCTGTGGCTCCTACCACATTGCCTTGCATATAGTACCCTTATCATAGGGATTTATCTAATGAATGTATGATACAGCATGAGAAAGGGTGAAGAAACTGTTTCCTGACTAGTGGGGAAAGTAATTCAGTAGATATATCCTTAATGGCTGCTAGCAGACTGCTCGAATTTTAAATAATATTTATATACCCATATGCAATATAGCAATTTTACTTTTTTTTTCACACTTGTGAATCATTATGTGCCAGGCACTGACTCACTGACCCTTCACAACAGCCCTGTTTGAGAGGTACTACCCACCACTTTTACAGATGTGCAAAATGAGGACAGAGAAGTTTAGTGACTCATCCAAGTTCACACCTACTAAAATGCAGAACCAGTATTTGGTCTCAGATGGCCTGGCTTCAGACCCCATGCTCTCCACCAGCCCACTTTTAATTCCTCTTCTGATTTTTGACCAAAGGAAAGTCACTCAAAGTATTCTAAGCCTAGACAGAGAATTTGGAAGCTGAGTGGGATGATCAGAAGAAGAGATGTTCCCCATGAACGCAAAGGAAGGAGGTAAAGGAGAGGAGGCTACTTGATGAGGTGCAGTCCTTGTGAACCTAGGGATTCAGAGAAGAAGAGGAAGGCCAAAAGAATAAGCCACTACTCAGGGTTTAAAAGATAACTTTATTTTTAAAAAATGAAGTAGAAAAAAAACCTGCATTTGTTTAGGGGGCAAAAAGCTTTAAAACTCCAGCAACCAGCATTCTGCCAATAATATTCTTTTTGGGAAGATGGATATGAGGTTGCATTTTCAAGTGCTCCTGGTTTTTAAAAATATTTTTCTCTTGCTGTCCTTTTTATTTGTCTAATCATATAGTCTATTCAGAACTGGAAAACCAAAAAGCAGCAAAAGAAGGAGGAAATTTTCAAGTTGAAGGAAAAAGCAGAGAACCTATCTCTACTCTTTCATAATAAAAAAGAAGATAATCAAAAACGCAAAGAGGAACAAAGAAAGAAGCAGAAACTGGCTGTGGAAGCGTGGAAGAAACAGAAAAGTCTGGAAAGGTCAATGAGACGTGCCTCCCAGGTGAAGGAAGAAGAGGAGAAAGAGAAGAAGCAGCAGAAAGAGCGCCGACGCCAGTTTAAGCTAAAATTACTGCTGGAGAGTTACACGCAGCAGAAGAAAGAACAGGAAGAATTTCTGAGACTTGAAAAGGAGATGAGAGAAAAGACAGAAAAGACAGAAAAAAGGAAAGCCGCTGCGGAGGAGATCTCCAGGTTCCAAGAAAGAGTGAGTCAATACAGTTCCCGGGACATGCTTTCAGGGCTGCACGCAGCAGAACCCAGGGCTTCTGGAAGCCTGTCAGGCTGTACCCGGCGTTGGTCCAGTCGGAACAGGAAAGACTGTTCCCTGATTTCCAGTAGATTGTAGTCTCGAGGGAGAGACAGGTGTTCAAGTGGGAGACGTCAGGAGAACGCAGTGATGGAGGTGGGTGGGGCCCAGTACTTCGGGAGATGGACGGGCAGCCCGGGCAGCTTCCCCCGTAGCGGTGAGTGTTAGACAGGAGGTGATGCTGGCATTGACCCTTGGAGGAGAAGAATGGAGGGATCCTTCCTGGCAGAGGGAACAGCAGGAGTGGCCATGTGGCTTGGCCGGGAACCCGGGAGAACTGCAGTAGTCTCAGGGCACTGTGCACACAGGAGATGGGAAGCAGCTGGGGATGAGGCTGGACAGGGAGCTGTGGGCCCAACTGCACAGGTCTGGTCTTTGCCAGACCAGTTGGTCCTACACCGTAGGTGATTTGCTTACTGGTTCACTGTCCATATCCCCCCCATCATCATGAAAGTTCCATGAGAACAGAGGTTTTTGTCCTTTTTGTCCATCCTTGTACCCTAGGGTCTGCTACCGTGGAGAAACTTGGGATATATTTAAGGGCATCCAGGTTACTGCTGAGGGGTAGGGGATGATCAGGGATTTAAAAAAAAAACATGCAGAAGAAAAATGCTAATCAAAGAAAGAGTTTACGATTTTACCAGTAAAGTGGAATTCAGTCCAAAAAATATTTTAAAAGACCAGGAAGGACTCTTTCTTTATTTTTTGAAGATTTATTTATTTATTAGAGAGCTCAAGCACATTCAAGAGGCAGAGGAGCAGGGGTGGTGGAGCAGAGGGAGAGGATCTCAAGCAGGCTCCCTGCTGAGTGTGGAGCCAAGCTTGAGCTGGGGTGGGGGAGCTTGATCCCACCCTGAAATCACCCCCTAAGCTGAAAGCAAGAGTCAGATGCTTAACCAACTCCACTACCCAGGCGCCCCAGGAAGGATACTTTAGAATGAAAAAGTTTGCATGAGATACAACTGTTAGGAATATAATCATTAAGAATTCTTCTATGCATCCAAAAGACATAGTCGCAACTTTTCATAAAGCAAAAAGTAAAGGAACTACAAAGAAAAATAATAGACAAAAACGCAATAATGGGATATCTCTTAGTCCATATGTAAAAATATTCCTAAATAACAAAAGATCACATGCATTCTCCCCACCCCCCACCCAAAAAAAGGTGAGCAGGCCACACAATAAAAGACCATGGGGAAAATAAAGAAATCCTGTAAAATGAAAAAAATTCAAGAGATCTAAAACCAGACATATCTATATCAGTAAGTGAAAATGGGCTTAGGTCAACTATTAAAAGGAGTTTTAGATTAAACCATAGAATAAAACAAGATAGCTAAAAAAAAAGTGCGTGTCTTACATTTATATTCAGGAAAAATACAGCTCTTAGCTTTTGTTGCAAAAAAGTTAATAATTGGAGGAGTAGTGATACTTAGGGTAATTTAATTTTACCTACAAGCAACCAACCTTTAAATCAAATTCCAACTAATTTTATTTTCTTAATATTGCCCTTCTTTTGTTGGTGTATTTCTTAGGATTTACATAAACTCAAATTGAAAATTCTGGATCGACAGTTAAAGGAAGATGAAAAGGCAGAAAAACAAAGAAAACTGGCAAAATTGAAAGAAAAGGTACTGTGTGCTGAGATTCATTTATTTTTATTGGTACTATCCTAGACCCTTGATCTGTAAGGAGACAAGCATAAAACCCACTTTCCATCCATCCCGTACTGTATTTCGGTGTCATTTCCCCCAAGTCTCGTACTTGCCCATTCACATACCGCGAAGCCCACCTTCGTGTAACTTAAGCAACTGTCATCGGAATTCTCTCGTTTCACCTTCTCAGCACCTTATTCTCTTTTACCCTGAGTTTTCTCTTCCTACACTCCCTTCTGTTTTTCATTTTCTCTTTATGTACCTCTGTGTCAGACGTCCGGCAGCTTAGGAGCAGTGCTCAGTATCCCTGGTAGTGCATGGACTTCAGGTGTTGGTGCCTTTCATGGGAGCAAAGAACTTCTGGTGGTTATTTATCCTAAGTCCATTGTCTGGCTATCCCACTGTCGTGCTTGGCCGCATTACACTTCCCTCAGAGTAGAAACAGAGAAAAATAGAACCACAATGGAAACAGAACAAAATAATTGGACTAGAAAAAATGAAACTAAATTAACAGTTTGTTAATAGATTGATGGAGTCCAGGTTTTATGTCAGCTCTAGGAGCACAATGAGAAGTTTACTGAAAAGGTTATTAACAGTTTTATTTCTGTATAGCTAATATCAAGGATGTTTCTTATAACTGCTTGCTGTTGTTACTAAGGATCTCACTCACTAGTCCAAACTTAATAGTTCATTTTCTTTCTGATTACAGGTTGAAAACAACATTAGTAGAGATCCCTCTAGGCTTTACAGACCTACCAAAGGTTGGGAGGAAAGGGCCAAAAAGACAGGACCCACCAGCTCTGGGCCACTTCTGCATATCCCACACAGGTAAAAAGGAGTTAGAGTGGGTGTCCACTTTATAACAATTATTAAATATAACTACATGTTTATATTTTGTACAGTTTCTATATATATGCTGTATTTTACAATAGAAAGTTGATAAAAGTTGCTAAATAATGTTCATTTATATAGATGTTCTAGCATTTCTAGACTTTGAAAACTTGAGCTATTTATTCTTACCCAGTAATATAGAGTGGCATTTCACATGGGGGCTGGACTCTGTCATGCATTTCTCAACAGTCTGTGTGGTCAAAATCACCCATGAAAAGCCTTTTACTTACCCAGGAGGCATATTGTAATCTCTCTCAGTGAGCCCACCATAGAATTTTAATTAATTAGGATTTTTAAAAATTTTCCTTTATATTTATAATTGCTCTTCTTCCTCTTCCTAGGGCTATTCCAACCTGGAGACAAGGACTTCAGAAAAGAATATGAGATAATGAAGTTGGTATTCAGTTGATGAGAATGTCCGCATATTCATAGCAGGAGAGAGTCACTAACCATGTTCTTAAATTGTACTAGCCCCATTCAGATTGATAACTGTGTTATATGTGAATCAACAGGCAGTGAGTTTCGTGTGGCACTGTTGTATTTCCTGTTTCTACTCAGAGGGTATTTAATGTGTCTGTTGGCCTATTATTGATGTAAAAGTCTTTTAAATAAGTTGATGCTACAAACGTAATTTCATTTAAATACTCAGAACACTGCAAAGATATTTTGTTTTTGTCATGGCGTGGCAAAATAAATTGGGACAATCATAGAGTAACATTTTTTTTAAACAAAAATTTTGTAACATTTATAACCTGGAGGTGAATTAGCCCAAGTAACAAAAATATGAAGGTTTTCCTGTTGGCAGGGGTGGGGTGGGGGCGGGGGAATAAGGTAGTATTTTTCTAAGCTTATCAAATTGGTAGTTTGTCAGTTGCTACAGTTTTTGTGTAATAAATATTTTGTATTTGTTGGAAGCATGCTTTGTTTTAGAGAATATTTATTTTAAAAATATGCCTTACCTCATCTATACCCTATTATCTGTATTATCAATATTTTTTTATTTTCTTCAGCTATTCCAAATTTCCCTCCAGCCTTTCTGGACTTGACACATTTATAAAACCTTTGTGTCTTTCACATCTTCCTGGCTGATGCAGTTTTCTTTACTGCTTCTGTTTGGCTCAAAATATTTGGTCAAAAGAATTAATTTTAAAACTCCCAAACTTTTGTACATGAAAACACAATTTAACTTAATATGACTCAACTTTTCCTATTATAAAATCTTAGTTCCTAAATTTAATCAGTCCCCATCTTATAGGAAAGGTACTACATACATAATAAATATAGGAAACTCGTTTCTTTTAACTTTTATCTTGGAGTATCTTTTTTTTATATAAATTTATTTTTTATTGGTGTTCAGTTTGCCATCATATAAAATAACACCCAGTGCTCATCCCATCAAGTGCCTACCTCAGTGCCCATCACCCAGTCACCCCCACCCTCACCCACCTCCCCTTCCACCACCCCTAGTTGGTTTCCCAGAGTTAGGAGTCTCTATGTTCTGTCTCCCTTTCTGGTATTTCCCACTCATTTTTTCTCCTTTCCCCTTTATTCCCTTTCACTATTTTTTATATTCCCCAAATGAATGAGACTATATGTTTGTCCTTCTCCGATTGACATTTCACTCAGCATAATACCCTCCAGTTCCATCCACATTGAAGCAAATGGTGGGTATTTGTCATTCCTAATGGCAAGAGTAATATTCCATTGTATACATAGACCACATCTTCTTTAACCATTCATCTTTCGATGGACACCAAGGCTCCTTCCTCAGTTTGGCTATTGTGGACATTGCTGCTAGAAACATTGGGGTGCAGGTGTCCCGGCGTTTCACTGCATCTGTATCTTTGGGGTAAATCCCCAGCAGTGCAATTGCTGGGTCGTAGGGCAGGTCTATTTTTAACTCTTTGAGGAACCTCCACACAGTTTTCCAGAGTGGCTGCACCAGTTCACATTCCCACCAATAGTGCAGGAGGGTTCCCCTTTCTCCACATCCTTTCCAACATTTGTGGTTTCCTGCTTTGTTAATTTTCCCCATTCTCACTGGTGTGAGGTGGTATCTCATTGTAATTTTGATTTGTATTTCCCTGATGGCAAGTGATGGCGGAGCATTTCCTCATGTGCTTGTTGGCCATGTCTATGTCTTCCTCTGTGAGATTTCTGTTCATGTCTTTTCCCCATTTCATGATTGGATTGTTTGTTTCTTTGGTGTTACGTTTCATAAGTTCTTTATAGATCTTGGAAACTAGCCCTTTATTTGATACGTCATTTGCAAAAACTATAGAACACTTCTGAGAGAAATTGAGGAAGACACAAAAGAGATGGAAAAATATTCCATGCTCATGGATTGGAAGAATTAATATTGTGAAAATGTCAATGTTACCCAGGGCAATTTACACGTTCAATGCAATCCCTAGCAGAATACCATGGACTTTCTTCGGAGAGTTGGAACAAATTATTTTAAGATTTGTGTGGAATCAGAAAAGACCCCGAATAGCCAGGGGAATTTTAAAAATGAAAACCATAGCTGGGGGCATCACAATGCCAGATTTCAGGTTGTACTACAAAGCTGTGGTCATCAAGACAGTGTGGTACTGGCACAAAAACAGACACATAGATCAATGGAACAGAATAGAGAACCCAGAAATGGGCCCTCAACTCTATGGTCAACTAATATTTGACAAAGCAGGAAAGACTATCCACTGGAAAAAGGACAGTCTCTTCAATAAATGGTGCTGGGAAAATTGGACAGCCACATGCAGAAGAATGAAACTAGATCAGTCTCTTGCACCATACACAAAGATAAACTCAAAATGGATGAAAGATCTTAATGTGAGACAAGATTCCATCAAAATCCTAGAGGAGAACACAGGCAACACCCTTTTTGAACTCGGCCACAGTAACTTCTTGCAAGATTCATCCATGAAGGCAGGAGAAACAAAAGCAAAAATGAATTATTGGGACTTCATCAAGATAAGAAGCTTTTGCACAGCAAAAGATACCATCAACAATACTCAAAGACAACCTACAGAATGGGAGAAAATATTTGCAAATGACGTATCTTGGAGTATCTTTAATTATAACTTGATACATCTATGTCAAATGATTCAGAAATTTACTAATAGTAGTAACCTTTACTTATTTTATAGTTAATATAGTCAAAGTAGATGGCTTCCAAATTTTGGAAACGGATTTTTTTTTTTTTTTAGGATTTTATTTATTTATTCATGAGAGACAGAAAGAAAGAGGCAGAGGGAGAAGCAGGCTCCATGCAGGGAGCCTGATGTGGGACTCGATCCTGGGACTCCAGGATCACACCCTGAGCCAAAGGCAGACGCTCAGCCACTGAGCCACCCAGGTGTTCCAGAAACTGAATTCTAATTACACTATTATTGGTGCAAAATGAGAGAAATGACATAAAACATCCTTACTCAGGAATGCTTGTTTTATTTGTAGTCCTTGTTCTCTATAACCTTTTCAAATGATTGGAGGCAGCTTAGAAATAAAATATTGGACAACAGATTTTAAAAACAGAATGGAACTATGAGAAGATACACAAAAGAAAGTTTTCTTACATGTGGCTTTTGAACATGTTGCTTTTTGTTGCACACAAAAGCAGCTTTCCATTTCCTGCATCTAAGGAAGCGTACTGGGTAGTATGATTTTATGGCTTTTTACCTGTTTTTTGGTTTGTTTTGGTTTTTCTCATTCACAAAACCAGCCCTTCAAACTGAATCCAAAATAAATGAGGGATTTATCATATGGATCCTCTATATGAAGGATGTAGAAATAGCATAATTAAGAGTACCTTCAGTTACAGGCTCATAGACAAGATAAATAAACATTTCTTATAAAGGATATGGGTAAGAAATTTAGGAAAAACTCTAAAGGGAATATGTTAATAAAACACTCATAATTCCATCACTCCAGAGTAACTTTTTTCAAAAAATACCTACATATTTTAAAATAGTTACAGTCATAGAGTACATTTTATTTACCATACTAATTACCTAACATTATGTTATACATACTTTCCTATATTTCTATAGAATTCAAACATTATTGTTTAATGGCTAAATGTTCAGTTTTATAGATATTCTATTATTCGTGTACTTTGAAAACTTGAGCTATTTACACTCCTTACCTAATAATGTAGAGTGGCATTTTATGTGGGGGTTAGGTTCTGTCATGCATATGTCAACAATCTAAATGTGGTCAAAATCATCCATGGGGAAGAAAAAAATATATATATATGTATGTATGTATATGCACCTAGAGTCAGTGAGTCCACCATAGAATTTGGATCAGGCTACTGGTTCTTGAGCTGAGAATCAGATGAAATATCTGGGTTTCCTTTAAGGCCCGTTGAATAGGATTTTCTTTCTGAGCACATATAGACTGCATTATTCATTCTAGTAAATTAAATGTGTGTGATATGACTCATTTTGAGCATCCTCAGACATTTGGTGGTATATGTAACTGTAATAACAGAATGAGCACTCCTCTAGACTGGACATATCTGAAAAGCAAGGAATGTGGCCTCCCTATTTGTAAGGAAGCACCAAAAGTGCCCTCCAATTGTATCCAGCCCTTTGGTGATGCTGTATTTGTTAAAGACGTCACAGGAGTACTTGTGAATTAGTAGTTACTAGAACCTAAAATTAGGCACTTTGGATAACTCTAGTCCACACAGTATGTATTTTAAATAGATTTTCTAAGAAAGCTAATAATAAAACTATACTCAAACTTAGCTGACTATAAAGAACATAGGTTTTGGCTTGATATTTGGCTCAAAATGATCCCCCGCCCCCCCAAAGACTGCCTCATGAACTTTTAAAGGGAATGGTAACATAACTGCTGAAGCAAATCAATCTCTCTTAAAAAAAAAAAAAAAAAAGCTAGAAGCATGTTCATTTTTTTAATATACAGGTAGTTGGAGAACATTTTAGGTTGGTTGCTATGTATGGTAAATTGATTCAACATTGATGCTAGATGGATGCACTGACTCAAGCATGAAGACTTGAAAAAGAAAATGACGCAGTCACATATGAATAGATTATAATTGTATGTTACATTTGGGTGTGTGTATGTGTGTGTGTGTGTACATATATATATATATATATATATATATATATATATATATATATATTTTAAGTGATTGCTGGTATCCTAGAGAGGACCAGGAACGTCTCTGAACTTAGGAAGTGTCAATAATTATTTAATGAACATATTTTATCTCCACAGCTTTATTTGCAGGCCTAGCTTGCCTATCCATTCAGCTTTAAAACTGTGGCCTTCCAAAGAACGATTTACTCCGATCCATCCGTTTTCATAGGTACCATCCTTTAAGCCCCTGATGGTTTCCAAGCGATCGAGGAGCTTTTCATCTTGCACTTCCACAAATATCGAATGAGGGTAAGAGTTCTGCAAGGATTTGTGGATTTGTGGGCCGCATTTTACAAGGCGTGAGAGGGGGCTCCAAGCCTGTGGAGCTCAGAACGGAAAAGGTGGGGTCCAGAGAGAAATCCGAGGCCTAAAGCGCAGCATAAGTCCGCCAACACCGAGCGGTATCAACCGCGCACTCCCTGCGCCCGGCGGGCGCAGCGCCCATCCCCACGCGCCAGCCCCGGGTTGCCCCTCGGGCTTCCTTCCCGCCGCGCGCCAACTGCTTCCGGGTCGCGGCGGACGTCGCTTCCGCAGCAGCATGGCGGCCCCGGAGGAGGAGCGGCCGGCGGGGAGCGGCGAGGGAGAGCGGCTGGATTTCCTGCGGGACCGGCACGTGCGGTTCTTCCAGCGCTGCCTCCAGGTCTTGCCCGAGCGCTATTCCTCGCTCGAGACCAGCAGGTAACTGGCGGCTCCGGGCCCCGGCCCCAGCAGAAAGGCACCGCGGAGCCTGCCGGCCGACCCGCCTTCCGTGGGGCCTGCGCCGCCGCCCACCCGGCGCTGCCCGGTGCCTCTCCCCTCGGGCGGCTCGGCGGTCACCCTCACGCCCCCGAGCTACGGCGGGGGGATTGGGGCAGCGGTAGGGCGAGGGCGGGGGAACCCCCAGTTTCTGCCTTTCTCTCTTCCCGACCGTTTTCCCTGTCGACTCTGAGCTTCCTTTTTACTCCCTCTGCGAGGCTGCGAATCACTTGGCCTCGCCGACTTCCGAGTGTAGAAGGAGAAAGACCAGTCATTTCGTCTTCGTAGTTTGGGTGTATCGTCTCCCACGCTAGCCTTTCCTCCGACACCTGATTAACTCTTAATTGAATATCTGTATGGTGTTCGCTGTATCGGAGCGGCGCAGACCCTGTAAGGTTCGTAGAAATTAACTTTCCAGGAATTGTGAATCTCAGGGTAGGAGAAGGTTGGCGGAAGAGGTGCAGCGTTCGTGGAGCATCCTGTTAAAAGTGTATCTGCCGTAGCCTTGGGAGTTTGGAGTTGGCTGAGGAGTGTGATTTGGCTGCGGCTAAAAAACTGTGAATTAGTCATTCAGAGTAAAAAGTCTGGAGATGGGAAGGAGGAGGAGGCGGTCCTCGCTCTGCATTGCTGTGTTTCGAAGTGGGGCTCCCAAGCTGCATGGGACTGGATAAGAGAGCAGATTGGTTTTGCCCTAATCTCTCCGTGTTTTCTGGACTCTGATTCTCTGGTGTGTTTCAGACGTTGCATGGCTGGGTCAGACTTGGAGGTTTGATAGTTGACTTGTGCCTAGTGGCCTCGAAATGCGTGCTGCTGGGTGCTGGAGTACAGCCGCACAAGACAGGCTGTTTCAGTATAGAGCTCTGTGCGGTGTGTTCGCCTAGGGTTGTTGGGAGCATGTGTGAGAGCAGATTCCCAGCCCAGATGTCTTTAGAGACGCCTTCCCAAAAGAGATCCACCCCTTCCAATCACCGCCTAAAATTACGTATTTGTTGGTTTATTTGCTTACTATTTTTCTTTCACGCTGGATTGTAAACTTCACAAGGTATCTTTTTTCTAGTTAACCTGTATGATACTAGAGGTGCCCTGTCCAGTGTAGTCACGAACCACATTTCGCTGTTTAAATTTGGATTAATTAAAATTAAATCACATTAAAAATTCAGTTCTTTCCAATTGCAGTAGCCACTGCATTTCGAGGGCTCCATCACCTCATTGGCCAGTAGCTTTTGTTTCTGCTTTAACATTTCCATTATCCCAGAAAGTCTATAGGGCATTGAATATATTATCTCGTATATAAGAGGCATGAAGTAAATATTTGTCGAATAATGTGAGCTGAGCCCTGAACAATGAACGTATTATTGCTAAAGAAAGAGTGAAGCATCATTTTTTAGTCCTTTCTGTACCCATAGGTGTTGATTGACTAGCAGAGCATATCGCTAGAGCTAAATTAAGGTTTCCAAAACTCACTCTATTGATTGGAATGATATGTGATGGAACAAATGATACTAATAAATCACATATTTTATGGGGATTAACTTTATGTGAATTCGAAGCATTTGGGTAAAAAAAAAAAATCTTCCATCCTATTGTGCTTGTTAAACAGTTGAACTTTGCTCATAGGTATCATTTTAGGTCTGTGGTTGCATTTTCAAAATGCCAGTGTTTGTTCTGTTTAAAATTTCAGCATGGACAAAACCATATATACTAATGTATGTTGGTAAACTGATGATGCTCATAACAAAATAAAACTGCAAAAATTGATTGAAACTGATTTAATGACTCTAGTGTAATCTTAGAATCTACAACAGGCATTATAAGAGTATATTATGTCATGGTGCGTTAAATATTATTTCCTTTGTAATGCCTAATGTTTATCACTTGAATAGAATATCATTTCTCATTTTCTTAGGGCACACTTAAAAACCACGTTTAAGCTAATGTGCACATAGCAGTTTTTGTAGTAATTTTTAAAAGTTTGTCAGTTTTTCTCTTTTCTGATTCAGTCTTAGTTTAGCATTAAGTCCTTTCATGGTGTATGGGATCTCTAATTGACTTTAAGATGCTTGTGAAGGAGCTCTGAGCTTTTAAGGAGAGGTGACTGACATATCACAAAATTTCTACTGATACCAGAGTTTTCAGATGAAACAATGTGTTTGCTAAGTCACAGTTCTTCATCTGGTATTGCTGTTTAATCTTTCAGACATTTATTTGAGGGCCTGCTGTGTGTCTGGGTACAGGGAGGGATACAGTGCAAAACCAGTGATTTTGGTGTTCCTTTTTTCTTACTGATAGATATGACACAGGTGACTCTGGGGAAGGCTGATAACAAACTAGATATTTAGACACTTATTTTCTGACCCACCCACCTGGCAAAATTACCTCATTCCCCTGTTTCTTTTAGTCTGACAAATAGGACTAAGTAATTTTTATTTTTCTAATAACAATGGGTTTATGAAAAGAATAAAGTCTTTGTTGTTTCACTTGTAGCTTTCTTTTCATATTAACTTCTGGAAAGTGGCAGCTTTTAGTTACCTCAGGTGAATATTAAAGCTTGGATTGTGAGCTTTGTGCATTAACAGATTTCTTTTCTATGAGCTTTTTGGTCATGAGTTGTTACTGCCATTTGTAGTTGGGTAATGGGAGTTAGAGTAGGTTTTTTTTTAAATCAAAGAACATAATACTGACTATTTTCTATGTATGTTATTTTTACAGATCCAGCTGCTCTTGAAGAAGGGTTTAGACATTTGGTTTTTATTTTCTGAGACCTCACAATCTACCTGGTCTTTCTGTTCATGTGTCCTTCCGTTTTCCCCTGTGTAGTCTGTGTCATAACTGTCTACCTGATTAACATCTAGCAACTACTCTGCTCTTTCATTCCCTCCCTTATCTGAAATATATTGCAGTCCAGCGGTGTATTTCTTAAGGTGTGATGATGATGGCAGGAGGCTCCAAATCAGTGACATCATCACATGCTTTATAAGACTGCAAGTACCTGGGCCCCTCCCCAGTTCTGCTTCAAACTCTGGGCTTGCCAGTGTGCATTGTGACAAGCATTCCAGATGGTATTCATGCACACTGAAGTTTGAGACTGTTTGCCTGATAGGAGAGACAGATGTACAAACATTCTTAAAACAGTTCCTCCCAACTCAAATGTGCATATAAATCACCTGGGGATCTTGTTTAAATGCAAATTCTCATTGCATAGATCTGGGAGGGGTCTGCATAGAACCTGAAGTTCTAACTGGTTCCCAGGTGGTGCTGATGGTGCCGATTGCCTGACCACACTTGAATTTGTTTGCACAATGATTGTGGTATCCACAGACATTATGGAAGAACCTTAGCTCAACCTGAAGAGAGACATGTCTCAGAGATGGCTTCTTGGAACAAGTAATCCTGGAGCTAAATATTAAAGAATGTGTTAGGTTTGGAGGAGTGGGGGATGGATTATAGGCAAATGGACAAGACAATAAAGGTAGACGAGTGAGTGTTGAGCAGAGAAACTGCAATCATTTGTCTAATAGTGGTTCAAGATGTAAGGCAAGTGTGGTAGGAATTGAGTCTGGAGGGCAGACATGGGCCAGATCACAGAGGGCTTTGTGTGCCAGATCAAGAAACTTAAATTTGATATCACATAAGTGATGGAAAGTTGCCCAGCGGTGGATCTTTCTGGTTAGATATGCATTTCAGAGTCATCATTGAATTTGAGATTGGTTGCTCTGGTAAGTGGAACTAGACCAAACAAGGAAGACCCGTTAGGGAGCTGTTGTAGTATGCAGGAGTCTGAGAGCCGGATGTTGGGGCAGTGGAAGCAGGGATAGAATGAAGAGGTATAGGAAGAAGGAGGAGTTCCAGAATTCTAGGTTTGGATCTGCCATCTGGTCTAGAGAACAAGAGGCAAAAGGAGTAGGTTGAGGAAAAAAAAAGATGCTGTCAAAAAAAAAAAAAAAATCAAGAGCACTAGTTGTGTGACATGGTGGGGTGGAAAGGTGGAAGGGAGGAAGGAGAGAGAGAATAGAATCTTAAGCTCCATGCCCAACACCAAACTGAGGCAGGGCTCGATCTCACAACCCTGAGATTAAGAGTCATATACTTAACTGACTGAGCCACCCAGGCACCCTGAAAATTATTTCTATTAATAGTACTTATATAACTACTTAGTTATTTTCTCTCATAATTTAAGCTGCTTAAGGTTTGGAGGCTTGTTTTATTCGTTTTTGTCATGACATCTGCTTTCTAGTAGATGTTTAGTAAACATTTCTTATTGAAAAATTATTTTGCATGTAAAATAATTCCAGAGATGTGTGACTGTACTTAAAAGTACTTACCATTGAACCAGCTATTTAAAAATATTACAGATAAAGAGTAAGTCTTATAATTCTAGCGTTCCTGCAGCATTGCAGTCATTCATTCCAGAGTATTTATTGGGGCCTCTGTTTACTGTGTATTTTAACTTCATGATTAATTTCCACCTGTCCTCTAAGGCTGTCTCATCATTTGGACTGTTAGCAATTTTATCCAGCAACTGTGTTCCTATTTCTAAATATTCCCTATTTCTAAATGCTTGTTTATAATTTAAAAATTCTTTGCAATATGGTTTAATTATAGCCCCACCTGAGAGCTAGGCAGGAATGCAGTTACTTTTGGGGATGCCAGTAAATAGACTGTACTAGAAAGAGGCAGAGCAGGTAATCCAAAGTTTGGGAATCTAGTCAGTGCCCATAAATTAGTGTTTCCAGTATATTCCAAATGGTTACTTACCTGTCATAGCCTAACAGTACACTACTCGTTTAGTAGTACAGGAAATCATGTTGCTATTACTCAGTTCTTTTATCTACTGCCCAGACTGGTTTTCTTTTCTTTCTTTTTTTCCCTATTTAATCCACGGGAGCTTGGGCGACTGTTTCTTAAGCCTGAAAAATTGGAGATCTTCTGGTGACATCATTTAGTTGATGCCTACCATCTGTGAATTGATCCAGTGGGGCAGCACGTTGATTTAGAGGAGACAAACTTTACTGCTTCATCCATGTAAGATATACTTCCCATATGTATTGTTCAGAGTGGAAGAAGGGGCAGGAAGATGTGGCTGGCTTACTTTGCTTTCTCAGGTTATAGTTTCAGAGTTCAATTCTAGGAAAGAGAAGAAAGGAAGAGAACAAATGAATACTCACCAAAGTAACAAAATTGAAATACCTTCACTGGCTTGATTTTAGGCATGTGTCTTGACACGATTTCCCCTCTAGACACCTGCTCCAAGGTGGGTGGGCAGCAGTCCATACCCCAAATACCACTCAATGGGGCACTGTAAAACCCTCCATTATTTCTCTCAGAAGCCCACAGCCCAAAATTGCTTTGTTTTTCTTATGACTTCTGTAATTCTCTCCCTCTCAGAATTTTAGGACTGCTTGAGAACTCTGCTGTGATGAGAAAGGATATTTTTCCAGCCTATCTTAGAGGGAGGCCAGACATTTGCTGCAAATTGATTCCTTGGTTCTGTCTGCCAGCCGCTGCTGGGTGTCTTATTTTATGACCATAAGCTTTTCACTATAGCTGTGTTAATCCTGTAAACCTTAGTCTTACCTGCTAGTAGTTGAAAATCCTGGACTCTCAGAAGCCTTTAATAATTAAGTATGCAAGATTTTAAAGTAGTTTACCAGCAACTGACTTGATTTCTGGTATTCGCATCCATATTCAGAAGCAAGTAAAATGAAAAACATTCATTCATATAACACTTAACATGTAGGTAACAGTATGACATTAGAACAGGGTTACTTAACCTCAGCACTGTTGGCATATTTTTGAATGACGCTGCCCTGTGTGTTGTGGGTGGGACATTTAGCAGCATCCTTGGCTTTACCAGCTAGCTGCCGTTGGCACCCTCCTCTAGTGACAGCCAAAAATGTCTTTAGAATGTCCCGGCATCACTGCTCTAAAGCAGTGCCTTTTTTTTTTTTTTTTTTTTTTTAAACAAGCTCCATGCCCACAAGTGGAGCCCAACATGGGATTTCAACTCACCCTGAGATCAGGACTGGGCTAAGGTCAAGAGTTATACACTTAATTGACTGAGCCACCCAGGCACCCCTAGAGCAGTGCTTCTTTTTTTTTTTTTTTTTTTTATTTATTTATGATAGTCACAGAGAGAGAGAGAGAGAGAGGCAGAGACACAGGCAGAGGGAGAAGCAGGCTCCATGCACCGGGAGTCCGACGTGGGATTCGATCCTGGGTCTCCAGGATCGCGCCCTGGGCCAAAGGCAGGCGCCAAACCGCTGCGCCACCCAGGGATCCCTAGAGCAGTGCTTCTAAAGCCCTGCTGCACACTACCCTCACCTGGGAAGCTTCCCACACCTGCCTCCCCCACCCTAAATACCAGGTACCCAGACCCCACCTTCCACCTAGAATTTCAGTTTTATAGACTAAGGCCCAGGCCTCTCTGTTTTATTAGTGGTGTTTTAGGTGTTTGTTTTTAAGCTAATTCTAATGTGTAGATGGGCTTGAGAAACACCCTTGTGGAGAACACCACCATGCAACTCAGAGTTCCTAAGTAGCTTTTTTTTTTTTTTTTTAAGATTTTATTTATTCAAGAGAGACACATGGAAAGAGGCAGAGACATAGGAAGAGGGAGAAGCAGGCTCCCTGCAGGGAGTCCAACGCCTGACTCATCCAAGAACTCCAGGATCATGCCCTGAGCCAAAGGCAGAGGCAGAGGCACAACCGCTGAGCCACCCAGGTGTCCCGAGTTCCTAAGTAGTTTTAAGTGGTTATCTAGGGTTGAAATCTCAAGCAAATTACTGGAGTTCTTCGGACTTCATGATCTTGAGCTAAAAAAATTTGAGAGTACTTCACTTAGAAAAGAATACCAGCTTATTTTTATAGCTTTTTAGATGTTTTCTAATTATACATTTTTTATTGCGCAGAAGATCTTCAACTTATTCAGCCTTAGTAGGTTGTCTTATCGACAATCCTATGCTGTCCTCCACTTTTATCTTCCTTTTTTTTCTATAATAAAGCTTTAATAAACGTAATTATTAGATACTTTTAATTAATTGTATCTGACTATACTCATTTACAACAAAACTGAAAATCCCAGTGAGAGTTCTCCAAGAGGGTTGATGAGGTATTGCAGGTCTTTTATTAGTTAATTCAATAAATATTTGAGTACATATTACCACAAGGCAGACCTTATCTCCTGAGACATAATTATCATGAAGAGCAGTAATTCTTACACATGGCTGCTATTCTATAGACATTCTTCTAATTTCTAAAGTAGCATTTTGTTTTGGGAAAGAACAGGGTTGTCTGGGGGGCAGAAGGTGCCCAATGACCTAGAGAAAGGATCTGTAGTGTGATTGTGTTTAGATCCTGAGGTCGTTGTCATTAGCTCCTGTCAAATCAGGGAAATATCAGTAAGGATATTCCTTACTGATTTCCCTGAGGTCTTGCTTGCGGGCAGGTATTGCAGAAACTGCGAGTTGTAATGTTTTACAGATAAGCGGACTTAGAAAAGATTTAGCAAAGGTCCTACCTAGGTTATAAATGGCTAAATCAGCCCACCTCGGATTTGAACATAGCTCATTTGACGGTGAAGCCTGAACTCTGAACCGCAGCCTCCCACATTAAGGGGTTTGTTCACTGCCCTTAATTTAATCCTGGTCTCAGATAAATCACGTCCTTAGTTCTGGTGGATCTCAGTGGTTTGTTAGAATTAGGGTAGTATGTAAGAAATTTTCTAGCTCGGTGTCTGGTACATAGTAATAGTGTCTCAATCTGTGTTTCCCCAAATCTGTTGTTGTTAAGTGTACCAATATCTCATTAGTCTTAGTTTTTGCCCTTAAGCTTTGGTTAGAATTAAATTACTCCCTGATTTCTTCTCCTATTATTTAATGTACACCAGCCTTTTTCAACCAGGGATCAAAGAGAATTATACCCTTAAAAAAAAAAAAGTGACTTTTCTCATTTTTCTTTAAGTTGGTAGTGTTTTTCTAGATGCATGGGAAAGAAGTTAATTTATTACACACAGTGGATGCCTTAGGGTAGTAAGGCTTATTTATTTCTCTTTTTGAATCTTAGTTGAAAAGGTTACAGAATGTGTCCAGTGCCTTTGCTGTCAGATTTTAGGCCAAAGTATTAATTTGTTATTAGTCATAGGAATTATTAGAATACAGAAATGAGATAACCATGCTCAGATAGCAGTTTTGCATCTTAGCCTGAAAAGAATTAAATATAACAAACTCTTTGTATAAAAAATAATCACCAAAGTACTAGTTTTTATATGAAAACAAAGTTAACACTTCTCATTTAGTGTACAGTCTTGGAAGGAAGGGATTGTGTTGCCTTACTGTTTTTCATTCTATCACAGAATCCTCTCTGGGAAAATGGAGTTGAGACGCATATGTATTTTTAAAGTTTTATTTCCCAAAATTCATTTTAAGTTTTTCCCAGTCACATTATTTGTAAACCAATTTGTATACAGATGGATTCTAACATTCCTTCAGAATTAAGCACCAACTGTAAGCATAGTTGCTCTTGGCAAATAAGTGGAAATTGGGATTTTTACATATTTTCCAGCCTTTTTAATTTATTTGTACTAACTAGGTGCAGAGAATTCTTTTTTAAATTCTGCTTTAGCCTTTAGGTTGCTGAGACACTGCCTTCAATGAATCCATATATGCTTCAGATGAGTAGCACAGGTTTTTTTTTTTGACTCCTAACTATTCCTTTTTACAAATGAAACAAACACGTGTGATTGATATTAAACTAGAACTATAAATAGGACTTTTTGGCTTTTGCAAAATGAGACTATTTAATTTTAAATTAGAAAGACTATTATTTTTCTGAATCAGAAAGACTTCAGTGTTTTGATAGTTAAGATGGAAATTTTATGTTTGTTTGTTTGTTTTCTTTTAGGCTGACAATTGCATTTTTTGCGCTCTCCGGGCTGGATATGTTGGATTCCTTAGATGTTGTGAACAAAGATGATATAATAGAGTGGATTTACTCCCTGCAGGTCCTTCCCACAGAAGACAGTGAGTGAGTTTTTAGCATTTTATTTTTAGTGTGACTAGTTAGTTGTACTTGGCATAACATGTGTCAGACTAGCAAATCTCAGTATTAATTTATAAACTATTACCATATTTTATTCATCCATGTTTTCCTTGTAGTGTTGCACTCCCCTTGTGTTCAAATACAAACACTTAAGTCTAATCATTGGAGCACCTGGCTGGCTCATTCAGTGGAGTGTGTGACTCTTGATCCCAGGGTCGTGAGTTCAAGCCCCATGTTGAGGGTAGAGATGACTTAAATAAAAATTAAAAAGTCTAATCATTGCTCTCTCTTCCGAGAGAACCATCGTGCAGTTGTCTGGGACTCGAGATTTGCAGTTGTAGCCACATGTTATGTTCCGCACTTCCTCGTTGATGATTGCTTATTGATTATTTGTATTTGGTATTTCTGTTTGATTAGTTTTATAGCCTTTGCTGTATTTTTCATTCCCAGCCATTCTTTTTGTCTTTTCAGTGAACTCTTTGCTGTCAAAAAATTTCTTTTCAGTCTCCTGGTGGTTTTCTCTCTTGTGTTTCACTAGCCTTTCTCTGATGGTTTCTTAGAACTCTTACTAGCACTACAGTCATTTTTATGCTTCTTAAACTTTATAAATTTTGGTCAGTTATTTTTCTTTTCGTAACTAATTTTCAAAATTTCTATGTTTCCTGATCAACTAAATGCCCACAAGTTTTATGCACCTTATTGTTCACTCTGTTAAGTGTAACATACCTAACATTGATTTAATTTACAAATGTTAGAAATTCTAACCTTCAAAAGAGAAGCAGATAAACTCCCGAAAATAGTTTTTAGCATGCCTAAATGAGTCAACATTTATAAATTAACTGGGTGTTTCGTTGGTTGAAGTAAACATTTATAAATGTCTCACCTAGATGAACTTTAGGGAAATAATAAGCTGAAACTTTATTTAGAAAAAAAGAGGTTTGGGGACACGGGTGGCTCAGTGGTTCAGCGTCTGCCTTTGGCTCAGGGTATGATCCCGGAGTCCTGGGATTGAGCCTTGCAGGGTGTCTGCTTCTCTCTCTGCCTATGTCTCTGCCTCTCTCTGTCTGTGTCTGTCATGAATAAATAAAATTTTGGGCAGCCTGGGTGTCTCAGGGGTTAGCGCCGCCTTCAGCCCAGGGCCTGATCCTGGAGACCCGGGATCGAGTCCCACGTCGGGCTCCCTGCATGGAGCCTGCTTCTCCCTCTGCCTGTGTCTCTGCCTCTGTGTGTGTGTCTCCTGAATAAATAAAAAACCTTAAAAAAAAACTTTAAAAAAAGAAAAAAGAGGTTTGATCTATTAGCAGATGTTTTTGGACATTGTTTTATGTCTTTCTACATTATTGTTATTGGATTTCATAGTGTTTGTGTTTATATAATTTTTAAAATCTCGCCTGTCAGTGAATTCTTACTTAAAAATGATTAGACATTTTGAACTAGGTCTGGCATACACAAGTATCTACTCACTTTTCACCAGCTGCATGAAGCAGTATGTATGATATATTGGTAAGTAGTTAAAGATTCTAGCATGTTGGTGAGTAGGATTTACTGAATGTGCTGCTACACCTGTAAATACAGGCTGTGATAATTAATAAGATAATGCTACTCATTTTTTTCGGAGCTTATGGCTGAGATTTGGTCACAATTCTAGATGCCTGCAAAGTGGAAGTAATTTGTGTTTTCCCTTTTTACTAGGTTGTTTTTTGGGTTTTGGGGAGGGGGGGTTTAACTAGTTTAAATCAGTCTGGGTTTTTTTTTTTTTTAATTTTAAAAGTTAAATATTACATATAGTATTATTATAGATTCTGATTTTGGATTATTAAAAACACATGTCCTGATTAAATTATACACTAATTTCTTGAAAGCACCTCACATAGTATACATAAGGAAATTATACAGTGTGAGTCATAGAAAAGCTATTCTCTATTATGTTTTTGCTAAAATATATATTATTTTTAGAAAAAATTTATTGCTACTCATTTCCCTGAAATAGCCATTGCTACTCTAGAAGAGTATAGATCATAACATTTGAGTGAGAGAACTCATACTACTATATTCTTTGCTGGCCTCTGTGATTGAACTAAGCTATTGTTTTTTCTTAGAATATGTTTACTTTCTTCTACCATTTTATTGTAAGTTTTTCATGGTAGTTTACTATCTATTAATAAACACTTTTTTTTTTTAAAGCAACTTGCAGAATGGTTAAAATAACTGATTAATTATTCCCCCAGTGGAAAAGCAGTGGCCACAAAACAATAGGCTGCTGGTTTTATGCTCTTTTTTTTTTTAATTAATTTTTATTGGTGTTCGGTTTACCAACATACAGAATAACACCCAGTGCTCATCCCGTCAAGTGTCCCCCTCAGTGCCCGTCACCCATTCACCCCCACCCCCCGCCCTCCTCCCCTTCCACCACCCCTAGTTCGTTTCCCAGAGTTAGGAGTCTTTATGTTCTGTCTCCCTTTCTGATATTTCCCACACATTTCTTCTCCCTTCCCTTATATTCCCTTTCACTATTATTCATATTCCCCAAATGAATGAGAACATACACTGTTTGTCCTTCTCCGATTGACTTACTTCACTCAGCCTAATACCCTACAGTTCCATCCACGTTGAAGCAAATGGTGGGTATTTGTCGTTTCTAATGGCTGAGTAATATTCCATTGTATACATAAACCACATCTTCTTTATCCATTCATCTTTCGATGGACACCGAGGCTCCTTCCACAGTTTGTCTATTGTGGACATTGCTGCTAGAAACATCGGGGTGCAGGTGTCCCAGCATTTCATTGCATCTGAATCTTTGGGGTAAATCCCTAACAGTGCAATTGCTGGGTGGTAGGGCAGGTCTATTTTTAACTCTTTGAGGAACCTCCACACAGTTTTCCAGAGTGGCTGCCTAGAGGAGAACACAGGCAACACCCTTTTTGAACTTGGCCACAGTAACTTCTTGCATGATACATCCACGAAAGCAAAAAAAACAAAAGCAAAAATGAACTATTGGGACTTCATCAAGATAAGAAGCTTTTGCACAGCAAAGGATACAGTCAACAAAACTAAAAGACAACCTACAGAATGGGAGAAGATATTTGCAAACAACGTATCAGATAAAGGGCTAGTTTCCAAAATCTATAAAGAACTTATTAAACTCAACACCAAAGAAACAAACAATCCAATCATGAAATGGGCAAAAGACATGAACAGAAATCTCACAGACGAAGACATAGACATGGCCAACAAGCACATGAGGAAATGCTCTGCATCACTTGCCATCAGGGAAATACAAATCAAAACCACAATGAGATACCACCTCACACCAGTGAGAATGGGGAAAATCAACAAGGCAGGAAACAACAAATGTTGGAGAGGATGCGGAGAAAAGGGAACACTCCTACACTGTTGGTGGGAATGTGAACTGGTGCAGCCACTCTGGAAAACTGTGTGGAGGTTTTATGCTCTTAAACATGGATTTTACACATGTCATTTTGTTATCCCTTGGGTGTGTGACTATGTTCATGAACTTTTTTTGTGTGCAATTAGTTTAATTAAAACCCATATTCTTGGGACATCTGGGAGACTCAGTCGGTTGGGTGTCTAACTCTTGGTTTTTGCCCAGGTCATGATTGGCATGGGCCATGGGACTGAGCCCCTCATCAGGCGCTGTGCCCAGCAGGGAGTCTGCTTGAAGCTCTCTGTCCCTCTGCCTCCACTCCCCCCATCCCATTCACACACACACTCTCTCTCTCCCTCCCTTAAAAAAATAAATACATCTTTTTAAAATACCCGTATTCTTTCTAAAGACTGCTTTGTTGTGAGAGGTTTGTTAATATCTGAACTCTCATATTATTCATAATGTGTTTGCTACATACTCACTAGAAGGCTAAAATGGAAAAGGCAGAAAGTAACAGTACAACTGGAACTCACACAAGCTGAAGGAAAACTGCCAATTTACCAACTCCTTTGGAAAACTGGCCGTACTCACTAAAGCTGAACATGTGTGCACTTCTCCCTAGTCCACACCCATCAGAAGTGAAAACATGTTCACCAGAAGGTATGTTCACAGCAGTGTTCTTCACAAGAGTCCAGAAGTTAGGAACCATACAAACTACCTGTCTTGGGTATAATGGATGAATGATGTATTAATACAGTCACACAATGGAATTCTGTACAGTGGAAAGTGGGAAAGAACAGTCTATAACTATATGCAAAAATTTTGATGAACATCACAAACCTGTTTTGAGAGAAAGAAGTTACCTAGTGTATAATTCTATACAGAGTACAAAAATAGACAAAACCAGTGGGAGCTTTTGGGGAGCAAAGGAAGAAGAGGAAGTAGGAGGGGGCTTCTGGAGTGCTGTCATGTACTTTCTCTTGAGCTGAGTACTGGTTATGTGATAAGTTTACTTTGCAAGGTTCATTGAGTTTATGATAATGCGCTTTTCTTATGTGTATTACAGTTTGATGGAAGTTTTAAAATTTTCTTTGAATTCCAATTGGTACTCACCCCATCTCTTTTGAGACTTATCAGAATTCTCTTTTGTGTTGCACTGTCCTCTCCATGGATTTCGTTGGTTTGAAGCACATTGCTAATTGTTTTTTCATTCATCGCTGCTTAATTGTTACTTAAAATATTTTTGCTTGCGCTTGAATTGTACGCTTCTGGAGGGCAAAGAATGTATCTGTCTTATATTTATTTTGTCTTTTAGTGCCTAAAGCTTTGTTGTGTATCAGGAGTTGTTGGACTCTTAAATCACCCTTTCATCCTCCAACTTGACTTCTCTGTGTTTTCACATTTGGTCTAAAGCATCATGATATTGTGATTTATAAGAAATGTGTATTTGGTCTTCATCCACAGTTTCTGGCTCACAACTCCCAAGACCTTTGGCATTTCCTAAGGGTTGAGAGTGATAGAAATTGTCTTTTGTTACCTTAATAAGGTGACTTTTGTAAAGCACCTAAGGATGGGGTCTTTATGCCCTTGGAGCCAGCCAGAGATTAGAGTCCCACCACCTGAGCTCCAGGGAGGGGAGGGGTGAAGGGCTGGGGGCTGAAGCCATTGCCAGTGGCCTGTGATTTAATCCATCATGCCTATGTAATGTGGCCTATGTAAAAACCCAGAAGGACAGGGTTCAGAGAGCTTCCTGGTTGGTGAATACGTGGAAGTGCTGGGAGAGTGCCACACCGGAGACGGCATGGAAGCTCTTGTGCCCCTTCCTCATACCTTACCCTATGTATCTCTTCCATCTGCATGTTCGTGAGTTACATTCTTTTACTATTAACAAGTATTTCTGAGCTCTGTGAGCTGCTCTGGCAAATTGTGCCCAAGGAGAGGGGCTCACGAGGACCTCCAGTCTGTAGCCAGTTGGTCAGAAGCAGCACAGCTAATGGGGCTTGCATCTGAGGTCTGAAGTTGGGGGGTGCGTTGGAGTGGTTTGCAGTCCTGGTGGACTGAGCCCTCAGCCTGTGGAGTCTGCATAGTGTCTGCAGCCTATCTCTGCATAGTGTCAGAATTGAGTGGATTGTATTGAGTTGTATTCAGTTGAGTTGAATGAATGGCTGGCCTTCTGAGAATTGTGTGTTGGATATTGCATCTCAAAACACCTAATTTTAGCATCCTCTGGCTCCTCAAATATTTTCTCATTCATAAGGTATTTGCAGAATGAGTAGAGTGTGCCTTCTGTGACTCCTAGGTCTGTATTTGTCCTACCTTGTGATACCATGTAAAATCTTAGGGAATTGAAAAATCCAGGAATGTTAAAAATCCAGCACCATAAAATAAAAATGTGATAAATTTAATTAAACAAATACTTTAAAATGTTTTGTAGTAAAAGATAGGGCTGAGTAAGTGACAGGCTTGGAAATTGTGGTAATATATGTAACAAAATATTCATATCCAGACTGTGAAGAACTCTTAAAGATTGAAAGGTAAATGACACATCACTGTTTAGAAGATGATGAAATTTAAGAATGGAGGACCTCAAACAAGTCAGTAAATAATATATAAGAGAATTAGCCATACTAGCAAAGTCAGGGAGATGCAGTAGAAACAAGGTTGCATTATTTTTTATGTAACATCAATTTAGCTGGAAGTTTTAAAAATTGGCAAGAGGGGTGCCTGGGTGGTTCAGTTGGTTAAGAGTCTGCCTTGGGCTCAGGTCATGATCCTTGGGCCCTGGGATAGAGCCCCACATCAGGCTCCCTGCTCAGCGGGGCAGGGCGTCTGCTTCTCTCTTTCCCTCTGCCCCTCCCCCTGTTCATGAGCTCTCATTCTGTCTCTCACTCACAAATAAATAATGAAATCTTTTAAAAGAAATAAATTTAAAAAATAAAAGTTGGCAAGAGTACTGGGGAAAGAGCACTTCATTTTTGTGGAAGTGAAAATCATTGTAACCTTTTGAGAGACATTTTAGTGTATGATTTTTTTTTATCACATCTGACACAGTCTCTTGTGTGTTATAGTGGCTCTGAAAAGATAGATCTGCTTAGAACCTCAGAATATGACCTTAGTTGAAGAAGGGCCTCTGCAGGTGTAATTAAGGTAAGCACCTCCAGATCACTGCCTAGTGCCCTTCTAGGAGAAGGGAAGAGGGAGATTCTAGAACCCGAGGGGAATGCCCTGTGGGGGCAATGGCAGAGGTTACAGTGAGCTTACTGCACAGAGGAATGCCAGGATTGCCCAAAGCCACCAGGAACTGAGAGAAGCATGAGATGATTTCTCCCTCAGAGCCTTCAGAAGGAACCAGTCCTACTAGCACCTTGATTTTGGACTTCTGGTTTCCAGAACTCTGAGAGAATATATTTCCATTACTGAAAGCCTCCAGATTTGCGGTGATTTGTAACCTCAGGAAACTAATAACATGCATAAAAATCTTTAGAATATGTTTTGGCATTGTTCGATACACAGACAAATTAGAAGGGGAATAAATATTCACAAAAGTGAAACAGTTAAATTAACTATGGTCTACCAAGAATAGTATGCAGTAATAAAGTGATTGAAATAGACCTATGTATATACTGACATGAAAATGTTCATATATAGTTAAGCTATAAATACTAACGTGTACAGAGATGTTTTGTGTTAATCTTTGACTAATAAGTATATAGGGAAAACTCTGAACGGAAACATAGAAAATATTTATGGAGGGGAAGTAGATGGGAACACATGTAGGAGGATGACAGGATAAGGTAGTACTTTGTTTTTATTCTATGTATCTGCATTATTTGTGTATTCAAAGTATGTTTCCATATTTAAAAATCCAAGTTAAAGGAGAGCCTTGGCAGGCAGATCAGTTGGTTAAGTGTCTGCCTTTGGCTCAGGTCATGATCTCAGGGTCCTAGGATGGAGCCCCACATCGGGCTCCCTGCTAGATGGGAAGCCTGCTTCTTCTCCCTCTCCTGCTACCATTCCCCCTGCTTGTGCTTGCTTTCTCTGTCAAATCGATCTTTAAAACAAAATTCAGAAAACTTCAACCTCTCTTCAAAACACAACTAAAATTAAACTTAATGTTATATGGTTATATACAAATGCTGATATTTTGCTAATGCAGATATAATGTTATACATTAATTAAAAGTTTATGCTTTTTAAGGCACTGTCAAATACATTGTCACATTGTTCTAATCTGCCTTACCCAGAAGAGGAGAATGAGAGACATAGTGACTAAGAGAGCTGCCTGAGGGAACCCTGGGTGGCGCAGCGGTTTAGCGCCTGCCTTTGGCCCAGGGCGCCATCCTGGAGACCCGGGATCGAATCCCACGTCGGGCTCCCGGTGCATGGAGCCTGCTTCTCCCTCTGCCTGTGTCTCTGCCTCTCTCTCTCTCTCTGTGACTATCATAAAATAAATTAAAAAAAAATTAAAAAGAGCTGCCTGAGGCCACACGTAGGTATTAAGTGATAGATCAGACTGAAACCCCAGGCTTCTGACTCCCAAGCCCCAGGTTAGCTTTACTGGTGAAGTTTTTGGTTCATGGTGGGGACTATGATGTGTGGTACTTAAGTACGTTGTGAATATTTAATCAGAATTAACCCTGGCTTTCCGCTTAACTCCAGGGGTATAAAGACCCTACTGGTATCTTAGTAAGGTGTATGGTTAGACCATTGGAGGATTGGGTCCTTCTCATCAAGTGTTTAGAAAACACAGAGGATCAAGCTGGGGGTTGTGTGTTCCCTTCTCTTATCAAGGGCACAGCCAGAGAATTTTGGAGCTAGAGTAGAGCAAGGAATATTATAGTCCATCATTTTACACATGAGGATATTAAGATCCAATGGGATGAATAATTTGTCCATGATAATATAGCTTGATAAAGCTAGAGGCAAAATTAGCATACAGTTTTTTGTTTTCTAGTCCTTTGAGATTCCCATTCCTGGATATCTCCAGTACTGATTTCGTACAATAGGTGCTGTGTTTATCGTGTATGTTGTCCTGTGAGATTTTTTTTTAAATAGATTAAGTCCTATTACTGCGTTTTTTAAATAATATACTTACAAGCGTGAGTGTAGTTGCATGTGGCTAAACTGGGCATGTTGCACATTTAAAAATAGCATGTCTGGTTTGGAAGAATTGTAGATCAAGAATTTTTTGCAGAGATAGCCCCACAGGGGTTATTTGCCCAACTGTCCCCTCACCATGTGTCTGTTAGGCCACACCACCAATCTTGTCACAGTCTCATTCTTCATTTACTGTTTTGTTGCATGAAACTGTTAAATCTCTATGAAGGGAAGTCTCCCACCTGCCTTTTCCTTAGTTAATATAGTTCTGACTCTGAAACGAATTTGTGAAATTTAGAAAATAGATAAACCTATTTTGTAGGCTCTAGAATGTTTTGTTCACCTTGTCCAGTCTCTTGAGAATCTGAAACCAGGAGTTGTGTAAAGTGTATCTAGATGTTTATGAGATCCTGCTAACTAAACTACTTGCATGTAACAAGATAAACTAGTTTGACTCTGTGACTCTGATTGTGGAGCCACATCAGTGGTTCTCGATTCTGGCTGGCTATCAAACAGGGATTGTTCTTTGTATATATGATTGTCCAGGCCCCATTCTGAGGGTTTTCATGTGGACCTGAGTTAGGACCCAACAGGCCTGTATATTTTTTCAGACTCTGCAATTGATTCTGTTGAGACCCAGACCCACACTTCCAGTTTATTCTGCTGCTACTGAATAGGAACACTAGATGGCACCGTGTAATAATCTCCAAGGAAGCTTAGACTACTGTGAATATGCATCTGGTTATAAATTTGGAATGGCTCATTTATACTTAATAATTATCATGAATAGGTAAGCTTACTAGAATATAAAGGAAAACACAATAGCAGGCAAATCTTGACAAGAATCAGAATGAATTGCCCAGTGAATTTTTTTGAGTGACAATATATACTCTTGGAAAGGGGGAAGAGGAAGTCGTTTTTGTTTTTTTGTTTTTTTGTTGTTGTTATTATATTTTTTAATAATAACTTTATTTTTTATTGGTGTTCAATTTGCCAACATACAGAATAACACCCAGTGCTCATCCCGTCAAGTGCCCCCCTCAGTGCCCGTCACCCATTCACCCTCACCCCCCACCCTCCTCCCCTTCCACCACCCCTAGTTCGTTTCCCAGAGTTAGGAGTCTTTATGTTCTGTCTCCCTTTCTGATATTTCCTACCCATTTCTTCTCCCTTCCCTTCTATTCCCTTTCACTATTATTTATATTCCCCAAATGAATGAGAACATATAATGTTTGTCCTTCTCCGATTGACTCATTTCACTCAGCATAATACCTTCCAGGTCCATCCACGTTGAAGCAAATGGTGGGTATTTGTCATTTCTAATGGCTGAGTAATATTCCATTGTATACTTAAACTTTTTTGGGGGTGCCTGGATGACTCAGTTAAGCGTCTGCCTTCAGCTCAGGTCATGATTCCAGAGTTCTGGGATAGAGCCCTGCATCAGGCTCCCTACTCAGGGGGGGGCTTCTGCCTCTGCCTCTTCCTCCCTCATGCTCTCTCTCCTTCTCTCTCAATAAATAAATAACTTTTTTTTTTAAAAAAAGAAACTTTTCTTGTTCAATTGCAACAGAAGCTGATACTTTTTTCCTGTTTCACTTTTTGTAAAAATCTAATGAATCTGTTTGAACTGGGTTACTGTTGATTTCCGTTGGTCACTGGACAGAACATCATTTGCCTGTGTCCTTTAAACATTGCAAGAACCCTGCAAAGTACTGCTTGCAATACGTTCCGTTCCTTGTTCAGAAATGGAGGGAACTAGCTCAGAGAGGGTATTATTTGCCCATAGAATACAGAGTTAGTAAGAATAGGATCTTGAATTAGATTCCAAACGTCAATGCCACAGTCTCCTAACCTTTGGTGATATTTTTGAACATCAGTATTTTTGCTGCTTTTCAGATAATTTAAAGGTGTAAGTAAATAAGCTAAATACATAGAAATGAACAATTTCCTTTACCTGTAAGGAAATAACATTTCATTCAGAAACAGATTTTTTATACTCTAATAGGCATTCCTCATTTTATTGTACTTTAATATGCTTTGAAGATACTGCATTTTCTATAAATTGAAGGCTGGTGGCAACTCTATCATGCAAGTTTATTGGTTCCATTTTTCTAACATTTGCTCACTTCATGTCTCTGTTTCATATTTTGGTAATTTTCTCAGTAGTTCAGTTTTTCATTATACTTACTATAGTAATCTGTGATCAGTGATCGTTGATGCTACTATTCCGATTGTTTTGAGGCATGACAAACTGTGCCTATATAAGACAGTGCACGTAATTGATAAACATGAGTGTTATGACTATTCCATTGACCGGCCATTCCCCTTCATCCCTCTCCTCAGGCCTCTTTAGTCCCTCAGACACAATATTGAAATTAGGGCAGTTAGTTACCCCATAGTGGTTTCTAAGTGTTTAAGTGAAAAGGAGGGCTGCACATCTCTCACTTTAAATCATAAGCTAGAAATGATTGAGCTTGGTGAAGGAGGCATGTGAAAAGCCTAGATAAGTTGAAAGCTAGGCCTCTTGTGCCAGTTGGCTAAGTTGTGAATGCAAAGGAAAGGTTTTAGGAGGAAATTAGAAGTGCTACTCCAGGGGTCCCTGGCTGACTCAGTTGGAAGAGCATGCAGTTCTTGATCTTGGAGTCGTTAGTTCAAGCCCCGTGTTGAGATTACTTAAAAATAAAACTTAAAAAAAAAGTCATATTCCAGTGAACACACCAGTGTCAAGAAAGCAAATCAACCTTATTGCTCATGTGGCGGAAGTTTTATTGGTTGTACAGACACTAGGCACTTATGGACTTTAAAGATGAAGTTAAGGTTCCTGGTCAGCTGACCTCAAAATAGGGAGATAGGTGTTTTATGTACTGGGGCAAGGAGTTGCCTGGTACAACCACATGAGCCCTTTTAAAGGAGAAAAGGCAGGAAGAGTCAGAGAGATGCTGCAGAAGGAGAAGCTAGAGAGAATCCCAACACAAGAAGGATTTCAGCTGTGTTGCAGGCCCATGGTACAGAGGCCCAGATACAAGCAGTGGCAAGAGTGGTCTCTAGGAGCTCTGGGGCCCAGCTGACATGAGCAAAGGTGTGGGCACCTCAGTGCCACACCTGCTAAGCAAGCTGAGGGAACTTGAGGGGAGGTTATTCCCCAGAGCCTCCAGTGGGGAGTGCAGCCCCCACTGGCATGCTCATCTAGCCTGGTGAGACCTGTCTTGGACTTCGGAACCTGCAGAGCTGTGAGATAATAAAGGGGTGTGGTTTCAAGTTAATAAGTTTGATAATTCATTAGGGCAAAAATGACTCATAGAAAAAACAGAATTCACTTTCCTGTCATTCCATACAATGTTGCTTTATTTATTTCCTTCTGGACTTTGTTGATAAGCCTCCTTTGCTTAATTATAAACATGATCACATAAATGTTTGTGTCCTGTTTTTTCTCTTGATCATTTCTCCATGTGGCTATATAGTTTTCCCTAAGTATTTAGTAGCAGTTTAGTGTTCCTTTGAGGAGCTAGAGTATTGCATTTAACCTGCTGGACTCCTGTTTGTTTCTGAATCTTACCACATGTAGCACTGTATTGGGTGTGTCTGTGCATCTGGCCTTTCTTATCCTGAAAGTTACAAGAGTAAATTCTCAGATGTATCCTCACCCTGTCAGTCTGAGCCTTTTTGTTACTCTTATTATACCTTGACAAGTCTTAAATAGTTTATGCATGTAAAAGTCTTTAGCAAAGATAATAGAGCTATGTTCGTTAATATCACCATTAGATAATACCCTTTTTCAAATAAATTTTTTGTTAACAGGGGAAGGTGGTTAGTGGAAAGTTTTAAATTTGGTGTGTAAAGTTTCCTAAATTGTTCAAGAAATTAATGTTTAAGCTATTATTCTAAGTACTGTGGGAAATACAGAGAATAGAGTACCTGATTTGAAGGAATATAAGAATGAAAACCAGTTATTATGAATTAGTCATGTTCCAGTCATAAGAGATATGAAACTAGTTTCTCACGTCAGAACCTATTTATAAATCTACTTGATTTTTTATTAACAGTGCTTGTACAGTCTATGGATATTACATTTCTGTCCTCTTCATCTATCATGCTGATTGTCTAATAGGTATCAGAACCATAGTTTCTTACTGTGGGTATAACTAACTTTAAATTTATAGTTTTTTTATTTTTCCCAGTTTTATAGATATTGACATAGAATATACATAAGTATAAGTTATACAACATTATGATTTGATACGTGTATATATTGCAAAATGATTACCACAGTATCCTCACATACCTTTTGTGTGTGTAGTGACAACATTTAAGATCTCTCCTATAACTTTCAGGTATATAATGCAGTCCTATTAATAATAGTCACCATGCTATACATTAAGTCCCCAGAATTTACTCATCTTACAGATAGACTTTTGTATGACTAACATCTCTCCATTTCTCTCAGCCCCTGGGAACCACTATTCTACTGTTTCTGTGAGTTCAGCCTTTTTAAATTGCACATACAAGTGAGAACATAGAGTATTATAGTATTTATTTCTCTCTCTCATTTCATGTGGCATAACGCCCTGAAGTTCCATCCATAATGTCACAAAAGGCAGAATTTCTTCTTTTATGACGGAATCGTATCCTGGTTGGTGTGTGTGTGTGAAAAATTTTCTTTATCCACTCATCTGTCAGCAGACACATCTTGGCTATTGTAAATTATGTTGCAGTAATCATGGGGGTACAGACATCTCTTGGAGTTAGCGATTTTGTTTCCTTTGGACGTATACCCAGTAGTGGGCTTGCTGGATCATATGGTAGTTCTATTTATAATTTTTTAAAGAACCTCCATCCTATTTTCCATATTGGCTATACCAATTTACATTTCCCACTACCAGTGCACAGGGCTCTCTTTTCATGGACGTGACTGAAGTTTCCAGCTTATTTTCTTAACTTCCCAGTACTTCAAAGTGGGTTATTGTGTTGAAATGCAAAATACATAATATTTTTTTGTGACTAGAGCAGCTTCTGCCTTTAGTTTGCTCACATATAAAAAAGCAGTGAGTTAAAGTAAAAAGACACTGGATGGGAAGTTAGAATTCCAGATCCTGATGCATTACTAACGGTTTGTTACCTTGAACATGTCACTTAACCTCTGGGACTTCTGCTTCCTTTTCTTTAGCATGGGGATTAAATATGTTGGTCACATGAAAAATAATCATATAGAAAAGGTAAGGAAGCATTTTGTATACAGTGAGGTAGGCTACAACCTAAAGGTACATAGTAGGAAATCATTATTTTGTCTCTGGTTTGAAAATTAAATGAAAAGGGCATCTGGCTGGCTCAGTCAGAGTGTGCAACTCTTGATCTTGGGGTTGTGAGTTCAAGGCCCATATTGAATATAGAGATTACTTTAAATAAATTTTAACAAATTTTTGAAAATTAAATGAGGAAATTCCCATAAAGAGATAACAGCTTTTGCACATAGTGAGCATTAACCAACCATTAGCTAGAATGAAAATGGACACAGTGACAAGGCTTTGGTACTAAAATGCTCAGTTTCTGAAAGAATGTTTAATTGAACGGCTTTAGAGTCTGTAGAGAAATAAAGTATGCCTTAAATAAGTACACGTTTTTATTTTCTAGGATCAAATCTAAATCGCTGTGGTTTCCGAGGCTCTTCATACCTGGGTATTCCATTCAACCCATCAAAGGTGAGTTCTGTCTGGGTCAGGAGGAAGGAGAAGGGAGGTGGTTGGTTGGATTTTAGTGAGAAAGAAAACTAAGAAATTATACAGACAGAACCAAGCTTCCATGTTTCGATATACCTAAAATAGTGTCTGTTGATGTACATTATGACCTACAACTGCTACGAAGGAGTGTGGTGCACACCTTATTTCCTGGCACAATGTACAGTACATACACAGAAATCTCTACTGTCTCAAGCATTATATCCTACTGTCACTTGTGTTTGTAAAAATTATTGGTGATTTCCTGGAGAATTGGAAATAAAGCACTCTGCTTGGTACTTGCTCTCTAGGAAGCCAGAGAACTTCTGTGTTAGTGAAAAACTGTATATTCGACTCACATACCTTAGAAATAAAAGAAAAAGTTCTTGCCAAGGCAGTAATAGAAGACCCTAGCAGTGATGAGTTTGAGGACTTTTGTGGCAATAGGCAGACAATCTTCCAGGGTTATAGCCAGTGACTTTGGTACCAGCACATGCTGTGTAGAAAACAGTGACTCCTAACAGAGTGAAGAGCTTTTCTCTTCTTCGAAGCAGTGGAACCAGCCAGTTCTGCAGGTGTTTACATCTAGACTCAAAATAACAATATTTTTCTATAGCAGAAGCAGAGAGAAACTTCGTCTTTTTTTTTTTTTTTTCAAAAGAGGGCCATACAGCATAGACACTTTTCCTTTAATGGGTCACTCTGCTTATATATTGGTTACAAGCTACTGTCTAACAATACTGAGTACATTAATATTTATATCCAGTTGTAACCTAAACATAAATGGCATATTGCCAATTTTTTAATGCTCTGCTTCTAAATTATGGAATAAATAGCAGTGATATGGGTGGGTGAAAGCAGCATGATTGATTTCCTAGAGGCACTAGGAATTCAATTTTCTTCCTCTGTTTTAGGCTATAGATCATCTTGCCAGTGTCAAAGTCATGTGACTCAGTCAAGTTGTCTTCAATCATGTGTGCCCATTGCTTTTAGCAGGGAGTCTAAAAACCAAGGATTCATAAAATATGTTCTCCTTTTCCTATACATATAACATTTTCCAGTTGATGCCAGTCCTGAAGAAGATGGCTCTCCCTTTGCTCATAGTGGACAAGGTTTCTGGGTGCTATGACACTTGGTCATGATGACCCCCCCTAGAGTGCCATAGCTTACTTACACAGATGTATACCTACCCTTGTTGAAATAAAACAGGGCTTTGAAAGCATTACTTTTAAAAGTCAGTCGCCTTCCTCTTGCCTTCCCACTTCCAAGACATTTTTAAAATAACAGGAATAAAACTGAAGAAGAAACAATTTTTTTTGTCTTGATTTACAGTCTCTTCACACCCAGTTTTGGTCCTAATTCACCTGGATCCCTGGCATCTTCTGGGGAGGCCAGGTCTCACTCCATGCCACATTGTGTTCATATGAATTTGAGTGCTGGGAGGACCAGGAAAGTCCAGGGGGACTCATAGGCCCCCAGGAGTTTTCACTGAGGGTGGTTGGTTGAGAGTCTGTAAGAATCTGAGGCACATAGGATTGTCAGATACAGTATATAAATACAGTAGTGTTCTCAGTTTTTCTTCTGAAACCAAACCATCTATAGGCTATTGCCTTACCTGTTAAGTGCCCAGGATCTTCCATAGCCTTAGAGCACTTTTTAAGAAACACTGATGGATGCTCTCAACCCACTTTTCTCACTGTTTTCCTTCACAAATTCTGTATTGTCTATTAAATGAAGTGTTGTCCCTAATACATGCTAAATACCCAGAATTTCTTTCTCTGCTTTGCTTTTACTTTTTCTTCTACCTATAAAGCTGCTTCTCCTTTCTACCCACCAAGCTCCTCTTCTGCAAAAAAGAAAAATCCATTTAAAATTTTGTGTTACTGGGGCCCTTGGCTGACTGAGTCATTAGAGCATGCAAATCTTGATCTCAGGGAGATGAATTCAGCCCCACATTGGACATGGAACCTCCTTAAAAGAAAATCAAGCTAAACAGTCTTCTGATTTGGCTAACAGAAGATATGATGATAGTTAAAACAAAAAAAGAAAAAAAATCATTGTATTGCTATATCTCCCTCCTGACACTACATTCTAATTGGTATTGTAATTACTAGACCAGACCCTTTTTCTGCTCTTAAGATTAAGTTCTGCATTTGATTTCTGTTTGGGTTCCCCCACAGTGCTCTTAACATGGTAGATGTTTAGTTTAAGTACCAAAAAAATGAAATATGCCATAGGAGTTCTAGGTAGACTAGGTAGACTATTGTATGCCATAGGAGATCTAGGTAGACTATTCTAGGAGTAGAATAAGCAGGAGTACCAGAGTTTGAGCTCTAGGAAGGAGCTCAGAATTTAAAGTGTTAGCCAGATGAGAATTGGTTTGGCGCATTTGTGAGACCATATAAAGAATCGTATATGTAAAACCAGATGGGTGGGGTGGGTTCAGATTATAAAAGGTATTGAAAACCATGCACACTTGTTCTGTGAGGAACCACAAGATGGGTGAGCAGGAAAATAATGTGATTCACTCCCTAATGATTCTAAGATCCTCGTTCATGACTCCCAGGAAGTAGTGGCCCTTTGGATATTTGCCTTGTACTTGCATCATCATCAGGATAACTAGCATCTTTGTCCCAGTAATTTTATTTAATCCTCACAATAACCCCATGATAGAGGTACTAATATCTTTTTTTCAGAAGGAGGAAATGAAGCAAGACAACGAGTTGTAGAGCCAGGATTTGGTGTGTTTCAGTGGTTGTAGAAGTTACCATTTCTTACAGTGGATACAGGAGAGAGATGAATTTTTTAAAATATTACTCGTATTCTGTCAAAATTAAAATATTCTTTGTCATATGTCACTGTACTTCAATTTTAAAAAATTAAAACATTTAAAACATTTTTATGTGGTGATTACTATGGTATTTAATTTGGATTTGTACAGTAAAAGAATTTTTATTTCTTTTATAAATCTTTGAAAGACTGTATGCTTTTCTAACTTCATGAGACTTAAATTGTAAGTAATATGGTTGTCTACATATGAAGCTCAAATAATGTGGTTTATTTGCATATCAGAGCTGCTTCTATAAAGTTTGAGGTTTGCAGGATAAATTTAAAAATTGTGTAGCCTGGCAAGCATGCAGTCATACTTACATTGAGACCTATAAAATGGGGTTTGTTTTTCAATCTGGTGTAGGTACAAATCAGTACTAACATTTAATTTTACTAGTTCCTGAGACCTCGTGCTGGATTACTTAATGAAGTAAGTTTTCAGTTTACCAATTAATTAACTTTATGTTAACTTTGAATTTAGAATCCTGGAACGGCTCATCCTTATGATAGTGGCCACATAGCAATGACCTACACTGGCCTTTCATGCTTAGTTATTCTTGGAGATGACCTAAGCCGAGTAAATAAGGAAGCTTGCTTAGCAGGCTTGAGAGCCCTTCAGCTGGAAGATGGAAGGTATGGGTCACTCTTTGGTTTATTGTCCTTTTCTTTTTCTATTTTTTCTTTTTCGGACAAATTTTGTAGAAAAAATGGGTATAATACTGTACTAGAACTTTTAGAGTTTATCATAAACCCATTTAGAAGCCTTTAAAGCTCACTGTATGTACATCCAGTTAAATCCCTAATCAAAAAACCCCCTAAGATTTTTTAACGTGAGTAAAAAGAAATCACAACAGCAGAGCTCCTTGTTTTTTCTCTTTAACTGAGACAGTGAATATGTTCACAAGTAAGTGGTTGAATGGTTTCAGTATTAGGATGGACTTTAATTTACCTTCTGGGTGAAAAAAATGGATATGTTGAAGTAAGCATACATTTAGTCTGAACTTTTATTCCTTAAGATATAGTGATTGGGGAATAAGTGGGTGAACACAATAGTGTAGATAGTTTCAGTGACATTTGTAAACGTTAGAAAAAGAACTTATGAATATTAGGTGGTTTGTATGGTATGTCTGAGGAATCGTCCCAGAGTTTTAAGGTGAAACTCTCCACTCTCCCCTCCACCCCCCCACCAAATCTAGGAAGTGACAAAGCAGTAGTGATACTGTCTAAGGAAAAGATTTTGCAAACCAATTCCTCATAATGTTATGTCAGTACTCCATCAGCTAATACCTCTGTTTTCCTTTCAGTGTTTAAAAGACATGATCTTGGTGAGGGGAAAATTAAGTAGACTTGTAAGATAAATTGTCAGTAATTGGAAATACTATAGAACTCAGTCTTTACCTCAGCCAGTGTATGTGACTAAGTTCTCAAAGTTTCCGTATGGTCTTTGATTACTGCCACCTTATCCTTGTTTATAAATAAAGGAATAGATATCAGACTCAGACTGTTACCTCTCTAAAACTAATGAAATAGGTAAAAATTAAATTGTAACACAATATTATGATCGATTAGTTAGTGGTTATATACATATACATTTAGAAGAAATTACACATATGAAAACATGGGTTTGGAAATTTCTTACTACCCAGTGGGTCCTAGGTATATTTCCCCCCATCAGTTCTCAAGCTGGTGTGCTATGACTGTCCATGATAGGGACCAAATAAACTTATTCTGTGTGGTGCTATCTGGGAAGGAGTAACTGGTAGTGTGTAAAGCTACCCAGATATCCAGAACTTTGAAATAGAGTGGTGACCTAGGGATGATTTTGTGTTATTCAAGTTAATAGTCCTATTCTTTACTAATAAAAGTAGTATATGGCTTTTAAACCCATATTTAATAAGTTTTTCTGTGAATTAAGACATGAAGTAGATTTTCTTGCTTCCCCCATCCCCACAAAAAAATAAAAACTAGATTCTAGTGTGGTGTTACCGTAAATAATACTGTTATTACTTTCAGCTTCTGTGCAGTCCCTGAAGGCAGTGAAAATGACATGCGATTTGTATACTGTGCCTCCTGTATTTGCTATATGCTCAACAACTGGTCTGGCATGGATATGAAAAAAGCCATCAATTATATTAGAAGAAGTATGGTGAGTTATGTTGGCAAATTGACTGTTTTAGGTTATTATTGTTACTATATGGAAATTGCAGTACAATGCATGTCTCAGTCGCTCTTCCACCAGAATCTGGAAATAAGGGCAGTAAGATTGCTTTTTGGATACGTTGTGTAATCAGAATATAGAAATAATTGTAAAGGGCAGATTGATTCATTGGCCATTAAAATTTAAATGTAATTTGATTGTGTCTAAGGAAACAAATGTCTTTACTAGAAAGAGATTGGTCAAAAAAGAAGTAAAACCTCAAAGGCATGTGTTTGATAGCCTTTGCTACCAGGGGTCAGTGAAGAGCCCTGGCTAAGTGTAATGGAAAATTATGGTTTCTTTGATGAAACTATTTCTGTATTTGGTGTGAGGTGGGAGTTCCATAAGTCATTGGATTAGCAAGAACCAAATATAACAAGATTGACTGAGCTAACAATAGATTTTTGGGTCTTTTTGTTAATACTTTTGCATGTGCTTTTTTTTTTTTAATCTAAGGTTTATTTTAAGGCTTGTATCAAATAGAACTGTTACTTTTTTCATGATACAATTTAAACTTTTCATTGGCAATAATAAGGAGAGCTTAGTCTCAGCCAGAGTGATCCTTGTTCAAATGTTGCTTCCCAGGTTTATTACTTCCCAAATATGAGGTTTTGTTTTATAGAAGTTATGTAGATTAGACTGTTTTAGGTTGTTAATTCAACTTTTACTAGTCAGTATTTCAAAATGAAAAATAAGTTCCTAGTGTAATGAAATTTTTTTAACCGAACGTTTGAGTACGGATCAGATTTGGTAGATTCTGTGATAGCAGAAAGAACAGCCCCTTAAAGGAGCTTTAGAGGGAATGGAGATTTATATGAAATAGAAGGATGGGTAATGTGTGTTTTGGCATTACTGCCACAGAAGTAACACCATGTTCTCCGTGTGTTGTATTTGGAAATACAGCGTATTGATTTGCCCTGCTAGCAGTGTTGGTAACTTTTGATCACCAGTTAAGGTGGTGTATGCCATATTCTTCTCTGTAAAGTTAGCATTGTTCTGCTTGTAATTATTCAGCATCTTCTGGCAAGGTTTTGGAGACTGTTAAATAACTTGTCCCTCATTAAACTTTTGTCTACCAGTGTCAGTATGCCATTGATGATTTTCCAGTTCTATCATTTCCTCTGTAATTTTCAGTTGAAATTCTGCTTTTAGAAAAAACTTTCACTTTACATCTCTCTATCATCTATTTATCCATCTATCCATCCATCTATCCATTCATCCATCCATCAATCTATATCAGTTTGAACTCTAGATTCTTGTTTTATCTGGTGTGGGCTATTGCCTGTTACTGTCCTTACTTATTTTGATGGTCACATTGTCCCACATTTAGCCAGTGCAAGCCCCTTCACACAGATGCTTGTGTCTTTTTTTGTCTCACTCCCTTCATTCTTTGAGCAGCTCTTTGCATTCTGGTACAAGATATTCCAGGTTCATCTTCTACTTTCCTGGAATCAGTCATTTCAGCAAGGAGCTCTGGTTCTTACTGGAGAATGGTGTGTAGAAATGAGGATTTGGGCATAGTAGCAGTGCTCCCTGCTAGTAGCAGTGTTGGGATATCACTGCCTCTAACCCTTCTCTCAGCAGGCCGAGCTAGGAAATCATGTATGTGTGTGTATCTATGCACAGACTGCCCCCCTCCCCTTTTACACACATTGCCCATTCTATTTCTTTATCCATATGTGTATTAAAAAACATGAGTCCTGTTGATACCTCAAATTTCAATTCACCACAGGTTTTTTTTATCTTCCTCCTTTCTTTTTGTAACCCCCTTCTTGGACAGTGACGAGCCTGGTTCCCATTATCTAGGATACATTGACTCTCTTTGTTTTGAACCTGAAGGTATATAGTCAAAATACCATATTTAAGAAATACTTGATGGGCACCTGACTGGCTCACTTGATAGAGGATGCACCTCTTGACCTCAGGGTTTTGAGTTCAAGCCCCACATTGAGTGTGGAGATTACTTAAAAATTAAACCTTAAAAAAAAAAAAAAGAAAGAAATACTTGAGTTCCTTCCTTTATTCCCCCTCACCTTCGCTATGGTTATGTTATCTGTGTAAAATACAGCTAAGTTTGTTTGGGCTCCGTTTTAGTGTTTTTCCCCAATTTTGTTGATTTTTTAAAATGTATTTAATATGTGAAATATTGACTTGGTTCTGAAAGAACTGTACACAAAGGGGTATTCCAAGATGTGTTACTCGTCAGCTCCTGTTCCTTCTGTCTCACCTCTTTCCTGGCTCCCATGTTTGCCGCCTTGTTCCCATTCACTCTATAGGGAACCAGTCTCATTAGTATTGGGTTTGTCCTTCCTGTATTTCTTCTTGATGAGCAGATAAGCACATTTTTGTTTCTCCTTCCTTCTTACAAGGTAGCACGCTCAAGGTGTACCTAGTTTCATAGTCCTCTATTGTGTGCATGTACTTAGTTTTTTGAACTATTCTGTGCACTTATTTTCCAAATCCAGAGTGTTGAAATTAATAACCATATGCATACGCATTTATGTATTGTTGGAGATAGATCTTCAGAGTTAATTCTTAGTAGTGCACTTGCATGATCAAAAGGGAAATGCATATGTAATTTTATTAGACGTTGCCCATTTTCTCTTCCAGAGGGGTGAACCAGTTTATATTCCTGCCAGTGTAGGTGAGTGCCTGTTTCCACACCACCTCGCCAATGGAATGTGTTATCATTCTCTTTACTTTTTATCAGTCTTGTGGGTAAAGAATGTTTTCTCAGTGTATTTTTGGTTTGTTTTGAGTGAGCATGATCATGTTCTTCACTCCAGATGATACTGAACCAGACCACAGGCACATGTAGCCTGCGGCCCATAGTTTGCTAATGCCAAGTTCCAGTTCATTATTTTCCTTTAGGCACTTCAGTTTTGTGTATGTATCTTCATTCTTCCTTGCTTGTCCTTGATCAGTCACTGTTCTCTCTGACCCTTTTTACTGTTGTATCTCAGTTTTCATCTTTTGGCTGTTTTCTGCCTTTTCATCCATGTCACTTCCTGTCTTTTCTTTTGAGAATGTTATTCCTTGGTCTTATTATTCCTTATTTTCTTCCATTTCTTTGCTGAAGTTATTGAACTCTGTTTATTTCCTCCTACTGTTTGTCCTTTCTGTTTTTAACTTTTAGTTTCCTTTGCATACTCCCAGGTGCTTACTTGATGATATGCAGTTGAGTTTGGGGTGCTGTATGACAGTTTCCTGCTTTATGGCCACTTTGAGGAGGCGGGAGCCGATTTTCATATACTGAGATGTTTTCATTGCATTTGCTATGTTTTCATTTCAGAGTTACTTTATATAGATGTGTCTCTTTGTTTAGTCATTTTGTGAATTTTTTTTTCTCACAAACATTTCTATTTAAGAGTGTACTCTTTTTAGTCAACAAAGTCTGATTTCTTTAATGAGCTTTTGTAGGATTTGATTTTGTTTCTTTTTTTCACGTTGAGGAAAGTGTTGTGTGTTTGATGATTTTCTGGCAGGACAGAGGTTCTCTTGTTTCTCAGGCCCCTGAATGTTGCTCCTTTGAGTATCTTTTATTACCTGATCTTCAGAGGGCCTGTCTCTGCTTCCTTGTTAACTTGACTCATCAGTCATGCCCTCTGAGCACTGCACACTCTGAAGTCCCTTCCCTGCAGGCAAGTGCTCTGTTCTCCAAGAGCTCATGCAGTTCAGGCAGCGCTCACTTTGCACAGTGGGGCCCGACCGTGGCAGTGAGCATGCTGGCTGCCAAGAGGCCCAGTGATATGAATCATCTGGGGGAGATCACCACTGCTCTGTGACCTATGCCACTTTTTGCCATAACATCAAACTGGAAGTTATAAGTGTACAGAGAATTTTGAAGTGGTAAAGCCAGTACTTAGTACATTGTAATATTAAGACATTAGAAATAGTGAGTTAAAGTAATTTCTTTGTGGAAAAAAATATATAAAGAGTAGTTTGAACAGTGCTTGCCTTATTTTCATTTTGTAACTTAGGACAGGGTTCGAGCATCTTTTCTGCGTTGGTAGATGATCAGACTCCTTAAATTTGTAGCAGCTTCCCAACACTTTATCCTTTGTGTTTTCATTGTTGTGAAAACATCTCCAAGAATTCCTTTCCTGTCAGTGTTTTGGCATCATCCCTTTTGTAGACCATCTTCATCCCTCCCATCACAGCCAGGTCTTCACTTGCAGTACTCTGCCTCCACTTAGTTCTCCTGATAGCACGTCAGGTCTCTGACAGCAGCACCAGCACAGGAGCCAGGATCAGCTGTGTTTTCTTTACTCTGTGTTTGATCTCACTCTGACTTCTAGTGGTGCTGCTTCTCGTTTCTTGATTGCACTTTGGGTTTTGGTGGTCTGTCTGCTCTTTTGGTTCTGCCTTTTCAGAGAATGTCATGTGGGTTTATTACTAAAACAAAGGAAGAGACAACACAACCATATGTTTTGTTGTCTGTGCATGAGCTGAATAATATGTGCAGTGACCAGTTACAGATTCTGAAAAAGATGATAGGACTGGTTACTGATTATGATGCACATCTGTATGTAGTGATTTGTAAACTGAGGTGCTAGCAGCAAGTTTGTACTCTGTGCAGTTGCTCACAATTAACTTACCATGGTTTCTGGATTAGAACCGTATTTTGTGTTTAGCTAAGGTATGGCACCTTGAATTTGTGCGTATCAGGACTGTACAAAACAAGGACTGCCTGTATTGCGCCCTTAGGGTGGACCTTCTCCTTCCTGCACTAATTTTAGATCCGTCTCAGGCCTACTGTTGGCTCCCGTCCTCTCCCTCCCTGATGATTTTCCACAGACTTCCCTTGCTCTCTACAAAAGGGTGTCAGGAGTGTGAGAGGTAACATGCTGGGATTTGATGTTCCTTTTTCTATAGACAGGTAATTTAAAGCTTGTGCGCTTCCAGCTTCCCTGAGATTTCGGTTTTATATAGTTGTATTGTTCTTCTGTTTTGATTTTGTAGAATACGTAGGGAGATCCAAATTTAGGCAGGCATTGTTATCCTCAGCTACCCACGAGCCTCAAAATAGACTTATTTCATGTTCATAATATTTCATTAGTACAGACTCTTTACATTTTCCTTAAACTTTATGCTCTTGCAAGTAGGAAAATAATAGGATTGGGGCTTTTTATTGGGTAGAAATTGAATATATAGGTGCCGTCTTTGAACAACCTGTCTCAGAATGTGCCTACTGTATGCATTTGACTTGGTAAATAAGCCAAGACCAGGTACTTGAAGATGCCTAAAACTACTCTTTTGTGGGAAAGGATTTTTAGAAGATATGAGAGAGAAACCAAAAATGGATCAAGAGACCAAAAATTATCATAATGAGGACTTATTTCTTATCATTTCCCTATTAAACTGAACAATGTTTTTCTTTTTCAGTCCTATGACAATGGGCTGGCACAGGGAGCTGGACTTGAATCTCATGGTAAGACATCTTAAAGTAAATGAACATTTAGTTTCTTTTGTTCTTTTAAATAACATGATGATGTCTTTGACACGGAGGACCTCAGAAGTTTGCCTCAACCCAGGGTTGTTGTCTTTCCTACATCTCCCTTAACACTTTTTGCCACTTTGAACATCTTCAAGGTCAGTCATCGGTCAGAAAATATTAGACCAGGATATTCACACTCCTATAATATTTTCTAGTTACCTATTTGAGTGTCAGCACATGAAAATATCCCAGGGTGATTTCTTAAGATAGTGCTGGAAAACTGCAGGTTCTCTTTTTTGGCGTAATACTGGAAGACTAGCTGCACTATATAAAATCAATGAATTTGTGAAGAAATGAAAATGTTTTTTGTACCTTTCTTAATAATCCTTAATCATTACTATAAGACATTTTGCTGCATTGCATATGTTTCAGTACATACATTAATACAGTTTTTCCTTTTACTCTTTGCCCCACTTTGGGCAGAACCAGATTGGTGAGTTGATATACTTAATTTGTCAGCACATTGGTAGCCTGAAGTTTTTCAAATTGAGTATTTCTGTGTAGGAGTTAATAAGCTGCCATGCTCCTTTATTATTGTTTTAATATTTTATTTTTAAGTAATCTCTACAACCAGTATAGGCTCAAACTCACAACACTGAGATCAAGAGTTGCATGCTCTACTGACTGAGCCAGCCAGGCTCTCCAGCCATGTTCCTTTTTTAAAAAGAAAGAGCGTAGATCAAGGAGGCTCTGAGTGAACTCCTTAAGTTTCTTCTGTCATGGCAATCTCTTTGTACTTGCCTGTTTATCCCTCCCTCTGTCAGCATGATAGAGTGCAAGAACAGATCTCAGAAAGAACAGGTCTCAGCCCTGACACCTGCTTGGGACCTGGCCCCTCACTTCGTCCCTCTGAGGATTTCCCCATGGACAGAATAGAAGTAATTGGATCTTCCTTTAATTTTAAAATTGTTGCTAGGATTGTAAGAGATGAGGAGGAATGTGATTTGTAAACTATAAAACACGTATAAAAAGATTTTTTTTAAAAAAGGTATTTTTGACATATACTCCTTGACCCCATATCCTTGTAATTCCCCTGAGGCCTTGTCCTATCTGGTCACTTCTCCCTGTCACCCATCTTCACTCCCTCCTTCAATGCAGATATTTATGGAGTATATATCCCTAAGGGCTATGTAGAAGACTGTCTTGGTTTTTCTTCTGAAGCCGTACTGTAGTTAGGACACCTTAATTCTTGTGTGTACCTCTATTTGTGTGAGATTGAGCTTGGGGCAGGCTGCAATAGCAGTTCTGTCATTCATCATCACCACTTGGTAAGGAGGGATAATATGTACTCATAGGTGCACATAGAGGAAATCTGGTGTCTAAGAATTCAGAGAGTTCGTGCTCAGTATTGTAGCGGGTGTTAATGGGCACTGTGGCTGAAGAGACACATTACCAGTACAGGAGACCTGTGGAACTGATGTTCTTGTTCCCAAGAAAAAAGGATTGCATTTGCTGGGACTTAAAACAGAGGGCTGCTGAAACATGATTCTCTCTGACAGATCCAATCAGGAAAAAAATCTTGCTGAGTCACACTGGTAGTGATTTTAAGTCTGTATGACTTGAGAAGGATTACACCCATCAAGATCATCAGTCATGGACTGTGATTCATGAAGAAAGCTTTTATCTCCCTTCTTTTTCTCTCTAAATTTGATGGGTTTGAGACCTAAAGCTCCAGAGGAGGGCGTCCTACTCAGAGTACCGCAATACATACATTAATACACAGGGCTGGTGTCCTGTGAATGGGTTCCAGGTATGTTAAGATACAGCACTCCCTCCACCTTTGGGGCAGCGAAGTAGAGCTGTGTGTCTGGAGCCCCTGGCGAGGTGGCCTCTGACCAGGATCCCCTCTCAGGGTACACCGTGTGTGCACACACATCTGGCATCATGTTCTCTGTAAGGTTTGTTAGGCTGAGGAGACTGCTCTGTAGGCCACTGGTGTGGCCGTCCTACCCCACCTCCTCTCCTGTCTGCGCTGGTGACCAAAACCTCTTCCTCAGAAGTCACCTTGCAGTTTGTCTGCCCCTTCAAGTCTTTTTGTCTTCTCCCGTCTTCTTTCTATTGTTAATCTTTTCAGAATAGCAGTCCAAATATACTGTTCACCCTTCTAAACAAGTGGCTTGTTCTTCAACTTTCTATATAAGCCTTCAGCAGCTTAGGAAGTTTCTATTATAAAGTCATGAGCGATCGAGATTTCAAACCCATTGTCGCCCTCTCATACCTCACCTTGTGTTTACTGAAGCACCGGAAACTTTCAGCTTCTTCCCTACTTTCTGGAAGCATCAGGTTCCTCTTGCCCCACTTCCTTACAAGTTGTTTCTGGCTCCTTCACCATATTGGTGTCTTCCCCTCACCCCCTTACCCAGACCCAGCTTTCTTCTTTCCTTCGAGTAGTTCTCTTTCTGAATCTCCAGGCTCTTGTACTTGCTGTTCTTGTGTATAAAACCCTCCACCCTCACCCCTAGCTTACACTTGGCTTTGTTTCTTATCCCTCAGGTCTTGGCTCAAATGATTATTTTTAATGATCATTTTTGAGGTTGCAGACCGCCCACACACACACCCTGTTTGGCATCATCAAACCTCCCCGCCACACACACACACACACACACACACACACACACACACACACACACACAGTCTGTTTCCTATCTACCCTTTCTGCCCTCGTTTTGCTCTGTATTCTATCATTTGTGTATTATCTGTCTGTCCCCACAGGAGAACAGAGATCTTTGCCTGTTCCAGTCAGTGTTGTATCTCCCATACCTGCAGCATGAGGCGTGCACTGGGGTGAACTGATGGACCGTCCTTTATTAGTCAGCCCTGTGCTGATGGCTCCCAGAACTCTGTGTCCTTCCCACCTGCCTGCCCAGCACGTCTCCCTCCATACCACTTCAGCGTCTCAGGCTGCACATTTTTTAAACCATTCTTTTCCTCTTTCCTTCTTCCCATGCTTGCATTTGCTCTTGAGGAATGTGGAACAGCTACTCCCAGGTCTACTGGTTTTTCAATCCATAGAAGCCAGAAGTCCAGAATTCGGGGTGTTTGACCTCATGTTCTTTTTTGTTTTTTGTTTTTTGTTTTTTTTTTTTTTTTGCAGTTATACCAGTGTTCTCCTGTAGGGCACCTGCTTATAATCCTTGATCTACAGGTGGAAAGGACTAGAATTTATGATGAGGCAGCTGCTCTGTGCCAGCTACCATTTAGTCTCATTTAATTCTCACACCAGCCCTCTGGGAATAGACATCTTTGTATTAGTCACATTTGATCAGAGACCTAAAACCACCACATATAGTAAAGAATAGGGATTTATTGTGGGAATAAGCTTGTCCACAACTGTGGAAGAATACAGAGAAGTAAGAGCTTGATGGGGAAGTTGGTGGATTGAGGAGAAGTCACTAGAGCCATCCTGCAGCCCTGGCACAGGTGGACAGTAAAACCTTGCAGGAGAATCTGGAAAGCCAGGCACATCCAGCTGCCAGAGCAGGACTGTGGTAGAGAAGTCTGGTGGGGGCTCTTGCTTCGGCATCTGACTGTGGGTCTTGGGTCACCAGGGCAAGAAGTAAGGCAGACTTGGCATTCCACATATGTGGGAGAATAAGAACAAGTTGGAATCTGCCGGCACCTCTGCCCTGTCCCTTAGCTCCTAGAACCACAGCCAGGATAAGGACTGCTCTGTTCCTCTTCCTCCTTACAGATCACACCCAGATTTCTTGGACTGTAGCCCATCCAGGGAAACGCTTCTGGTTTAGCTAAGTTGACATGGTACCAAACCACCACAATAACCATTGTCATACTAGGCTCACATATGACTGGGTATATGTCATAGCCTGCCTAAAATCCTGTCGATGCTCAGCAGTGCTTTTCTGCCCATGTTTGTGTCCCTCATTTTAGTTCTCCTTGTCCACTTCCAGCCTTGCTTTGTACACACGTGTGTGAGTGACCCCTTTTCCGTGCTGCATTCCAGGCTGCAGAGAACATGTGTTTCCCAAATGCTCTCACATGCCTTTTCACCCCTGGACATGGCTAACATTCTTCCCTTGCCTGAAATGCTTCCGCTTCCATCTGCTTCTCCTCTTTTTCTTTTTCCAAACCTTGAGAGTTTTGCCATCTTCCTGTGGCTGGTTCCATTCTCCATAAAACTCTTCATTGTCTCTTGTGCTGCAGCTTTGAGCAGTTCCTCCCTTTGGAGTAATACCTGGCTCATGCCATCTTCATGGCACTTACCTGTTTGCCTGAGCGTCTTTGCTATGTTGTGAGCTGGTATGTCTGATTCGTATCTAACTCCACTTGTCTTCATACATTGCAGTTGTCCAGTAAGTATTTGCTTATCCTCTACTCCACTCGGCATCCTGAAGCTCAGGAGGCTGAGTGTGGGTTGCGTCCTTCTGCTACAGTTCATCGGCTCTTCTCCCACAACTGTTTAGCTGAGAGCCCATTTGTCCTGTATACAAAACAGACACATGATACTCTTCTATGCTGAGATCATCAAACGGGAGGATTCCTTTTTGTCCTAGTGAGTCTCTTAAGCCCTGGCACAATTGTAGGGTAAAGCATTCCTGTGTTTGAAAGAATTGGATTTATCTGCTTTCCTAGGATTAAAGCTCTTTTTTCTCTCAGGACTCAGGATATAACAATAATACTTAAGATAAATTAATTTGATTGCATGATTCTTCAAAAATATCTCTACTCCTTAATCCAGAAGAGAGGGACGCCTGGGTGGCTCTGCAGTTGAGCGTCTGCCTTCGGCTCAGGGCATGATCCTGGAGTTCCAGGATCCAGTTCCACATCAGGCTCCCTGCATGTAGCCTGCTACTCCCTCTGCCTGTGTCTCTGCCTCTTTCTCTCTGTCTCTCATGAATAAATAAATAAAATCTTAAAAAAAAAAAATCCAGAAGAGAAGTATTCAGCTCTTTGGCCTAATTTCATGTAAGCATTCAGTTTCTTGAATTTTCCTCACTTTACCTTTTCCATGGGGTTTTTGAATATAAAATGGTATAGTTACTTTTATTTATATACCTAGTTTTTGCTTTCTACTTTAGCTGTATGGTTGTTAGCCATCTTAAATTACGTATTTCAGAGCACACAGACTCCTTCAGATATTTTGATACACGCAAATAAATACAAGAGAATGTTTAAAAGTGAGCTTTAACCTTATGGGAGCAATAAGCCTAATACCTGTTACACACTTAAAATGTCAGTAAGTCTTTGTATCCAGGACTAGAATCAGGAACACCTTCTTCACCCCACCCCCAGGAGCACTGAGATCCATTGTTAGAGAGAGCCTGCCTCTCTGGTCCCTTCCATCTGTGCGTCTTGTGACTATGGTGTTCTGCCCACATGAATCATCTGTGTGATTGAAGCATCTCACTTAAGTTGACAAACTCAGCAATGTCCATCTTTCTCGTATTTGCATGTACCTTAATATCACATGTTGTAATAGCCTTCAGGAAAGATATCTTTGTTACCCAAGATGTAATGAACACAACTGAACCTTTTCTTGATGAATTCAGATAATTATAAGAAGCAGTTTTATATTGTACTTTAATGTAATGATGTAATATTCTTTTTTTTTTTAAGATTTTATTTATTTGAGAGAAGGGGTACATAAGATGGGGGATGGAGAGGAGCAGGAGGAGAAGCAGACTCCAGCTGAGTGTGGAGTCTGACCTGGGGCTCCATCTCCCAACCCTGAGATCACGACTTGACCCAAAATCACGAGTTGGACGCTTAACTGATTCAGCCACCCTGCCTGTAATGATGTAATATTCTTGAAATGTTTTGAAACTTATAGGAGTCATTGATGTAACCTTGTTTAGCCCTCTGGAGGCTAAATAGAATATGAGTTCCTGTGCCTACTTTTTTTAATGGTATTTCTTAGTTATTAAAATGTTACCTGTCTTGTTTTGCAGTGTTTGTATCTGCATCTAATACTGTTCTAACTAAATACTGTTAGCCTAGTTTTTTAGAACTAGTTTTTAAGAATTTTGTGTAAAATAAGACCCTCTTGGGTAAATGTTGGTAAATGAATTTTAGATTAAAGCCTAGACTGTGCGGTAAGTGTTTTTGGCTACTCAGAGCTCAGACTTACTTCAGAAGTTATCATTGTGCAAAGCTGGTGATTTGGGCAGAGTGGAGAGTATTTTTACTTTAAATTGTGCCAGTTTGCTTTAAAGCATCCTAACAAGTAATTTGGAGAGTAACAATTAAATAGCTCTTTTTATCTTTTGGTAGTTTTTTTTTTTTTAATGTTTTATTTATTTAAGTAATCTCCACACCCAACCAACATTGGGCTCAAACTCACGAACATGAGATCAGGAGTTGCATTCTCTTCCGACTGAGCCAGCCAGGCACTCCTATTTTTTAGTAGTTAATAAGTACATGTTATCTGTTGAAGACTTTATGTTTAATGATGTAATAATACCTGAAGTGATGGCCAGGTTGTCATGAAAGAGAAATTGAAATCAGTGGGTCACTGAAGAGGAAATAAGATTGGTAGTTGCTTAATAGGAAATTATTCTAAACAGTTATTGTAAATTTATTTTTCTGTTTTAATTCACTCATGACTGACATAGATCTCCCAAGTCACTGGGAAAAATTCTGAAGATTAAATAGTTCTTACTGATAGTGGCCTTTTTAACGTGATGACTACCTTGAGTTTTCTAGAGGGAATGTTCACTTTTCCTTTGCCAGAGACTGCATCCAGGACATACAACAGTAAAAAAGAAGTTGTAGAATGAAGCATATTACAAACAATCCATTTCTGTAGCTGAAGTTAATCAGTAGGCGAGGTCACAATAAATTGGAAGTGTAAATGTTTTCATATTGTTTGGACTCGACAGTAAACATTGCCAGTGGAAAGTGTCGTTTCTTTTCCTTTGTGGAAAAATAATGGGCTTTTCAATTCCTGAGGAAAGGAATCGCCTTTGAATGCCATGGTCACCTGTTGCTGCTGTAACATTTTGCTGCGGACTTAGAGGTATAAAACAACACAAGTTTATTCTCTTATAATTCTGGAAGACAGAAGTCTGTACTGCACTTTACAGGGCTGGTCCTACTCTAGGCTCCCAGGGAGAATCTGTTCCCTTGCCTCTGCCAGCTTCTGGATGTGTTGCCAAGCCACTCCAGTCTGCTTCCATAGTCACATCGCCTCCTCTTTCTGTAATCCCCCTAGGTCCCCTTCATGAGGACACTTGTGGTTGCATTTAGGGCCCACCCAGAAAATCCAGAAAAATCTCTCTGTCTCAGAACCTGTAATCACATTCACCAAGTCTCTTTTGCCGTGGGAGGTAACATTGATGTGTTCCAGGGATTAGGACCTGGACATCTTAATCTTTGGAGGGTGTCATTCAGTCTCCCACAGTGAATGAATACTCATCTCCTTCCTGACAGGCTCTTCTCTCTGCCCCCAGTACACTCTCCCTCATCCCTGCTCTGACTTTCCATCCTTACATTTTGTAAGCTGAGTAGATCTCATATGTACATATCCGCTTCTAGCTTGTCTGTGTTCTATGTGAAAATTAATCTGTGCTCTGGGGCAGATGGAACCACAGTTGACGAGCACTGTGCATGTGGTCTTGAAGGGAACGGAATCAGACTTGGGCAACAGAGTCCTGGACAGGAAGAAGTAAGTCATCCTTGGTTCAAGTGTCAGCTCCTCCAGTAAACCATGTAATTTTGAACACGTTCCTTAGCCTCTAGAGTCTTTTCATAAGTAAAATATTTTTTACGGCTTTAAATTATCTTGTTTCATCAAATTAATATTGAAGACTTCAATGCTTTGTGATTATTTTAAACGTATAATTAATCATCTTCACAGTTTATTTTACTGATTTCCAGAATTATATAACCATTGTTTTTTTTTTCTCCAGCCATTTTATACTATTTTCCTAGGCATCTGATTTGAAGTTTGAAGTATTGTGTGGTTTTGATTAACAGGAGGATCAACTTTCTGTGGCATCGCATCACTGTGTCTGATGGATAAACTAGAAGAAGTTTTTTCAGAAAAAGAATTGAACCGGATAAAGAGGTGGTGTATAATGAGGCAACAAAATGGTTATCATGGAAGACCTAATAAGCCTGTAGATACCTGTTACTCTTTTTGGGTAGGAGCAACTCTAAAGGTAAGAGAAAAAGTAAAATTGAGAAACCTAAACTCTATGTTGATACAAACTGTGCTTCAAAAGGTTTGATCTTTGTAATGTTCATTAAATACTGTTAAATTTAGGCTGCTAAGATTTTCTGATGCCCCGGCAAAGTTAATTCAGTAATCTGTTGTGCTACTTGAAAATTTTCATTCTTATAAAACTTAAGTGGCTGAGAACTTAGATAAGAAAGGATAGCATACAAAGTATAAGGTTGTAAAAAAAATCTTGTTATTAAAATGGCTGGTAGTTTATCTAGAGTAAGGATCTGTCTGAACATGATACCAGCAAAAGCTTTATGGGAAGTTGCTAATCTTATAAGACAAACTATGGGTTTTTCCTTTGAAAATGATTCATGGTTTTTAATTTTTCATTGATTTGCCTAACCCTTCTATATAATTTACTGATTGACGTTTGCACATTTTTTCCCATCTCTTACCTTTTGACATACCTAATTTCATGAGGTTACTAGCCACTAAATTCCTACAAGTTTGCTGTATCTTAAAATTGCCTTTTCGCTTTCAAAATGTATCACCTAATTCTGATATTTGGAAATCTGACAAAAGTCTGTGTTCATCTTTTATATAATATCCTAATTTTTTCTCTTAAATTCTGAAAACAGAATGATTTAAAATGAAGACAGTATATCTCCCTCTCTCTCCTCACTTCTAGTACCATTCTTCAAGTGTACCACTTTATTTTTTTTTAATTATGCGAAATTTCAAACATATTCTAAAGTAGAATAGTATAACAAACCCCTGTATGTCCACAGCTAGACTCATCAGCTTTCATCCCAAAGCCATCCAGTGTTATCCATATTCCAACTCCCTTCTGTCCACCTCACTGTATTATTTTAGGGCAGATCCCAGATACCATTTTTTATATTACCTGGAAATTTTTCAGTATAATTATTAACCAAAAAGAACTTTCTAAGAAACAGAACTGTAGTGTCATTACCACATCTGCAAAGCCAGCCATAATTCCTTGATAATATTTTGGCTAGAAATTATGTATATTTCTTTTTGCATCACATCAAGAGGCACATAATCTCTGGTTGTCTCCTTTTGATCAAAAGGCTCCAGAGTTGTCAAACCTGATTTATCCCGTATAAAGTTCCCCATCAGCTTTTTTTCTTTTTTATGGTGACAAAATATACATAATGTACTACATATCAGTTTAACTATTTCTAAGAGTATAATTGGGGTGGCATTAATTACATTTACAATGTTGTGTAACCCTCACCACTGTCTTTCCCCAAAACTTTGATTTTCCTCAGTTTGAACTCTGTCCTCATGACCATTCTCCACTCCCTCTAGTCCCTGGTAATCTCTATTCTGCTGTCTGTTTTTATGAATTTGCCTGTTCTTGGTGCGTCATGTAAGTGGAACCACATGGTATGTCCTTCTGCATCTGGCTTACCTATTAGCTTCTCATAACACTCTCAAGGTCCATCCATGTTACAACACATAGCAGAACTCCATCCCTTTTTATGGCTGAGTAATATGTTGTTACCAGATTTTATTTATCCACATATCTGTTGATGGACACTTTAGTTATTTCCATGTTTTAGCTGTTGTAAGGCGACTCTGAATATTGGTGTACAAATAACTGGGTTTATGCTTTCATTTCTTTTAGATATTTACCTAGGACTGTAATTGCTGGATCATATGGTAGTTCTACGTTTAACTTTTTGAGGTACTGCCATACAGTGCAGATGTGCACCATCTTACATCCCTACTAGCAGTGTATGAGGGTTCCAGTTTCTTTATACCCTCGGCAACATTTGATTTTCCTGTTTGGTTTTGGTTTTTATAATAGCCATCCCAGTGGGTGTGAAGTGCTATACTCATTGTGGTTTTGGTTTGCATCTCCCTAATGATTAGTGATATTGAGCATCTTTTCATATTCTTATTGGCCATTTGTCTATCTTTGGAAAAATGTCTATTCAGGCCTTTCACTCACTTTTTTTAAAGATTTTATTTATTTATTCATGAAAGACACAGAGTGAGGCAGAGACACAAGCAAAGGGAGAAGAAGCAGGCTCCCTGTGGGGAGCCTGATGCGGGACTTGGTCCCAGGACCCCGGGGTCACTACCTGAGCCAAAGGCAGACAGACACTCAACCACTGAGCTACCCAGATGCCCCACTTTCACCCACTTTTTAATCGGGTTTTTTGTTGTAAGGTTGTAGGGAGTTCTTTAAGTGTTCTGAATATTAATCCCTTATCAATGTATATAATTTGTGAATTATGCTCTCCCATATGGAGTATGGGATGTCTTTCCATTTATTTAGATTTTTAATTTCTTTCAGCTCTTTTTTCAGCTCTATTTTATAGTTTTCAGCTTACAAATCTATCCTTGATCAGATTTATTCCTAAATATTTAATTATTTTTATGCCATTATAAATGGAATTGCTTTCTTAATTTCTTTTTGGATAGTTTGTTGCTGTTGTATAAAAATCTCATCAAGTTTTTTTTACAGAATCATTTTAGTGGCCATTGAGGTTAACGCATTTTAATCTGTTACATTATTCTTTTTGATGCCATTTTTAGCCAGTCAAAGCCCTTTGAGTAGGTTCTTGAGTCTTTTTGGACAACTTTCTGAAAGAAACCACTTTTAAACATTTTAAAAATTCTTAATTCTTATGGATATCACCATAAGTTTAACTGATTTTTTTGGTTTTTATAAATATTTATTTATTTTTAAGTAAGTTCTACACCCAACATAGGGCATGAGTGCATGATCAACAGCCAGGCGTCCCAGCTTAATGGATTTCTTGAGTTCTCTCTAGACATTATTTTTGATTCCTAACTATGAAGAATGAAGATTTAGCCTCCCTTTTTTCAAGTAGATTGTTACTCATTCTGTATTTTTTGGTCCTGAACCTTTTCTCTTCCCCTTCCACTTTCTAATTCTGTCATATTTTCTTTACTTTTATAATACCAAGTTAAGTAACATTTCTATTTTATTTAGTAACAATATGCACATATTTTATACTTTCCCTGTGGGTTGATTCTAAAATTTAAAACCCAAGAATCAACACTTAGTACGATCATATAAATATTGTTTATTGCTAAACCAAGTACAGTGTTAAGATTACAGTTTCTTCTTAGTTAATGACCCATAGGCCACTGGCTGGAAAATATTTCTAGCTGATGGATTCTAAAGAGTCTCTTTCCTTTTATTGTATGGACTAAATTAAAATGTATAAGTTTGTTTCTTATTTGTATCATAATTCATTCAGGCTTTTTCTTTTTGAGAAATAACACTGCTTTAATCACTTATATCTTCTATGGCTCTTTCTGATTTATTAACATACCTTGTGTCTTACAGAAATTTTTTAAACTCTCTTGTCTGCTGCTCCACACCCCTTTTCATAGTTTAATTTATCCTTTATTTTTGTCTATTTAATGGGATCTTGAGAGACAGAGTAAATATATGTTCTAAGTCTTAAAGCTACATAGTTTTTTACACTAAAGTTATATTTATCTCACCTTTTACCTTTCCTGTTTTTTTTTTTTTTTCCTTTCCTGGTTTTTAAAGAGCTACAATTTTTTACTGTTCTCAAGTAAAACTGTCTCTAGCATCTGGTTAATAATTTTTGTTTCTCTTTTTTGAAATATTTTTGGTTCAAGTTACTACCGGTTTATAACTAATATCTCAAAAGCCTGTCTTAAGAATTAAAATATATGTAGATAAATTCTCATTTTCAAAATGACTGGTTAAGTAGAACAGGTTGGTAGAGTTGTGTTTTGAACCTAGCCAAATGTGATGTAAAGAGATTTGTTTAGGCATGGCTTCAAAGAAGGAAATAGTGAGTACATCAAGAAAAGGAGAGTAGTTGTGATCAGATGATAAAAATGACAATAATGTGGTTGACTGATTCTAAGTGCTCAGGTCCCCAAGAGGCTTGCTTTGAGAGCCTTAGCTAAAGAAAAGCATATTTAATTGATGTATATCTGAAAATTGAGCCAAAGGTCAATATGAAAGCTTGATGTTAGTAAATTTATATTTGTCCTGTCATTTCAGCTTCTGAAAATTTTTCAGTACACTAACTTTGAGAAAAATAGAAATTACATCTTATCAACTCAAGATCGCCTTGTAGGGGGATTTGCCAAGTGGCCAGATAGTCATCCAGGTAATTTATTTTTTATATGAATCTACAACAACTTTACTTTTTGTTTATTTCTTGAGTAGACCTTCAGTCATCTTTGTTAGAAAGGGCATAATATAGAAAATTTAGCTACTACAGTTTACCTTTTTAAAAACATATTATTTAAATTGTTTAAGTTTAGGGGAATTTAGCATGTTGAGAGTTGTGACGGAAGGGTTGGATTATCAAGATGTATTGCTATAGTATGCCTTTTTCCCCAAATATTTCACTTACCAATGTTTTATTTCATTTGAGGTAATAAGGCAGATGGCCTGAATGGGCCCTCTCCAAATAAAGAATCATTTGGCCCATCCAGAATCTTAAGGATTATTAGCTGTCACTAGAACTAAGTAGAATAAATCACTAAGTCCATAAGGGAATCTGTTCTTACTCTGTTCAGAAGCCATTAAATCAAACATCTCTAATTCTGAAGATAGCTGTCCCTCACTGTCCACACCCTTCTCTGAATTTCAGCAGATTCAAGTTATTTTTTTAGAAGAATACTTTGCTATCTGAACTCCGTATCATTCACTGTCTAAATCTCAAGAGCCAAATCGATTCAGACAGTGTGATACTGTTTTCCAAACTCAGGAATAGCAAAAAAGTAAAGAACAAAAGATTCTTGTATTTGAACTGTGCCTGTCCACTTATAAATGGATTTTTTTCTATAAGTATTATGCTGTACTGTGAATGTATTTCTCTTTATAATTTTAAAATTTTTAAATTTATTTTTACAGTTTTCTTTGTAGCATTTTCTTTTTTTAGCTAACTTTATTGGAAGAATACAGTGTATAATATATAGAACATAGTGTTAATTGACTGTTGATGTTACCAGTAGGCTTTCCTGTGAACAATAGGCTGTTAATTAACCTTTGGAGGAGTCAGAATTTCTTTGTGAGTTTTCAAATGCACAGGAGGTCAGTGATTATAACCACTGCATTGTTCAAGGGTCAATAATGACATTTCTCCAAAATGGATAATTCTGCCATTTCCCAAACCTAGACATACTTTATTCCAAGCTGTATGCACTGATATAAAACAGCCTGCTCAGTAACTACATGGATGCTGTCCACAGGCTCCTTTGACCTAGGCTGCCAGCTGAGCTCATCTTCATTCTCCATCCTGACCCAGAACTTGAGTGGCACAAGGACCTAGTTCAGGTCTACGATTCTGCAACAGTTGTACTATTAATCTTACTGCCTCTATAGTTTGGTCCCCCTCACATTGAAACCGTGTGTGTGTACGCATGCATGTACGCCTTCACCCACGTGTGTGTACATGCTTGAATGAGAGGAGAGAGGCCAAAGCTTTCCTTAGACTCTCACAGGGATCTCTGATGCAAAAAAGGCTGAGAACTTCTCTAAACTCTTCTCGTAAATCTCTTATCATTGAGAGTCTCTCAGCACCCTGAGGTGGTTCTTCCCCATAGCACACAAGGCCCTCCTGAAATAAGGCTCCTCCACCTCTAGCATCTTTCTCCAGGCTACCTGTCCCTCTCCCTGATGTTTTCACCTGTAGCAAAAGGACTTTATTTACAGCTTCCCAAAAAATCAATTTGAAAGTTCATTATAAATAATTCAGAACACTGACATTTTTGATAAGCAAGTTGACAAAATATTAGCTTTACTACATGAACCTAGATACAAGGAATGATTGTTTTTACAGCACTGAAATAGAATCATGGTTTTTACTATTAGTTTAGAACCTCATCACATCTATCATAGAACTGCTACAGTCAGAATATATATATTTGAATGAATATAATAAATATGGGGCTCATGAAATCAGATTATTTTACCTGAAGTGAGCAGAAATATTTCCTCACATCCATACTTACCTATATTTTCATGCAGGATATGCTTCTTTTTAGGAAAGGTACAGTGCTTTTAATTTCTACAGCAAAAGAATATTTTTTGCCATTTTTATTGAGAAATCATTGGCATATATCACTGTGTAGGTGTAAGGCATACAGCATAATGGTTTGACTTAAATCTGTTGTGAAATGACTACCACAATAGGCTCAGCGAGCACCCATCTTCTTATAGAAGATAAGAGATCTGATCTCTTATTAGAGATACAGAAGAAACAAAATAGTGAAGGACAAACAATTTATTTTTGTGATGAGAGCTCGTAGGATGAACTATCCTAACATGATTCCTATATATCGTAGTGCAGTGTGAGCTGTGGTCCTCATGTTCTGCATGACACCTCAGTTCTTATTTATTAGTGGAAGTTTGTACCACTTGACACCCTTCTTCCAATGCCTCCTCCCCCCAACCCCCACCTCTGGTAAGCACAGGTCCAATCCCTTTTCTTCTGTGAGTTTCGTTATTTTGTTTTTGTTTTTTAGATTCCACATAAGTGGGATATTTGTCTTTCTCTGACTTCATTTCACTTAGCATCACACCTTTAAGGTCCATCCATGTTGTTGCAAATAATAGGATTTCTTCATTTTTATGGCTGAATCCTATTCCATTGTGTATGTATATACCACAAAGTCTTTTTTTTTTTAAGATTGTATTTGTTAGAGGAGCACAAGCAGGAGGGAGAGGCAAAGGGAGAGGGAGAAGCAGGCTCTCATTTGAGCTGGGAGCCCCACACAAGGCTCAACCTCAGGATCATGATCCAAGCCAAAGGCAGACGCCTGACTGAGCCACCCAGGCACCTGTATACCACAATTCTTTATCCATTTATCTGTTGATGGATACTTAGGTTGTTTCTATGTCTTGGCTAATGTAAATAATTCTGCTGTGAACATGGGGGAGTAGATAACATGTTAGCGTTTTCGTTTCCTCTGAGGATATTACTGGATCATGTGGTAGTTCTATTTTTAATTTTTTGAGTCTTCTCTGTACTTTTTACCATAGGGACTATACCAATTTACATTCCAACCAGCAGTACACAAGGGTTCACTTTATCCATATACACATCAGTGTTTGTTATCTCTTGTCCCTTTGGTGATGACCATTCTAATAAGAGTGACATGGTATTTTACTGTGGTTTTAATTTGCATTTCCCTCATAGTTAATGATGATCCAGCATCTCCTCATGCATTGGTTGGCCTTTTGTGTATATTCTTTGGAGAAATAGCTATTCGGATCCTTTGCTCATTTTTTTTTTCTGTTGAGCTATATGAGTTCTTTATGTTTTTTTTTATGTTCTAATTTCTAAAGCAAAATAATATTTTTAAATTTGGTATCTGTAACCATAGCTATAAATGTTAGAACAGTACCTCAAGAAAAGTGAGAATTGTCTTGATGCCATTGGTTTTCATCAGGGCTTGTACTATTTTACCAAATGGTAATAGAGAAATGACAATATCTTAGCATGTCTGGCATAAACATACTTGAAATACTTTTTGAATATTTACAATAGATTTGGTTTTTAAGATTTATTTATTTATCTTAGTGAATGAGCATGAGTGGGGTAAGGGGCAGAGGGAGAGAATCTTCAAGCCAACTCCCCACTGAGCACAGAGCCCATAAGGGGCTTAATCTTACAACCAATAAAATCATGACCTGAGCCAGAACCAAGAGTTGGATGTTTAACCAACTGAGCCACCCAGACGACCCACAATAGATGTTTTTTTGTTTGTTTGTTTTAATTCTTGAAGCTTTTTCTAGCAGTCAGTTGTTAATATTTGTGTAAATGCTTGAATATAGAACTTTTTACAGATATGGTAAAATGTCTTCTGAACTTATACACCACAGAGCATAGAAAGTTTATGTCTAGTAAATTGAATATATGTGGAAAGACCTGTTTAACAGAGTCTAGGAAAATCATTTTTTTAAGAGTCTTTAAAATTAGCTTATCTTGGTTCTAGTAAATTTAGTAACAGAATTGATGCAAAGCAATTTTATATACATTTATAGAAGAAACTTAATGAAAAGAATGAACTTTTATTATGAGGAAACTAGATATTTTAGCATCTAATATGCTTGAATACGCCTACGGATAAGGAAGGTTAAAATAAAAACTTTGAGATTTGAAACAAATCTTGATTCATTGGCTTTTACAAAAATCTTTGCAAAAAAATGTTTTATTTTTACATTATGTAGAAAGTAGATGATCCTATTTTATGTTATTCTGGATCGATTTTATTTCTCTTTCAGTTGTATTTTTTCCTAGAAATGTTTCCTCATTTCTAGACAGTAAAACATAATGTCATTTTGTGCCTTTTGTAATTTTAGAATAACTAGAAGGAAACTTTCATAGTATAGGGGAAATCAAAATTTTTGTGGTCTGAAAATGAGAGAAAAGTGAGCTAAAAGAAACCTAAGCATTCTCTGAGAAGACATGAAAGGGGAGTGACATGGGCCTCACAAATAATCTTGAGTAGGCACAACTCTCTCATCACTCCTGTTTTGAAAAGTAAATAATACTCACGTAAGTAAAAATTTTCTTTAATTCTTCTGACAAAGTTTGAGTTGGTAAGGTGTCTGAACTTCAGTAGCTCTTGCCTTAAATGATGGCCAGTACAAAAATAGGAAAAATGCTTGATGACTACAAAATCTGTTTTTTGTAGTATGCCCATAACTGCAGAGCTCTGAGCTCTTCAGAGTCCGTATAAGGCTGTCCAGGAGGAACAGCCATGTGATTTCTGTGGCTGCTTGAATGCAAGAGGGTCACTGCCCCTTGAAAGATGGGAAACAGTAGTGAAGCCAGTATAGAAGAAAGATTATATAAATATATTGTATTTATAACCACAGGGAATGTAAGTTTGTTTTTACTGTCAGGTCAGACATTTTTTGGATGACTGACATTCCCCTAAATAGGAAAACTAAATATGGTGCAGCATTCCACAACAGAGTATTAGTATTCTGTTCAGACCTCTTTCACTGAACACAGTATGAAGATACTTTGGTTATGGAAATGTCAGAGGTAAAACTTAGAGGGGAAAGGTATTTCTACTTAGAGTCAGAGGTCTATTTTCATTTTTAAGGAATTTTTTTTCCTTTTACTATACAGAGCTAAAAGCAAAGGGAAACTTATAAGCAAAGGGAAAACTTAGCGAGAAGTCTTATATTACTGCTACTCTCTATTTTTTTTAACCATAGAGGATGTTGAGAGTGTCACCTCTTCCTTTGAGAACTATTTTCCTTTGTTAATGATATTTTCTTTGATAAAAATTCTGATTTTGATCTTTTTTTCTTTTTTTAATTGGTGTTTTGAGACCTTGAGAGCACGTTTCAAAAACTAACATTTTTCTAAATTTAATTTTAATGTGATGGACTAATAGATATGTAGCTACAATACTTTGCAGCATGTACAAATAAGAATGCCTATTATGATTAAAAAAAAAAAACAAATACCTCATTTTCAGATGCTTTGCATGCATACTTTGGGATCTGTGGCCTGTCACTAATGGAGGAAAGTGGAATTTGTAAAGTTCATCCTGCCCTGAATGTAAGCACACGGACTTCTGAACGCCTTCGAGATCTCCATCAGAGCTGGAAAATCAAGGACTCTAAACAGTGCCCAGAGAATGTGCACATCTCCACATGACTGACTTCATTTAGTTTGGGAGGGTGGGGGGATTTGTAGCATAACTGTAGCTCAAGGTTAAAAGCCATGTATAACCAAGTGTGCTCTCTTTTTTTTATTTTTATTTTTTTTTATTTTATTTTTTTTTTAAGAAGTAGAGTCTCACAATCAAATCTTGTGCCGATGTCACTTTGGAATATGGTCTTGAGCCAGTAACCTTTGTACTGGGTTTCAAGAAAATCTTTGTTGAAGTTTGAACCACAGTGGACTCTGTTGTGGTTCTTAAATGTTTATACTGTATTTCTAAGAAGTTCTTTGTGGCAAATTAACTATATGTATGTAGGTTATCTTTTTAAAAAAAATCTTCAATACAAATTGTATCATACTGTAAAATGGACACAAATCTTCAAAATAAGTTTACAGTTCACATAGCATTGATAATCTTCAGGTGAACACTTAATGGTCATTTAAAAAGCTTGACAGCTGATGGTAGAAAATTGCTTTAATGAATTAAGGATTCTTCTTTGAAAAGATGATTCTGTAATTTTTAAAGAATGACTTTTGTCTTATTAAGTGTGCCAGTTAAACTTATGTGGCCTCTATAAATGAAATTAACTTCATAGCAAAGATGAATAGATTTAACTAATACAGTAATTTTCTAAAGGGACATTGATTTACTATTATGTAATTGAGGGAAAAATAATTTATGTGATTGTGAATGAGAAAGTTTTGTGCTGTGTGGGTCATTTATTTAGATGTCACTGGGGTGAATAACAGTTATGCTTGATTTTAATTTCATTAGTTGCTTTTTCTTTCTGGAGAGAAAATAGTTATATAGAAGGAAAGACATTTGGTGGGTTTGTTTATTTTTCTGAAATATGTGATATTGTAAATTGTACTTTTATAACAGTTACTTTTAGCCATTTGGATTTTTTTTAGTTTGTTGCCTTCAATATGTTAGTGGTTCTGATTTCAAAATGATAATTTTCTAATTTTTTCAAAATAAATAAGTAAAATTCTCAGTAAAAAAAACAGAACCACTAAGTAAATTTAATGGTACAGCTCCATACATGGTCATTTATATTTTTATATTTTCAGGTAAGTGGAAGGGAAATGTTCTGTTCAGGCGTTAATGATTGGGGTGTTGCTTTTGTTTTTTGTTTTCTTCATTCTGCGAACTAGCTAATTGTAAAGGAAATAGTGTAAAAACTCATCTTCATTAGTAACAATTTATCAATAAATCACATCCATCATTGTTGTTGAATGATGTTCAGAGACTGAAATGGATAAGAAAATCTCTTCACTAAAGGAGCTGAGTTTAAGTTCAAGTTTTGGTGATAATTGATGTTGAATTATTCTACAACTATCAGTATAAAAACTAAATTATTAGTATTACTGTTTAGGGATTATTTAAATTTTAATTTCTTTCCTAAATTGGAGGGGAGAATGCCCTTAAATAATGGTCCTTCCAAAGGGAAATCTGGTATGTGCTTGGAGAAATGATTCATTTGTTGTTGGCATCCTTAGTTTTAAAACTCATCTTGCCAAAGTCAACTTTATTATTTTTTTAATTAGAAATAAAATCCCTTTTCTGATTGTGGGGAAAATATAAGCTTAACAGCAGATGTTATCTTTCAGCAAGTTATTTCAGTTGCTTCTATTTAAGGTCCTGACAAATTAAGACATCCCTATCTCAAACTAAGTAACTTCCTAGACATGGAGAGTTAAAATAACATTTATGGAATGGCAGTAGAGCTATTATAAAAAACCCAGATTGTTTTTCTGAATTGCCACTAGCAGTTATAAAGTAATAATAGTAAGTATTTGTAAATGGGAGAGAATTCTAAGTTTAAAAGTATTTCATAAACTTAAATATTTCCTAACTGCTTGTATACTTTAATAGCAAAAGCTTGTAAATTTCTAAATTTACAATAAGTATGATAGAATTTCTAAATGGTACACATGTGAGGGTCCTTTTTATGCAGTCTTGTGGCCCAGTGGGTGTTCACCGTCCATAGTGGCATGCTGACCAGAACATATCAGCCAGTGAACTGCAGAGAAAGGATTCCTGTTTCTAAATAGTTATTTACAAAAACAATATTTATTAATAAACTGAATTATAAGTAATATTTCACATATTTATTCTTTAGCATTGGTTTATAATGAGCAAGGAAATAGAAGTCCAGAACCTCAAGTAGCTCTGTGTTCTGCCCTCACCCTCTTTGTGGTTTTTTTCAGAAGTTAGTAGAAGAAGCTTTGTTTTGAGCATCTGCGTGAAAACAAGATTAATCAGGTCATACCACATAGTTCAGCCTATTCATCATCTATGGTGTTTTTAGATTTGACCTGTAACGTGTATACATTTTTATCAGATCTTCAAATATTCTTTAATTTCAGTTCACAGTGGCCTGTAGTTTGGAAATGGTTGGACCTGATACTGTTTGAGAGTCAGCTTAGTAAGGAGGTGCTCTGGAGTCTTATGATTTGGGTTTAAGTCCCAGATGTGCAAATTTAGCAGCGTGATCTTGGAACCTAACTTTCCTATCCATAAAATTGGGGTGAGGAGGGGAACGCCTAAGGGTTATTCAAGGATTAAGTGACATAATGCATATAAAGCACTTGGCATAGTTAGTACCTGAAATACAGTAAATTCCTCACTATAATTTGTCATAACCATTATAAAATGATCATTATTAAAATCTCTTTTCTGTAATAAGAGATTTCACAAGGGTTAAGCTTGGGGACGATGACCACAGGAGGGTCCCTTCTGAACCTTCCCCTAAGAATACAGAGTAACCAGGTTAGCCCCAGACCCTTTTCTACAAAACTAGATGACAGTTGTCCCTGTGAACTTAAAAACACAAGGAAGGAAGGACAAATGGCTGGCCAGCATAGTTTCAGCATCTGTATTCTGACAGTCCCCTGCTTCTCAGCCAGGGTGGTTTCTCAGCAGTGTAATGAAGTCTGACAAATGTACTAAAGCAGTTTGGACCTGGTGCTGTGTAGGTCTCAGAACTAATGAGACGAAACCTAGCAGCACTGAGGAGAAACAGCTAGAATTAGGATTTCAGCTTGACGGGACAGGTACAATAGCACAAAGAGAAGAGAGTCCAGGTCAACGTTGGGAAGGAAGGTGGGTAGCAATGTCCTGTCAATTCTTTGTCAAAACGAAAACGGAGCTTTAGGGCAGTGGAACTAAGAAAAGGCATCCTAGAGCCGCTCCTCTCCTAAGAAGTACAGGAAAACTCTCAATCAGGAAACTCCACAAAACTATGAGAAGGATGACCATGAGATCTCATTCAAAAGTTAGAAGAAATAAGAGAATAAGCAAGCCGACATCCCCAAAGACAGTGAAAGCACACCAGAAAGACATGACCACAAGACTGATGAAAACTTCAAATTTTTTTAAAAAGGAGTTATGACAGGTAATTTACAGTATTTAGAATATATCATTAAAAAATGGGAGAGGCTGAAAATTATACAAACAAGTCTTAAAATCTGAACGAAAAAAAACGGAAGGAATTTGTAAAAGCAGAGAGGGTGTGAATCTGCTAACTCATTCAAGAGAAAAGGGAGGAAGCAGAAATACACAGATTGAAATGACAACGGGAGAAATAACCACAAAACAGGAAATTTTTCAAAATAATAAGACTAATTTGATGTAATAAATTAGAAAAATAACTTGTTTAAGAAAAGGCAGATTGCCAGCATTTACCCTCCTAGACACAAATTTAAAACCAGTTGTCATTGAAGAAACTAATAAAGGACTCCTTACCAAAAAAGTGTCAGGCATTGATGGTTTCCAGGGATTTCTACTAAACCTTTAAGATTAAATGATCCCAATGTTGTTGATGTAATTCTAGAAGCTAGAAAAAAAGAATCTTGACCTCAAAGTGCCAAAAAAAAAAAATGTTTTTAAGACTTGCAAATTGATTTTGTAAAGCAAATACAATAGCGTTGTTTCCAAAACTTGACAAAGATTGTACCAAAGAGAAAATTATAGACCACTCACAAATACCAGTGCAAAAAGCCTTGTGTATTAGCAAACATTCCAACAGCACTTTCAAAAACTAATAAATCATGACAAAGTAGGATTTCTTATAGGACTACAAGGATAATTCAATAGTAGGCAATTATTAGTACCATCATATTAAGAGCTAAGGAGAAATTCATTCTCCATTTTTCAGAAAAGGCATTTGACAGAATTGAGCATTCAATTCATGCTGAATGTATTCAATAAACAGAAATTGATGAGTCATTCATTACCACTGTACCTCTGCCCCAAAGCCAGCAATACAAAAGTGGCTTTCCACAAAGTGAAACAAGACACAAGATGTGCCCCTGTCTCTCTCTTCCCCTTAACATTGTTAAGGCTAAAACCAATGCAGTTTGACAAAACAAAGCCATATGAAATTTGTGGAAAGGAAGAAGTATTTGCAGATACGCATCTAGTATCTAGAAAACCTTAAGAAATTTGTTGAAAAACTGTAAGATGACTTAGTAAAGTAGCAATTACAAGTACATTGAAATATCATGCATACAAGTTAGCACTCCCCAGACACAAAGAATATATATTACTGATTTCATTTAAATGAAGTTCAAAACAGGCAAAACTTATCTATAGGTGTCAAGAATCAGCATCCCCTTTCACTATCTCCCTCCCCCAAAGGTAAGCACTGTCATGATGAAATTGTCAGTTTTGTCTGTTTTTAAACTTTATATAAGTGGATTCGTATACATGATTTTTCATCTGGCTTCTTTAGCTCAACGAAGACCTGGAAGAGGAAGAGTATGAGGCAGCTTCTATGGTGCTGGTAATGTTTCATCATCAGGTGCTGGTTACATAGGTGCATTCATTTTATGGCTACTTATCAAGCTGTACATTTATGATTTGTGCATTTTTCTGTATGTATAATTATAGTTCAATAAAAATGTTTACTAAAAAATAAAAGACTTTATATATATACACACAAACTTAAACTAGTTAGAAGATGCTTTTGAAGAGAAGACCCTTTTTATTATTAGAAAAAGAAATTTATGTGTAAACCTTTTTTAAAGTTTATTTTTTCAATCTCTATGCCCAACGTGGGGCTCAAACTCACAAACCCCAGATCAAGAGTCCACAAGTTCTCCCAACTGAGCCAGCCAGGTGCCCCTAACTAACAGGAAGACTTTTAAAAAATAAAACTCTTGATAGAAAAGTAGGCTTTAAATATTGAAAAGATGTATCATATTCTTTTTTTTAATGTATCACATTCTTAAGACTCATCATGAAAATATTTTTCTCCCAATACAGATGATCATGTTTACTTCTATTTGAGAGAATATACAAGAAAAGCTATGGAAACTTACAAACAAACAAAAGAAACCTAACCTTACCAGACATTAAAACACACTCTTAAATCTTCCATAATTCAAAGTTTGGTTATTGGCACGTGAATAGGCCATACAGCAGGACAGAAAAATTCCAGGAGTAGACTCAATGGTAGCCACATAAGAAAGGTAGCATTTCAAATCAGTGAGATTAACTTTTTTCTTATTTTTGTTTTTTTTAAGTTTTTTAAGTAATCTCCACCCTCAGTGTGGGGTTCAAATTCAAAACCCCAAGATCAAGAGTCACATGCTTTAGCCAGGTGCCCCAAGAAGATGAACTTTTAAAATAAATCATATGGGAATGACCATTGATTACTCCGATACCTGTATTTATTGTTAAAGAATTTATAGCTTCTTTCACTTTGAACCCTTTATTTTTTTACACTGAATATTTTTTATCTTTTAATTTAAAATATTCAAAAAACAGTGATATACCCCACCCCTCCCCTATCTTGTAATTCCTGGAGTTAATAAACACCACTGTTGGGATCCCTGGGTGGCGCAGCGGTTTGTGCCTGCCTTTGGCCCAGGGCGCGATCCTGGAGACCCGGGATCGAATCCCACGTCGGGCTCCCGGTGCATGGAGCCTGCTTCTCCCTCTGCCTGTGTCTCTGCCTCTCTCTCTCTCTGTGTGACTATCATAAATAAATAAAAAAAAAAATAAAAAAAAAAATAAACACCACTGTTGGATAAATCCTCAATCCTTTCATCTCTCTCCATACACACGTATGTTTATATATCTGTATATTTAAGCCCTCGTCATTCCACCACTACATACATCCACAAATACATGTGGATAGGCATATAAACAAGATACTGCATTATGTTTTGCAACTTGTTTCCAAATTCAGTGATCTTTATGAACATCTTTCAAAATCCATACTTTGTTTTCAACAGCTGGGTAATATTAGTAATATTAGTATTATGTTAGTATTGTATTGCATAAAGCTATAATTAGTATCTATTTCTCACAATTACAAAAATATTGGTGTAAGATCTTTGAAAATGTATCATTGCCTTCTTGGGTAACTCAGCTAAATTTATGGTTGTGAAATGGCTGGGGCGAAGATTGTGCACATTTTAAATTCTGGTAGCTTTTCCATAAAAGACATTGCTTTCAAAGACTGATACATGCTTCTACCTTGACACTTGAGGTTTTAAATATCAGAAAATAATCTTCCAATAATAAAACGCCATCTTGTAATTCACAATTGTGGCATTGGGAAAGACCTCCATGGCTTCATTCCTCACCCAAGGACAAAAGAATTCATGCAAGATCATATATGTACCATATTCTTAGATAAGAACATATCTATCTATAGAACATATATCTACATATAAATAGAGATATATAAGACAGATGTGTTCTCTAACATAAAATTTGTGGTGATGCTGCAACTAGAATGCACGCAGTCTCCATGATGAGGATTTTTCCCACACTGTGGCATGTCTTTCCCCAGGGTATTCATCCTATTGCCCACTTTCCCATTTTTCCAGATGTTCAGTTCTAATAACTTTTCGTTGAGGCTCTCAAGGCTTTGGCTAAATTAAGTGCTGCCTTTAAAAGCGTATGTGGTATTTACTGAACTGACCGATGAGGCGTCACAATTCTTCACCCGTTGATGAAGCTGTGTGATGGGTGCTCAGGGCCCCTTCAGAGTCTGCTCACAACCTACTGTGAGTTTAAGTATTTCAAAAAAGTTTTTTAAAGTGTCTATGGGAACATGAGAGGGATAAATTCACTGGAGGAACTCCAAGCCACTTTTCCTTTCATGTAATCCTAGATGTGCAAGCCAGGCAGTTTGGTAGGGCTTTATGAAGTCTCCAAGGAGTGAAAGAAAATCATTAAAGGAATCAATCTGATAAAGTACAAAAGTAGCTTACTCAAATGTTAATGGATTTTCGTCTTGCATTTGAATTTCAGCAGTTGATTTCCACGCTAGAATATCCACGATAGAATATCCACGATATTTTGCTACAGAGTATCTTCTCTGCTACAGAAGGTACTGTAGAAAATTATTCAGTGATTAAATTATAGAAACACGCATAGGAGAACAATCATTCAGGTAATACCTTTTATGACATTTGCTACTGATTTTAATATTTCATATTAAGGGATATTTGATTATTTCCATCTTACCAATGTTGCTGTGAACATCGTACATATTTTTTATGGGGTTTCTAGCAGGCAATTTCTGTATTAAAAGATATGTACTTAAAAAGTATTGGTAGTTGCCAGGTTGAGGCATAAAAAAAAAAATGAAAAAAGTATTGGTAGTTACTGTTAAATTGGATCCAGAAACGAGGTAGCCATTCATAACATCATCAACAGGATATTGGAGTACCTCTTCCCTCATATTCTCTGCAACACTGGATATTCTCAATTGTAAATTTTCCCATCCTGCATGCCAAAAAAAAAATGGTGTTCCATTGTTGATAAACAACATGGGTAGACAACAGGCCCTGCCAAGTTTGGGGAAGGTTGATTTGTGCTGTATGAGTCAATGCTAATTGTTTCATGTCTGTAAGAGTGAACTCAGAAAAATGGCTCTCCATTAACATAGGCTTAATAGCAATCATTTTCAAATTGTGTGGTCTGGAGACAGGAGCATTGACATCATCTAGGAGCTTTTCGAAATGTGAATCCTCTGGTCCCACTTTAGACCTACTGAATCAGAAAGGGGGAGGAGGGGCTGGTGAAGAGCAGCATCTGTGTTTAAAAAGCCTCTGAGTGGTTCTGCTGCGTTGTCAAGTTTGAGAACTAGTCACTGATGAAGGAAAAAATAGCAGCTTGGGCAGGGGAAGCAAAGGAGATCCCTGTTAAGTATTTGCAAATTTAAATTTTAAGAAGATAGGCCTTTTTTTCCTTAAGTTTTATTTAAGTAATCCCAACGTGGGGCCCCAACTCACAACCCCAAAATCAAGAGTCACCACCTCTTCCCTAATAAAAACATAGGGGTTTTAGTCAACAGTAAGCCAAGTATGTTAAAACAATGTGATCTTTACCCCAGCCCCAAAAGTTGATGCTGTCTTCATGTGTGGTAGTAGGATTGCAAATGTAATTAATGCTCAGATATGCAAAGAAAACATTCATTTTCTCAAATGGACCCAGTCTCCGTTTGCCAGTAACTTTATCTGTCAGGCTAGGGCAGGTCCGGGAGTGGAACTATTTAAATCTGTCAATTAACATTTTAAGTCTTTGTCAACATCATTGGTTGCTTCTCCTGCTCTTTGCTTTCTGGATGGTTGTGCCTCCTGGTGGCTGATAGAGTCTCTGTTGCAGGTTGCTGCTTTGATCTGGTCCCTCGACTGGTGCCCACTGAATTGTCTGCTGGTGTAGTATGGCCATTCAAGGTGGGTTACTGCCATTTGCCTCTGATGGCACTGTCCCAGCACCAGGGCCTCTTTGCTCTAAGGCCAGTACTAGATTTGTATGCCCAAAGCTCTGCCTCCATCCCGTATTAACCAGCTCCCTCCCCTCCCACTTTGGTGCTAGATGTGGAGCTAAGCTAAGTGTGTTTCCTCTAGGACTCAGCCTCTTGTAGGCTGTGCTTGGAGAAGCAGATCACAAGGCCACCCCATTACTGCATGTGCAAATATTTAAGAGTTACAAATCAAACTAGAAGATGATGATGTTCTATCCTTCCTGGTTGACGAGTACACATAATGACAGATTTGGAAAAATATCAGGTCATATAAATAACTATGAAGAACACAAATCCATAATTCATTTTCCACCCAAGGCCATGATTTGGCAGTGGTGGTTACTGGCCTGGAACAGAGTGGACCATGTGTGAAACTTTCTCCCTGGTGTGCTGGTTGACCAGTCCTGGCTTCCTGCTGTCATTGGTGATATTCATAGAATAAGCATTGGCTTTCTCTTTTTTATTATATTTTATTATATTTTATTTTATTTTATTATTTTATTTATTTCATTTCATTTCATTTCATTTTTAAAATATTTTATTTGTTAAAGCATGCGAACAAGCAGGGGGAGCAGCAGAGCCAGAGGGAGAAGCAGGCTCCCTGCTGAGCAGGGAGCCCGATGGGGGCTCAATTCTAGGACTCCAGGATCATAACCTGAGCCAAATGCAGATGCTTAACTGACTGAGCCACCCAGGAGTCCCTATTTATTTATTTTTTTAGTAAAGTCTGCCCAACATGGGGCTTGAACTCACAATCTGGAGATCAAGAGTTGCATGCTCTACCAAATAACCCAGCTGGGGGTCCCAGCTTTCTCTTCTTACAGGGGGTATAGGGACCTGCACCCTCTCCAATAAAGATATGCCCCAGGCAGTCTTTACTCACATGTCCCTAGCCCTCCTACCTCACCAACATCACCCCTTTCAAGTGCATCAGCAGAACAGAAGCCTGGAAGGTCAGTCTCAAGTTTAGAAATTTTGGCGGCCTCAGGGTTCCCAGCCTGCGGCCAGCCCTCCTCTCCCCCACCTAGGCACCCTCCCACAAAAGCTTCCTTCCATCACACCTTGGACCTGGGGTATGCAGCCTGACAAACACAATCCAAAAAGGACCCAGGGAAGAAGCCCATGCAGAGCCAGGAAGTGGGTTCAGACAGGAATACCAGGATCTCCAGTACCTGGAGCATGGTCTAGAAAGGGGCCTCTCCAATTCCCCATCTTAAAGGGAGTGTTGGAATGGGGTCCTGGCAGACCACCAGCCCCCGTGTCTGGACCTTGCTACTAGGCATCTTCACACACCTCTCCTCCTCTGCCTCTGCCTTCCTCCTTTCCAGGCTATCCCAGGGCTGGGGGACACCGAACTACTCCCCTTCATCTGTGGGGCGACCTGCCTTTCTTCACTTCCCAGGTTCTCTCTGCCACTGACCTGATGTATTAATTGGACTTCTAAGAAATCTACAAAATCCTCTCCCTCGTGACAAAAGCCTGGCTTTATGATTCTCGTTTTTGCTATTAAAACAAAAGCTGCCCCCTTCTTCCTGTCTCTATGATGAAATGTTCTAAACCTTTTGAGGCAAATGAGTGCCTCTGGAGGAACAGGAAATACCCAGGCAAATGCATTAAAATTTTTCATAGTTGGCTTCCCCGCTGCTCAGGTTTGGGTAGCTAGAATGAAGAGAAGGTGACACCAATGTGCTCTGTACTGTCAGGACACCACTGTCTGTTCAGGCTGCTACATATTCGAAAGATCAGAGGTGGGAAGATCAGGTTTTGGGGGTTTAAAAAAAGGCTATTTGCACATTCAGGTATATAAAGGGCTCTTCTATGGAAAGAGGTTAGTAGACTCAGTAGCAACTCCAGAATTTCTCCCCAGGTGGGGGTGGCATCAGTAAGCAAGTGAGGCTTGGAGCTGTTGGCTGTGAAGGAGATTTGCATATCACTTGCACTCTTTTTTTTATTAGGCATTTATGTCAGGTAGCTTTAGAGGGAGCAGGTGAAGATTCAGGTTAATCTTAACCATATACCCTTATCCACAGTCTGGCTCCACCAGTAATTGGCTGCTGCAAACTCAAAGCGCATGTGGCAAATAACACTTGTTGGATAATGGAATTAATACATGAATTGCTGTGTGAGAAACATAACAGCACTTGGGGACTTTGAAGCTGCATGAAACTGGACCCAGTAGCCCCAGTAAGTTTTCTGGTGCCAGAGAAGGGGCGGCTCAGCTGGAAAGCAGGTATGGAGCACAGGCCCACAGGCTGGCAGCACACAGTGAGACCCCCTTGCAGGTGTCATTCAGTTTGGAAAGGGGAGCATTTAATGCAAAAACAAACACGCTTATTTTATTAACTTATTTCACTAAAAAGTAAGCATTTATAGTCCCTGCTCTAAGCAAACTATTTTCAGAGTAAACAGATTATCCCCACTGGTGAGGTTAAGTTCCCTTTTTCAGAAAGATGCTCAGCTCATAAATATAGGAAGAATGATGGGGATTAAAAAAAAAAAAAGAACTGTTTTGCAAACACTGATGAAGTCTAGACCACAGTCAGCAATGGACACCAAAACTATTAGGAAAGAAGTTGATGGAGAACTTTACAGTGGAAGGTGTCATCACCTGAGTCCTTCAGCCTCCAACAGAATAAGCTGATGTCACATGCTTCCCAACATAATGCTGTATGAAGTAAAGAGTATTATCTATAAAGGATCACTGCCCAAAAAAAGTTGAGACTGAATCTAATTATTCTGGTAGATCTAACAAGTAAAATGGTACTACACAGAAGCAATCAGCCACATCCAAAAGGTAGGACATTGGGACACCTGGGTGGCTCAGTGTTGAGCCTCTGCCTTTGGCCCAGGCCGTATCCTGGGTCCTGGGATTGAGTCCCACATCGGGCTCCCTGCATGGAGCCTGCTTCTCCCTCTTCCTGTGTCTCTGCCTCTCTGTGTCCCTGATGAATAAATAAATAAAATCTTGAAGAAAAAAAAAAGGTAGGACATCTGAAAGACAAACCTGGTTTCTTCAACCAGTCAATAGCATAAAAATTATGGAGCATCAGGAATAAGCTACACTCGTCTAAATTAAAGGAAATGCAAGAGACAGAATAAGCAAATGCAACACATGGAGTTTGGGTCCTAATCTGTACAAACTAACTTTTTTTAGGACTGATTTATTTGAGAGAGAGAGCATGAGCAGGGAGAGGACCCAGAGAGGGTCATAGGGAGAGAGAGAATATGTGCGGCCTTATTCCAGGACCCTGAGATCATGACCTGAGCTAAAGGCAGGCACTTAACTGGCTGAGTCACTCAGCCCCAGAACTTTGCTTTCAAAAGACTATAGCGGGGGTGGGGTGGGTGGGGCAGGTGCCTGGATGGCACCATTCAGTTGGGTGTTTCATTCTTGGTTTTTGTGATCTTGGGCTCTGGGATCAACCCCTGCACTAGGCTCCATGCTCAGTGGCAAGTCTACTTAAGATTCTCTCTCTCTCTCCCTCAGCCCCTCATCCACATACTTGTGTATGCTGCCTCTCTCTCTCTCTAAAATAAATAAATCTTAAAAAAATAAAAAGACTATAGTGGGGGGTGCCTGGCTGGCTCAGTTGGTGGAACATGCTATTCTTGATCTTAAGGTTGTGAGTTCAAGCCCCACACTGGGTGTGGAGATTACGTAAAAATAAAATTCTTTAAAAAAAATTAAAACTGAAAATACTAGTGGAGTTCACCTCCAAAGCTTTTTATTCAGAAAACTATGGCAAAGACAAGAATTTTTCTCTTCTTTTTTTTTTTAAAGATTTTATTTATTCATGAGAGAGACACAGATTGAGGTAGAGACATAGGCAGAATGAGAAACAGGCTCTGTGTGTGGAGCCTGATGCTGGACTCGATCCCAGGACCCTGAGATCACGCCTGGAGCCAAAGGCAGATGCTCAACCACTGAATCACCCAGGTGCCTCTTTTCTTTTCTTTTCTTTTCTTTTCTTTCTTTTCTTTCTTTTCTTTCTTTTCTTTCTTTTCTTTTCTTTTCTTTTTTCTTTCTTTTCTTTTCTTCTTTCTTTCTTTCTTTCTTTCTCTCTTCTTTCTTTTCTTTCTTCTTCTTTCTTTCTTTCTTTCTTTCTTTCTTTCTTTCTTTCTTTCTAGTTCTGTGGGCAATTTTGATGAGAAGCCAGGTTTAGGAGTCACTATATTAAATAACTCAAAAGGTCCCTTCTACAGGGAGAGTGAATGGCCTTAATGCATTCTTAAAATTGTGCTTGGGAGCAATGTCATTAGGATACTTTTAAGTTTCTAACAATGGATCCCTTTCCTTGAAGGGGCATCGATAACAGGAAACCTAGAGATTACTTTTAAAAAAGAATCAGAAGCAGAGAAACTTTTATTTTTCCACTTCAGGCCTTGCTGGTCTACGCTATGCCCAACACTGGAAAAGGAAGATATCTTTATTGAAAACTTCAATAAAAGTTGGGGTTGGCTGTATGTTATTTGTCATTGATAGGGGCGTCTGGGTGGCTCTGTTGGTTAAGCATCTGCCTTGGACTCCGGTCATGATCCCAGGGTCCTGGGATCGAGTCCTGCATCAGATACCTGCTCAGTGGGGAGCCTGCTTCTCCCCATCTCTCTGCCCTGCCCCCTACACTCATGTTCTATCTCTTGCTTTCTCTATCTCTCAAATAAATAAAAATTTTTTTGAAAAAAGTGTATTTTATCTATACATACCTCATAGATGAAACCAGCAAGATTAGGAAAAATGTCTAAATGTCACAACTATTTAATGAGTAAATTGACAAAGGTGTTTTGGGAAGCATAGCACTTAAGTGTACTACCTGCCAGGAGGTGAGAAGACAGGCGACAACACACAGGCTCCACACCAAATTATTTTGGCTCCTGTTTCTACAATGGGAGCATACTAATATTACTGTTGTGTCTAGAGTTCATTAGGCTCACTCTAGTTTAGATTTTATTTAATTTGTAGGAGATTACAAAGTGGGTTATAGCTGCTGAATGTCTAATTGTAGTATTTATAAAGGATACAATAATGCCTCTTCCCTGCTTAAAAATATATAATAACATAATGCAGGCTATCCACTAAATGTGTATGGATGGTGTATATCTGGGCTGTGTTTTCCCCACAGATCTGCAATGGTGTATTTGGGAGCAGAGAGGGGGTAGTGGGAGGGGCATCAGTGAAGATGCTTTCTTGGGTTAAAAACAAATTTTTCCCTCCAGTTCCTTTTTATTTTGTAATATTACATCTTTCATTTATGTTTTGCTGTTGTCTGAAGAGAGGGCAAAAGTGTCAGCTGGGGATGCAATTAAAAATGATTCTGACATATGGGAAACTTGTAATTTCAGAGGTTTATTTCCTCATAACAGACTCTGGATAACACAGCAGCATGTTCAAACACAGGAGATATAAGGACTTTCATCTTTTCCCTTGGAACCCATAGAATGAGAAGAGTCTTGAGATTAGATGCATCAGGAGGAAAGTGAGTGTTCTCTCCAAACCAGCACAATGAGGGGGTACAGCAGATGTCATCATGCTTCTCAACCATTGACATGACTCTTGTCTTTTCTATGTTGTTTAGAAAAGGTAAGCAATCATAACAGAAAAGTTGTAAGCAAGACAAAAGTCACTGTAGACAAGAAAGCCTCCTGGGGTGCCTGGCTAGTTCAGTGGGTGGAGCATGCAACCCCTTAATCTCAGGGTTGTGAGTTAGAGCCCCACTATGAGTGTAGAGATTACTTAAAAATAAAATCTTAAAAAGGAGGAAGGGAAGGCATCTGGTGACTCGGTTAAATGTCCTACTCTGGATTTCGGCTCAGGTCATGATGTCAGGATCATGAGATGGAGCCCCAGGTCAGGCTCCATGTTCAGCGAAGAGCCTGAATGAGATTCTCTCTCTCCCTCTCCACCTGCTCTCTCTCAAATAAATAAGTAAAATCTTAAAAACATAAGGCCTCCTTCCCATTTCTTTTCTAGAAATGGAACAGCGAATATAACCAAATATGTTTATACTCACACACTGCTTACAACAGTGACCCAAAGACCAATGGACTCAGCAGAAATCCAAATTGGCATTCATTTGACATTGGCATTTTTCTGTGCAGGATGGATGTCTATTACTGTCATTAGGAGAAATGGCCAACTTAATCATCTTGTTTCTGTTTTGAGGATGGACTAAGAAATGACTTAAAATAACTTAGAGAGCTGTACATATAATAATGAACCAGTACAAACTGTCAGGTCCCAGAAGGAGATTTGGTGTTTTCAGCCCACCATTCCTTGGCTGCCATCACATAACAGAGTCTTGCCACTTTGAGTGGGACAGAGAGACTGCAACAGAAACCATCACAGGCTGGGATGAACTCAGCCCCACTGGCAGAGTACATTAGGAGTTGAGATTTCAGTCTCGAAACACTGAGTGCTTGAGGGAAGGAGGCTCTGGGCCACAGGAGCTGTTGCAACACTGTGGGTTCCTAATACAAAGCCAGGTTGTGGTTTGATAGCGCACACCTGCTTATTTGAACTGGCATTGCTTCCTCTCCCCTCCTTTTTAAAAGATTTTATTTATTTATTCATGAGAGACACACAGAGGCAGAGGCCCAGGCAGAAGGAGAAGCAGGCTCCCTATGGGGAGCCCAATGTGGGGCTCGATCCCAGGACCCAAGGATCATGACCCTAGCCCAAGGCAAACACTCAACCACTAAGCCACCCAGGCGTCCCCCTGCTTTTCTTTCCATCACAGAATGCATAGAAAATATTACTCGTAGCACACCTGCCATAAACCCAGGATGCAGCCTGTGAGTACCACTCACCAGCCTGGACCCAGGTCCCACTGCACACCCCTCCTTCCAAAGGGCAGAAGACATCAGAGCTGAGCACACACAAGAAATCCATTCCTGGTGCTGGAATATGTAATGAATTGCTCCCTTAGTGAGGCCAGAAGGTCACCTGATTGCAGCCACAAAACACCTGGGGCTCATTAGAAGTGGTGACAGACCCATCAAGTGTCTTTTTTTTTTTTTAATTCATTTTAGAGAAAGAGCAAGTGGGGGAGAGGCAGAGGGGGAGAGAGAATCCTGAAGCAGATTCCACACTGAGCACAGAGCCTGACACCAAGCCCAGTCTGGGGCTGGATCCTAGGACCCTGAGATCATGACCTGAGCCAAAATCAAGATCAGCAGCCTAACAGACTGAGCCACCCAAGTGCCCCCATCAAATGTCATTTTATTTTTATTTATTTCTTCAAGTATCATTTTATTTTTGCAGAGTTTTTTTTTAAGATTTTATTTATTTATTTGGGAGACACAGAGAGAGTGAAAGAGAGAGAGAGAGCACAAGCAGGGTAAGGGGCAGAGGGAGAAGCAGACTCTTGCTGAGCAGGGAGCCTGTTGTGGGACTTGATCCTGGAACTCAGGGATCATGACCTTAGCCAAAGGCAGATGCTTAACTGACTGAGCCACCCAGGTGCCCTCAAGCATCATTTTAAGGGAGCTCCCCATGGGTATCTGGTGGACATTGAAGTTTGAGAAGTGTTGGTCTGCAGGGTAATGTCTAGTGTCTGCCTCCTTTGTGTGCTGCATAAGGCCTTACATAAAGAGAAATGAGGGGGCTACCTGGGTGGCTCAGTGGTTAAACATCTGCTTTCGGCTCAGGTCATGATCCCAGGGTCCTGGAATCGAGCCCCACATTGGGCTCTGTGTTCCACGGGGAGTCTGCTTCTCCCTCTGCCTCTGCCTCCTTCTCTGTCTCTCATGAATAAATAAATAAAATCTTAAAAAAAAAATAAAAAGAGCTGGGCCCTGCAGACCTTCCCAGCCTCATCTTTGATCATTCCTCTTCTCTTTATCCCAATCAAGGTGAAGTGTCTATAATGCCTGAATGCACTCTGCATTCTCTATTCTTTGCACGGCTGATTCTCTGCCTAGGATGTGCTTTACCTGCCCTTCTGAACTCTTGCTTATGCTTCAGCTGTCAATTTAAAAGTCAAGTATCACCAGTCCCAGCTGAATTAGGCAGAGCAAGACCCTGGCCCCTTTATAAAGTCTTACTTCCACCTGCTGTTCCCATGCTCTGACTATGTGACTATTACAGAACACATCATACTGGACAATAATTTTCTGTTTACTATCTTCTCAAGCCAAGCTATGAGCACTTGGTGTCAGCAGCTCGGATTTACTCATCTTTGAATTTCTAGGAGGTAATACAGCACATGGTAGGTACGAAAGTCAGCTTATTGGATCCATCAATCAGGGAATCTTGCTGGCCATTTCTTCTAGAAACCATTTTCTCTAAAAGCAATAGCGTGTATGATTTGAACAAATCAGTTAAAAATAATTCTGTTTGTATTCCTGTGATTTGTAGCCAGTTTCACAAAATGCAAAAATAACATGTAAACCCGTTTCTTATCCCTCAAGCCAAATGTAAAATCATAGCCTGTCTTTTCAAGATATTTTAACTATAATAAAGTTATTGCAAAGAGAAGTTAAGTCACATCTAAGTAAGTTATAGAAGAAAAACATCCTCTGATAAGACCACTATCACTAAATCACTGTTCAGTGCTTGCATTTTTAAAAGATAGGCCTAAATATTGATTTCTGGCTTTCTTTCCTTAAAGATACTAAGAAATCCTTATACTAGCCTATCTATATCCACTTTAAGGATCACATTTAAAAAAAATTCATGTTTCCATATTACATCCTTTTTCTTCCTCAATAATTGTAAATTTATCTCCACATACCACTTTCTAAATCTTCATCTGGGATGTGTGGGTGGCTCAGTAGTTGAGCATCTGCCTTCTGCTCAGGTCATAATCCCGGGGTCCTGGGATTGAGTCCTGCATCAGGCGCCCCACAGGGAGCCTGCTTTTCTCTCCGCTTATGTCTCTGCCTCTCTCTGTCTCTCATGAATAAATAAATTTTAAAAATAAAAATAAAAAATAAAAATAAATCTTCGTCCGGATACCAGGGCCATTTTATCATGTTTGGGAAATCCATAAAAGGAAGATGTTACAAAAGACCAATCCCCCCAAATCTGGGCAATTAATTGGCATAATTTACCAAAGAATTATAGCCTGGGAGACTATACCATGTGCTGAAAAAAGCCAAGCAGGTAGAGTTTCATTCCTCACCCAAGTTTAGGAAGGGAAGGGTGTTAGCTCTGTCAGGAGATGATGCAAGCATACATACATCTTTGAGAGGGAGAACTTTGGGATGTGAGAAGGGGACCTGATGGTTATCACAAAGGCTCCAAGGAGCAAAGGCTCCAAGCAGAGAGACAAGAGGACCCCACAGGTATCTGCCCACCAGGCCTCAGAAAACATGGAAAAGTAGGAAGTAATTTCAAAATATATAGGATAAAACTTGGCACAGTTTGGGAAATTGCTTCTTTTAATGCAGAGACTTACTATGAAAAAGAAAGAAAATCTCTCACATTTGTACAGGGGGCTTGTACAGAGCTTTGACCTGAGGCCCAGAGGCTCCTTTATTCTCCCACAGGGAAGCAGGAGGCCCTGCACCAGGAGTGTCTCCCAGACCTGGTTCCCAGCCTAGAGGAGATAATGGCCATGCTTCACTATCAGACGGCAGAAGAAAATTGCATTCATCTCCCTCGTCCCGCCAGGCTAATCTGTCCCTAAATCCTCCGCAGAAAACAAAGAGCTGTCCCTCTGTCCTAGGAGTGCCAACATGTTTTACAGACAGGAAACTCCTGCAAAAATCTCCCTTCTCTTTTCTCAGAGACCCAGGAGTAAGGGGGGTTACGTGGACCTTGTTTTTGCTCTTAGTTCCTGCACTAAAGCCCTTCCAGGCTCTCACAGGAACTGTGCCACTGAGGGTCAGACCTACGCCTTGTCAGAGCATGAGCCTTAGTGCCCGGCCCAGCCCACCACCAGGTGAAGCTCTGTAAAAAGTCAGACGCAGCAGAGCCCCCGCAGAACCAACAACCACCTTTTTCTCTGACGGGGTCCACCTGCACTTCAGGCTGACGTGTTTCCCCTAGGCCTTCTCTCCTGGCTCCCTCCAGGCCACCAAGACACTTCCCCTCTTGTCCTGAAATTACAATATTTTTTTGCTTCCCAATCATAGCACAAGGCCCTTGAGCAGGCAACTGAACCGTACCTGGTTTCAGATTTCCAGGTGCTTCCACAACAGAAGTGCTAGTAAACGTTTGTTGAACTGAATAGAATTGAATTCATCCCAGCTAGTCCCCCCTACACACACACACACACACACACACACACGAAGCCTACAGTGATACTGGGAAAGGTAAACAGGACTCCCCACCCAGTGCTGCCTTTATTCTAGTAATTTCTAGCATGCCCTCCCCTGTGTCAGATCTCATTACTGTACAACACAGGAATCATAAAATGTGCCACCTGGACCAGCAGAAACAATAAAAACTGGCCAGTACTTTTCTGGAAAGTGCCCAAAGCTCTTTAGAGTTGAGAGGGTGTTTTTGATTCAGAGTTTTTATGATAAGACAACACAGTCAGCCATTCCCAAAAATCTCAGATAAGACTTTCATTTTTTCCAATACATTTTTTATTGTAGAAATTCTAGATTTATAGGAAAATTGCAAAGATAGTTCCAAGTTCCCAAATACTCTGCATCATTTCCCTTATTTTTTTCTTTTTAAGAATTTATTTTTTAAGTCATCTCTACACCTGCCATAGGACTTGAACTCACAACCACTAAATGGAGAGTTTCCCCTACTTTTTTTTTTTTATGAATGTCCTTATTTTTTAAAACTATTTTAATTTATTTATTCGAGAGAGAGAGAGAGAGAGAGAGAGAGGCAGAGACACAGGCAGAGGGAGAAGCAGGCTCCATGCAGGGAGCCTGATGTGGGACTCGATTCTGGGACTCTGGGATCACACCCTGAGCCAAATGCAGATGCTCAACTGCTGACTCACCCAGGTGTCCCAAGATGAAGAATCGCATAGTCTACCAACTGAACCAGCCAGGAGACCCAGTTTTTCTATTATTAATATCTGACATTCATGTGGTACATTTGCAACAATTAATTAACCAATATCAATGCATTGCTATTAAGTATATTCAGATTTCCTTAGGTTTTACCTGGTGTCCTTTTTTTATTCCAGGATCCCACGCAGGACAGCATATTACACTTAGTTATCCTGTCTCCAGTTTCCAGACTTTCCTTGTTCTTGATGACTTTGACAGTTTTGAGGAACACTGGTCAGGTATTTTGTAGAATGTCCCTCAATTGGCATGTGCCTAATGCTTTTCTCCATATTAGATGGATTGTGGGTTTGGGGAGAAAGATTACCTTTTTAAAAGTCCTGTGTCAAAAAAAAAAAAAAAAAAAAAGTCCTGTGTCCAGAGCACCTGAGTGGCTCAGTGGTTGAGCGTCTGCCTTTGATTCAGGTCATGATCCTGGAGTCCCACATCAGGCTTCCTGCAGGGAGCCTGCTTCTCCCTCTGCCTATGTCTCTGACTCTCTCTCTCTGTGTCTCCATGAATAAATAAATAAAATCTTAAAAAAATAAAATCCTGTGTCCTTCCCCACCCTCATTTTTCTCTCCACCTCTCCCCCACACATACCCCAGAAAGCTATTATTACATTGATAGTGCCAGTTAGGACTAAGGAAATGAGGTTTTATTCTAGTATTTTAGAATACTAGAATAGTAGTATTCTTACTGGGAGTCATTCTTACCCCATTGGATATCACTAGCAGGAATGGCCCCTCAGAAAAAAAAATTTCTGTGGAGCAGTGTGACCTCAGAACCACAGACCAGAGGCCCTCGTGGGCTTTTGACAGTGAGCCTGCCTAGCTGCAGGACCATCCAAAGGCCACAACCCTCTGGCAGGGACAACAGACTTGTCCTGGTGGTTGACAGACTAATAGAAGACACTGCCCAAGGGCTTTTATAATCTTCTGTGAGTAATAAAAGACTGGAATGCAGAACAACAAGTCATAAAAAATATGGCCACGCCTGGCCCAAGAAACAGACTCACTTCCTTGTGAGTGCCTGAGGCCTGAGGAGGAAAGGCAGAAAGTGGAGAGGTTAGGAATATGACAGATCCTGGACGGTGACCAAGGGCCCAGGCTGTCTCTTGACTCTGCTGCTGCCTCTTCCGGTGACTTTGGGCTGAGCCGTTCCACTGTTAGTGGATTAGGCTTCATGACTCTGGAGGTTGGATATCATAGGACATGGCTTTTAGAATTCTGTGGAGACCAAACTGGATGATATCATTGACTGGATGTGGGGGCCAGCAGCAGAGGGTCAAGAAAGAATTCATGAGACTTTTTGGTGCAAAAGGATGGTTTTATTAAAGCACAGGGACAGGACCTGTGGCCAGAAAGAGCTGCCCTGGTTTTGTAAAGAGACTTGCTTTGAAGAAAAAATAAAGATTTTATTTATTTATCCATGAGAGAGACACACACAGAGGCAGAGACATAGGCAGAGGGAGAAGCAGGCTCCTCATGAGGAGCCTAACATGGGACTCGATCCCAGGACTCCAGGATCACAACCTGAGCCAAAGGCAGACGCTCAACCACTGAGCCACCCGGGTGCCCTTGATTATATACTTTTAAATTTGGGGGGTTGGGGATAGAGATAAAGGAAGTTTCCAAAGAAATTTTCATACGTTAAAGAAAACATATGCAGGAACCTTGAGGTCCAGCTATTGTTGAGCTAAGGTTGCTTTTTGCCTCTAGCAGAGCATTAACATGAAGGCAGTTGTGAACTACTGGAGAAATGTCATATCCTGCCTATCTCAAATACTTGTCGATGGGCTACAAGTTGTAAGGAAACTTAATTTTATCTACATGTCTTTGGCCTTTGTTCTCCTCATGAGTAATTACTTAAAATAGTGCATGACCCACAGTGAGTGTTCACTACATGTTAACTATTATCATTATTATTACATTAAGATGGGAGTGGAAATAATCTGGCAATCATCCTAAAGTTCAAACCCTAAGGCTTAGAAGGCTTCTAAATAAACTAGCTGAAAAAAAATTCAGATTTCTGGAAAAGATTCCAGAAGCAACTCTCTTAAAAGAAAGGGAAGGGGGTTTCTCTTTACAACCCACCTGTGCACCCACTGGCAGGTAGGGAAGGCAGAGTTAGGGTTTCTCTAGAGCATGGCTAAGTTACATTTCCTCATGTCCCCTCCCACATGATTTAAACTTAGAATTAGGTTCAGAGGGCAGTTAACCAGAGTTACGTATATGCTGCACTGTATACTGTATACTGTGTATACTGTGTGTTGGAATCAAGCCAACAGGCCCTCTCTGAACAGTGAACATGTGTATCAGCCACTGAGCCAGCAAGCTAATGACCTGCCAACACAAACAGCTCCAACGGTCACTTCATCTGAGGAACTGTAGTATCTGAAAGCACTCAGTATAATCTGTAAAGTGCTTTTATTTACTTATTTATTTTTAGTATATACTTTCTTAAATCACCACTTAAAATTCCAGTGTAATTAACATTATAAATTAGTTCACATTGTTAATTAACACTGTTACACAATTTCAGGTGTACAGTATAGTGATTTGACAGTTCTGTACATGACTCAGTGCTCATCACAGTAAGTATACTCTTAACCCATCACTTGTTTACCCCGTCCTCTCATCACCTCCCTTCTGGTGACCATGAGTTTGTTCTCTAGAGTTAAGAGTCTGCTTTTTGTCTCTTTTTTGCTGTTTCATTTGTTTTGTTTCTTAAATTCTACATATGAGTGAAATCATATGATGTCTTTCTCTGACTTATTTCACTCAGCATTATACTCCCTAGATTCATCCATGTTGTTGCAAATGGCAAGATTTCATTCTTTTTATGGATGAGTACTATTCTATTTGTGTGTGTGTGTGTGTGTGTGTGTGTGTGTGTGTACCACCTCTTCTCTATCCATTCATGTATCAATGGACACTTGGGCTGCTTCCATATTTTGGTTATTGTAAATGATGCTGCAATAAACAGAGGGGTGCATATATCCTTTAGATTTAGTGTTTTCTTATTATTTGGGTAAACTCAGTAGTGGAATTACTGGATCATATGATAGTTTTTTAAATATTTTATTTATTTATTCATGAGAGACGGGGGTGGGGTGGGGCAGAGACACACACAGAGGGAGAAGCAGGCTCCCTGCAAGGAGCCTGATGTAGGACTCAATCCCAGACCTCAGGATCACGCCCTGAGCTGAAGGCAGATGCTCAACTGTTGAGCTACTGAGGAGTCTCGATCATATGATAATTCTATTTTCAATTTTTTGAGGATTCTCCATACTGTTCTCCGGAGTGGCTGCACCAGTTTGCATTCCCACCAACAGCATAGGAGGGTTCCCTTTTCTCCATGCTCTTGTCAACACTTGTTTCTTGTGTTTTTGATTTAGCCATTCTGACAGGTGTGAGGTGATAGCTCATTGTGGTTTTGATTTGCATTTCCCTAATGATAATTGCTTTTGAGTTCTTTTCATCTGTCTGTTGGCCATCTGGATGTCTTCTTTGGAGAAATGTCTGTTCATGTCTTCTCATTTTATAATTGGATTATTTGTGGTTTTGGTGTTGAGTGGTGTAAATTTTTAAAATACTTTGGATACTAACCCCTTATCAGGTGTATCATTTGCAAATGTCTTCTCTCATTCAGTAGGTTGTCTTTTTTTTCTTGTTAATTATTTATTTTGCTGTGCAAAAGCTTTTTATTTTGATGTAGTTCCAGAAGGCTTTTTTTTTTTTTAAGATTTTATTATTTTTAAGTAATCTCTACACCCAACATGAAGGTCAGATTTACAACCCTGAGATGGAGAGTCACAGGCTCTACTGAGTGGCCAGCCAGGCACCCTTCAGCAATTTATTTATTTAGTTTCCCTTGCCTCAGGAGACATATCTAGAAAAATGTTGCTACCACCAATGTCAGAGACATTACTGCCTGTCCTCTCTTCTAGAATTCCCATGGTTTCTAATCTCACATTTAGGTCTTTAATCCATTTCGAGTTTATTTTTGTGTGTGGTATAAGAAAGCAGTCCAGTTTCATTCTTTTATATGTAGCTGTCCAGTTTTCCCAACACCATTTATTGAAGACACTTTTTCCCATTGTACATTCTTGTTTCCTTTGTCAAAGATCGATTTACCCTAAAGTTGTGGGTTTATTTCTGGGCTCTCTAATCTGTCCCATTGATCTGTGTGTCCATTTTTGTGCCAGTACCATACTGTTTTGATGACTATAGCTTTGCAGTGTAATTTGAAATCTGGCATTGTGATGCCTTCAGCTTTGTTCTTCTTCAAGATTGCTCTGGCCTTTTGGGATCTTTTGTGGTTCCTTACACATTTTAGGCCATGAAGTCTTTTTGATTGAGAAGTATTATCAGTGTTCTGTTAAGCTCTTTGCCCAGGTCTCTGCCTCTGAAGAATATGACAGGAAACAAACACAGCTGATTTCTCCGTTTCATTCACCCTTTCCTTTCACATTTATACTCCAGGCATTATCCTGGTGCAAATGAATAATAATAACAAGATCCTTTGAGCCCTCTTTCTGTGCTGCTTATACTTCTAAACTCTTTACATGTGTGAATTCATTTAATCCTGATGACTCAGTGAGCCAGTGCCATTATAACGTGCCCATTTGAGATACAGAGAAGCTAAATGAATTGCCAAAGGTCAAATAGCTATCCTGTGGCTCTTATCAGGAGGGACTAGGTTTAGTTGCATGTAACAGAAAATTCAAATATCAGGGTTTAAATGGGTGAAGGGGAGTGAGAGGTACAGTCTTCTAGTTATAAAATGAGGATGCAAGATGCAGCATAGACAACATAGTGGCATTGCAATAACTAGGGTGGCACATGGTAGCAACATGTGGGGTGAACACAGCATAATGTACAAAGATGTTGAATCACTATGTTGTACACCTGAAACTGACATAACATTGTGTGTCAACTGTACTTACAAGGCTAGAATGGCAGCCCCATCATTCTTAGAGATCAGGCTCATCTCTCTTTCTTCTCTGGTTATCTTAGCATGTGACTTCTATCCTCAGGTTCTTCTCAGTAGTCCAAGCTGGGGATCCCCTGCAATGCCAGACATCAGAACTGTGTGTCAGTCAGAAGAGAGGGAAGGAAGGGTGCCTGGCTAGCTCAGTTGATAAAGTATGTGACTCTTGATCTCAGGATAAGGAGTTTGAGCCCCATATTAGACATAGAGTTTACTTATAAAAAATAATAATAAATAAAATGTAAAAAAAAAAGAAAAGAAAAAGAGAGGGGGAAGGAGAGGGCAAAAGGACTTTCCAGGAGGCCCCCCTCCAACAACTTCCATTGACATCTCATTGGCCATACCTAGATGCAAAGAAGGCTGGGAAATTTGTTTTTTTGCTTTTAAAAAACTTTACTCATTTATTTGAGAGAAAGAGAGAGACAGCACAAGTAGGGTAGAGGAGCAAAGGGAGAGGGAGAAGCAGACTCCTTGCTGAGCAGGGAGCCCAACACAGAGCTCGATCCCAGGACCCTGGGATCATGACCTGAGCTGAGATCAATCACCCAACTGACTGAGCCATCCAGGCACCCTTGTTTTGTTTTTTAACTAGGGCACATTTAATAAGGTTCTATAACAAAGAGGAGAAAATAAATTTTGGGCACATGTACCATAAAATATAATTTTTCACACTGGAACTGGGCTGTTGGTTGGCAGGTGAAGATGGGGCTGAATTACTGTTTTTATTTCCCACTTGTGGCAGTCACTTGGAAAATCAAACAAAGGTGATGTATACAATAGAAAAAAAAGTTAGAACTTTACTAAGATTTCCAGTTTTCCCTTGGCCACACTTCAGAGGTATAATGAATGAGATCTTGTAATTTCATAGTATTTAAATGTTATTTAGGCTCTAACAATTAAGATTAAAAGTAAGACAGAAGTAGTATTTTAATGAAATAATTTCCTTCCATATTTTCATTCTGAAACTCTTAAAAAGATTTATTTATTTATTTATTTATTTATTTGAGAGAGAGAGAGACAGACAGACAGATAGACGAGGGGAGGGCTTGAGGGAGGGAGAGAGAGAGATCCCAAGCAGACTCCTCACTGAGCACAGAGCCCAACTCAGGGCTTGATCCCCCAACCCTGAGATCATGACCTGAGAGGAAATCAAGAGTCAGCTGCTCAACCCACTGAGCCACCCAGGAGCCCTTTTTTATTCTAAAATTTTATTCTGAAGGGTTTTTTTATTCCTCAAGACATCACTCTCAGATTTTCCTTTCAAGAGTAAATGTCTAATATCAAAACTTTCATTTATCTTTTAAGGAAAGAAAGGAAAAGAATATTTGAATTAGCTATTTAGAGGATTTCTTAATTAGATTAGATACAGTACTTGATAATGGCCCAAACCTTTCATTTGACCTCAGTTTCTCCAGTTGAAAAGTAGATATATTCATTTTTCCTTCAACAAATGCTTGTAGTGGGCTTAATAGGTGTTGGATGCTTTATATGTGACAGCCATTTTCCTCTTGTTAACAAAATAATGGATTAATGTGTAACAAATTATTTAAAATCTGTTATTGATACTTTTATGGTTAAATTAAATAAAAAGTATACTGTTTTATACGGATTAAACCAAATATGTTTCATTGCAAAAGGAAACTTAAAACTCTTTTGGAATCATGAGGTGCAAATATTTTAATTAGGTACACATTACGCATAGCAGCAGAACATATTAGGAGTCTTTGTATGTAAGGATACTGGAAGATAAATATTAAGCATTTTCCTTTTTAAGATTAAACAACAGGGGCACCTGGGTGGTTCAGTCCATTAAGCATCTGCTTTCAGCTCAGGTCATGATCCGGGGGTCCTGGGATTGCATCCCACATTGAGCTCCCTGCTCAGCGGGGAGTCTACTCCCTCTCCTCCCCATTCGTGCTATCTCTGTCTCTCTCAAATAAAGAAATAAAATCTTAAAAAAAAAAGAGTAAACAACATACTATGAAATGCCTTTGTGGAACATAGTGCTTATCCCTAGCAAGCTGATGGAACTCTAAAATGGATATATTTGGAGAAAATATTCTCACTTATATTAATGTAGCCATATTGCTTCTCTAAGGAAATATTTATAAATATTACTACTGTGTTCCAGAAACATATTACAAAGAAAATCAGAGTAGTAGATTCCATTATGATGGAAAATATCATAAAAATGTTTCCCCTGATAGAATTCAAAATTGTGCATGTCATAGTAAATTAAGAGACATGAGTTCAGAGTCAGAGCCTAAGGCTGTGGCTACGATGTTGTGGTTGGTCTTCAGTTCATTACTAATTCTCATTACCTCCTGACACTAGACAAGCTATTCAAACCACTGAATTGTTCACTTTTTGTTTGCCAGCACGCAGCACACAGCCAGCAGTTGGCTGTGGGAGAAACCTCAGAGCTTTGCTCCACCAGTTAGAGACCTATCTAAATGTGTGGGGATTGGGAAAAGGCACCCCAGAAGTGGTTTGAGGCCTTAAAATAGAGTATATTAACTTGAAATTACAAAAGACACCAAACCCTCATTTCAATTATGGATCCAGGTAAGAAGCAGAGGTAATAGTGCAGAGTCAATGAGAAGAGAGGCAGTGAGAATAGCAAGATTCTGAAGGAGAATGTTCTGCAGAAAGGCAGTAAATGTGGCAGATACTAAAACACAGCAAACAGGTTAACAAATACACTTCTCAGCATGCTTTCCCTGTTGTGCCCTTGATCATATTCAGAAAAAGGTGATAGGTAATTTTAAATATATACTGTAGCTCTTCCCCTTGCCTTGGCTTGTAGTTTGGAGACAGGTGAAAACGTGCCTACCTCTTGGCCAAAAGTTCGTCCTTCCTGCTCCTCAAAGTCAATGTTATTTTTACAGTAGGATGTTAATAGAATCCCTTTCTTAGCATTTATTTCTATTCTGCGAATTTGTTCCAGATATTTCCCCTCCCCTATAATAGAAAAACAAACTTGAGCCCCAGCAAATACATTAACCAATAAATCAGTAGCCTATATTAGTGGTGTTAATATTCTTAATATCAAAATAATAGAGATACAAGCTGTGCCCTTTGTTGAGGAACACCAGCACAACAAGAAGGAGATTTTTAATGTATACCTTGGTGGTAGAATAGAACAATAGACACACTTTGTCATTTTTGCCAGAACCAATCAACTCCTTCTTCGATAATTAGCACCCATCTTATTACTAATTAATACCTCTTAATATACCATCTCCTCATTCACTGCCATCAAAAACAGTACTAAATTGGAATCTGGGATCCTATAAATCAGCCCTCCACCCTCCTCCCTGTATCTTCCCTCCCCCAATACTCACAAAACAAAACCACCTTCTAAAATAAGTAGGGGACAACAGGAAGACAGCTCCTAGAGCCACCCCATTTAGCTTATTACCGGTACTAGTGAGTAACTTTTTTTAGCTCTGACTTGTGACATCGCAAAGCAGCAACTGTACTTGAGATCCTTCAGAATGGTAACAATATCAGTACTTAGTTATGAAGCTGAAAAATTGATACAAAGTGGAGTTTTCCCCCAGGGAGATGACTGAGGTGCTAGGAAAGGTTCTTCAGCCCACGAAGAGTAAACTTTTGTGGCAGTAACACCACATGATGAGAGAAGCAGATCAAAGAAACTGAAAACGGAGTATGTCTTAAATTATTTATGATGCTGCTACAGCTGTATCGATCAGAGGTGGTTTTCTCTCTTAACCTTCCCTTCCCTGTACCTCCAGAAGCTACCACCTGCCCCCCAAAGAATTATGCCATGGTGTGCCAGTGTGGCAGTTCAGGGTGGGTTACTGGTCAGGACCTCGGTTAAGAAAGGACTGGTTATCCAATATACCTCTGCCATATCTAATGACAAACAAACCAGTGATCTCTTTGTATATCTCATTTCCTAGGAAAGAAATGGGATATCATTGCACAGTGTCCCCTGCAGGAAAAAAAGGTTCTGTCCTCCCTTTCAAGATCGCATTACCTGAGCATCCAAAAGCCTCATACGAAATTGAAGCTTTCAAAACACATTATGGTCCTGGGAGGATGTTTATATCTTAAGAGCCTTGTTTACCCTGTTCACTGTTGAATCTGCACTGCCAGGACACTGCCAGGCACACAGCAGGCCGTCAGGCATGGCTAGTGGATGAATGTTGGGGGTATATAGGAATTCAGGCAATGAAGGCTGTGTGCTCAGCAGCATGTTGTAGGGAGTCGCTGGCTCCCCAGATAGCCTGGGTTGGCCATTCTAGGCTTCCTCCTGGGTAAAATCTTATCTACTGTAGTCATCCTAGAGTGAGGATGAATTTAGGATATGTGCACAGAGTTCCAACTTTGCCATTTGGGGAACTAAGACAAGGATTGATCCTTTGTCCTTAAACAAGCAATCCCAAGGCAATTTGCCCCACTCTTTGGGCCAAAGAGTAGGTGTGATAAACTTTTTAAAAACAGAAAATATTAGAAGTTATGATGTCCTTTTAACCTTAGGGAAAAGGGACTTGAAAATAATTCTACTCGTTTTTCTTCTTTTTTTTTTAGATTTTATTTTCAAGTAATCTCTACACCCAATATGGGCTCAAATTTACAACTCTGAGATCAAACGCCATATGCCTCTCTGAGTCAGCCAGGTACTCCAAGAATAGTTTTCTGTTTTGTTTTGTTTTGTTTTGTTTTTAAAGATTTTACTTATTTATTCATGAGAGACAGAGAGAGAGAGAGAGAGAGAGGCAGAGAAACAGGCAGAGGGAGAAACAGGCTTCATGCGGAACCTGATGCGGGACTCAATCCTGGGTCTCTAGGATCACACCCTGGGCTGAAGGCAGATGCTTAACCTCTGAGCCACCCAGGCGTCTCCAGGAATACTGTTTTAATGCTGCTGAGGTAATCAACACTTCATTTTCTAAAAAAATCCAATCCTGTTATAGAAGAGAAAAAAAATTGGTAGCTGACCAAACTGGTTCACTCCAAGAAGAAATTCTAAGAATTTGTTCCAAATTGGTTTTGGAAGCCATCTAGGAAAAGCATATTATGACATATCTCCATTACAGAAAACTGGTCAAGGTACTACCTTCCTTCCTAATTGTCTACGTTTTTATGGAATTAAATAAAAAAAGCACATTTTTAAAAAGATTCTATTTATTTATCATGAGAGACACACACACACACAGAGAGAGAGAGAGGGGGGGGGGGCAGAGACACAGGCAGAGGGAGAAGCAGGCTCCATGCAGGGAGCCCGACATGGGACTCGATCCTTGGTTTCCAGGATCAGGCCCTGGGCTGAAGGCAGCACTAAATCACTGAGCTACCGGGCTGCCCCTCCCCCGCCACAAAGCGCATTATTAAAAGAGATAGAAAATGTTAGTTAGGTGTGCCTAGTTTTCTGACAATCTTTAAATCAGAGAGTACTAGAAATAATCAGGTGCCAGGAAGAACCTACAAACAGCATCAATCTTAGATTTTAGAGAGGATGAAAGGTAGAGCCCATTACAAAGGCTTCTGTCCCTCCCATCCCAAGTTCCCAGAAATGGCAGATGTTATTATTATTATATTTTAAATCCATAACAGTACTAGGAAACAGAAACAGACACCCTGGGTGGGCCAGAGATTATTAGAAGGAATCCCTGAAATATGCAAAGCAGAGGCAATCTTATTAACAGAGAAAAACTGCTACCTAAAAATGAGAATGACTTCAAATATGCTACTGGCTTGGAAAGGGCAGATACAAGGATGGGAAGAGCCCTAGGCCACCAGAAAGTGATCAGATGGGATGAATGTGAACATTAAACCAAAAATACTGGAGAACATGTTAGTACATCAGATTCAGTAATGTGTTAATAGAATTATATATGACAACCACGCAGGATTTACATCAGGAGAGGTTCCATGCTGAAAAACTAGACTAATGTAATTAACTCTATTACTAGATTAAAAATGGAAACCCAGGGGTTGCCAGGGGTGGCTCAGTGGTTTAGCATCTGCCTTCAGCTCAGGGCGTGATCTCAGGGTCTGGGACTGAGTCTTGCATTGAGCTCTCCATGGGGAGCCTGCTTCTCCCTCTGCTTATGTCTCTGCCTCTCTCTGTGTGTCTTTCATGAATAAATAAATAAAATCTTAAAAAAAAAAAAAAAAAAGGACACCCAGGAGGCCTGGGTGCCTCAACTGGTTAAGTGTTTGCCTTCAGGTCAGATCACGATGTCCACATCCTGGGATTGAGTCCCATATGGGACTCCCTGTTCAGCAAGGAATCTGCTTCTCTCTCTCTTCCCCCACTCTGTGTCTCCTCCCTTATTCTCTTTTTCTCTCTCAGATAAATAAAATCTTAAAAAAAATAAAAATGGAAAGAAACCCTGTAACATCATGAAAATAGATGTCCCAGAAAAAATTTGACAAAATTCAGCATTTATAATGTAAACTTTTTTTAGCATACTGGAAATAGAATCTTCTTAGCCTAATACAGAATATTAGTCCAAAATCCTTCAGCCAACAAATCTTCATCTATGGAGGATCGTTTCCATTAAAATCAGAAATAAGACAAGAATGGGGGCTCCTGGTAGCTCAGGTGGTTGAGCATCTACCTTTGGCTCAGGTCATGATTTTGGGGTACTGGGATCTAGTCTCACATCAGGCTCCCTGCTCAGTGGTGAGCCTGCTTCTCCCTCTCCTGCTCCCCATTTGTGCTCTGTCAAATAAATAAATAAAAATCTCTTAAAAAAAGAAAGAAGAATGGATATTACCACTCTGTTATTCAATGTTATATTGGAAGTTCTGACAAAGTAAGTAAAGGAAAAAAAAAACATTTAAATATTGTCAAAGAATAGGAAAAAATGACCTAGATACATATTCAGCAAGTGTAACTATCTTTTTAAAAAACAACAGGAGAATCAACTAACCAACTATTAAAAATAACTAGAGAACACAACAAGGTCACCAGAAACAAGATAACAGAAAAAATTCATACTCTTCTAAAAAAAAAAAAAACTTATAACTTTCCAACATAGTAGCAATATCCACATAAAGGTCATTGCTATGGACTGAATGTTTGTGTTCCCTCAATAATTCACATATTGAAATCCTACCCCCAGTGAGATAGCTTTGGGATGTGGGTCCTTTGGGAATTGATTAGGTCATGAAAGCAGAGGACTCATGAATGAGATTAGTTGCTCTTATAAAAGAATGCCCTGAGGGGATCCCTGGGTGGCTCAGAGGTTTGGCGCCAGCCTTTGGCCCAGGGCGCCATCCTGGAGTCCCGGAATTGAGTCCCGCATCGGGCTCCCGGCATGGAGCCTGCATCTCCCTCTGCCTCTGTCTCTCTGTCTGTCTCTCTCTGTATCTATCGTGAATAAATAAATCTTAAAAAAAAAAAAAAAAAGAATGCCCTGAAAGCTCTCTCACCTCTCCCTCCATATGAGAACACAATCACACACACAATGCAGACTACTGTGGCTAGGTGTGAACCTCTTTGGGTTTATCTTTCTTGGACTTCATTGAGTTCTTGAATGTGTAGATTTAATGTTTTCCATCCATTTTGAATAGTTTTTAGCCATTATTTCTCCAAATGTTTTCCCCACCTTCTTCTGTTTTTCCTCTCTTTCTCAATATCATATATATGTTTATATATATATATATGTTTATAAAATACCATATTTATATTTATAAAATTTTATTTTTATTTTAATTTTGTTTTCAGTTGTTTAACGTACAGTGTAATATTAGTTTCAGGTGTACAATATTGTGGTGCAACACTTCCATACATTACCCAGTGCTTATTACAAGTACGCTCCTTAATCCCCACCACATATTTCAGTAATTCCCCACCTCCTCCCACCTGATAACCATGAGTTTGTATTAATTAAAGGTTTGTTTCTTGGATTTTCTCTCTCTTTTCCTCTTTTGCTCATTTGTTTCTTAAATTTCACATATGAGTGAAATCATATGGTATTTGTCTTTCTCTGACTGATTTACTTTGCTTAGCATTTACTCTCTTAGCTCCATCCATGTCCTTGGAAATGGCAACAATTTCACCACATCTTCTTTATCCATATGTCAATTAATGGACACTTGGGCTGCTTCCATTATTTTAATGGAAAATAAATGGAAATATAATAATGGAATAATATAATAATGGAAAATAAATAAATAAATATATATATATAAAACTTGTATGCTATATTAAAACAAGAGTATGGATATAGCATAAATTATTCAAGCATTCCTTTATTGGTAAAAATTAAATTTCTTCCATTGCTTTACCATTATAAACAATGTTATAATGAACATATTTATACGTGCCTCATTGAAGGGTGCTTCTCTGAATAGATATTGAAAACTGGGTCATTTAACATTGTAATCACTGCTGACAAATTGCTCTCCAAAATAGCTGTTTCAGTACTCAAAACCAAAAGTTCTTAAAGGTACACATTTCCTTATACTCTGACAAAATTTTATATTTTCGATTCCTTTTAAAATTTGTTATTAATTTCTGTTTCCCTGATTACTTTTGTGGTTCTGCATCTTTTCATGTTTATTGGTCATTTGTTTTCCCTCATTTACAAATAATTTGTCCATATCCCACTTTTCTGTTGGGCCACTTGTTTTTTTCTTATTGATGTATTGGAGGTTACTTATGTATTCTTTTTTTTTTTTTAAGGTCTTATTTATTTATTAGAGAGGGAGAGAGAGCAAATATGTGCATGAGTTGGGGGAGGGGCAAAGAGAGAAGCAGATTCCCCACTGAGCAGGGAGCCAGCCATAGGCTCCATCCCAGGACCCTGAGATTATGACCTGAACTGAAGTTAGATGTTTAATGGACTGAGCCACCCAGGCGTTCATGCATTCTCTTTTGAGTTAAGTTTAGAATTAACTTGACCAGTAACACCTGAGTAGCTCAGTCAGTTGAGTATCAGACTCTTGTTCTTGGCTCAGGTCTTAATCTCAAGGTCGTGAGTTTAGGCCCCCTGTTGGGCTCTATGCTGGGTGTGGAGCCTACTTTAAAAAAAATTAATCTGACCAGTTCCTGGATAATTCTTGAGATTTTTATTGATTACCTTGGATTTTCAAATTAATTAAAAGATTGAAGGAGTTCATGACTAGTTAAAAGGTACACTACAGTAAGTCTTCAGGGTGAAAGGAAATGCTTACAGACAACAAAAAAATGATAAGCACCAGAAATTATAAACTTGTGAGTAAATTAATTTTTTTCTCTTAATTTCTTTAAAGAACATACAGTCCTTTGTTAGATTGTGTAAAATAATAATTATGACACTGTACTGTTGGGTTATAATGTATATAGATGTGATATGTGATAGACAATGAAGGGAGAAGGATTGGAACTGTATTATAAAGTTGCTATGTTTTACCAACATTTAAGTCAGTATTATCCTAGTGTAGATTGTGATCAGTTAATTTTTTTAAAAGCTTTATTTACTTATTTGAGAGAGAGAAAGTGTGTGTTATAAGGAGGGGAGGAGTAGAAGGATATGGAAAGGTAGAGTTTCCAGCAGACTCCCCACTAAGCATGGAGCCAGTTGCAGGCTCCAATCCCAAGACACTGACATGACCTGAGCCAAAACCAAGAGTTAGATGCTTAACCAACTGAACCACCCAGTGCCCCATGATCAGTTAATATTTATATTAAATTCCCACAATAACTATTAAGAAATAAAAATGTTAAAAATCAGCAGAAGAATGGGACAGATATACTGAAAAGTATCTAACTTTTCAGTATCTAACTTTACCTAACTGATTCATGGGACACTCTACCGACTGCAGAGCACACATTGTTTTGAAGCACACATGGAATATTACCTCAAATAGATGATATTATAGGCAGGGGTCAATTAGCTAGCCCAAGGGCCAGCCACCTAAATTTTTAAAGCCATTTTTGGGGCACCTGGGTGCCTCAGTGGTTGAGCATCTGCCTTTGACTAGGTCATGATCTTGGGGTTCTAGGATCCAGCCCTATGTTGGGCTCTTTGTTCAGCCAAGAGTCTGCTTGTTTCCCTCTCTCTCTCTCTCTCTGCCCCTGCCCCTGCTCATGCTCTCTCTCTCTCTTTTGAATAAATACATGGATCTTTTAAAAAAAAACACTGAGATTATTTAATCTTAATTAATGGTTTTTCAAAACAGAATTAGATTAGAAATCAACAAAGAAATAGGAGAAATCTAAAATATTTAAAAATTTGGAATTATTTGGAAATTAAGCAACATATTTCCAAATAACCCAGGGACCCTTGTGAAGAAATCCCATAGGTAATTTAGAAAATATTTCTAAGGGGTAAAGGAAAAAAAAAAGAGAGAAGGAAGTAAGCCATAAGTGACCCTTAACAATAGAGAACAAACTGAGGGTTAGTGGAGGGAAGTGGATGGGGGATGAGCTAGATGGAGGGTGGGGATTAAGGAGGGCACTTGTGATGAGCACTGAGTGCTGTATATAAGTGATGAATCGCTGAATTCTACTCCAGAAACCAATATTGTACTGTATGTTAACTAACAAAATTTAATTAAAAAAAGAAAATACTTCTAATAATGAAAACAAAAACACTATATCAAAATTTATGGAATATAACTAAATAACACTTATGGTTAAAGACTGAGTGCTTCTCTTATATGACTGGCAAAGATGTCCACTGTTGCCACGTTTATTTGATACTGTGCTGAAGGTGCTAACCAAAGTAATAAGGCAAGAAAAATAAAGACTGGAAAGGGAATAGTAAAACTTGTTTAATTACAGATAATATGATAAGGAATCTACAAATAAAACCTACTAGAATTAATGAATTTTATCACAAAATACAAATTCATTATGCAATTATTAGTCATATTTCTATATACAAGCAATGAACAACCCAAAATGAAATTAAGAAATCAGCTTCATTCATAATAACAAAATATTCAGCAGTACATGTAGCAAAAGAAGTGCAGTATATCCAACACCAAAAACTATAAAGCATAGCTAGGAGAAGTTAAAAAACAATCTCAATAAATGGAGAGATATTCCAGTGTTTTTTTTTTATATTTTATTTATTTATTCATGAGAGACACACACAGAGAGAGAGGCAGAGACATAGGCAGAGAGAGAAGCAGTCTCCATGCAGTGAGCCTGATGCAGGACTCGATCCCAGGACTCCAGGATCATGCCCTGAGCCAAAGGTAGATGCTTAACTGCTGAGCCCCTCAGGCGTCCCTATTCCAGTGGTTTAAAACTGGATCATGAGGTGATTGCACAACTCCATAATTTAATTAAAAAACTATCCACCTACAATTGGTGGATTTTATGGAATGTAAATCATACCTCAACAAAGCTATTTATTTATTTATTTTTAAATATTTTCTATGTTTATTCATGAGAGATACACAGAGAGAGGCAGAGACATAGGCACAGAGAGAAACAGGCTCTCTTCTGGGAGCCTGATGTGGGACCTGATCCAGGAACTCCAGCATCACACCCTGAGCCAAAGGCAGACACTCAGCTGCTGAGCAAGCCAGGCGTGCCATCAACAAAGCTATTTAAAAAGAAAAGAGGAATTGAATTCTTAAAATGACCTTTCTGGGTACAGGTGCTAGGATACACTCATGTCAGAAAGCCACATTTTATGCTTGTACTTTTGAAATAAAAGCCAAGTAAATATGAGGGTTTATTGGGGCACCTGGCTGGCTCAGTTGGAAAAGCATCCAACTCTTGATCTACAGGTTGTGGGTTGAAGCCCAAAGCTAGGTGTAGGGATTACTTAAGTAAATAAAAACTTTTTAAAAGATATAAGTGTTTATCAAAACCAAGATCTTTTTAATTCTTTTAAAGATTTTATTTATTTATTCATGAGAGACCAAGAAAAAGGCAGAGACACAGGCCGAAGGAGGAGAAGCAGGCTCCATGCAAGGAGCCTGATGTGGGACTCGACCCCTGGGCCCCAGGATCACACCCTGAGCCAAAGGCAGATGCTCAACCACTGAGTCACCCAGGCGTCCCAAAACCAAGATCTTTTTAGATTTCTTATTCCATCCTTTAACTCTTAAACTGCCAAATAGTCATCATCATAGATTTCAACCTTCTAAGCTTTCACAAATATTTGTGTCCACAGTTTTAAAAAATTTGAAATGTGTATTCTGTATTTGTTAAAACTATTATGTTTTATATTGTTTACCATCAGAAGGTTGAAGTAGGGCGTGGTGGATAAAAATGAAGTCAAGATGGTCTATCTCTGTGAGTTATACTTATTTTACTAATTGGCATGGCAATGGAGGAGTTGTATCGAAGACTTTTCCATTAGTTGGAAGTTGGCAATTAGAGGGTTTCCTACAGCAAGGAACCCTTTCATATTGCTAGTCTTCTCAGTATGAAAATTTCACACATTAGATAATCCTTCTGTTAAATATCTTTCTCTTAGATAGGGAAGTTCCCTGTGAAGCAGCATCTGTCATGTTAGTTTCATTATACTTGAAAAATGTGAATTAACCTTTTTCTTGCTTTTAGTTCCTTTGGAGAATGAAGTTTATTTATTTATTTTTAAAAAGATTTTTATTTATTTATGAGAGACACAGAGTGGCAGAGACATAGGCCAAGGGAGAAGCAGGCTCCCTCTGGGGAGCCTGATATGGGACTCCATCCCAGGACCCCAGGATCACAACCCGAGCCAAAGGCAGATGCTCAACCACTAAGCCACCTAGGTGCCCTGGGGAATGAAGTGTAATTGATATCTGTGTGTATGATATTAGTCTTTATTTGTTCTTAGAAAAGAAATGATAAAGCAACTTTTGTTTAGTACTGACTGACTGTCCCTGTGTCTTTGAAGTCCACGCATAAAATTTCAGGAGAGATTCCAGTGTAGTCTTCATTTTTTATGCCTGCCGTCTTTGAAACGTCTTTAATATTCCATAGTGTCTCACAGGCTGACAGCAATAGAGTGGTGAATGCCAGCAGGCATATGAGTGACTGCCAGCACCCAACCAAGGTTGTAATTTCTGAACACCGATCTGGACTCTCAGGGCACTTCCACTCCCTGCCACTGCAGCAAGTGACTCTAAGACCCTTGCCCCCACCCCTGTCTTGGACTTGGGATTCCAGGCAACTGAGAGGGATATGTTCCCTGAAGTATCTCCTCGTAGCAAGTGATCAGGTGGACAGATCTTTTATAATATAATTTTTTTTTATTTGACAGAGAGAGAATGAGAGAGAGCACAAGGAAGGGTAGCAGGAGAGGGAGAAGGAGAAGCAGACTCCCCGCAGAGCAGGGATCCCAACGTGGTGCTTGGTGCCAGGACCCCAGGGTCATGACCTAAGCTGAGCTCAATTGACTGAGCCACCCAGACACTCCTAAAAGGAACTTTTTACAAGGAAAAGAGTGGCAACTAGTGCTGCCAGCAGACAAAGGGGTCCTTAGATCAGAGATCTTTGCATTAAAAGCAGGAAGGGTTAGAGACGGTTAGTTCAAAACCAGTCATTTTGCAGAAGAGAAAACGGAAACTCAGAGAATTGAAAGCACTTACCCGAGGGAGAGCAGAAACTAACAGTTTCCTACCCAATATCTGTTTCTTCTTATATAGTAACAAGTCCTTGATTTTGTTTAGAGTGGCAGTGTTCCCAGAGTGAAATAATCACCTTCCAAATTTTCCTTGAAGCTAAGGGTGGACATATGACCCAGTTCTCACAAGGGATATGCAAAAGTCATTGAATGGGGTGTGAGGGAAAGCTTTTTAAGGGGAAACATTTGGCTTATATGCCCTTTGTCTCTACTTTCCTCCTTCTTGCTTGTAATGCAGACGTGAGATTAGTTCACTGCTAGCACAGGTTTTTATCATGTGCCAGAATCCACTGTGGGCAGGAAGCACTTTCACTTTTAGAGCAGAACCTCTTTCCGGTAGTGTGTTGGGTATTGCTACTATTAGGAAAGAATCCATTCATAAATGCTACTGGCCTTATTTCAGTTCTCCAAGTTTCTTAGAAGCAAAGAGCACACAGGAAGTTCTACAGAACCTGAAAAGGACAAGATGCTTCCAAGCAAGAAGTAACATGATTGTGTCTTACCTCTTACTGAGCCCCAACCATGAATACCCAGCACCTTACCTTTTGCTGCTTTGCTCTGAGGCTGACACCATCAGCTCATAGAGGAGAAGTAGCAATGTCGTGGCAGTCAATGAACAGTCAAGGAACAACATTATTGGAGCTTTAAGGACAGGTGCCTGGGTTGGGGGGGGGAGGGGAAGCAAGATGCTGTTAAATAGCCTTCAGGGCCAGACGGAAGAAATCAGAAAATGACCTGAGGAGGAGGCAAAAAAGTCCAAAAAAGCCTTTGTCTTACTTACAAAGGCTTCCACATTGCTGTGTGCAGGCACAGTGGATGGATCATCTTGAGACACACCACCTTGCCCACTGATGCCGTGCCCAGCCCAGGACCCTGCCAACTCGCTGAAGGCAAGCGACTTCATTCTTGTAGTAAATCTCCTATTCGTATTCGTGGCTAATCCAATTATCAATGGCAGATTTTGTTTGTTTTGGGGGAAAAACTCAAGCCCTTATCACTTCCCTCCTTTTCAAGAAAGCTAAGAGACAGCCTACAGCGGAGCAATAGACTAGGGCAGACTTGTTAAGCCAAGTTTTCTTTTCAAGGGAAGCACAGATTGTCAGGTATGAATGAAGCAGGGAGGCAGGCCTCCGACAGGCCATTTCAGCTGCAGCCTCCTAGGGGAGCTGCTATTGTAGAAAGAAGCCTAAAATGTGAGCGACATGCCCTGAATGTTTAAATCAATTAATGAAACGAGTAGTTGGAGAAGTGAGTTAGTCGTAACTAAGGGTGACAGGATCTGTGCAGGAACCTTGCTGGCAGAAATGGTGCTATTTTTTTTTTTTTAATTAAGGGAAAGTCGAGTATCTGGAGGATATAGAGATACAATCGCCCTCACACACTTAGAGTGTTTAAAATACAATCCTTGTATTCTCATCTCAGAAGCGCTGGGCTTGGGCTTTGTTACCTACTGGATTTCAGGAAGGCTGACTTGAGATGCGGCCTTGCCATTTCCTGGGCCCGCGCATCTTTTTTTTTTTTTTTTCCCCCCCGGCGCTGGCAGCCGGGTCCTTTGTTGTTGCCTGCTCCGCATTCAGTCTCCCTGGCCTCGCACCTCCAGACAGTGTGATTGGGTTTTGTTGTCTTTTTTCTTTCCGGTCCTCGCGCCGGGAGCTCCGGGCGGCCGCCCGCCTGCCCGCCCTCGGCAGAGGGAGCGCCGTAACCACCCCCGGGGGCCCGGCTGGGTGGGGTGTCCGGGCTGGGACCGCGCCGCGCCGCCCGCGGACCTGCTTTTGTGTCGCTGTTTGTCTCCGCAGCCGCGCGACCCCGGGGAGGGGGGACCGCGCGGGCCGCGACCCCCGAGGAGGCGGGGCCGGGGCGCCTGGCTCCGCCTGCTGTGCATTTCGCGGCCGCCGCCGCCCCGCTGCGTCCTGACCCCCGGCCTGCCCCTCCCGCGGCTCCCGGAGCCCTGGGCGCCGGACGCGGCTGCCGGAGCGCTCCGTGGCCTCCGCCCCGTCCCACCCGGCCGCGCTTTGGGCTCTGCCCCCGCTTGCTCACTTTTCCCAGTTAACCGCAGACGGGAGCGGCGCTTGGCAAAACTCGGAATAAAGGAGAGAAGGGGGCCGGGGGGGTGGGGAGAAAAATCGGATGCACCGGCCTGGTCCTCCAGAGTTTGTGAAGGGTCGTAACCATGTCTGAGTCGGAGCAGATAAGCGAGTTTGGCTACATCATGGAATTGCTAGCCAGAGGCAAGGTAAGTGCTGGGGCGCCGGGGTCGCGGCCTGGGTCCCCACCCCGGGCGCACCGGACCTGTGGCTGCGGGCGCCCCCGCCCCTGTCCGGCGCCCGCGCAGGGCGAGGGCGTCCGGCAGCTGCAGAATGCAGGGTGGCCGCCTTTTCTTTATCGCGCGGCATCCCTGAGACGAGCCAAGGGGCCTCGGCCAGCCGGGCGACTGCGGGGGCTCCTGGGAGGGCGAGGGGCGAGGGAGGGCTCAGCCCCCGGAGGTGGGCGGGAGGGCGGGGGCGTTGGCCGGGGGCAGTCCTCGACGCCCCCAGAGCTGCCCCAGCGCGGTGACTTGGAGCGGGTGACCTCGGGCGTGCAGGCGCGGAGCCCGCAGAGAGGCTCCGAGCGGCGAGTCGACAGTCGGGTAGGCGGGGTCGGGTTCAGCCCGCGGGGTGACCGAGTAGCGGGCAAATAGCGAACGGAACCCCAGTCGGCTGGCCTCGGCGTCTTCAGCCCTCCTTCCAGCCCCTGGCCACTGCCCGAGGCCGAGACCACTGCCAGCAGCCTGCCTGTGGAGGGGACGGGGGATGCCAAGGAGCGGAATTTCAGCTCGGCACCTGTCGGGGAGCCAGTTCGAAACCCGGGCTGGCGCCGTCGGTGGCGCCTCGCGACCACGCCCTCGGCCGGCCCGGGTGGCGCCCACCCTGGCAGAAAGGCTGGCGGGAGGCCGGCCTCCGCGCCTTGTCCGCCAAAATGCCCGGGGAGGCCCCTGAGTGGTTTGCCGACGGGAGGTGTCGGGAAGTGCAAAGGCTGCAGCGGGCGCGCCCAGCCGGGATTCGCAGCGGGCGAAAAAAAAAAAAAAAAGCGAAAAAACGGCGTCTGCCTTTGCTCTGTGCACCTGGATTTGCGAGATAGTGCTGGCAAGGGGGAAAGGGACTTCCTGCGCGCGGTCATCAGAAAGAAGGAGGATCCTGCAGCCCTGCTGTGATCACCTGGAACTTCACCAACTCCGACTCCGCTAGGTCCCGCGGCTCCCGCAGCTGGGGAGCCCGTTAATGCCCTCCCAGGTTGCAGTGTCCCCGGCGCGCCGAGCGCCTCCTGGAATTCTATCGCAGGCTACACGCAGCAGAAAGGGAATGCTTATTACCGTTTCGAAGACGGGGGCTGTGCCCCGGACCACAGCGACCGTCTACACCCCGGGACCAGAAGTACACGTGGAGGACCCGCTTTCAACACTTTTCCTCCTACCCTGGGCTTCAGCCTGCATCTGGAGGGGCCTGTCGCACAGGCGTGGGGGACCCCTGGGCCACCACATCCAAGCTCCTTGTCGTTGGAAGCCCTTTCCCACTGGCCACCCCCTGGGCCTAGGGCGAGGGCCACAGCCGGCTCCACCCTCTGCAGAACCGACCCTCGGGGAAAGAGGAAGGCCAGAGAAAGCGCTGGCTCAGAGGAAGAAAGAGACTTGGAGCCAGAGGGTCAGAACCTGGCCTTCTAAAGCGAGCAGCAGGACCCCGGCTGTCCTGGAACTGGGGGGCGAGGTGGGGGAGGGGAGGATGGGGCGGGGAGAGGATGGCCTTCTGTTGATTACAAAATAAATGGACCTTTCTCGATAGGACCAGGAATGGGGTGACTGAGAGGTGTTAGTCTTCAAAATCAGTCATAATTGCATTAGTTGGCTAATAGTTTCCTTCGGTACAGGCAAAATTTGAAATTCTGAGAAAAGGGTTCTGGGGTGAGACCCAGGGATCTGCATGTTGACAGCGCAGGTGATTATGAAGCAGACAGATGTTCAGTGTTCAGTGTTCCCATAAACACTAAGTGGGCAACTCGGGGGCAGAGCCATTAGTTGAACTCAGAACATGATAAAATCAGGTAAACAAAAACAAACACAAACCTTTCAGAATTACCGATGTGTTCACAATATGCTTACTGTAGTGAAAAACCAAAACCAAAATAACCTGGCTTCCTCCACGGAATTTCTCTGCCTCACTCAATAGGCCCTCACTGGCTCAGACACTGGGTAGACCCTCTACCAGGCTTCAGCGATGTACCTGCGGCTGACACCTGAGCCTTCTCAGCTGACTTCCAAAGTTAGGGAGGGAGGCAGGGGTTCCTGTGAAATCCCTGAGGTTGGAGAGCAGGCTCTCACTGTAAGAACTTAGTTCCTCCCTATGCCTTTTTTTTTTTTTAAAGATTTTATTTATTCATGAGACACGCAGAAGGAGAGGCAGAGACGTAGGCAGAGGGAGAAGTCCCTGCCGGGAGCCGGATTCGGGATTCGATCTCAGGACCCCGGGATCACACCTCCTGTGGAAGGCAGATGCTCAACCAATGAGGCCCCCAGGGGTCCCTCCCTCTGCCTTTTTTGATGGGTCCCCTCCAGGGATGAGGAGTAGCCTCTGAACTATTTCCGCTGGAGCTTATTCCCCGCCCACTCTCCTCATACCTCCGCCCCCCAGTCCTTTTAAAACCCTCCTTCTGTGTGTGATTGATTGTACAGGATTTGAACACCGAATACCTCTCGGAGTATTAGCCATGGAGTAGCAGAATTTTAAGACTGACTGGCTTTATTCTGCGTTGGGAAGTTAGGTTCCACCGTGTAGTTCAGGTTTTAATGTGAAGGATAATATGAAATAGTTGCATATAGCCACGCCCCCTGAGTTAGATCAGCACAGAATCCCATAATCTTCCTGCCTCCTCCTCTCCTGTCCACTCTTCTATCCTCCTCTGCCCTCTCCTTCCCTCCCATCCCTTCTCTTCCTTTCCTTAGAAGTGGAGACCTGATGGGCTGACCATCATCCTAATTTCTTTCACTTTTCTCTGATAGCTTTAGAACTTGACGAAATTACCACGTGCTTTCTGAGTAAAAGCCAGGTACAGAGAAGTTGTACGGAGGAAAAAATGGAATTTCACTCCCACCTCTAAACCACTGCCTTCCCCAGTGGCAGCAGTGTCTTATGTGTCTATTTCAAATTAAATTACCTTATTGTGTGTTCTCTGAATAAGGGGGATGCTGAGCCTTTCATCTTTAGGGTAACCTAAAACCCACATGACAAACTTGATCAACCTTCTTGATCAGCTTATTTTACTCCATTTTAATGATGACTTTAATATTTAAAGTTCCCGGAGATCTCTACCATTGTGGTCTTTCTGTTCATCAAACAGTACTCTGTGAGTGTAGTTAACGCCTATGATAATTCTCAAGAGGTTTAAAAATCAACATAAATGGACTTCCTCGTATTTCACTATCAGAGAAATTTGTACCATTTCTCAAAGTTACTTTTTTCTTATGTAGCTCCTCTTTTTATACTAAAAGAGACCTTTCCGAATCTGTGGTCAATATCTCGGATCATCCAAAACAATGTTTTTAGACTTTTGGGCTCTAGAAGGACTTGGCTGATAATTTTTTTTTTTTATCATCTTCATTCACCTTTTCCCTTTACACCACCACATACTCTGGAACCATAGAATGAAGGTTTGATGACAGGGAATATAAAAGAATTTAAATTTAGGAGACCTCTTAATATTTAGACAATTTAACATATTTATATTTATGCATTAAGCGCCAGAAAGTACTTCCTGTGAAAAATTTCTATAGTTCGGTAGTTACTATTCAGACACCTCCAAGGAGTGCAATAGTTTGAGCAAAATACTAGAAGCTTTGGAAAGCTTACATTTAACTTTGGTAGAGAAACAGGTAGTGATTCCATTATCTGTTGAATTACTTTTAACTTTGAAAGTCTCTGAGGCATAAAAAGTTGAAGAACTTTCACAAACACAAAATTTACTGTAAAAGAAGAAGATACTTGTACTCTGAAAGAATTAGGTTTAGAAGATCCTCCAATCTAGACTAATGGAAAGTCTTAAACATCTCCTGGGACAGAAACAAAAATACTACCAAATGATCTGTTTCAGAGGGCTCGATAGGTAGTTGCTCACATAACTGAAATCTAAACTGAGTGATAATACTAAGGTTGGGTCCACTGCAAAGTATTCTTTAAAATTTTTTTATATCTCAGGACTGGGTGAAATGTGTGCGTGGTGGGGGGGGTAGGCAGGGCAAACAGAGGATTTAGACTTTAGCAATATCATTTGAAACTAGCTAATTTCATAAATATAATTTTCCTCTGAATTTTTTACCATGTTCAAAAGATAATTTGAAAAAAAGAGTATCTTAAACTACTTAGTTGAGCAATGCTTAAATCATATTTTTTATGCAACTGTAAATTACATGTTGTATATTCACCTGTGGGCAGTGCAAATAGGGATGCTGGAGGGAGACCCAAGTTTGAATCTCAAGGCTCTTTGATATCTAGTCATGTGACCTTGAGGGTATTACTTAATCTCAGTGTCACATGGTCCCTCTGAAGGGAATCATACCTATTCACAGGGTTATTGCCGGGATTAAATGAATATTTTATGCAAAGTTCCTCACACTGTTATTGGCACATAGTAGTAGGCCCTCAATAAATGAAAGTTATTACATCTAGCTTCTATGACATCAGTGTTGGGTTTTGAGATACCTTTATCCAAACTGTGATTATCAACAAGTGGACATAGGGAGTTGCCAGATAAAATAGAGAACATAGAATTACATTTGAATTTCAGATAACAAATTGTTTTTCTTTAAGATTTTATTTATTTATGTGACAGAGAGTTGCAAAAGCAGGGGGAGCGACAGGCAGAGGGAAAGGGAGAAGCAGAGTCCTCGCTGAGCCGGGAGCCTTATATGGGGCTCCATCCCGGGACCCTGAGATCATGAGCTGAGCCAAAGGCAGATGCCCAATCAACTGAGCCATCGAGGCACCCCTAAATAATCGTTTTAATATAAGTAGGTCCCTTGCAAGATATGGGGCATAGTTACTTTTTTTTATATCTAATTTTATTTAAATTCAATTAGTTAACATATGGTGTATTATTAGTTTCAGAGAGTCTAGTGATTCATCAGTCTTATGTAAAACCCAGTGCTCATTCCATCACATACCCTCCTTAATGCCCATTACCCAGTTGCCCCATCCCCTCACCCACCTCCCCTCCAATGACCTTCAGTTTGTTTCCTATAGTTCAGAGTCTCTTATGGTTCGTCTCCCTCTTTGTTTTTATCTTATTTTTCCTTCCCTTCCCTTACATTCATCTGTTTTGTTTCTTAAATTCCACATAGGAGTGAAATCATAGAATTGTCTTTCTCTGATCGAGTTATTTCTCTTACCCTAATACCCTCTGTCCATGTTGTTGCAAATGGTAAGATTTCATTTTTTGATGGCTGAGTAATATTCCATTGCACACTTATGCCACATCTTCTTTATCCATTCATCTGTCAAAGAATATCTGGGCTCTTTCCATAGTTTGGCTGTTGCAGACATTGGGGTGCAGGTGTGGGGCATACATATACTAAAAAACTCATCTGAAATTCAAACTTATCTGGATGCCTTGTGCTTTTGCTAAATCTAGCAACCCCAAGTATAGGAATGACATGTAGTCAAAGGGGACCTGCTGACAACCTCTAAATATTGCCAATGTGGTTCACCACATGTTGGTCAAGGGACCCCATTTCCCACCAGTGATGCAGCCAGTACACTCCTACCATTAATGAAAAAATGTCTGCCAGAGCAGTACTGTGTTCTTATCATCAAATTTCAAATTACTGGTGGTGCTACTGTTTAGTAAGTAAATGTCTCTTGAATTTTCTCTTAAACAAACAGAAGCTTAAATGGCTGGGAAGATAAGGCTTACAAGACATCTAACATTCATGTATGAAATGAGAGTATGTAATCGTGTTAAACTGAGCGGACAGACTCTAGGTGCCAAAGGAGTTCAGAGTCAGGGTTGCTGATCAATGAAAATGAGACCAATGAGGGAGGAGGCTGTAGATCTGCAGCTTGAAAGATAAGTAGGACTTGGCTAGGCACTGGACATCTGAACTTCCGGCCTTGCTGGACTCCTCTTCCCTGAGGTTGTTCTCATTGAGCACTTTATGACAAGTAAGCTTGGCCCGCCAGAGACTTGGGTCAGTAATTGATAATTATCATTCACCTCTAGATGCCCAGCAGTGTAGACAGCACATGTGTTAATCTATGGGAACCCCTGTGATTTACTTCCTCGCCTGCTATCTTGTTCCCCCAAAGTCCAGGGGCTCTCTTAATTTTTTACCCAAGTTGTCTGATGACTAGGATTCCCCAACTGGGCGTGGGGAAGCAAAGTATAGGTATATGTGGCCATATTGCCTTGTTGAGACTCCTTGTCGAAGACTTGCTAACAGATTGGTACCCTGGCTGTTGAACCTCAGACCAAACAGATGAAGGGCCGGTGACGTGGCACAGCACTGACCAAATACCCACGGGGGTTGTTCGCAGTGGACTCTGTCAGGAACTTAAAATCTTGTGGGGTATTGGGAGTCAGTATGGAAAGAGACCAGGTCAATTTAGTGAGTAGTGGATAGCCCGAAAGGTAACAGGTTTAGATTTTAAATGTCAGATAATGAACTTACTGAGCGTCTCCTTTACCAAACCTTTATGGTGGTGGTGGTGATGGTGGTGTGTGCTGTTGGGGGAGTGGTGGTTGTTGGCAGTTGAAGTAGGGGGGAAATTGACAGCATCCTTCCCTGACCTTTTGGGCCTGATGAAATAGATGCGAGACAGCTCATGCATCTGTGACCGCAGAGCAATTAAGCAACACAGCAGGAGATAGTGTAGGCAAGTGTGCTGAAGGTCTCTGGACCTGCTGGGGGTGGCGATAGGTATGGAGCAGGCTTCCTGGTGTTGAACTTTGACCATATTTCAAAAGAAAGTCTTGGTATAGGAGGTGCTAAGATACTGTAAATTGGGAAGGGATAGCTACCAAGGGATAGCATGGGCAATGCAAACTGGGAGAATAAGGATTCAAAAAACAAAACAATACAGATGGCTCATGTCATTCCCACTTAAAGGCCTTCAGAAGCTTCCTGAAGTCTACAGAAAAGAAGCATGGCATTCCAGGCCCTCTGTACTACATAGGCTCATTTTGTATTATTGAAAGTTCACCACTCCTCCTGTCACGTTGCCACCCCAACACACAAACGTTCAAATACATTCATTCGTGTGCACATGTATCCCTCCCTGGTATGGTCCCACACCAAGCTCCTTGTAGTCTAGGACTGCAGCTTACCCTGCCACTGTCACAAACAGAGCTGTAAGGACAGTGATACCCATATGGAAAGTCATCTGTAAATATCTACTTGATAGGCTGTTGTAATCTAGGCACGGGGAGTGGAGGCTCAGGGTGGGCAGGGGAATTATCTGTAAGGATGAGAAAGGATGGGATCTGAGAAGAAACAAGAGGATTTGAAGGCTGACCGGAGGTAGAGAGGAAGGAGAGAGGAGGGTTAAATCAACAACAACAGGCTCAAACCCACAGGATTTTAACTTGAGGAACTGGGAAGGGTCTTGGTATCTGATAACTGGGAAGCTGGTATGTGTGCATGTTGAGAGAAATTGGTGAGATGACCCAAAACCTGGTAACCAAAGGGGGGACGGGGTAGAAAGGATTAGAAATCGGCAGAACAGGGACGCCCGGATGGCTCAGCGGTTGGGCATCTGCCTTCAGCCCGGGTGTGATCCTGGAGTCCTGGGATGGAGTCCCACATTGGGCTCCCTGTATGGAGCCTGCTTCTCCCTCTGCTTGTGTCTCTGCCTCTGTCTCTCATGAATAAATAAAATCTTTAAAAAAAAATGGACAGAATGGTTTAGAATGCTGGTATATGTATTTTGCTATCTTCCTATCAATATACCCTTCACCACCTTTTGCTTTTAAAATTTTATGGGTTAATAGTTTAAGTGAATACAGATAAAAACTTTTATGAACTATGTAAATTGCATCAGAAAGTTTCTAGAAGTAAAATGTGCACATAGCATAAAGTGCAAAAGAGTGCAAAATACAGCGTGACTGAAGAAGTGTTTCCCACACCTGATTGCATCCCCTTCTCCACAATTCTGTTGGTATTTCTTGTGCTTTATTTCAGACTTATTATTTGCCTATATAAGCTTGTATGCCTGTCTCTCTCTCTCTCTTTTAGCCAAAGTGGCAACATACAGAATCCATATGGCTTTTTATTTTTTCAACACAATGTTTTGGAAATCCTTACTCATCAGTACATTCATTTGAACTGCTGCACAGTATTCTTATGGTATGGTTGTACATCATGGATGATGGTTTCTATAAATGAGGTCCCAACAAGATCTTTGTACAGGTTTTTGGGCACACATATAAGTCTTTCAGTAGGGAAATTCTTAGAAGTGGAATTGCTTAGTCAAAGGTATGCGCATTTAAGATTTTTGATAGGATTCGCAAAATCTCCCTTCCAATAAGCTGTACCCATCTACAGCGTCACAAAAAAAGCTTGAATGTGCTTAGTCCCCTACATTCTTGCCAAGCGTGTTAAGATAATTTCTGAACCTTGAGAATCAGGTGGAAAATGCTATCTCATCAAAGTCTAATTTGCATAATGGAAGGAGGGCCTTCAAATTTATTTTCAGCCAAATATTGTCTGTACAAGTTTAATCTTTAGCTCATGTATAATGAAGCCTTCTAATCTCTTTTGCTCGGTTCACTAGTTAGTTTTTCACCAAAGCGCTACTCAGGTGGGCTGATGTGAGGTCACAACCTTGGGGGAATAATTTAACCCACAGACCAGCATTAAAAACAAGCACTGATCTGTCATGCTTTTTAAGGGCTGCATCTTTTAAAAACTATATGGGGAGCATGGTGTGGCCCATGATACAGGTAACCGAATTACGGAGGCACTGGTCATTCTCATTCCCCTCCAGATGAGGATGTTTCAGAATCTGGGGGAAGGAAGCAGCCTCAACTCCAGCGGGCGGGGCCCCAGAGCAGGCATTAACCCGGAGAGCAGTCCAGTCGCTGCTGGGCAGGGGCTCATCCTCCCCACACCTCAACTAAACAGACTGTGCCCTTCAGGACCACTGCGACGGCCCACACCGCTACACCTCACTTCAGTCGTCGGGCTGGCCAAGAGGCTGTACCGCTGCTGACGGGCCACGGCGGGAAGACCGGGGAGCTCTTCGCAGCGACGGACGTCTCCCAACAGAAAATACGAGCAGGAGGCGTTCCAAACCTCCGCGGGGATTCCTCTGCTGCAGCCGAGGTGCCCTCCCCGGCTGTCGAGGGCTCCCGTTGTCCCTGTTCTCTACGTGCGGCCGGACTCAGCCAGCCGGGAGCCCCGGCGTGACCCAGTACTGCGGCTCTCCAAGCACCGCAGTCAAGCGTCTTCGGCTGGCGGGGAAAGGAGGCGGAGCAAAGGCGCTTGGGAGCCGCGGCAGGTGGAGGTCGCGCGGCTGGTCCCCGGGCCGGCGGCGCTCCGCGGGGGCGCCCGGGGCCGGAGCAGCCCGCGCCCCCGTCCCCCAGGGGGCACCGCAGGCCGGCGGCCCCCGCCCCGCGCCACCTGGCGGGAGCGTGTCGCGTGGGACAGCGCCGCGCCCGGGGTGTCCGAGCAGAAGCGGGATACGAGCGGCTGGTGACCAGCGACAGACGCGAAGTTCGCCCGACGAGCGCGGCGGGAAGGCGAGGAGGAAGAGCGGGGCGGAGCTGGACAGGGGCCCGCTCGGGCAGCCCCGGCCCGGGTCTCCCTGCGGTCCCTCCCCCGCGCGCGCTCGCCCCCGCCGGCCGCGCAGCGTCCGAAGACCCGGCACCGCCGTGAGGCCTCGCGGGGGCGCCGGGACAACCAGGCGAAGGGCGGAGGGGCCGCGCCGGGCCAGCAGCCAGGGCCGCAGTCGCCGCAGCCCCGCCGAGCGCTCCACCCCGGCCCCGCCCCGGCGCCGCCCTCCGCCTCCCCGAGCCCCTCGCTTCCGCCCGCTCCGAGGCTTCCCACCGCGGCGGGGCGGCGGCGGCGGCGGCGGCGGCCCGGGAGGGGGCGAGCGGCGGAGGGGCGGGGCCCGGGCGGCCGACCCGGCGCGCGCGCCGCGCCCCCGCCCCCCGCCCCCCCTTTGTGCGGTGGGCGCTGTTGCCCGGGCGACGGCGCCGCCCCGCCCCGCCCCGCCCCGGCCCCGCCCCGCCCCGGCCCCGCCCCCCGCGGCGTCGGCGCCCGGGTCTCCGCGCGGCCGCCCGCCCCGCCGCAGTCCGCAGGAGCCGCCGCCGCAGCCGGCCGCGGGGCGGGATTCCGGGGCCGTCGCAGGGCGCGCCGCTCGGCTCTCGGTGCCTGTGCTCTCCCCGCCCCGCTCCAGCCGCGTCGGTCCGCTGGCCGGTCCGGCTGACCGGCTGGCCCTCGGCTCCGAGCCCAGGCTCCGCGACCAGACCCTGCCCGGGCCGCCCGCCTGCCGGTTTGGACCGTGCCGTTGATGACACCTGGCAGAGGCCACCATGGAAGGGGATGGCTCCGACTCGCTGGTGAGTGGGCGACCGCGGCCGCCGCCCCACGCGCGCTCTGCCCCCCTGCGCCCCGAGCCGCGGGGAGCCTCTCCCCCCCGGGAGCCAGGGCGGGCGTGCGGTGCCCCGCTTCCTCTTCGCCTTCCGCGCCCGGGTTCCGCCATCGGGGCGCCCCCTGCCTACGCCTGCGAGGCTTGGAGCCCGGGGCACCGCCCACCTGAGCACCTCGGGGAGTCCGGGCGGGGCGCCCTAACCGGGGCCCGGCTGAAGAGTCGACTGGCCCCGGGAGGCGGGGGCGGGGGCGGGGCGGGGGCGGGCGCGGCCCGGGGCGCGTGTCCCACCGCCCCTTTGTCCCGGGGCGTCGTGGGGCGGGCGCTCGGGCCCCGCTCGGGCCCCGCTCGGACCCGGCTCGGACCCCGCGGGCGCTCCCCAGCCGCCCCGCCAGCTCCGCGAGCACAGGCTCCTCCCCGGCCCCGCCAGCTGTCGGGGCGCAAGTGTTTTTGTTGGAAAGGCTCGGGTCTGCCCTTCTTTCCGACCTGTTCGTTTCTCGTCGAACCCTGCCGATCCTCAGCTTAATTGCGGGAGCCGCCGCATCCCATTTCTCTTAATCAAGTTGCTGCTGCCCTCGGTGGATCTGCAATGAGAACTCATTTTTCTTTTGGGGAAGGACTACTTTATGTCTGCCGTGATTAAGGAGCTTATGTACCGCTTTATGTACAAGGAAGATGGAAGTGATCTGAGATCTTCCACCAGGAGGTAGACCTTTTACCAGATGGGAATGTGTTGTGGACCTTCAGGACAGTATTTTCTTTTGGACCTATCTTGGACCTTCAGAACAGTATTTTCCCTCGAATTGAGGTGTCAGATTCTTTGTGAAATGAGCTAGGATGCGAATATTCTATTTTCTTTGCTGTGAATCGTGAAGTGTGGCACTCTTCCAAATTTAATAAAATCGTGACATGGTGTGGGCTTCTATGAAATATTTATTGAATGATGCAGCAAGAAACGCTTCAAAGACCATGGGCAGTGATAAAGCCGGTTGGATGTAGTGCTTTTGTCGGGGATCATTAAAGCACTTGAAGGTCGCTTTAGGGGGAATAGAAGAACATACATTTTTTATTTAGTGGAAATGAGTAAATTGATTCAATTCTCATTTTCTTTGGATCTCCAGTAATTGAAATGATTGTACATGGTTAGGAGCACTTTAAAATTGAACTGTAAAACTGCAGGGGGTGCTGAATATAGGTTCATAGCACCTGCAGTTTGGGGGGCTGCATATGGAAAGGATGGGAAAATGAGCATGAGGTCATCAAACCTTTTTGGTTGTGATAAGAGACTGAGGGTTTCTCATGGAAAATAATGCAAGCCTGTAGTATTGAGAGCACTTTATGGTGCTTTCTAGTCCTCTCCACCCTTTCAATATTCATAAAGTGCTTTTAAGATAACCACTTTGATAGGCAGCAGAACCTCAAGCTTTTCAGCAACATTACAGTTGCAGCATGTGGAAATTGGTCACATTTAATGTAGACAATTGCTGATGATTCAGCTTGTAAAGAGATGTCAAGGAGGCTTCCATGAACATACTGGCTAACCCAGTTTTTGCCAGCTCTCTTTTGCCACAGAGTTAGTGTGCTCAGTAGGAGCAGTCTCATTCTTAGTGGGCTGTATTCTTAACTTTTACTGAAGTCATCTACTTTAAGGGTTTTTCAGATGTCCTAAATCAGTGAATTCATGATGATTTGAATAACTTCATGATTGGTGAAATAGGGCCTCCTCATATTTGGTGCTGATATTGCTCAGACTTCAGTTTTTTCCATTTCTGAGTCCCTTCAGTTCTAGGCTGTGGGTGGGAAGGGGGGGGCTGATGGTACAGAATTTCATTGCCAGAAAGCAACCTCAGATTATAAACCGTTTCTTGATTCCCTTTGGCAAGGCAAACACATGTAACTGACACAAGAGACATAAACATGGTAATAATGTTCACTCACCGAGGGCTTTTGATTCTGATTTTTCTCCAGGTTACCATTAAGAATATCGAAAGAGAGCTCATTTGCCCAGCATGCAAGGAGCTGTTTACCCACCCACTGATTCTCCCTTGTCAACACAGTATCTGTCATAAGTGTGTAAAAGAACTCTTACTGACACTTGATGATTCATTCATTGACGTGGGATCAGACAACTCCAATCAGAGCAGTCCTCGACTTCGGCTCCCGTCCCCGAGCATGGACAAAATTGACAGACTTAGCAGACCAGGTATGTGGCCAAAGCCTTGGGCCTGGGAGTCTCAGCGATATTTGTGGAAGGGACATTATTTTTGCCATTTTGTGGTTGATCTTTCCAGGTGAATAAATTGAAACTGGTTGTAAAGGAGCCCTTCCCTTCAGAAGTTCAGAAGTGAACTTCTCCTGTCTCCTGGGATACACTTAAAGTTGAATACTGAACCCCAGCTTTGTGTTAGAGCTCTTAATGGTCTGTATTTTGGGGTGTGTTCTGACCCAAGGGGTCCTCTAGATTAGATGAGGGATGAAACAATGGATCACGGAAGTACTCACTAGGGAATCCTCTGTCTATAGTAATATGGAAATAAATATGCCAAATTAAGGGATGAGATTCCATAATGACTGTTCCCAAAAGGCTTTTTAGATTAATTATTTGGTGTCACGTTCTACCTGAGGACTTTATCTTCTTCAGCCATTTTAAATCCATTTTTTGAAATCAGGATTTTTGAATATCAACTAACTAGTGGTGGAATTCTGTAGTAATGATAGAACTTCATCATAATTGTTACCCGTTGGGATAGTGTTAACTTTCTTTCTTCTGGACCTCCATTGCAGAATTAAAGTAGATCAAAACTAATTTGAAATCCCAGGAACAGGGCCACTGGGCATTTCAGGACCAAAATCAGTAGTGAGGTCCAAGAGGAGGCCGAGATTTGAGTACCAGTATCTCAGCGTCAGGTTAGGTACTCGCATCATTTGGAGGAGGAGAGTATGTGAGTAGCTCTAAACACCAAACTTCACTGCCTCGGTTCTACCCGGTTTTGGTTTGGAGCTTTTAAGTTTGATCTTTTAGGACCCTCTGTTTATTTCTTCCCCCTATAGTATAGGAATAGTTTTTTAATCTTTAATATAAAAAAAAAAAACTTAGTAGAAGAGAATTTCCTTCTCCTCATTTGCATTTAGTGAATGCTGTCTTTTTTGGTCCACACTGTGATCTGGTATCTTGTAGGGCAATGTATGTGTCTTTGTGCTTCATCAGACAGTGGATAAGAGTGGATTTTTTTCTTTTTAAGATTTTACTTATTTATTCATGAGAGACACAGAGAGACGCAGAGACATAGGCAGAGGGAGAAGCAGTCTTCCTGCAGGGAGCCCAATGTGGGATTTGAGCCCGGGACTCTGGGAGCATACCCAGGGCTGAAGGCAGACAAACGCTCAACTACTGAGGCACCCAGGCGTCTCCATAAGAGTGGATTTGATCTAAAAGTAGTTATTATGCTGCTTTAAAAATGTCTTTTTCTTTAAAAGGTAATCACGAATTACTTGGAAGATATTTTGCATATATAAAAATTATAAGCATATATTGAAAAGGGAGTGTTAAATGACTGTGGCTGCAGGGAGTATGAGATCAGAGAGAGTTATGCTTATTATGAAGTCATCACTTGTATGTTTCCCTCCCTGCTAGGAACCAGCTGGCAGCCCCGGGGGCAGGGACAGATTTCCATAGCTGGAAATTACCTACTAGGGAAAACAGATATTCTGTTGGTAGATCCTCATTGGCTAATTAGGGACAGACCCTTTGATTGACCAAGGGAAATTTGCTTTTTTCTATTAATATTTAACACAAATCATTAAAAGGAATTTTAGTTATCTACTAACATTTCTATAATTAGATAGAGCTTACACACATATATAAAATCCTGTATCTCATGTGGGCTTCTAATCTTAACATTTGGTTGGTATTTATATGTGATTCATATGGAGTATGGATGAAATACAGATAAATATATATATCTAACTAGATGAAATATGGTTAACTGCTTTTAGAAGCACACCTAGATATTACTTGGTGGATATCTTTTTTTTAAAGATTTTATTTATTCATGAGAGACAGAGAGAGGAGAGAGAGAGAGAGAGAGAGAGAGAGAGAGAGAGAGGCAGAGACACAGGCAGAGGGAGAAGCAGGCTCCATGCAGGGAGCCTGACGCGGGATTCGATCCTGGGACTCCAGGATCACGCCCTGGGTCAAAGGCAGGCACTAAACCGCTAAGCCACCCAGGGATCCCAGATATTTAATACATATTTGTGGAGTGGTTGTTGAATGACCCCTGCTACAAGATTTCCACAAAACATGCCATGATGGCTTTTAATCAATAATAGTGTTATTTTTCCCCCTAAAACAAGAGATCCATTCCACCATATTTTACACCATCTAGATCAGAAATAGAATTACCGAGATGTTCCTCCCTCTCCTTGAGGAAGAACCCTGTCAAGTTGGATCATGTCCTGAGATGGGGGGAGGTAGAAAACCTTTCTGTGAAAAGGAATGCAGATTTCAAGCTCAGTGCCAAAGAAAACAAACACCCATCATGGGTTTCCAAAGATGAGATTGTCAGCTCACTGTCAGTAGAAGTATTCAAATGAGGGGTCAGATTTAGAATGCTTCAGGGGGCCATATGCATTAGGGAAGCAGGTCCCAGGCATAATAAACACCTTGGTTTTACTTCTTTGATAGAGAGTAAATATTTCATTTTCCCATTAACTCATCTACCTTAAGAAAACCAGCAGCCAGTTGACTCCAGGCCTTCCCTGTAGAACATGGTGGCACATGGTTTGAGACTGTAGACCAGAATGGATGCCTTGTCTAATTGAGCGCTTAGCCACTTGGCACTAGTGCATTAGTTTAGGGGTGCTAGATTTGCAGATTTACTGTCCTCCTCCCCCCCCCCGCCCCCGACAAAAGAACCTGATAGTGTTTTTGATGTGTAATCTGTCTTTTAAATGTTGGTAGGTAATTCAAATTATTGAATGACTCCATACCAGCTCAACATAGGATAGGGCAGCCAGTGCACATCTTTGGCTAGGACTGTCCCATTCAGCATTTGGGCCATCAGTATTTGAAATCTTTGTTTTAAAGAGTGGGTGAGTGACCACCATTTGAATACATTGTAGAGGGGATTCCTGCCTTGGGTGGTAGGTTAATTCGGTTGTATGTCAACCGCCATTTCTTCTCCAACATTGAAATTCTCAAGCTTGCATTCATTTGCATTCATTCGTTCAACAAATACTGAATTTACCTGCTGGTTGCCAGGCTTGGCTAAATGCTCAAGAGGAATGAACAAGATAGATCTGTCCCTCCTTTTCAAGAGGCATATAGCCTAGCGTTATGTAGAGCATCATAGTTAGAACACAATCATTCATCAAGAAGAGCCTACAGAGCAAATTAACAAATACAGATCGAGTACTCAGAGGGTTGGGGGGCTCCAAGTATAATAATCATTCCTGGAGGATTTTATCAAATGAATGTGGATTTAGGATTGCCGTTCTTCTCATGGTATCAGTTTTGAATTAATAGAAGTAATGATATTACAAATATAATGCTACCCTCCATTTATGGGGCATTTGCCTCTACTTTTTTTTTGGAGTGATTCAAAGAGAAATTCATAGGGAAGTAATGCTCCCCCCCCCCTTTTTTCCTGGCACGCTTCTTTTTTTTTATTATTATTTTTCATCACTTAGAGATACTTGGGAAAAAAATCCTATTCTGAGTATTGGTGTGGGAGGAGTAGAATTCTAAAAATTAGTTTTGCCCCTGGTTTAATAAAGGAATTAATTAGATCAGGATTGTCCAGTGCAGTAGCCACTAGCCCCATGGGGCTGTTGACCACTTGAAATAAGCTAGTCTGAACTGCAGTGTGCTGGAGGTATAAAAAATACACTGTGAATGCCAAACCCTTAGAATGAAAAGAATATAAAATGTCTCTAATAGTTTTTATTACATTTTGAGGTGTTAGTATTTTGGATATATTGGGTTCAGTAAATCACATATTAAAATTGATTTCACTTTCTTTTTAATTAATCTGGCTACTAGAAAATTTAATGGTATATGTGGCTGATGCTTTTGGCTCAGATAGCCCTTTTGGCTATCATTGCATTGGATATTTGGCAGATTTTTTAAAATAAAAGGGTGCTGCCTTGAAAGGAGAGTAGGGTTTGTGTATGCAACACTGTAACACATTCAATTATATAAAAATAGCCATATTACTATACATTTTGGGTCACATGTGTACAAGCTTTCCCCACATTTTATATTTCTTTTTGGAAGATGATACAGTCAGTTTTAGCAATACTTACTTACAGGGTTGGTTTGGTATACATCAGTTAAAAAATCAAACAAAAGATGCTTGCTATTGCTGTGTATTTTCAAGTTACCAGAAATACAATTGTGCAAACATACGAATCTATAAGATAGAGTTTAGACCTCTTCAGGGCTGCGCCAACAATGATTGATTCTGAACTCTAAGGTCAGCCTGATGAATGTTTGACAGTGATGGTTTCATAAATACCACGTGTGCCAGGAAAAAAACACATTTTCTTACCGTTAATGCAAGAATTGTGTTGTGTACAGGACACAGTTACTGCTTTATCTTTTGTTAACGAGTTGTGAATCTTCTCTTTGAAATTAAATTCTAAATCCAGCTTTCTGTTCATTGTTCGCAGCGTCACAACGGAGATCTTTGGGGTGGAGAGGTAGAAAACGCTTTATTGCTTGTGTGGCCGCAGGCAGTATAGTGTTAGAATTAAATTTAATAACCTTGTATACATAAAGTGTGTAAATATCAGTGGTCAAGTGTTCAAAATTTTGTAGAAAGTGGACAAATTGGGCTGAATGACTTAAAGGTCAACAGGACTAAATTTCCAAGCGAGGGCTGGTGTTTCTAAAGGGAGCTCCAGTCACCAGTGCCTCCCTTTTGTCCATTGGCATGACAAGATATTTTTGAAGAAAATGACATACTCGTGTCTATGAGTTCTTTTAATATGCCTAACGATTCTTTTCATTTACTTAGTGGAACAAAGATTATATTAATGGCCATATTGCTACCTTGGGCATGGTCAAATGAGCCAGTACTCTCTTCTGCATTTAAAATTTTGCTTAAAGGGCAGTGGCAGTTTTTTGGGTACTTAATAATACAATCTTTGCTTGTATTATTTTTTGTGCATACGGTGTCTTTCCTCTGGTAATGTTTGAAAGTGTTTGAGTTTTGACCTTGAGGTATTACCCATTTGTGGGTAAATAACGTACACTGCCTCTTTTAGGCTTTCCAAAGTATTTGAATTCTGGGCACACAATGGGCCAACCCTTTTTATTAAAAGGATTTTTTTTTTTTTAACTCCAGTTGACCTTTAAAGTAAAATTGGCTACTTTTTATTTTTTTGCAGAATGCTGGTGATACCTTCTATTTTACTAGAGAAAATAAACACCTGAAATGTTATCCCTTTTCTGTCTTCCTTACCTACCTCTCTACGTGCCTCAGTTTACAGATCTGACACTTCCAAAAGCCATGTGGCATCCTTTCTCTTACAAGCTTCAGTGAGTCCCTGAGAATCTTAAGTGTTGAGACTTAGTAAATAGGAGGAAAGGCAGGAGCAGTTGGCTTAAGCATTGCTTGCTCCCTATTTCTTTCAGACAGTAGTTGAGCTAAAGGTGTTGCAGTTTGAACATGCCCCTAATACTTGGAAGGTGATTGTAGCTCGTAGGCATCAGATGGTGAGAACGTGCTGAAAGAAGCATGAATGTGGCAGCACAATCCATGAGCCCTTTGCCAAGCACCTAGAAGCCTGACCTGAACTGGCTGGCAGCTGATGGTGGGGAAGTAGTTTGTAGTCAGAATTTGGGAGAGGATACAGCTAGCAGAGTTTTGAACTCCTTACGAACTGACTTGGTTTTGAAATCCTTTATTTTCTCTGATATTTCAATGACAAAACATAATGATTGAAAGGTAATTTTGAGGGGAGATTTGCTAGAAACCAATTTGAGGATTTTTTTTTTTTTTGGAGTCTTCATTTTCAAATTGTGTCATGATTTTATGACACGTGTCATAGATCTGTTACATTTATATGTGTCATGAATCTGTCTTTGAAGTCAAGGTGTTATTGGGGAAAATAATTACTCTTGCAAGGGGACAGATTCAAATAATCTGCACATGTAATTGGCCCCATAAATGGAGTTTGACATATACAGTTACATTGCTTGGCCCGCATTGCTTCCTTACCTTCAAATTGAAGGTAGGCAATTCATGTTTTTTTCATGAATTTCTTTCTCATTATGTCATGCTGTTGGGGAATATTACCTGATGGAACATTCTATGATCATGGGAATGTTTTGTTTGACCATGCACTGGACAGTATGGGAGCCACCAGTCACATATGGCTCTTGAGAATTTGAAATGTGTCTAGTGCAACCAAGGAACTGAATCTTTCATTTAAATTTAGATAGTGATATTTGGCTAATAGTTACTATAGTAGAGAACACAGCTGTAGAGTAAAAAGTTGACTCTATTACATTTTATTCTTAGTTCTACTGTCTCGATTTTTTAAAAGATTTTATTTATTCATGAGAGACACAGAGAGAGAGAGGCAGAGACATAGGCAGAGGGAGAAGCAGGATCCCTGCAGAGAGCCTGATGTGGGACTTGATCCCAGGACCCTGGGATCACGACCTGAGCTGAAGGCAGATGCTCAATCACTGAGCCACCCAGGTGCCCCTCTGTCTTGATTTTTTTTCCCCCACTAGATTTACTTCCTAGGATATCCTTAGATCTGTTCTGTTTCCTTATTGCCCTGAACATATATACTATCATTTGTTTTTGAAGACAATGGTGGAAGCCCAAGACATGAAATAAAACTTACATACTTTGGCATTCACAGAAAAAGATGAGATTTTTTTTTTTAAGATCTGTTTAGGAAAACAGCTGAGATGTATCGACTTAATATTTTGTCTTATTAGGCTGTGTGATGCTTTACACCTTATTTTTGTTATAAAAATAAAAGAGGTTTACAGAAAAGGGACGAAACATCTTTATTTGAAATTTCTGAACATGAAGGCCACAATCTGGGTGTCACCAGTATATACGTGAAAGCATGACTTTGTTGTCGTAATTTAATTTTGTTTGATCCTGTTACTTAAACTGATCTCCACCTTCAATTCATAAAAGCAGTAATAACTCATTTTTTTAAACATTAACTGTTTGGGTTTATCCATTTTGATTTCTATCACCTGGTTCACATATGGAAGCATGCAGTTAAAAGGGACTTTCCATTTGTTTCAACTTGACCACTGCACTATATCACTTCCAGAATTATTTGGCTTGTTTTTTTCATGAATGAAATTTTCATTGGCATGTGTCTTAAAAAGTGGCTTTGCTGCTTATTTCGTTATATGCCTGCTGTGTTGTGAAATATCTTGGACTGTGTTGCATGTTTTGAGGATTATCATAAAAATATATTTTATGTAGAATTTTCTAATTTTTATGGGGCAGCTTTTTTTTGTTATGCTTTTTTTTATAGGTTTAGAAATGCAAAGGTAAATGAAGATATCAAAAATGCTCTGCATGTTTGTTGCATAAGTACTTTTGGGAACCCAGTGCCACTTAGCATGCTGTCAAGTCACTTCAAATGAATAATATTGTGAGCTGATGGCTAAAATTTACCTTTAGTGTTATCATACAAGACCTATTTTAAGACAGTCTTTTCAGTGATGATAGTAATGTGCCAAAGCAATTTTAACATAGCTGTTGGAAATACTTATTATAAATGTGGTAGACTAAGTTTGGCCATTCGTTTTTTTAGTACTGGATATATGGTAGAATGAAAGAGGCTTTAGGATAAGAAGTTTGTGTCTATAATTAGGTAGTTATTTTGTGAACAACCAAGACTACGTGCTCTCAGGGTAGATTTATAAATGAGAGCAGGGAATAAGTATGCATGTGCTTAGGTTAAAGGAACAACCCCAGGTTCTCTTGAACCTGTGGGTAAGGACGGTCATGTCTTGGTTTCTTGATTTGTTAAAAATCAAGTTAATATTGAACAAAAGTGTGCTCTTCATGGTCATTCACTGAATTATGTATATATTAGAAAATTATTAATTATACTTGTTGGGTTAACTTTTGGCTTACTGAATTAAGTAATTTTAATGGTTCTTTTTTTCAGGTCATAAGAAGATACTAAATGGTTGGTCCCTCTTAAAGTCACTAGTCTCTAGGTCTATGGATGTGGTTTTCACTCTTCTAGATTACACTCAGTTAACTAATGATTTTGCCTACCTGGATAAAACAATACTACTGTGGGGAATGCTTTTTTGTAGTGGTTCTTAACTATTTTATGGTCACATATTCTTTTCAGAATCTGATCAAAGCCATGGACTGTTGAAATTGTATACACAATTTCAAATAGCGTACAGAACTATTTGGATCTTTCTGGAGCCTCTCCATGGGGCACTGTTTAGGGTCTTCTGTCATTTATGTATGAGTTTGTTTCCTATCCATCAGCTGAGGCTGTGTTCGTTTAAATGAAAACCAAATTACTTTGGATATGATACATAGAAATAACTATAAATGTTAATTATATGCTTTCAAAAAAAAAATCCTGACCCTGTGTAGTATTGTATTCTGTGTTTTGTCTATATATCTGTTTGGTTTGATATGGTTTTGTGTGGGATTTACCCTAGATTTTCCTCTCCTCTTTAAGACCTATCTAATAACTTGGGCTTGTCTTTTGTATACCACGGAAAAATAAGCATTATGCATTTTCAGAATACAGACTGATTCAAGTGAAGCCACCACTCTGAGCATTATTTTCGGGGATAGGGTTGCTGGTGGTGGTGATGGGAATGTAGGTGTAGCTCTGTCTCTTTCCAAAACATCACTCCTTTCTCCTTCATTCTGTTTGCTTTCCTACTGACATAACTAAACAAGGACTTCCAATTACACAGGCTGGAAGCGCGGTTCACTGACCCCCAGGACAACCACTTTTCCTTGCCCCGGCTGTGAGCATGATGTGGATCTTGGAGAACGAGGAATCAATGGTCTGTTTCGAAATTTCACTTTGGAAACTATTGTCGAGAGGTACCGGCAGGCAGCCAGGGCAGCCACAGCTATCATGTGTGACCTTTGTAAGCCACCACCCCAGGAGTCCACGAAAAGTTGCATGGACTGTAGCGCGAGCTACTGCAATGAGTGCTTCAAAATTTACCACCCGTGGGGTACTGTGAAAGCTCAGCACGAGTATGTGGGTCCGACGACTAATTTTAGGCCCAAGGTAAGAGAAGTTCTGATTTGGTTAGAATATCGGTATCCTAACAGGAATTATTTATGCATCTAGACCTCGACAGCAAGAATGGGAGTAAGTTGAAAAGCCTATAAAAAGAGGGGCGCCCGGCTGGCCGCCGGTAAGGGTGTGTGACCTGATCTTGGGGTTGTGAGATCAAGCCCCACTTTGACTGTAGAGCTTACTTAAAATAAATAAACAAAATATATACATACATTAATTAATTTTAAAAAATGGATGGTGCTCACAAACACAGAGACGTGTATGTCCAAAAAAATACAAAATGAGAACATAAAAGGAAAAAAAAACCTGTACGAGAAACTAAGGCCTGGCATTTGGAGTTATTTTGTGTGTGGCTGGACACTCCCCGCACAGCCCAAAAGCAGTATCCTGGGTCGCTATGTTACAACACAGCGTCATGCAGCACGATACGCAAATGTCCGCAATGCTACCTCTGCAAACGGGAAGGGCTGAATTGTCTCAGAGGTGCTCCCTGAGATCCAAGTGGTTATAAAGTTCAAATGCTTCTGTGCTTTAATGTGATTAAACCCATAGTTGCCTAAAGGATTTGATTGGGAAACATTTTTCTGACGTTTTCAATTAGCTGCTTATGCTGTGCATATATAAGAGTAAGTACTGCGTAATGGTTTGAAGACTGTGGTATAATGTTTATGTAATATCTTTCTTAAATATTCTGGGTAATTTCTCTAATAACACTCACAAGACCCTTATGCATTGTGGTTTGCCCTGCTTCGTGGCAGAAAAGCAGAATGATGTTTGGCTATCTTCACTTATGCTACTTTCTGATTTAGATAGATTACCAGAAACTTGAGAGATTCTTTTGATTAAAGTTTTTATTTCTTCTTAGTAACGTGTGTGAGTATGAAAATCTGTTTACATTCTTGAGGATAAATATTTGCTGTTTAATTTGTCATAGAAGAATGGGGGCCACTGTGACTCAGTAGGTTGAGTGTCTGACCCTTGATCTCAGCTCAGGTCTTGATCTCAGGGTTCTAAGTTGGAGCCCCAAGTTGGGCTCTGCATTGGGTGTAGAGTCTGCTTAAAAAATACAATGGAAATAAATCCCAAAAGTTATCTTGAGACTATGAGCTGAGTATTTTTTGCATCATATATCTATATTTTTAAGTAAGCTCTGTGCCCATTGTGGGGCTCAAACTCATGAACCCTGAGATCAAGAGTCGCATGCTCTGCTGACTGAGCCAGCCAGGTGCCCCTCTGACATTATAGTAAGTGGCCCCAGACTGGTAGATCAAAAGAGAAAGAATCTGGGCTTTCACACTGTGTCTTTTTTTTTTAAACTATGTCAGTGTGGCAATATATTTATCAAAAAGTTTTTAATCCCCTATTATGTTCCTTATTTCATTTTAAATGCACCAGGTCATAGACTTTTAAAAATTTATGACTTCAACTTGGGGCTTCATTGCCTCTCTCAGAAGATTAATTAAACTGATTAATACTAGTTCTTTCCATTATGAAAGAACTTGTCATTATAGAATTTATCACACTTGGGCTTTTATGATTTAAAACACATGAAATCTTGAGTAAAAAATTTTTGAATATAATTTGCAGACTTAGTCTACTTACAAATACAATAAAAGATTGGCAAGGGAGAACTGAAAAGGTGGGTTATATTGAGGAAAATATTACTTTCCTTAAATAGTGTAATGCTAAATATAGTAAAATTCTACAAAGTTGTCTCTTATATTTGCCTATAACTGAGTTCTTATCCTTCCTTGGAGAATGCCAAATTTTCTATTTTATTTAAAATGCAGTGGCTTTGAAAACTAATGTAACACTGTGTATTAACTATACTGGAATTAAAATAATAAGAACAAATAAATAAATTTAATGGTTTTGAGAATGTAGGAACTTGGACATGCTGGAAAATTTGAATTTTCTTCCAGTTTTTATCCTGGTCCTGCATATTGGTATTAGGCTTTTTCATATTGGACATTTTCTTTGTGTCTTGATATTATCAAAACAGTTGTGGTTGCTGAAAATGTGAACTGTTGGAGCCACAGACAACTTTTTGATTTCATTGACACACTAGTCTAAAGAAATATCTTTCTTGCAAATGAAACTCATTATTTCATACATAGTGATAGTTTACAGAGTAAGTTAGAAACTTGAATCAGAAAAACAGTACTAAAAAAAAAGAAAACGAAAGAAAAACAGTTCTAAATTTGATCATGTACATGATTAATATGTAAAGGCAGACATCTGGAAGCTTATATCATAAAGTGTTCCAAGACTTCTTAGTAGCAGGGTTTTTTTTTTTTTAAGATTTTATTTTTAATAGTCTCAAGCCTACAACCCCCCAGATCAGGAGTCACATGCTCTATTGACTGAGCCAGCCAGGCACCACTTTAGGAGCAGATTTCTTATGAAGATGGTGAGGCCTTGGGTTCCTATCAGTTATTTGTCATGGTACCTTACAAAAGCGCTGGTCACGTCATTCAAATTTGCCTAGTCAGTGTGGCCAGAGGACCTTTTTGTCTTGAATAAGCACGCAGACCTGATAGCAATGGAATTGTCACCATCTTACCACCAAGTTGGGGGAAATAATATCTGCATATTTAATTGGCCATTTGAATCCTCAAATTGAAAAATAGTGACTCTAATACACCAAATGCTTTTACACTTTTTAAAATTCATTCATTTAAATGGCTTTATTTAGTGATTTGGTTAAGGACGTCTTTGTATGTTGGGATATTGAGTATCCTGCAGGCTCTGAGGACCCTTAATTACACCTTTATTCTGTGCTCGACAGATTTTAATGTGCCCAGAACATGAAACAGAGAGAATAAACATGTACTGTGAATTATGTCGGAGGCCAGTTTGTCATCTCTGTAAGTTGGGCGGTAATCATTCCAATCACCGGGTAACTACTATGAGCAGTGCCTACAAAACCTTGAAGGTAGGATTGTATGTTTGGAGAACTACATTTTGAATCCCTTATAACTTTTGTTTTACTTTTGCCTTTAACTTTTTCTTTATAAAGTAACAACTTGCTGTGTAGTCTTGTTTTACTGAAACGAGTCAGCAATGTAAAGGGTCCCTCAGTGATCTAATATGAGGTTGTTAGTGTGTGTGACTCAGCAGATTAGCTGGTTCTGAAGAAAGAGGGGTGAAGGCCACTCCGTTATGATTCCCATATGAGCCCAGTGCCTGCAGTTGAGTGTGTGTGGAAATGACACGCCTGTTGAGTGTGGAAATGACACACCTGTTGAGTGTGTGTGAGGAAATAACAGCCTATTGAGTGTGTGTGGAAATGACCTGTTGAGTGTGTGTGTGTGGAAATGACAGCCTGTTGAGTGTGTGTGTGTGTGTGTGTGTAAATGACAGCCTGTTGAGTATGTGTGGGGGAATTACAGCCTCTTGAGTGTGTATGGAGCTGACACGCCTGTTGAGTGTGTGAGGAAATGACATACCAGTTGAGTGTGTGTGTAGAAATGACACCCCTGTTGAGTGTAAATATGTGTGTGAATGACACACCTGGAAGGATGGTAGTCATGTTAAGACACTTGATTCTTATTACTTGCCTATAGAAGTAGTGGGAAAATTTATACTAAGGGTCTGGTGGACCTTTACCAGCTAAAACTGAGTTACTTCCTATCTCTGAACCTTATGCATGGACCTTTGAAAACTTTCAGACTTGACCGATAATCTACAAGTAAGGTAGGCAGTGATATAATGCTATTTTTTGTTTGTCTTATTCTTTTTTCTTTTAAATGGTATCTTCATTCATAAATCTCACCAATTTTAATTAATTTCCTGTCTTTTTTTCATAATATGTACATTCCTTTTGGGGCCTTTATCTAATTCTTACTTACAGTTTTATCTTTTGCATTTTTATATGTCTATCATGCTCAGCCTCTGTTCTACTCTCAATATATGGATTACGGTATAATTGTTTTATTGTCCTGGTATTCTAACTGTCACCTATGTCATTACTAGGTCAGTTTTATAAATTTTACCGTGTTGGGCCATAGATACTTCTATATCCTACAGATATTCTTGAGTTTTCTTCTGATGTGTGGTCAGGTTACCTCAGAACAATTGGTTCCTTGTTGGGTCTTTTAACCTTTGTTAGCCAGGACAGAGCAGCAGTCTAGGCCAATTTTACCAGATTACTCTTCTCATTTTACTCTTTTCAGTGACGTTTGGATTTTGAGTTCTGTCGGCATTTTTTGAGGGTTTTTAATTTGTTTTTTGTTTGTTTGGTTGGTTTGGCTGGTGAGTCACAGGCAGTATTCCCAGCCTTGTGTGAGCCCCTGAAATTGTTCCTTGTAATCCTTCTGGGTGATTCTTTCCCTGGCTTCTGAGAGTTTCCTCACACGTGGGAATTGATCAGTACTCTGCTAAAGAAGCCAGGAAGCCCCTTTGGGCATCTTCAGAGTTCTGTCACTTTCTGTTCTTAGGGATTTTGCTTTATAAGCTCTGGCCTCCCGGGACTCTGAGCCTTGTCTCCTCAACTCATGGGAGACCCTGGATCTATCTCAGTTCTCCTCCATCCTGGCCTTGGAGGAAACCGTGTCTGGGCTGTAAGGTGGGCACGGCCATAGACCCATCTTGTTGCCCTCTCTTCAGGGCTTTTTTTTTTTTTTTAAAGATTTTATTTATTTATTCATGAGAGACACAGAGGGAGAGAGGGAGAGACAGAGAGAGAGAGAGAGGCAGAAGCAAGCTCTATGCAGGAAACCCAATGTGGGACTTGATCCTGGGACTCTGGGATCACACCCTGAGCCAAAGGCAGACGCTCAACCGCTGAGCCACCCAGGCATTCCTTGATGTCCAGCGTCTTGAGAGCCATTTCATACATCTGTTAGGTTTTAAAATTTCTCCTGGTAGGAGAGTAAATCCAGGCTTTGTTACTCACTTGTGCACCGCCCCCGCCTCCATGGTGTTACCATTGTTTGCTAGTTAAATTTAACTTTTGACATATTTTTGTTCTATTTTTTAGTCCCCTGATCTTATCCAAGCTGTCCAAAATTTCTTTTTCTGCTACCTGGGATAAAGCTTTGATAGTACTCTTTATACTCTGCTATTAACTTTTCTTATTCATGTTTCAGACTTTTTTTTTCCCCAATAGGGTCCCTAAAGAGGTTTTCAATTTACTCACTTTTTAGTAAGGATAAACTTATTTTGATTGATACATTTGCCAAAAATGATCTCCTTAGATCTTTCTTTTCACTTGGTTTTAGGTTTTAAGCAGGTGGCTACATGATACACGTTTCTATTATTTTCATTTTTTAAAAATGATTTATTTACTTATTTTAGAGAGAGAGCATAGTGGGGGGAGGGCCAGAGGGAGAGGGAGAGAAACTCAAGCAGACTCCCTGCTGAGCATGGAGACTGATACGGGGCTCGATCCCATGGTCTTGAGATCACAACCTCAGCTAAAACCAAGAGTTGGATGCTCAATCAACTGTGCCACCCAGGCGGCCCATACTGTTTTCATTTTTATACACTTGTGTGTTGCAAGAACAGAAGGAAAATGATCGTCATGGTGGGGTAACTTTGTCCATCTTGTTGCTGCTGTTTGTTGAAACCACTGAAGCCAGGGCCAGGCTTCCCATCTACATCTGTTCGATTTGGCTTTTAATACAGGTAGACTGTGTTGTTGTGTCTGGTGTCTCTTTGGAATTTTTACCAAGTTATTTCACTGAGGGTGCCCTTCCCGTTTTGGAAAGCACTAGCACTTTCAAGTGAACTGGCCTAAATAGTGAATAGCAGAGAGGACTAATTGTGCTCCTGGCAGTCTTCTGTTACAATGAGACCTGTTTTCTTGGCTTTTTGTTTTTGTGTTTGCTTCCATAGAACCTCACCCTTGTTAATCTCAAAATAGAAAGATACCTGCACGCATGTGCACACGCTTCAGATTGAATGGTCCCATCTCTTTTGTAGCTTGTCTTTGTTTATTGGCCTCGCTCTTCCAGAATAGGGACTGATGTGGTGTCCTTCCCACCTTCCAACGTAGGAAACCATGTTTACTATCTCCTCTGGCCAGTTTGAACAGCTAAGGTTTATAATTCTGTTTTACCCTGAAAAAGGGATCACAGTTGGATATTTACTGTCTCTCTCTCCTTCTGGTCCCACATCAACACCTTGCTTCTCCCAACTTTGGGTGTTAGTGGGTTTTCTAGGATTTTTTCAACTTCTCACACTATTATACAGGCTCTCATTAAGGAGGTTGGTTGTTAGCTCATCTTCCTTCAGTTGTCCATTTTCTAGTAGTTAATGGACATTTTACTGAAGACTGTTACTTGAGGAGTTTCTCCTACTTTTATTTTTTCTTTATTTCCATTAATTTGTGAAAGAGAGTTAATAATTATTCATGTGCGGTTATCTCTTCTGGAAGGGGGTCACTTTGTGATTTTAATCATGATGAGATGATTGGAAACTAAGACTTAGAAATGTAGAAAATGTAAACACCCCTAGAACCAGTCCCCATTGAATGAGAAAGCAATACAGCTTCTGTATTTTGGGGGGGTTTGTGAGATTTGTGGTGAATATAGCATTACAATATTTGGTGAAGTCATTTGGCACTTGACCAAGATGTATCATTCTATACCTTTTCTTCCTATCATTTTCTTCTTAACATTTTTAGACACGTAGCAAGGCTGATATCACCTTTAAAATGATCTGTCCTGAGGAGCCTGGGGAGCTCAGTGGTTGAGTGTCTGCCTTTGGCTCAGGTCATGATTCCGAGGTCCTGGGATCAAGTCCCACATCAGTTTCCCTGCAGGGAGCCTGCTTCCCCCTCTGCCTATATCTTTGCCTCTCTCTGTGTCTATCATGAATAAATAAATTTTTTTGAATAAATAAATTTTAAAAATAAAATGATATGTCCTAAGGGGTCAGGGAACATATTTATTATTCTCCTAGCTTGCTCATATGAGAAATATTCAGTGTGATTGATGAATGAATTTCTCTCCCTTTCTCTCTCCCTTCTCCCTTGTTTTGTTGACTGTTTCTTTGGGTACCTTGGATCAGTGATCTTACTAAAAGCAGGAGGCAGTGGTTCTCAGACTTTGAGGGTGCTGGAATCATGGAACACTTGGTAAAACTAGAGGCCCTGTTCTCCTTGAGGGGCTTGGGCCTCTGTGGTCTTTATTAGTTCTCGGGAGACTCTGCTGCACGCCAGCTTTTGAGAATCACTGCCCTAGGGGAAGGCTTTGGAGCAAATTTGGAGTCCTTGAGCAGTTAGCTTTTGGTCAGTTCCTAGGGAACTGGGGCCCTAATATAGCTGAAGGATTTATTTTATTTATTTATTTTTTAATTTTTTTAAGATTTTATTTATTTATTCATGACAGACAGAAAGAGAGAGAGGCAAAGACACAGGCAGAGGGAGAAGCAGGCTCCATGCAGGGAGCCTGACGTGGGACTCGATCCCAGGTCTCCAGGATCAGGCCCTTGACTGAAGGCGGCGCTAAACCGCTGAGCCACCCGGGCTGCCCTAGCTGAAGGATTTAAAACTGATTCCCCAGGGATCCCTGGGTGGCGCAGCGGTTTGGCGCCTGCCTTTGGCCCAGGGTGCGATCCTGGAGACCCGGGATCGAGTCCCACGTCGGGCTCCCGGTGCATGGAGCCTGCTTCTCCCTCTGCCTGTGTCTCTGCGCCTCTCTCTCTCTCTGTGTGTGACTATCATAAATAAAAATTTATTAAAAAAATAAATAAAACTGATTCCCCTATTAGATGGATTTCCTGAGGGAACCATTTCTGCTAATGTTTCACTTTTCAGCATCTAGTATCAGTGTCTGGTGTTTATACTTTTGGAGGCCTATGAATAAATGGACACACTGATTATTGGCTAAAATATGTCATCTTGGGGTGCCTGGGTGGCTGAGTCTGTGAAGCATCTGCCTTTGACTCAGGTCATGATCTCAGGGTCCCGGGATCGAACCCTGTATCGGGCTCCCTGCTCAGCTGGGAGTCTGCTTCTCCCTCTCTGACTCTCCCCTGTTCATGCTCATGCTCTGTCTCTCTCAAATAAATAAAACAAATCTTTAAAAAAAAAAACCCAAACCAACATGTCATCTTGACACAGACTGCTTCGTTGTGAGGGGACAGAGAAGACTGGTGCTAAAGGCCATGGTTGGCTGGAGACCTTGCCTAAGCTTTACTGCTCACTGACAGTGAACACCCGTGCTCTCTGACTTTCCATGTTCCTGAATTCCATCATGCTTCCTGTGTTCCAGCCCATCCTGCATTCACAGCGTAAGCTGTCTAACCACCAAGCCCTATGTCACTTGAAATGGCCCAGTTCTCTGTTGCTATAGTGACAAGGGGTACAGCCCCTGGCCCCTTGCACCTTTGGTCCCAGCAGGAGCCTGATGGGATGGCATTGCAGGGGCTCTCCTGTCCCTTGTAGCTTGGTGCCAAGGAAGCATCTCTCAGCCTGCAGAATCATGGTCGGTGGATTGCATGGCGAGGAACCTTCTAGTTCGGTATCGACTGTGTACTCTCTGCACTTAGCTCTGGTTTCCTCATCTGTAAAATGTGAGTCAAGACATGAGATTTCATGTCTCTTGCTGTCCTTGACCACCTGTTCTTTCTGGTCCTATCCTGCCCTCAGGAATCTTATTCCTCTACCCACGGGTCCTTCTTCTGGCCCTGCAGTGAGCCCTCAAGGCAACTCAGTGTGTCTGGTTACTGGGTGCTCCAGAGAATTGAAGACTGGTCCTGCCATGGACCTGTCATATCCATTTCAACATATGTTCTCTTACTCTATCACGTGGTCTAAATGAGAAAAGAGGGAAACCATATAGGTAGGAGACTTACTTCTTGAATTCCAAAAAGTTAGATCTCTGGCCTTCTTTTCTTACCCACCCTTTAATTGAGAGCAGCAGCAACGATTGAGAAATACCCGGGTCCTCTTGTCAGGGCTCCAGCTTGGGTGGCATTTTCTGGATGATGTTCTGATTTAGACTCTGCATACATGTGTCTCTTAAAACTTTGTACCCCATGGTGCTTCAAGGGTTGGTTGTTTGGATTTTTAATATCCTTCAGTCACACACATTCTTTTTTCTGGGTTAAAGTAGGGATTGCACCAAAGCCCACAATGTTATCTCTATGGTGAGCAGGCTAACTTCAAAATAACTACTTTATAAATAAGTTCTTCAGTGAGCTCTGGAAGCTTAGCTCTATTTTTATAAATCTATATTTTCATTATTTTGTGTGATTATTTAATGAATATCTAGTCTGGGCTGAGATGTGCAATTCATTTTGGAAGGGTCTGTGTTCTTTGTGTGTGTGTATGTGTGTGTGTGTGTGTGTGGTCAGAGAAAGCATGAATTATAAAATCTGATGGAAGACAATCCTATTTGAATTGCTCTTCTAGCATTTACTTAGAAACGTAGGACCACTGGGAATGATGAAAAGACAACAAAAATGTATTATTTATGTATTCTGGTTTTTTGACTCATCTGAGCATCACTGCCTTGTTCTTTTACTCAGCCTGCTTCTCATCTCTCATAGATCCGCGGGTCCCCATGCTCAAGGCCAGGAACAGTTAACCCTGGGTTAGTAACGAGACTCGTCAGGGTTGACTTTACTGCCTGTTCATCACAGGCGAAAGAGTGGTGTATAAGAAAATAAAAGCGCAAAGAAAGAAAGAAGGAAGAAAGGTAGATCAGCAGGGCCTTTGTTAAATTTCTGCTTATTTGTGTTACTGATCTGTTCTAACAGGAAAAACTTTCAAAGGATATTGATTACCTTATTGGCAAGGAGAGCCAGGTGAAGAGTCAAATTTCTGAACTAAACTTGCTAATGAAAGAAACAGAGGTAAGTGACAAACTGGTTTGCGTATTTTTGTTTATCCATCTAGAGAATTTATTCATTCGTAAAATCTGGAGGCTAGTAAATGAGCTGGGAGTACAAAGTAGTATTAGATTTCACCCCTGCTTTTCTGGGACTAGGAAAACAAGTATAAAATACAAGTTATAATGTGTGATCAGTGGCTGATAGAGGTGGTGATTAAATGATACTGAAGCACAGGGGAGAGAAAGACTAATAACCCTTTACGTGGCGGTTACGATCTCACAAGTAGTGACATAATGTGAATGATAGCTTTGGCAATTTATCTGTATTGTACAAAGTTAACAGATTGCATTTAAAGTATACTATATATGTTGACTTAAAATGCTGCTGTTCCCAAGTGTATAACTGACACATTTGTCAAAAGACACACATTAGAATGAACATTAGAATGTTCATAGCTGCAGTCTAATAGCTGAGAAGTGGAAACTATCCAAATATTCATCAGCAGTGGAGTATAATCAGCAGTAAGAAGGAAGATCTGCAACTCTATCCAACAGTGTAGCTAAATCTTGCAATAATATTGAAAGAAAGATGCCAGAGACAAAGGAATAACAACTATGTGATTCCCCTTTATAAAAAGTACCAAAAAAGGTAAAACTGGACTTTCTTATTAGAATTCAGGATAGGCATTGTTGAAAGGTGAGGAGGGGAAGGGTGGGTGTCTGGAAAGGTTCTAAGGGATGGCGTCTGGGATCCAGATAATACTCCTTTACTTTCCTGGGATGTGGGCTACATGTGTGTGTTTGCAAAGATTGGTCGATCTCCATACTTAAATATATATTTTTTCTGTTTGTATATTATATATTTCAATTAAAAATGGAGAAAATTGACAGCATTTTAAAAATCAAGTAAAAGATGATAAGGACTGGGTTGTTTTAAAATTCCAAATACTCTGGGGATCCCTGGGTGGCGCAGCGGTTTGGCGCCTGCCTTTGGCCCAGGGCGCGATCCTGGAGACCCGGCATCGAATCCCACATCGGGCTCCCGGTGCATGGAGCCTGCTTCTCCCTCTGCCTGTGTCTCTGCCTCTCTCTCTCTCTCTGTGACTATCATAAATAAATAAAAATTTAAAAAAAAATTCCAAATACTCTGCATTGATTTTGCTGCCTGTTCCTTTTCTCTCTTTGAAATAACTGAAGAGCCATTACTCCTGGTCACTTTAGAAGTTAACAATGAAATATAAAAATATCTTGGCTAGTATGAGACTGTTAATTGCTTGAAATTTTATTTTCCAAAATGAGTGAAAAAAAAATTGGGAAATTATGCAAATTAGTGCCATATCGCCAGCATTGCTCTTGTTCTTAATACTCTTTTTCTGCTACTGGCTGATTGCATTCCCCAGGCTGAGTAAGTTGTTTTTTCAGGTACTTGCAAAGTGGGACTTTGTTGTACTTCTTTTTGTCTGATGGACCAGCTCTCTCACTGTGGTACAACCCCCCGGCCCTTGGCAGATAATCACCTCCATAGGAGGTTGCTTCAGGGATTGAATCTTTGGTCATTTTAGGTTTCTTTTACTACTGGTCCTCAGTCATGCTGTATCCCTGAAACAAGGGATCCTCAGTACCCATTGCTGAGTTTGTGATTCAGTAGGCTGAAAACTGAGGAACTCTCCCATCAGTATTCATGCAGACACCGAGTCCTTGGGATCCTGGAGAAATTTTTAGCTTTCTTATGTACCTTTGACCTAAGCTACCTCTGTGAGCCTGTTAGCAAGAATCTTTCACACACTGGAGAATTGGTCTGCATTCTTGACTTTTACTCGGTGAGGACTGCGACACTTTCTTTTTTTCTATATAGTTACACTTAGCTGGTAAAAATCACCCTTTTTACCTGTGTGCAATGATCTTTTGAGTTTAATATTGTGATGTATCACTGAAATTCAGCTACCAAAATGTCACCACCCTCTGTCCCCCAACCTTCTTTCCCTCCTGCCCACCCTTTAAATTTTTTTTTTTTTTTTTTGCCTGTTGGGTTTAGGAAGCAGAGAAGGGAATCTGGAAAAAATTTCCTTTCATTAGAAATGTTGGCCAGAAGCCATTGGAAAGTGCACAATGCACTTCTTCCATATGTTGTCAGCTTTTAAGAATGTGTTTGAAGACTTTTTTTTTTTTCTGTTGGCTGCTGCTTATGGGTCTCTGATGATGGTGGCATATGTGTGCTCTGCTGGTCTTATTTTCAAAATCAAGTTGGTCTCTGATTTTATGGACATTCAAAATGTTTCATAAGCACTACAGACAGGGTCATTTTATGACAAAGTAGAGGAAGAGCTGCGTGCTGAGTATAATAATACTGTGTGTACAGCGTATGTGCCATTGTGGTAGGCATTTTATGTAAATAATATTTTTCAGTCTTCAAAAAAAAAAAAAAAAAGCCCAAGGATGCCTGGGTAGCTCAGTGGTTGAGTGTCTGGCTTTGGCTTGGGTCGTGATCCTGCGGTGCTAGGATTGAGTCCCACATTGGGCGCCCCACGGGGCACCTGCTTCTCTCTCTGCCTATGTCTCTGTGTCTCTCATGAATGAATAAATGAAATCTTTTCAAAAAAACACAAAACCCCCCACAACCCCGCCCCTTAAAACCCAAACGGGTTCTCTCATCCCCTGTTTTCAGAAGAGGAAAACTTAAGCATACAGAAGTTCCATAGTTTGCATAAAGTCACACAGGATTTAATTCTAATTCAATTCTATCCATTCAAAGAGAAGAGTCACACTCTTCTTAGTTAAGGACATCATTTTCCTGAGTGTCATAGCTGTGATTTAACATTTTTCTTAAAAAATTGAAAAAGCATAGAAAAGGTCAAAAGTAACCTGAATTAGAGATCAAAAACTCTAAAAAAATTGTTTTAAATAAAATAAAAAATATTTAAAAAATCAATTAAAAACTCCAGAATTGTGTTATACTGTGTCTTTGTTTATAAATCAGTTAATTTGGGATCCCTGGTGGCGCAGCGGTTTAGTGCCTGCCTTTGGCCCAGGGCGCGATCCTGGAGACCCGGGATCGAATCCCACGTCAGGCTCCCGGTGCATGGAGCCTCCTTCTCCCTCTGCCTGTGTCTCTGCCTCTCTCTCTCTCTCTGTGACTATCATAAATAAATAAAAATAAAATAAATAAATAAAAATAAAATAAATCAGTTAATTTCTGCCTTCAGTTCCCTTGTATACAATGTTGCAGGTTGTTTGTTTGTTTATTGCTGAACTTTGGAGAGTAAAACTTGCGGAGAGTACAGTATCATAAAATTAGAAAGGATGTCTAAATAAAAGCTGGTGATCATGCCCCCTGCTCAGTGTAGTTGATGCCAAATTATTGTTCTGAAGATGTCAGTCTCAGACAAAATTAAATGTTGGTTATTTTGAGAAAAGACATTTGGATTTAGCAGATGAGGTAACTCTTTGCTTGTTTAATAATAGTGTAACGGAGAAAGAGCGAAAGAAGAAGCCATCACACATTTTGAAAAGCTCTTTGAAATTCTAGAAGAGAGGAAATCATCTGTTTTGAAAGCAATTGATGCTTCTAAGAAACTAAGATTAGACAAATTTCAGACTCAAGTGGAAGAGTATCAGGGGCTTCTAGAGAACAGTGGGCTTGTGGGCTATGCCCAAGAAGTGCTGAAGGAGACAGATCAGTCCTGTTTCGTGCAGACAGCGAAACAACTCCACCTCAGGTATGTTGCTTTGGATTTAGAATCTCCATGGCAATGTCATTAAATGCTCTGTTTCATCCCAAACTCTCAGGGGTTCCTAAGGCTGCGCTCTGTGCGCACACCTGCTGCACACTTAACCTGCATGTGAAGAGCAAAGTCTTTTGTTTTAATCACATTGCAGATGTTTAGTCCGATTGGCCTTTTAACGAGTTATTTTTACATAAACTGTATCTGTCTGCAGAATACAGAAAGCTACGGAATCTTTGAAGAGCTTTAGACCTGCGGCTCAGACTTCTTTTGAAGACTATGTTGTTAATACATCTAAACAAACAGAACTTCTTGGAGAATTGTCTTTCTTCTCTAGTGGTAAGTTTGAGATGACTGCAAAAGCTTGCTCTTGTAATCTGGGTTCTCGTGACGTGGGAGAAACACATGCTTCGGTTTGACAGGACGAAAGACCGTGTTTTTATGCACAGAAAGTGTATTGTGTTGGCTTGTGTGGTTTTTAAACACTGTCTAAATGGCATCACGTTGCATGTGCATCCCTTTTGTGAATTGTTCAGAAGATGAAGTTGAAGATATTTGTTACTACACGGAGTTCCGGTCTATATTTTAGCTGTTCATTGTATTTCAGTATAGAAATCGTTTCCCTACCGAGAGACCATTTGTTTCTCTTCTTTCTCCTTTGTAAACAACTGCTGTGTTGAGCATCTTCATCAGTGTTACTTTCTGCGCATGTTTGTGAGTTTCTCTAGGGCGGAAACCTAGAAATGATGTTTCCAGGCTAAAACTGACTCTGAGATGTGTGTTTACCTGACTGTGTTAGTTTGTTAGGGCTGCCGAAACAAAATTCCACAGACGGCATGCCTTCAACAGCAGAAGTGTTGGCAGGCTGGTGTCTTCTGAGGCCTCTCTCCTTGACTTGCCGATGGCCACCTTCCAGAGCCTTCACATGGTCTTCTGAAATTTCTTTTCCTGAGGATATCAGTCATATTAGTCATGGTGGGATCAGGGCCCATCTTTGTGACTTAATTTTAACTTAATTACCTCTAAAGACTTCTTTCTCCAAATAAAGTCACATTCTGAGGTCCTGGGGATTAGAACCCCAGCATATGAATTTTGGGGCCATAGCACTCACTTATGCTTGTGTTTTGCTGTTCCCCAGCAGGGAGGTCTTCCTTTACTTTTTCCCTTCTCACCCTGTTCGTATCTCCCTCCAATTTCTCTTCTAGTGATGGTGGATAATTAATAGTCCTTAGAATAGTATAGAGTTTGATGACTGTAGAGGCATCAATGTGTAGATTTGTACAGTCACCTGGAGGAAATTTGTCCCATTAAAAGTTAAAAATTCTTGGGGCACTTGGGGTTTAGTTAGAGTGTTTTGATCTTAGCTCTTGATCTCAGAATTGTGACTTCAAGCCCCACATTGGGCTCCATGCTGGGAGTGGAGCCTACTTTAAAAAAAGGGGGAAAGAAAGTTTTAAAGCTAAAACTCTAAAGGATTATTATTATTATTATGACTTACTTTCTTTCGAATCTATACCTGAATCTTCTTGCAGATATGTGCTTATCTTTTTTTTTTTTAAGATTTATTTTAGAGAGATAGCACACAAAGGCAGAGAGGCAGAGGGGGAAGGGGAGAGAGAGAGAGAATCCTCAAGCAGACTCCTCACTGAGTGAGGAGCCTGACATGTGGGTGGATCCCAGGACCCTGAGATCATGACCTGAGTTGAAATCAAGAGCCAGTTGCTTAACTGACTGAGCCCACTATGCACCCCCGGATATGTGCTTGTCTTGTTTATTATGACAATCTTGTTTTCCCATATCTGTACTTGTTACTCTTTCAAATGCTGATTCTACTTCATGTAATGTAAACTTGAATTGTTTTCCATATACAAGCCAGTTTATTTAGGAGTACAAGGTCCTATCTCCCCTGGGTGGTGGTGGGGGGTCCCAAAACAGTCCTTGGAAGGATGATGGTGAAGGTTGATCTTGGGTAGGACCAGTGTCTAACCAAAAGAACCAGCAGAGCAGATGGATGAGGATGAAAAGTAGTTACCCAGCTTCTGACTGATGGATGGTCTCGTTTTCCTGCATGCACATTTTTTAGTAAGCTATGTTTCAAAAAAAAAAAAAAGAAAGAAAGGGGCGTGGGGTGGAGTATACATGTCAAGTTATTTTTTAGCTAGCTTTTTCCCCTCCCTCACCAAATATATTCTGAATGACTTTCCAGATCTCATTATAGCTGTAGAACATTCAGTTGCATGAATGTACCATATCCAGACATGCTTCTCTTTTGCTTATATATGTCTGGGGGAGGCCAGAGGGAGACTTTTATTTTCATTTCATAGAATCTCTCATTTGATATAAATATGTGTTATGTGTGTGTGACTTTTATAGCTTGTCCCAAGCAGTTAAGCTTACTGGAATTTCTTCTATGGAAGGGATTATACATATGCACAAAGCTTCAGCTGCGATAACTTTTTGTATTGTATTTTTCATGAAAAAAAAACTAGAAACATATTTCTGAAAATTGTTAAAATGTTGATATAGCCATGGAGCGTAATGCCATTGGGAGAAAAGAACTGGCAGGATCTGTATAAAATTATTGTAGTGATTATCTTCAGGTTACTTAAAGTGTGTCTTATGAAGTTTCTGATTTTCTTACAAAAAAATATTATGTATCATGTTTATGCCAAGAAAAATTTATTTAAATTGCTTTACAACTCTTTGAAGAAAATATGAAAGTTGTGTATAATGTTTCACTGAACTTTGTTATACTCACCAAACTTAGATTTAAAAATATTTATTATAGGACACAGATTAAAAATGTCAAGTCTGGTGCTGTTAGTAAGTCGAAGTTAAAGGCAAATGGTTAAAAACTGTAATTTATGGTGTTTCAGAATTAATATAACATGTAAAGCTGAAACTGAATATTTTTTTGTCTTTTCATCCTTCGCCCTTTCAGTTATCAACCTAAATATATCTTTAAAAATCCTTATTGCTTATTGTTTGTCATTGTAAATTTTGTGGGAGGAGTACTTGCCTTGAGATCTGTTCTAAGTGTGGAATATAGTGTTGTTGACTGAGTACTGAAATCTCTAGAGTTTATTCATCTTGCTTGACTGATACTTTATGCCTCCTGATTAATTACTGCCCATTTCTCCCTCACCCAGCCCCTGGCAGCCAGCATTCCAGTCTTTGATTTTGTGAATCCAGGTCTTTTAGATTCCTCATGGAGTGGCATCATGCAGTTAGTATTATGTCTCTCAATCAATGTCTGGCTTATTTCAGTTTTCAATTCCACAAGATCCATCCATGCTGTTGTACATTGCCAGAATTACTCTTTCTCTGATACATAGTATTGCAACTTTGGAAAACACTTGGACAGTACAGAAATGACTGAAGTATTGTCAGTACCTCGTTTTTATTGAGGAATGTCCAGATTCCAATATGTATCGATATTTTAACATTTTTTGTTTCTTAACACTTTCAGGCATAGACGTGCCAGAGATCAACGAGGAACAGAGCAAAGTTTATAACAATGCTCTGATAAGTTGGTACCATCCAGAAAAGGATAAAGCTGATAGCTATGTCCTCGAATATCGGAAGATTAACAGAGATGAAGAAATGCTGTCTTGGAACGAGATAGAAGTGTGTGGCACCAGTAAAGTCATTTCAGATCTGGAAAGCAATTGTAACTATGCTTTCAGAGTAAGAGCCTACAAGGGTTCAATCTGCAGTCCTTGCAGCAGGGAGCTGATTCTTCATACTCCACCAGCTCCAGGTATTGCGAATACTGGGAATCAAAATGCCAGAGAGTTGGAAGGACCTTGATAAAAAAAATAACCTAGCCAGTGCCTCTAGATAGACCTGCGTTGAAACCAGCTCTTGTGTGTTAAAAAAAAAAAAAAATCTAGAAAATAGATTGCATCCTCAGCAAGGATTTAGAAATAGACCGGGGATCCCTGGGTGGCGCAGCGGTTTAGCGCCTGCCTTTGGCCCAGGGCGCGATCCTGGAGACCCGGGATCGAATCCCACGTCGGGCTCCCGGTGCATGGAGCCTGCTTCTCCCTCTGCCTGTGTCTCTGCCTCTCTCTCTCTCATTCTATGTGACTATCATCAATAAATAAAAAATTAAAAAAAAATTTAGAAATAGACCGAATACATGAATTTCACCAGATAGGCTGGGAACAGGATTCGAGTTTGGCCTGACATCAGATAATAGAAAAACATGAAGTCATTTGAGTGAGCGGGGCTATTAATTTGAGATTAAAATAGCATCAGTGCCACCTTACAAGTTTAAATAGTATAATTCCATATTTCTGATAAGTTGATAGAAAGCTCTATAACCGAGACCCTGGTAGATTTGTAGAAAAATTACTGTTCTAATATGAAACACTAATTCACTTAACCTCCTTCTGACCTGTCTGGATTTTCTATCTCTGCGATTCCCGGCCCGTGGGGGTGAAGGGCATCTATGAGAACCACATGGTAGCTGTGCCTCCCACACTTAGAGTCCCCACACCCACCCACTTCCCCTGCCTTCCGAGTCAGAAACCACTGCTGCTCCTTACAGAGCGCCTGTGGGTTTTTATAGAATGAGAATCGCCAGGTGGGGTCTCCGCAGGTTCTCCATAGACAAGGGACACGCAAAACCAAGGCTGTACTTGTTTCTGCTTTAGCAGGAAGACACTGTGGCCTGTTGTCACTGCCTGCCAGGTGCCTCCAGTTGGATCTCAGACTCCATTGCCCCTGCCTGGGTTTAGTGGCTTTATGTGCCGTCTTTTGTACACTATTGTCTTTCCTTCCCCTTTTGTCCATAGCAGACCACTACTTGTTTTTCATGCACGTTGTGGCCAATTAAAAAAAAAAGAGAATACAGATACAAATTAGGGTTGGCTAAAATTGTCTTCTTTCAATTTGAATAAAATCCAGTAGAGTCTGAGGATGGATTTGCAAATATTAAATGAATTTGCCTTTTTATCATCTATTCAGTTTCCCCTTTCTTTTCTCATCTCTCTGACTGAAAGTGGAATTAAAAAAAACCTGGAAGTAGCTGCTGTTTTAAATAGCGATGTGGAAGGGGAAGCAAGAAAGGACATGTTCAAAGTTGTCTTTTTTTTTAATTTAAGATTTTATTTTTAAGGAATCTCCACACCCACTGTGGGGCTCCAACTCAAAACCTTGAGATCAAGAGTTGCATGCTCCACTGACTGAGCCAGTCGGGTGCCCCCAAAGTTGATTAGCTTTTCTCTGAGAGGAGCTGTGTGAATTGGGAGACCATTAAAATATATTTTGCCAGGTGCCTGGGTGGCTCAGTTGGTTAAGCATCTGCCTTCAGCTCAGGTCATGATCCCGGGGCCCTGGGGTCGAGTCCTGGGTCTGACTCTGCTCAGTGAGGAGCCTGCTTCTCCCTCTCCCTCTGTCCCTCCCCTCTGTTTGTGCATGTGCGCACATTATCAAATAAAATAAAATCTTAAAAAAAAATACAATTTGCAAATGGGGAGGCTTGAGATTGGAAGCAGGAATTATTATGGCAGGACAACAGACATTACCAGGAAGAATGGTCAGCCTATGTATGGAGAATGACTTTAGCTTGCTTCGTAGACTTTTTTTTTTTAAATCATGATACAGTTAAAAATTACCATTTTGACCATTTTTAAGAGTACAGGTCTGTGACATTAAGTACATCCACACTGTTGTAGAGCCACCACCACTCACATCTCTAGAATGTCTTCATTTTTTTCCAGATGAAACTCTGTGCCCAGTAAACACAAACTCCCCATCCCTCCTCTCCATAGAGCCTGGAGCCTCTTTTCTACTTTCTGTCTTTATGAGTTGCCTGTACCTCATAGAAGTGGATTGATAATAACTCTTCATTGTCTGTACCTCGTAGAAGTGGATTCTAATAATCCTTCTGTGCCTGGCATATTTGGGGCTTCAACCATGTTGAAGCATGAACCAAGAATTTCCTTGCCTTTTTAGGCTGAATACTATTCCACTGTTTGGATTTATCCATTCATGTGTTGATGGACTTTTGAATTGTTTCCACTTTGGGGCTAACAGCCAATGTCCTTGCTTAATGGATATGAGTTGATAGAGACTCAGGAGAGTGGCAATGTCCAATCTGTGGTTGAAGAAATTGAAAGTTCTGTTAAACTCCATTTAAGGGGCACCTGTGTGGCTTAGTGGGTTAAGTGTCTGCCTTTGGCTCAGGTCGTGATTCCCAGGGTCCTGGGGTCGAGCCCTGCATTGGGCTCCCTCCTCACTGGGGCATCTTTTTCTCCCTCTCCCTCTGCTTGCCTCTTCCCCTGCTCATGCTCACTTTTTCTCTGTCAAGTAAATAAATAAAATCTTAAAAAAAAAAAACTCCATTTAAATCCTTGAGCAGGAATTAAAACTGTCATCTCTCTAACCCCAAAACCTTTGCCTTTTTAAAATACCATGCACCATGTCTCATGTCTGCCATGTTGATGGATAAGGAAAAGCCTCTATCACAATTGCTCATGTTTTCCAAATTTATAAAATGTGGAATACATGTTTAGGAAAATGTATTGATAATTATGAAAATGTACAACCCCTCGTTTTAAGGAGAAAAGGGACAGATCCACTTGTAAAATATTTAGAAGAGATCTGTATCTGTTGCAAGGAACCACACTCATTGGTTTTCTCATATGCTTAAAATACTTCCTTCTGCCTTTTGATATTTCTGAGGACGTTCAGGTAGAGAGAATCTATTGGAAGTGATTTTCCAGTCAAGGATTTGGTTTGTCAGTTTGTCAAGGGTATTGTGAAACGTGCCTCTTCACAGCTTTTTCAGACATTTCTGGTTCAGAGCCCGATCGTGTTAACCACCAATTACAGAAATGCAATTACGTAGTGATCAGGCTAATTTTAAGGTCTCTTTACAGTTTTCAGTTTCCTCTTTGATGAGAAATGTGGCTATAATAATGAACACCTCTTGCTGAACCTGAAGAGAGACCGCGTGGAGAGCAGAGCCGGGTTTAATCTCCTGCTCGCTGCAGAGCGAATCCAAGTGGGTTATTACACAAGCTTGGACTATATCATTGGAGACGTTGGGATTACCAAGGGGAAGCACTTCTGGGCCTTCCGTGTGGAGCCGTATTCGTACCTGGTAAAAGCAGGAGTTGCTTCCAGTGATAAGCTACAGGAGTGGCTCCGGTCTCCCCGGGATGCAGTTAGTCCAAGGTAGGTTCTTGTACTGATCTAGGACTCAATGATTCTTTTAAAAGTAAATATCTGGGATCGCCTTGGTGGCTCAGCAGTTGAGCGTCTGCTTTTGGCTCAGGGTGTGATCCCAGAGTCCCGAGATCTAGTCCCATATGGGGCTCCTTGCATGGAGCCTGTTTCTCCTTGTCTCTCACAAATAAATAAATAAAATTTAAAAAATACAATAAAAGTAAATATCTGTGTTTAGCAAGACTGGAAATCCACTTGGGTTTACTTATTGCAGTTGGAGTGCATTCCTTAGAGTCAGGTGCTCTAGGTGTGCCAAGGTGGCTGGCTAAGGAAAGGAGCCAGGTTGGCTTACATTCCCACGGTGACTAATGAGACTTAGTGGTTAATTTCTGGTGCCATGAGGAACTGAGCCTGTTTTGGATACCTCTTGACTGTGCCTTGCTGTTTTAAATTTTCAAAGTTTCTTGTATCAGTTACCTTAATTCTGTAATAAAAATTACTCACATGGATGGTGAAGTGCTTCTAGTTGCCATAGTTCAGAATTTTTTAAAGATTTTATCTATTTAATCATGAGAGGTACAGAGAAAGAGGCAGAGACACGGGCAGAGGGAAAAGCAGGCTCCCTGCGGGGAACCCAATGTGGGACTGGATCCTGGGACTCTAGGGTCATGTCCTAAGCTGAAGGCAGAAGCTCAACCACTGAGCCATCCAGATGCCCCCGCATAGTTCAGAATTGATAAGAATTTGTTCTTGTGTTATGGGACACAATTTCTTTAAACACCCCTGTAAGTACTTGATAAAATTGGGTCATGGTAAACAGGTTTCCACATCAAAGAATTCCAGTTTCTTAAGAGATTGGTTATTTGACTGAGTTCATATGGTTTCGTTGTTTTAGATGGTATAAGGTCTACTGGCCCACATAGATAATGTTTGACCCCTGGTGTGAACAGAATCCCCAGTTAATCATCTGAGTTGATAGAAAAAGCTTTTTGCACACGTGTGAGAAATTTTAACCAGGACATGGTTAATTAAACATAGTACCACAGGCCTAGAATATTGATAGAATATTAGTATTAATAATGTTTTAAAGAGCTTGTAACATCGGAAATATCAGAAGTGAGAAAAAAATATTAGAAGTGAGAAAACCCAATTAAAAGCATTGATTTAGTATAATTACAAATATATAAAAAGTAAACTATGCATAAGAAGAAAATGGAAGAACCTTTGTATCAAAAATTTATATAAGCTGCTACTGTTGTATGATATTGGGAAAGAAACCTTCCTGCTTGCTTACCTAGATCCATGTAGAAATCCCAATCCAGAAATAGGGTCCTTAGAACCATGAAATGTGACTTTTTCTCCTGCATTGTTTTGTATTTCACTCTAAGTTGGTAATTCCTTGTATTAGGGCACACATTTAATTTAATCTGTGACAGTTCTCTTCAGTTTTCTCCCCCCATTTTATTATTATCTATTTTATTTTAAAGAATCTCTACTCCCAATGTGGGGCTTGAACTCATTACCCCAAGACCAACAGTCCAGTGCTCCACGGCCTGAGCCAGCCAGGCGTCCCTCCCCTAGTTCATTTTTGATAGGCCAGAGTCTTGAATTATTTTATAGGTTTTTATTATTTTTCTTATCTGCATGTATATAGAGATGTTTTATGATATTTCATGACAGGGAATTTGGGGCTGAGTCTCTGGTATAATTTCTAAATGGCAATGCGTAGTCCAGATATTTTTAATTGATTTGTGTTTTAATAGAGAGTTTTTGACACACAGTCTAATTTCAAAGCGATGTGTATTATCTCATGAAAATGCTTTGTGGATGATGACAGAGCTAAGACTGCTTTGTGTATTGTGTTCTAGATATGAGCAAGACAGCGGCCATGACAGCGGAAGTGAAGATGCCTGCTTTGATTCTTCCCAGCCATTCACTCTGGTCACCATAGGCATGAAGAAGTTTTTCATACCCAAGTCAGCCACTTCTGCCAATGAACCTGAGAATAGGGTTCTTCCCATGCCAACAAGTATAGGGATTTTCCTTGACTATGATAAAGGCAGAGTGGCTTTCTATGACATGGATCACATGAAATGCCTTTATGAGCGTCAGGTGGACTGTTCGCACACAATGTACCCAGCATTTGCATTAATGGGCAGTGGAGGAATTCAACTTGAGGAACCCATCACGGCAAAGTATCTAGAATACCAAGAGCACATGTAGATTAAGCATCTGATGTGACTTAGGGTGGAAGAGGGGGGCAGAATAATGCCTTGGTGTAACCTTCGTAACTAATTACATATCATCTAAGTAGTCTGTGACCACACTTGTTTTTGTGTGTGTTTCTTCTTAAATCAGAAACCCTAAACAGTTTTGCCTCTTCCGTGTCATTGTCCTGCCTTTCACAAGCCATGGGAGTCAAGATACTCTCCTGGTTGACTCTGTAACTGGATTGTCTTTCTTTTTTTTATGAACAGGAAATCTAATTTATTTATGTCAGCCATGTTGCTGATAGGCACATTTCTTTTTGAGGGCGGGGAAGGGATTCAAAAGTATTTATTATTATGTTTTTGTGTTGTGTTTGGTTTTTCATTTTGTATCATGTTTGTCTTTAAAAAAAGATATTTTTTAGATGCCTTATGGATTGAAATTAGTACTTAGCCTTGTGTCTTGCATATGTTTTTCATAGGAAAACAAGTTAGAGATAGGTAAAAAGACCAGACAAACGGTAGTATATTTAAATGGAGAATTAATGTATTTTGAGGTGTATAACTGAGATTCAGAGTATATTCCCTGGGAAATGAATATTGTTTTTTTTTTTTCTTTTAAGACTACAAATTGTATTTTTAAGGATATTTTTAAGAGTTTCCTTAGCTGTGATGCCCATTCCTGCATGTGTAGTTGAACATGGTTTTGTTTTTGTTTTTGTTTTTGGCAGGAAACACAAAAGTTCTTGGCTAACACACAAAACTTCTCACTTCATTAAAATTTCTCTTCAGTTTTTCTTACTCAGTGAAAATATCTGAGCTACTTACTCAATGAAAATACCAAATAATTTATTTTTCACAAATAGTAGTGAAGATACACTGATATTTGGCATAGTTGTTCTTTTGCTCTCTTATCGTGTCCTATGATTTTCATTTTTTGGCACCATTATTATATATCAGATTGTCCTGTTTTATGTTTACATGTTTGGAAAGTTCATGATATATCTTTAATGTCATTAAATTATTCTAAAATGTAGAGTAACTGGTCATTGGATGTTATTTTCTGTGGTCCATTGGTAATAAGCTTTTGTAAAAGTAAGTAAAATACAAATCTAGTTGTTGAGGAATAATAACAAAAATCATAGTGACTGTACCCTTTTAAAAGTTCTGATTTGCAGAATTAATATTTTAATTGAAATTTTACATTCATTTTTGAAAGCTATCTTTAACTTAGATGGTTTTTATTTAGACTGCTCATTTTTTGGACATTAAAACGTTCAGAAACTAGACTTTTATATATCATAGCACTAATGATTTTGAAATGCTTTTGATCTATTTTGATAGACCAACCAAAACCTCAGGCCTTATTTGGTTTCCTTATTTGTTTGTTTTTCATATGTATTTTTAAATGGAAATCTATTACTTAGGCTGGTAGCATCAAATTAGCTTTTCTTCCCCCAACTCAAGTAGGAAATACTGTGGTGAAGTTCAGTATTGAGTAGGCTTTGTTACTTTCCCACCAATGAATAGCACTTTATGACATAGGCTGAACTAAACACATACACTGTGTTATGTGGGTGATTGTGCATTAAGGCTGCTAATGTCATGTGTGTGATAAAGTTTGAATCTCAAGCCTGTGTAAGCACATATCATGTAGACATTTGAAACATAAAGCTTTAATAGGAATAGGGAAGGCACGTAAAACATTGTATAGTTGTATAGAAATAATTCTCCTGGATTTCTTTCATTTTTAATAAAAATTGAAATACATGTAATTATTGAGCTGCATTCTGGGAATTCTCAGTATATTTATGTGGAAAATGGAAATAAAATCATTGATAAAGACATGTTCAGCTGAATATATTAACTTAGAGCTAAGATTTTATGTAAAATTATTTGGGGCATGTACTTAACTAGCTCTAATTCTTGTCGAAGTGATCATTAGAAAAGCTTAACATGAAAATTCATTTACTTCAGCTAATTGATCAGATTGTCTCCTATTCCTTTTCTGCTCCATAATCAGATTTTGGATCAGATGAGTTTTTCTTTAGGTCACATTCATACTCTTGGGCCTTTGGGCTCTGGTGGTTGTGTGTTGCAATTAAATGTTATTTGTGCTTGATGGGTCTTAATTTTTAGAAAAAATCAGTTCCAGGCTATTCCTGTGTTACTGTATAATAACTTAATTCTCATATTTGCAGTTGCTTTCTGGAAAGTAGTAGGAATCAGAGCTATCTCCGAGGCATTGAAAACACTCTAGGTCGTCATCTGATTAGACCCCAGGAGTGTGTCCCGTGTGGGAATATCACTGATCGTGGCATTGCTACAAAAAGTGGAGAACTGTTAAAGGCAAGAATATGCTGAAGAAATTGTTCTACAAGGCAGGTGTGCATTCCTTTTAAAGGATCTTCACGTGCTTATTGCAACTAACATCCTGAGAACTGACATTTTTTCTGGGGACTCTCTTGCCTTTCACAAATAAACTTGAAGGAATTTAGTTAAGTTTGATTTGGAACCCAGTTCCTTTATTTACAAAAACTCCTGTTGTTTCTGAGACATTGTGCGGTATACTGGATACAAGGTGAACAAGACTGCCCACCCAAGTTCCTGCTCTTAGGAGCTTCCTTTGGAGGAAATGGAAAGTGCTAGAGAGTGTTAGAAGAATGGGCTCTGGTAGACTCAGTGGTTAGGGAAGCCCTTCTGAGGAGGCACTAGAAGTTTGACACCACTGGAAGGAGCTGGCTGTACAAAGAGCTGAGTGAAGCGTGTGCTGGGTAGAGAAAACAAGTTGCCTAAAAAGGCTTGGAGATGGCGAACTGGTCAGAGTTGGGGCAGGAAATAGCATTCGGCCTGGAGGGTTCAGTTGAAATATTAATGAGAGGGTTACTTAGAGATGTGAGCCACCTTGAAGAACAAGTAAGGATGAGGCCTTGGTAAGACTACCCACAGCCAGAAGCCATGACTGCCTCCAGAGCAAGGATGGCCAGGGGAGGTCATGTTCCTAGGTGTTGGGGGAGAAAGAGACATTAAGGAAGGCTCCCTTGCTGGGAGCTGGGCTCACTGTGGGAGGCAGCTAATCCCTGAGATGCAGTGCCAGGATATGGAGTCAGAAATACCCTTTGTTGGATCTGTTGGTGCTGCCTATTGACCAAATGCTACTGGAAGCCACTCAGCCAGGGCTCTCTAGAGATGCAGATGTCCTGGTGGGGGGTGGGGGGGGCAGCTCATCCTCCTGGGGTGGAGAAGGGAGAAGCAGGCATCTGGTGGGGGTTCTAGGGGTAGCTTCAATAGAGAACAGCTGGTGCAAATGGGAAGTAGCTTGGTGTATCTGAAGGGGGCAAAAGGCTATTGGCCATTGTGCTGACTGCTTAAAGGTATTTACAATGTTCTGCAAACGCACATGGGTGGCTCGTGGTGGAGCATCTGCCTTCAGCTCAGGGTGTGATCCTGGGGTTCTGGGATTGAGTCCCACATGGGGCTCCCCGCAGGGAGCCTGCTTCTCCCTCTGCCTATATCTCTGCCTCTCTGTGTCTCGCGGGAATAAATTAAAAATTAAAAAAAAAACACACAGAAATGAAGACTTAGAAAACCATTACCTGGGAGATTTCTACATCATCCCTGAGTCACTTCTCCAGTTTTCTTCAGAAGCTCCACCTCCTGTCTTCTCTGGTAGGGATTGGTGGTGGTGGCAGGCCAGGTGGGCAGGAGAGGTTGGAGGAAGGGTAACTGGTAATGCAGCTGCAAGGAGCTGGGAAGTGGTAGCCGAGGTTTGGGAAAGGGGTTAACTATTCCGTATAGTAACCTTCGAACAGCCCATTGCCTCAACTTTGAGACTATCCAGAGTCCACTTTGTCCCCCCTCTTCTGTACCACCACCATTCTCACCTGATCCCTGTAATAGTACCTTCTCACCTGGTCTCCTCCCTCAGTCCGTGTATTGTTTTTTTTTTAAAGATTTATTCATGAGAAACATAGAAAGGCAGAGACATAGAGGGAGAAGCAGGCTCCTTGCAGGGAGCCCGATGTGGGACTCAATCCCAGGACCCCGGGATTACAACTCGGGCCAAAGGCAGATACTCAACAGCTGACACCCGAGCATCCCTCTTAGGCCGTGTATTAGCTGGATAAATAAATCCTCCTAAGAAACCCTGAGACCTCCAGTCTTAACCAAAAAAAATTTTTTTTTGCTCTCTCAAAATTAACTCTCTATCAGCAACCCTTTCCTCCCCTGGCAATGCAGGGGCAGGCTACCTTCATGCTGTGATGCTATCTAACATTGCTCGTTTACAGAGTTCTTAGAAACTGAAGACACTGGAAAGCCCCCAACAGCTACTAATGCCCCAGCACATCATTTGCATTCATGTTCCATTAGCTAGAACTAATTGCATGGTGCTAAAACTGGCAGGCATGGGAGTGAGAAGCTTGTTTCCTTCAGATGCGCAGACAGGAGAGACCACCAGTTATGGGCGAGCACCAATCATGCATCTCTCAAGCCATTGCACCATTTTACTTTTTCTCCATCACAAAATCAGCATGAACCTTTTGCAAATTCCCACTGTTTCAGATATCCACACAATCCTTCCCCTTGATCTTTTTTTGAATGTCACCTTAGTGAGAACCTTAAGTACTCTTTAAATTTTGTCCTCCCCTGCCCCCTGCAACACAGCCTACTCCCCATTCCCTGCACCTAGACGTTTCACTTTTGTTTACATCCTCAAAAATATTAGCTCCACCAGAACAGGAGTTGTATCCAGTTTTTATCATTGCTGCATCCCAGCACTTTGAACCTCTCTCGGTTTCCAGCTCTAGGACTGTCTTCTGCCTTCTGTATTTGGGGCCTGCAGGGTTTTTTTTTTTTTTTTTTTTTTTTTAAGATTTTATTTATTTGAAAAAGAGAGTGAGCACTAGGAAAGCAGACTCCCTGCTGAGCACAGAGCCCTATGCGGGGCTGGATCTCAGGGCCCTGAGATCATGTCCTGAGCCCAAGGCAGATAGATGCTTAACCCACTGAGCCACCCAGGCGCCCTGTCCCTGCCATTCTTGAGCCTTTCTGGGGATCTACGTGGGTAACGGGTTTCTCCCGATGCAAGCTTTCAGATTTGACCTTCCTTTACCAGGTCATTTGCAATCTCTCCATCTGCTCTCCCCGCTGTCATCATAGCTAACTGGTGTACCTACCTCCTGGTGGCCCTGAAGTTAGAGTTGGCTTTTGAGTTTCCTGTGTATTTTTGTTGATTTTCTTTTTTGGGGTAAGGGAGGGATGATTTTCAAGAGGAAGAAGCAGATAGGGCATTGCCATCTTGAAACTAGGAAAAGTATCTTTGGAATGATGGATCCATAAAATTAGTTTTCCAGGTTTTCATTTTATAACACCTTGACTCTAAGGGAAAATAAGTTTTGGGTTTTTTTTAAACGATGGAGTTATAATGTGTATATGTACCTTGTGCTTTGCAGAAGATACTTTCTTCGAAAATCACTTATAACTTGGACTTTTATTGTATATGGTGAGTGGATTCAATTTGTGATAACATTTAAGAGTTTTAAGGTTATCACACCTGCATTTGTTTCCCCCATTTTGATCTTTTTTTAAAGATTTTATTTATTTAAGATTTTATTTATTCATGAGTGACAGAGAGAGAGAGAGAGGCAGAGACACAGACACAGAAGCAGGCTCCATGCAGGGAGCCTGACGTGGGACTCGATCCCAGGACCCCGGGATCATGCCCTGAGCTGAAGGCAGACGCTCAACCGCTGAGCCAGCCAGGTGCCCCTAACATGTGACATTTGAATTCCTTCGTAAGCATACCTAAAATGCCTTAAAATTATCGGGTGATAAGGAAGCCTAAAGACATTTATAAAGTACTGTAGAGGTACGTGTCTAAACAATGATCTCGTAGTACTTTATAGATTTGGAGGCAGGGAGAAGAAATAAGTGGGCGTGCTGTTAGGCAAAATTAGGCAAAGTTAGAGATTTGTTTTATATTTGACAGCAGGAATTCTCACAGCATTTACTGCCTGTTTGAAGCTGTGAACACGGGCATGGTTGGTAGTGGTTGGTGTGGAGTTTTGCTTTGGATTCCTCTGTGAGGTTTATCATTTAATACCTGTGTGATTTTACTTGATTGATTTATTTTTTAAAAAGACTATTTATTTGAGAGAGAGAGAGAGAGAGAGAGAACAAGAAAGAGAGAGCCTGCACAAGTCGGGGGAGGGCAGAGGGAGAAGCAGACCCCCCGCTGAGGAGGAGCCCAGCTCGGGGCTCTATGCCAGTGATGAAGCTTTGGAGTGCAGGTGAGGCTTGGTGGGGTGAGGTCCGGAGCCGATGACCAAGAAAGAATTCTTGAGATGTCTTGGCTCAGTAGGTAGAGCACATGACTCTTGATCTTGGGTTGTGATTTTGAGTCGCACATTGGGTGTAGAACTTACTTAAAAAAGAAAAAAAGCGCCACTCACTGCAGACAGAATCCAAATGCAGAGGGGAGTGTTGGGGAAACAAGAAAAGAACTGATTGCAGTGAGGCCGATGCCAGGAAGACAGCGGACTGGCTTCTCAAAGACCATGTCCAAAGCACTGAAAATACTTATATAAGGAAAATGTGGAACAAAGATTAGGTGCATGTGGGTGGGCAGTGAAGCTCAGGACGATCCTTGTCTTAGATTCTTGACTTAGGGTCAGTCATGCTGGGTCTTGCTGGCTCAGGGTAGTCCTGAGTGCTTGAGGGGCTAGTTCATTCCCATCAGGGGATGCCTCACCTGCAGGGTCTTTGGCCGCAGGTAAGAGGTAAGCCGGGAAGAAGAACTTGATTGATTATTTTGTGATTTTTTTCTTGGGTTAAGATTTATTTATTTATTTATGAGAGAGAGAGAGAGAGAGAGAGAGAGAGAGAGAGAGAGGCAGAGGGAGAAGCAGGCTCCATGCTGGGAGCCCGATGCAGGACTCGATCCCGGGACTCCAGGATCGCACCCTGGGCCAAAAGCAGGCTCCAAACCGCTGAGCCACCCAGGGATCCCCCGAACCTGATTGATTAGAAAGTTTGAGGTCTAAATGGAGGTGGTTGAAGCTTGCTTGCTTGCTTTTCTTTCTTTCTTTTTTTTTTTCTTTCTTTCTCTTAAGATTTTATTTATTCATGAGAGACACAGAGAGGCAGAGACACAGACAGAGGGAGAAGCAGGCTCCTCGCAGGGAGCCCGATGCGGGACTTCATCCCAGGACCCCGGGATCTCGCCCTGAGCTGAAGGCATTCGCTCAACCACTGAGCCCCCCAGGTGCTCCTGAAGCTTTCAAGATTTTTCTGTGTGAATCTGATGCAGGCAGGCTGGGGACCGAGGGGAGGGTCCCGCAGGACCAGCCAAGAGTGTCCTTGACTTCACCCAGGATAGAACACAAACGGGACTCAGAGAAAGTGAAAACAGTTTATTGAGTAGCCTGATGAGAAAGAATAGGGAGAATGTCTGGGAGACTTTTAATCTTGAGCTAAACCAAGAGAAGAATAAGTTATCATTGCTTGGGCGAGGGGCTTCCTTAGAAAAGGGCCTAGAGAATGTATTCCTTTAGGAATTGAGGGTAAGGCCTGATCACAGGTGAGCTCAGGTGAATAGTAGGTGTTACTCCATGAATTACCTGAGGTAAGGAGTCCTGATGGTAGCATCAGCCAAGGTTTGTTTGAAGCTAATGTCCTGGAACATGTTTGGGATCTGGCTCTAGTGAGATATGACCAGGTGCTTGGGGCCTTGGACAAAACTCAGACCACCATTAACTTTCTTGATTCCCCTTGAATTGGAACATAGCTTCTTTGGCTGATTCAGAGGCAAAATATGGATCATGAGTAAATTGGTCTTGCAGAAAAATAGCGGAGATGGAGCCTTTCTTAAGTGGAGCCCCTTCAGCTTGCCTGTCTCAAATAGTCTCATCGGAGCTCTATTTGAGAAAACTCCTCCCCCTGCAAAATTCTTTGCTTCATCCATTTTAATTCAACCCAAAGATGCAATAACCCCTCTTCAGGTTTCCAACTGATCCACAGTTCATTTGTATGTAGTTTGACAACTAAACATTACTTGATACTCAAAAGGTTATTTATGGAAACACGTTGAACATGGTCCAAAAAAAATTAAGATTTTGTTTTTAAGTAATCTCTACAGCCAACATGGGGCTCAAACACAGAACCCTAAGATCAAGAGTCATATGCTCTTTGAGCTGAGCCAGGGAGGAGCCCTAGTCCAAAATGTTTTGAGGAAGAAGATAAATGAAGTTCAATTATTTGTGTCAATTATGTCAGTTCCCAATTAATCTAGGAATATAACTCACTGACCTAGGCTTAATTTGTGGGCTTTAATATTCTTAGGTTATGGTGATCCATGATATTGACCTTTTCTACCCAACTGGCCTTTTTAAAAATTATTTAAATTGTAGTTGGTTAATATATCATATAATACTGGTTTCAGAAACAAAATTTAGTGATTCATCACTTACATGGAACACCCAGTGCTCATCACAAGTACCCTCCTTAATACCCATCACCTGTTTCATCCATCCCCCTACTCACCTTCCCAGTGTGTTCTCCAACTGGCTATTTTTCTAAGTCTTTCCAATCTAGGTTCCCTGTGATATAAGGACGTTGGGCTACCTTTGGCATTCAGGTGGCTACTATTCATTTGGACCTGGACATCTGGGGAATCTGCTTGTGCATTAATAGAAGAAGTGGGTGCAAGATGGAAAAGAAGCCCAGACTAAAACACTAGGTATCTACATGTGCTGTAAAAATAGCAACTGAAATTAGGCTGGCCATCCTGGTCTTTACTAGGAAGCTTGGATTGCCAGTGTGAGGACATAGTTACAGATTGGATCTCTTATACACAGATGAGCTAAATCTTTAGAGAAAGGTTAGAGAATTTAGATTATTGCATTCCCCCCCCCCATACTGACATTCTGGGAGAGAATTTTGAATAATTTTAGACCATCTGTATTTGCTGTTAGGGTTTCAGGATTTTGCAATTCCAGTCTGTTAATTGACATTACCGACATAATGGAACTTTAATGCACATTATTCTATTCCTTAGATCTTCTCATCTTTGCACACAACCTCAGTAACCACCTATTTGCCAATGGTTCCATGGTTTGTCTCCTCCAGCCTAGACCCCTGATACCCAACCCCATTTATACAACTGCCAACATGCCATAATGTGTCCTTGTGTTTCCTAATAAATACACATTTGGTCTTTGTCCTTGTTCTTGGCATGGAGCTCCTAACAACCCTTGGAACTTCCTAAGGGAAGAGCTCGACAAAGATGCCCTCTGTTAGGTTAATGGGGTGACTTTGGACTAGCACCTGAGGATGGAGGGTGGTTGCTGGTGGACCCAGCCATGTAATTAGAGGGTTGGAACTTTCAGACCCTCCCCACCTCACCTCTAGAGAAGGCAGAGGGGCTGGACATTGAATTAAGTCACCAGTGGCCAGTGGTTTAATCAAACATGCCTACATAATGAAGATTTCATAAGAACCCAAAAGGAAGGGTTTGGAGAGCTTCTGAGTAGGTGAACACGTGGAAATTTGGGGAGAGTGGCATGCTCATAGGGCATATAAGCTCTGTGTCCCTTCCCCTGTATCTTGCTCTATGCATCACTTCCACCTAGCTGTTCCTGAGTTATATCTTTTAGTATCTTTTGGTGATCCAGTAGGTAAAATGCTTCTCTAAGTTCCATGAGCTGCTCTAGTAAACTCATCTATCCCAAGGGGTGGGGGAGGGGGTCATGGGACCCTCTGATGTATAGCCAGTGGATCAGAAACACGGATAACTACCTGGACTTGTGATTGGCTTCTGAAATGCAACCAAGTAAATTTGGAGATCTAGTTGGCTTTATGGAATGATTCATGAGTCAGGCCACATCCCATCCAGCACATAGAGGAGAGCTCTAAGGAGTTGTATAAAATGGAGGTTTTTAATGGAAGGAGCACGAAGCAAGGGAATTATTGGCTAAAGAAAAGGAATGTTCTAGGTGAGGCTGCTTTCTAGGGGAACAGCAGGAGTTCTGGCCCTGCAGATGACCCTTTCTTTGTGGGGGATGGAGAGAGAGAGCCAAGTGGCAGACTTGTTGGTGCTAATGAAAAGATTCCTGACTGATCTGTTAAGGCTACATTTCTGGGAGAGAGTCAGAAATGCAATTAGATTATATATTAAGCACTAGTTTGAGAACTTGGGTCTAAGTGATACCATTTTGGGCTTGTGGTCTTTTCTTTTTTTTTTTTTTAATACATTGAACTGTAGAATCTGATGCTGTCTCCAGGTAGGTAGTGTCAGAATGGGGTTGAATTGAAGGACAACCAGTTGTTATCCAGAGAATTGTTTGGATGTGTGAGGAACCTCTCCCCTCACGTTGGAATCGGGTATAGATCCTTATATGGACATTTGGATGGCTCCGTGGTACCTCAAAAATAAAGTGCAATTTCCCAGGACTCTTAACCCTTGCTCTGCCAACTAGGCAATTCTTATCAAAAGACAAGCTATTTTTTTTTAAAGACAAGCTCTTAAAAGTCTTTTATTTATTTACTTTTTAAAAAAGTAGGCTCCATGCCCAATGTGAAGCCCAACTCAGGGCTGAATGTGAGGCTTGACTTCACAACCCTGAGATCAAGACCTGAGCTGAGATCAAGAGTTGGATGCTTAACTGACTAGATCCACCCAGATGCCCCTATTACAGATATTTTAAAAGATACAATAGTGCATCAGAGGGATAATCTAGAAGATCCATTTGGTGTCATCAATCACTCGTCAAAGTGCACCAGAAAATTTTGTCAGCAAGTTGCTATACCACTTCTGAAATTGTAATAGCACAGATAAAGGGCTGATGGCTTCTGGTAAATTCTTCCCACCTCCCTAACTCCTGATCAGTGTCACTTAAATTCTGGCTCAATAGCTCTCCTGGATTTTTGCCAGCAACGCTTTCATTTGGCATGCTTTTTGGAGCTACCATCTGGGGATCCTGGTACTCTGTAAGGAGCTCTGTCTGGAGCCAGGGAGGTTTGAGTTCAAACAGCAGCTCTTGCTGCCTCCTAGCGGGGTGACCTTGGCAATTCATGACCCCCTACGCCCTCCCAGGCAAATTCCTCATCTTAAAATGGGTAGGATTTTGAAGTAATGTATGCCTGCATAAGTACTCAGTAATAATCCCTCTCGGTGTCCATCAACAGATGAATGGATAAAGAAGCTGTGGTCTATGTATACAATGGAATATTCCTCAGCCATTAGAAATGACGAATACCCACCATTTGCTTCAATGTGGATGGACCTGGAGGGTATTATGCTGAGTGAAGTAAGTCAGTCGGAGAAGGACAAACATTATATGGTCTCATTCATTTGGGGAATATAAAAATAGTGAAAGGGAATAAAGGGGAAAGGAGAGAAAATGAGTGGGAAATATCAGAGAGGGTGACAAAACATGAGAGACACCTAACTCTGGGCAATGAACAAGGGGTAGTGGAAGGGGAGGTGGGCGGGGGGATGGGGTGACTGGGTGACGGGCACTGAGGGGGGCACTTGAAGGGATGAGTACTGGGTATTATATGTTGGCAAATTGAACTCCAATAAAAAAATACACACAAAAAAAGAATCCCTCTCTCCTTCACAAAGCCCCAGTTTCTTTAGAAGATTCTCTGCAGTCCTGCCACCCAGTGGAATTTGTCTCAGTTCTAAGGCTCTATTCAGTGACATGAGCATTCCTTTGATCTTGGTAGATTGAGGAAATAAGATTATTTCTTCCTGTTTTGTTTGTTCTCTGATGGTAAGTGTTGTGGTTTTTTGTTTGTTTGGTTGGTTGTTTAGTGTCATGTTAACATAGAATATGCTTGAAGGAAAGAAAAATTTTTTCCAGGTAATTGAACCATTTTATTTTTCAAGTGAGACTAGTATATGGGATTGGGTGGTGAAAAGTTGCTCTTAGATTGCTGTGTGGCTCCAATGAACAATTCACCTTGGAAGAACCTCTTGAGATGAGTTTCCCTCATAGCTTGCTCGGCATGATGTCTGGCATAGAGTGGATGTTCTGGAAATTCCAAGCCCCAGTCAGGCTGTGCTACAGCTATCACCACATCCACATTAACATCTGCATTACAGGGGCACCTGGCTGACTCAAGTTGGTCAAGAGTCTGCCTTCGGCTCAGGTCATGCCTGGGATGGAGCCCTGTGTTGGGCTCCTCGCTCAGCGGGGAGTCTGCTTGAGATTCTCTCTCTCCCTCTGCTCCTCTCCCCGTGAACACATGCTCACTCTGTCTCCAAAATAATAAGTTTTTTTTTAAAAGCTCATTGCCGTGGAAACAACCCAGATGTTCACCAGTAATACAGTAAATAATGAAACACTTGTACAGTAGAGTATTACAGAGACCAATGAAAATTAACTACAACTACAGACAAAGTAAATGAACCTCACAACGTTGTGCAAAAGAAATACAGTGCTATATGTCCCTATGACATTTGTATCAAGCTCAAAACAGGTGCAACCTAAATTTACTAGAACATAACCCCATGAGGGGAAGGATCTCTATTACTATTATTCCAAGTGCTTAGAACTGAGCCCAGCGAATATTAGATGCTCATTGAGTATTGACTAGCCTTAACCATGTTGTTTGGGGATATATATGTGGGTGTCAACATATAAAGAGATTACCATAAAAGTCAGGATAGGATTACCTGTAGGGTTGAGGGAAGATATTAGGAGAGGGAAGGAATGGATGGGGAGTCTTTTGAAGTGCTGGTCATTTCTTGACCTGGGTGGTAATTTTAGGAGCATTCACTTTACTTCTGAAGCTATCCATTTGTTTCATGCGCATTCTTATATGTAATATTTCACAGTGGAATAACTAATACAACAGTCTTCTGGTTTATTTGGTTTCATTTTTATATCCTTATTTTGGAGCATAGGCGAGAGAAAGGTACAAGTGGGGACTTTGGGAAGATCATAAGGCAACTATTCTTACTGGGACTCCATGTGAATGTGGTGGGGTCAGACACTGGGGACCACAGAGCTCCTCATTTGTTTGCACCAGGACATCTTGGAGTGGCTTAGGTACCACAGACATAGATGGGTTCCATTCCTTCTTCACCACTTATTGGCTGTGTAATAACAGGTAATGTAGAAGTAGACAGTTGCCTCAGCTGTGAAATGGGCATGACAGGAGCCACCTTGTAGGGTTGGAGAAATTGAGGATTAAATGAGCTAAGCCATGTTATAACGTATGTTCACCACCAGGACCTCAGCTAACCCATGTGATGCTTTTGTGCGAATTAGAAAAGACATCCTGCTTGGCCCAGACAAGCCTCAGAGGGCTACAGAGCTTGGTGAGCAAACAACAATATTGTGTTGATTAGGAAGAGACACCCAAGGGGAGTGGAGGTAAATGAAATAGGCAAAGGGAATTAAAGGTACAAACTTTGAGGTTTGTTTTTTTTTTTTAAGATTTTATTTATTCATGAGAGACACACACACACAGAGAGAAGCAGAGACACAGCAGAGGGAGAAGCAGGCTCCATGTGGGGAGCCCGATGTGGGACTTGATCCCAGGATCCCGAGATCACACCCTGAGCCAAAGGCAGATGCTCAGTCACTGAGCCACCCAGGTGCCCCCAAACTTTGAGTTATAAATAAGACATGGGGAGGCACTGGGCAGCATAGGGAATATACTGTAACAACCTTATATGGTGACAGTTGGTAATGAATTACTTTGGTGATCACTCCATAATGTATATAATGTTGAATCCCTATGCTGTACACCTGGAACTAGTATAATATTGTGTGTCAAGTACACTTTGGTGGCTGAGTTCCAGCCCCACCTCATCCCCTTGATTGTAGAACTCTGCAGCAGCCTTGGTGCTTGGGATAGAGTTAATGTTTAATGTAACTGCCATAATACAGACCCAAATTCTTATCCACTGAAAAGACAAGATAGGCATCCACTAAGAATCCTTGGTAGAAATAGAGCTAATTTCTTTGTGTTTGAGTTTGAGAAGTTTTTCATACCACCCAGAGGAATCATCTCTAGTGGATCCCCCCCCCCCCACTTTTTTGAAGATTTTATTTATTTATCCATGAGAGAGACAGAGAGAGGCAGAGATACAGGCAGAGGGAGAAGCAGGCTCCTTGCAGGGACCCTGATGTGGGAGTTGATCCTGGGACTTGGGGATCATGCCCTGAGCTGAAGGCAGATGCTCAACCACTGAGTCACTCAGGCCTCCCTCTCTAGTGGATCCTATTGTGTGTGTGTTTTTTAAATTATTTTTTTAAGTTAAAAACTTTTTAAAAAATAATCTCTACACCTAATGTGGGGCTCAAACTTATAGCCCCAAGATCCAGAGTCACATGCTGTACTGACTGAGTCAGCCAGGCACCCTCCTATTGTGTTTTAAAAAGCAATTTTAGAGCAGCCCAGGTGGTGCAGCGGTTTAGCGCCGCCTTTGGCCCAGGACCTGATCCTGGAGACCGGGGATTGAGTCCCACTTCGGGCTCCCCGCATGGAGCCTGCTTCTCCCTCTGCCTGTGTCTCTGCCTCTCCCTCTCTCTCTCTCTGTCTTTCATGAATAAATAAATAAAATCTTAAAAAATGCAATTTTACTGGCAAGAGTGATGATTTGGGAGCCTTCAGATCCATGGCTTTGGTCTCTGGCTGAACTTGGAAGGTGTGAATAGTAATTCTCTATTTTTCAGTTTCCTCCTCTCTCTTTTTTTTTTTTAAAGATTTATTTATTTATTTGAGGTGGGGAAAGAAAGAGAGAAAGCAAGCTAGCATGAGCAGGTGTGGGGAGGGTAGGGGCAGAAGGCAAGGGAGAAAGAATCTCAAGAAGACCGAGTATAGAACCCCATGGGACTCTATCTCATGACTCTGAGATCCTGACCTGAGCCCCACCCAAGAGTCTGAGACTACATCAATGAAACCATCAACGGGGGTGCCCCCGTTTCCTCAACTTTAGAATGGGAGTTGAACTGGACCTATGTCCAGGGAGCTTGCTGGGTGGAATAAGGGGTGCTTTAGTGAGGATGTGATGTGATGAGAGTGGGGCACTGCTGAATGGGTAAAGCCAGGAGTCCCCTCCCTCACTTCACCCAACTAAAACATTACTTTCTAGCTTTTTTCTAAAATACAAAATTCTGTATGAGAATTCCTTCGAAGACAGGGTTTTTCACTGGACTGGGTGATGCTCTAAAATCCTTTTTCAAACTTGTCTTACTTAAAACCCTTGAAGAGGCCCCAACATAGAGATGAACATATGAGTTTGGGTATCAGACTTGGCTCTACTGTCTTCACTTGAGTTGACCTTGAGCAACTTACTACCTCCAGGAATTGAGGGTTGCTTTGAAGGTAAGATGAGTGATGGGTTTTGCAGAAGCATAAATGCTGAGAAAAATGTTAATTTTTTTAAAAAGATTTGTATTTATTTATTCATGAGAGAGACCTAGACACACACAGGCAGAGGGAGAGGCAGGCTCCCTGCAGGGAGCCTGATGTGGGACTGGATCCTGGGACTCCAGGATCACACCCTGAGCTGAAGGCACTCAACCTTTGAGCCACCCAGGTGTCCCGATAATCTTAACTGGGAATTGGATAGGTCCTGGTATCCTAAATTTTGCCTTTTCCATGGACCTCATAATCACTCTTCTAAGCTAGAGGTTTCCTCAAGAGCAACGATGTCTTGGTCAGTGTGCTGAGTGACCTGTATTATTTTATGCAGTTTTAGACTTGGAGGAGGGCCTGCTGCCCTGGAGAAAGGGAACTATGTTCCCCAAGTATTGAGGGAGGTGGGTAGACTGTTTTCCTGCAGTTCTTCTAATGAAGCTTAATTAACAAATTCCCTGACTTCCCTCCTTTTCTACTGCAAAGTGATTCTGTTTAAGCAAGTCTGGGAGAAATTTCACTTCACTCTACCTTCCCGCTTTTGAATTCACAGTGCCTGGGTGCAGTTTGCTCTTGGGGAACAAAACAGTTTTGTTTTGATGGCTGGGTGATTGGCCAGTGACAGCAGAGGCCGGTAGGGACTTTGGGTTTTTGCTTACAGAGTCATTCACACGGGAAATGGCAAGTTTTAACAGCACAAGTCAAAATCCCAATTAACCGGCTATTCTTGGGGTATTCAATATAGTTGGAGAGCAGGTCTTTCACAGTGTAACTCTCTGGATTCTTTTCTTTGATCAGGCAAGTGTAATTGGGAGGATTAAAGCCACCACAATTGGTCAGGAGTAAGTGGGGAGTAGATTCTCAATGAGGACATTGCCCCCTAGTGCTGGAATGTAGCTGGGCCAGGAGTGCTCCCCAGCTCAGACCTCGGTTAACACTTTTAACCAAAAGAGCCAGATCATTGCCCTGATTTGTGATTTATTTGTGGGTTCTCAAAAGAATTCATGGTAGTTGCACAGGATAATAGAAACCTACAATTAACTCTAACTGTCGCCCTTTCAGATGTTGGTTGGAAAATGAACACGGACATTTCCAGGGACTGTAATTTTCTGTAAGAATAAGGTGAAGATGGGGGCACCTTTATAAGTAGCAGCTCATTTCAGTGACAAGTTTTGACTCACAGGATTTTTTTCCTTCTGCATTGAGGGTAAATGGTTGGTTACCATGTGAATCTTGCCTATGGAACATGGAGCCTTTTGTCCTTCATGGAAGGATAATCTTATACTCTTTATATATCTTGTATTAAATATCGTTGGTGTTGTATTCTGTAAACAATATCAGGATATTGAATTCTGCTTTTGTTTTTTTTTTTTTTTTTTAACTCGGCAAACAAGGCAGAGAAAAGTTTGGTCTGGGTTTTGTTACCAGGGAGAGTGAGTATGTTAAAGTGGCTCCTCTGTTTGACCACCTGTTTTACCAGTCAGGGTCCAACCAGGAGACAAAACCCATATAGTAATTTGAAAACGGAAAGTTAAGCATAAATATTAACTCCTACCAGGAACTGAGGTAACAAGGGATTTGGCTAGTAAGGACTAAAGAAAATATTAAAGAATACAGGAATAGGAGCTAGCTGAGAGAGACAGGAATCAAGAGGAGAGCAAATCTGAAACCCATGCCCACCCCTCAACCCCAACACCCACCCTCCTTGTCACATTTCTGGGCTGAGTTCCAGACCTCATCAGAGAGTGTGCAGCTGTGACCCACTCCATGGTGGAGAAATCACTGAGGTGCCACATTGGTGGAACGTGCTAGAAACAGGTCTGGGGAGCTAAGGAAAGCTGTTCAAAGGGAGGTACCATGCTTGAGGACTGAAGCAGGTGTCAGAGGAAGCCGACAGGGAGCTGCTGCTGGCTGCCAGCTGCCTGCCACCTAGGCTGCCTGAGCAGAGAGTCCTGGCAGCTGTGTGTAATTCAGGAGATTGCTGAGGAGCACCGAGGAGCCAGGAAGAAAACTCTTCCCCAGCCAGTGCTCCTCCCACGCCTTCTACTGACAAAGCTTAACAGGCTTAACACGGTGCCAGCTGGCAAAGGCAAAACACAGCTTCCTTCATGGTGCAGGCAATGGAGGGTGGATTGGGACCTGTGAGTCAATAAATTGGCTACAGACACACTACATTTTCTACATCTTTCAATATTACAGAGCATTCCAGAGGGATCTGCTATCCTCACACTGTCCTCATTGTCCCTGCTAAGCTGTGGGTGCTGGGCGCGGAGGATACACTGTGAATAAAGTATTCTGTGATGTCTACCTCATAGTTCATGGGGAGAAGAGCCACCTCAGTGAACAAGTAACCTTGGCCAAAGGAGTCCACTGGCAGAGATGGGGTGTGGGGAAGCTCTTTGGGAAGTGGGAAGACCTATGAGGTTTAGGAAATTTAAAATTATTAGGGGAATGATGACTTCACTGAGGCCAGAGGGCATGATGAAGGAAAGGGATTGCTGTAGACTGAATGTTTGGGGCTCTCTCTCCTCACCCCTTCCCAAAATCATGGTTGAAATCTCTACCCCCACAGTGATGGTATTAGCAGGTGTGCAGGTAGGGACTCTGAGAAGTGAATAGGTCATGAGGGCAGAAGCTTCATGAATGACTGTTGCACCTTTATTGAAGAGACCCCACAGAGCTCCTTCTCTCCTTCATGTGAAGACACAGCTGGGCTGTTGAGGAAGCAGGAAGCCCTTTGTAGACAGCAAATCTGGCAGCTCCTGATTGGTTTGCTTTCATCTGTGATATGTTTTGGGTATGCTGGTCGGGTTTTGATTGAATAGGCTCTTCTACTTGAAAGACAACTAGCATTTAACAGTGGCTGAAAAGTCGTTAAAAAATATGTAGGTAAATAGGTAATTAAAACACAAACCTCCCGGGACACCTGGGTGGCTCAGTAATTGAGGGTCTGCCTTTGGCTCAGGGCTTGATCCCAGGTCTGGGGATCGAGTCCCACTTCAGGCTCCATATGGGGAGCCTGCTTCTCCCTCTGCCCGTGTCTCTGCCTCTCTCTGTGTCTCTCATGAATAAAGAAATAAAATATTATTTTACATATTATAATATGTAATTAGATTGATGTGGGACTCCGTCCCCAAACCTGGGATCATGTTCTGAGCCAAAGGCAGACGCTCAACCGCTGAGCCACCCAGGCATCCCAATTTTATAATCTTCTAAAGAAGGAACAGAGGGGCACCTGGGTGGCTCAGTCAGTTAAGTGACAGACTCTTGACTTCGGCTCAGATCATGATCTCAGGGTTGTGAGACTGAGCCTCGAGTCGGGCTCCTTGCAGGGTGTGGAGCCTGCTTGAGATTCTCTCTGTCTCTCCCTCTCTCTCTGCCCTTCTCTGCCTCCCTTTCTAAAATATATATTAAAAAAGGTAATAGAAGGATAATTCCTCTAGCATAGTTGATCATTATCTTTTATTGTTGATAATGGGGATACATAAAACCTACAACTTGACCCAAAGATACCCTCAATTGTTGTATCACTGCTACAGGTTTGTACCCGACGAACATAGGACCTCTCAGAAACTCTGTTTTGCATGATCCACATCCAAAAAAGGGAAATAAAAAGCATATATTAAAAATTGTACTCACAGCATTATTGAGTCTATTTTTTTTAAGATTTTATTTATTCATGAGAGACAAAGAGAGAGGCAGAGACATAGATGGAGGGAAAAGCAGGCTCCCTGCAGGAAGCCTGATGTGGGATTCGATCCCAGGATGTTGGGATCATGCTCTGAGCCAAAGGTAGATGCTCAACCACTGAGCCACCCAGGTGTCCCTATTAAGTCTATTCTTGACAGAATTTTATTTTTGACAATGTGTTGATAAGAATGAATGGCCTCCTGATGATTATGAATCTTGCATAGACGAGCCTCTCGCTCCATATATTCCCAACCTCCTCTCTCTTCAGCTGCCTTTTGTTGTGTGCCAGATCCAGGAGCCATTTATCAGTCTTACTTTTGCTCCTCAGCATTGGGTCACTTCCTTTCTCAGGGAAACAAATTTTCTCTTGGTTTCCACAGCTTCATATTTTCCTGGGCTTTTCTGTTGTCACAGATTCTTCCCTTTTTGGTCTTTGGGTCAGAGGGCTCCGTACTTGGGCCCCTTATTTACTTACTTACTTACTTACTTACTTACTTACTTACTTTATTTATTTATTTATTTATTTATTTATTTATTTATTTATATTTTCTTATTGAAAATTTATTTCTTTTGTATTTTAAATTTTTTTATGGTGATAAAACTTACAGATTTATAGCCAGATGGGATCAGTTTAGATGATCCCAGTTTTGTTGGCAACATCCAAAGCATCATAGTCAGGAGCCAGTCAAACATATGCTTTCTTCTCTCTGTTGGGCCTGATCAAGATGTTGACCTTGGCCACATCAAGGTCTAGAGCTTCTTCACAGCCTGTTTGATCCAGTGCTTATTGACCTTGACATCCATGATGAACACCAGTGAATTGTTGTCTTATATTTTTTTCATGGCTGACTCCGTAGTCAGAGGGAACTTGATGATGAGATAGTGATCAAGCTATCAAGCTTGTTTCTCTTGGGGGGTGCTCTTTTGAGGATATTTGGGCTGCCTTTAGAGACACAGGGTCTTAGATCATTGGAATGCAGGTGATGTGTGGATCTTCTTTTTTTTGTGTGTGTGATTGTGGACACCTTTCAGCACTGCTTTTTTGGCTTTCAAAGCCTTTGCTTTGGCCTAGGCTTTGGGAGGGGCAGAGGCTTCCTTTCTATCTTTGGTGCCGTCTTCGTGGAAGGGTGACTTTTTTTTAAATAAAGATTTTATTTATTCATTGAGAGAGAGAGAGAGAGACACAGACAGACAGACAGACATAGGCAGAGGGAAAGGCAGGCCTCCTGTGGGAGCCTGATGCAGGACTGGATCCCAGGACCCGGGGTCTCAACCTGAGCCAAAGGCAGACTCTCAACCACTGAGCCACCCAGGTGCCTGGGTTAATTTCTTATTTAAACTCACTCTAGTGATCACGTCCTGCCTTACCCTTGTATGTACTGGTTATAAAATGATGCCTCCCAAATCTACACCCTTGGCTTGGACCTCTCCCTGAGCCTTAAACACATAAGTTACTGACCTACTCACTTCCCTGCTTGCCAATTTAATAAACATCTAAAAAAATGAATTTGTTCAGAGATAGAGCATTTTATAACTCATTCCAGTTGGAATGAGTAAGTTACAGGAATATAGTCAATATAGGTGTTGGCATAGTGTTGTATGGTAACAGATGGTGGCTACACTCATGGTGAGCACAGTGTGATGTATAGACTTGTCAAGTTATGATGCTCTACACCTGAAACTAATGTCACCTTGTGCGTCAACTATACTCAAATGTAGATGAAAAGAAAAAAAAATGAGCATGTGTAAAATGAAACCCAGTCCCACCATTTACTCAGTAGGTCTGCCTCAGAGCAGTCATTGTTGGATTTTGCTCTTTGCCCGCACCCCCCCCCCCCCCGGCCCCAATAAGTGTTGTGCCCAAGACTGCAAATCCAAGAAACCACCAAGGAGCCGACACCGATGCAAACACACGAGGGTTTATTTACAAGCTCGAGCTTGGGTCCAAGTGTACCCGACACAGCAGAGCAGAGACTTGGACCCCGAGGTGGGTTCCAGCTTAGTTTTAAGGGCTGGTCTCAGGGACCTCCAGAAGGGGTGGAGCAATTCCTCAAGTGCTTTCAAGGGCATTGAGCTCTGTTCTCGTTCTAATAGGGGCTTCCTGCCCCTGGCTTGGGCTCTGTTCTCATTCTAATAGGGGCTTTCTAGGACGTTTAGCTGTAAGCTGTTTTCTTCCTGTAACTGAAGTAAGGTAAAGTTCAGCTCTTCTTCCCAGGGGCCTGGGATGGCTGTACTTGTGCTAACGTTGAACTTAAAGTGGAATGGCTTTAATTTTCTCAGCCTCCACAGTAAGTCCAGAATCTGAGCATTTTCAGCTGCCCTGGAAATTTTCCAGACCATGGCTACTGTGGCCTGAGAATCTGTCACTGCGTACCTCTTGGCTCCTCACATTCCTGTCTCACTGTCCTGGCTTCTCCTGGAACAGGATGGATGAGACCTCTGAGCTCTGGCCCTGGTGGGTCCTAGTTAATACCCTCTTCCCCCAGCCAAGTGGTTGGCTCCCTTCTGGCTTCAGGCAGGGCTCTGTGCAGAGGGCTTTCCCCGCCACCCTTTCCAGACTTACCCTCAGCCCTGCTCTGCTCAGCCCCTGACTTCATGCAGGGATTTGAGCGCTGGAAGCCCCTGCTCCCTCTTTGGTTACACAGGGCCAATTATACCCATATTCCAAGTAGAGGTAAATTGAAGATTATATGCCCATCTGTCACCTTTCACGGTGCCTGGCATGGTGGGTGCTGAAGAGGGTTCATTTTCTTCTGAACTGAGTGTTCTCAGTTTCCGAACAACAGGGATACTCCCAGAAGGCCACGAGGGGGGCAGATGGCTTGACTATCCCTGGGGTTGGTGGGAGGTGGGTTTAGATGGAGGACGATTCTCCTCTGCTAAGACAGCTCAATCCAAAGCAGTTCCTAGTCAGAGGTGGTCTGCATCTGGAGGTCTTGCAAGCTCTCTCTTTTTCTTGCCCCAGACCAGCTTTCTCGCCTTTCTAACTCCTAAGTGACCAACTGCTTTCAGGGTAAAACCCACCAGGGTATGCAAATGCAGAGAAGAGCATGTGGTGGCCCAGGGGCTCTTGAAAACCCGTCCCTGAGGCTCTCTCTCCATCTTGTGAGAAGCCTTTTTAAAAGGGTAGGTTCTTGGGACAACTGAGTGGCTCAGTGGTTGAGCATCTGCCTTTGGCTCAGGTCGTGATCCCGGGGTCCTGGCTTGAGCCCCACATCCGGCTCCCAACAGGGAGCCTGCTTCTCCCTCTCCCCATGTCTCTGCCTCTCTCTGTGTGTCTCTCATGAATAAATAAATAAAATCTTAAAAAAAAAATCCTCCCTGAAAAACGACAGTTGGCAATGCCTATACTGATGGGCTTATTGCTATTTGCATAAGAAACCAAAGGCCTTTGAGATCTCAATGAATTAAATTTCAAAGGTTGAAATTCAGTGGAGGAAAGGAGGGAAATTACCTCTGCTGGAACCTTCCTAGGGTCCCTCAAATGACAGCCTGTACTGGGAACCTGCTTCTGTGTGGTTATCAATCCCCGAGGAATAGAAGTCATTGCTTTCCTTTGCTCTATGTGAAATCTTGGGTTTTGTTGTTGTTTGTATTTGTACTTTCGGATTTTGATTTCATTAATTTTTTTTTTATTAAAGAAAAATTGGCATGCAGTGCTGTGTTAGGTTTAGGTGTCTAATGGAGGGGCTTGATATTCACACACATTACAAAGTGGTCGCCCCCGTGGGTCTGGTTATCATCTGTGACCAATGTGTTTATCAAACAAATGATTTCCTATTTTATTTTGTGCTTCTTTCCAAGAAGCTTGCCAAAACCAACCACTAAACAAACCTATAGAGTTACCAAAACATTAGCTTATTAAAAATAGAGTTCTTTTTGAATGCTTTCCCCATTACTTACTTTCCCTATAGTTTGCTAGAATTTCAATAGTTTTGGGAAGTCCCAGTTTTACATTATTCTCTAGTTGAAATATGCTACTTTTCAGCCTCAACATGACACTGCCTTTTCCTTATTTTGCTGAGTGTAAAACCATGGAAATGAGCCCATGCTTTTTTTCTGGATTTTTCCACAATGTCTAGCTGTTCCACCACCATTGATAAGTGCTGACTTCTTTTTAGTCAGTAAAACATCTAATTTTTTCTTCAATCAACATAGGGTTCAAAGTATCTGCGGAGAGCTGACAATCTCTTTCAGGGAAGATATGTTGGTGGAGCTTTTGAATAAAGATTAATCACCACCTGTCCCTTATATTTAAAAATTTATCAAGGGTATTAACCCTTTTGTCAAACATATTACCAGCTGTTTTTTCCAGTTTATTGTTTGTCTTTTGACTTTTTAGGGTATGTTTTGTCCCGCAAAAATTTTATATTTTTGTATGATAAGTCTTTTCCTCTTTTTCATTGATGGCCTGGCCTGTGACACATGCTCCTCTGTTTGCTCTCAGGAAAAAAAGAGAACATTTCCAATGACAGAGGTCAGGTGAGGTCATTCATGTGGCTTGAGCACCTGTAGGAGCTTTGGGGGAAAAAGACCGGCAGGCAGTTCCCAGGGTGGTAGTGATCGGTCACTGACTTGTGATTTGTGACTGCTGAGGACTCTGAGAGCAGCGTTGTGCACAGAAGTTGTATCATACTATGGGTGAACGTCAGCCCTCGGCACTTGGACACTATTCATTTCCTTCATTTTATTTTATTTTACTTTATTTTATCTTATTTTAATTCATTTAATTAACATATAGTGTATTATTAGTTTCAGAGGTAGAGTTCAGCGATCCATCAGTTGCCTACAACCGCTAGTGCTCATCCCATCACGTGACCTCCTTAGTGCCCCATCACCCAGTTAACCATCACCCAGTTACCTCAACCTTCCCCCCACCCTTCCCACAGCCCTCAGTTTGTTTCCCAGAGTCAGGAGTCTCTCATGGTTTGTCTTCCTCTCTAATTTTTCATCACTTAGTTTCCTCCACCCCTTCCTTTATGGTCCCTTTCACTATTTCTTATATTCCACATATGAGTGAAACCGTATGATAATTGTCTTTCTACAATTGACTTATTTCTCTCAGTATAATTCCCTTCAGTTCCTTCCATGTCAATGTAAATGTCTCTACCATCTTTATTCTTACTCCTTCCTACAGTGATTCTACAATTCTTGGTTCTGTCAGTAATAATTATGACATAATTTTGGTTCAGTCAATATAACTAGTGTTTATACTATTTGAGCTCATAGTCACATAAAAACCTGGTTGCTGGCATTCATGGTGCAGATGAAGGAGGTATGCTGAAGTTTCTTATTTAACCTTTTTTGTTTGTTTGTTTTTTGTTCTAAAGCCCCATTGGGCCCTCTGCTGTGATATGCATGGTGTCCTAGGATTTTGAGCCTCCAAGGCTTGATTTCTCCAGGGACTAAACCTTGGTTTCCAGGGTGGGTGGGGTTGGGAATTTTGGGTGGGTGAAGACCTTTGTCCCCTCCTGGTTCTGTGGGCTTGGTATTAAGGCTGGGACCTGGTTCCCAACTGTTCTGTCTCTAGATTTTCAACCCATTCCTTTGTTTCTAGTTCCTTGCTCTACCCCTGTCTTTGATTCTGGATGCCTCTCAGTACACAGGCTCTGCGGAGGAGGTAATATCTGTACTCCCCCCTGCATTGCTCTCTATGGGCAGTTAGGTGGAAATGGCAGTGCTTTGTAAAATCTATGGTCCTCATTCTTCCACACATGTACTAATATCCCTCGTCTGTCATTGTCTCCCTCCTCTGTCTTTGTCCCACTGATGATAGCTTTTTAATTTTGTCACTGTCCTTCTGGTTGAGTGTGTGGGGGGGGAGGAAGGAAGCAAGTACATGTGGTCCGTTTGTCATGACTTGCCTTGAAATTCACACGTATCTTACCTTGAGCAAAGACCCCAAAATGTACAATTTACTTATGACCCATCAGGCATTTTTGCCAGTTTATGACAAGTGGGAGCAGAGGGGAATGGGAAGGATGGGTCACTCTTTCCTCCTTATTCTTCTCTTTTCTCAGGATGTGGAGAAAATTAGGGTACAGAATTAAAGCTTGAAAAAGAAAGTCATTTTTGGAAGGACTCACTGTTAGTAAAATGTTCATGATGTCTCGAGGGTGTAGGAGTGCCAGTGAGAACTCACTGAAGCCCAATTTGCATGCTATGTTTTTGATGATTTTGATAGATTTAGAAACTTATCATTTTTTATGACTTGGGTGAGGATATTGTAATTTTTTAGAACACTTTTCCATTGGAAGATCAGTAAAAGTGTTACCATGAGGGTATGGTTGTGGCCTCCAGCATTCTGGCACACTTTCAAGCTGGGGCTGCCAAGTTCACATTCGTGGGGTGAGCTGTGAGGATTGTGGAGATGGTCCTCTGGCCTTACCACTGTGGGCTTAGACATTCTTGATGCTGTCTGCTGCAGACTGTGAACCCTCAAACTCTTCTTGGCCTGACTTTAGAAGCCTTGGCTTAGGGATGCCTGGGTGGCTCAGTGGTTGAGTGTCTGCCTTTGGCTCAGGTCATGATCCCCAGGTCCTGGGATTGAGTCTTGCATTGGACTCCCCGTGGGGAGCCTGCTTCTCCCTCTGCCTATGTCTCTGCTTCTCTGATGAATAGTAATAATAATAATAATAATAATAATAATAATAAATCTTTAGAAGCCTTGGCTTGAAGTTCAAACCTGCCCCTTCTCTTTCTGCTTGTCCTTCATGTGCAATGTCTCAATCGAAGGGAGTGCTCTGCCAATGCACATGACTGTGCCCTTGCTCGTACTGTTTCTTTAGAGAGACCTAGACCTGACACCAGCTTGGGGGTGAGCCCTGCTTCTGAAGGCTCCAGACTCGCCCTGGGTGTCCGGCAGATCTGAGCTTTGGCAGATCCGAGGGGGTGCTGACATTCGGCAGGGGCAGGGGTCTTGTTCAGCTTCTGGTGGCCTTTTCTCTGTCTTTGCTCCTGCTTCTTGCCAGTAGGTGGCAAGCTAGGCCTGGCAAAAATCACCAAGAGTCGTGGACTGCGCGGAGTTGACTTGATCTCACAGATCTGGGTTCCCCAGACGGGCAGGGCTGTGAAGAATTCTCTGTAGAGGTGCGAGGATCCTTAGCAGGTGTCTCCTAGGCTAGACGGAGGGTCATCGTACTAGTCAGCATGTTTCACAATGTGTTTGTGTCTCTCGTTCCCGCTCCTCCTCCCCTTGCCTCCCAGAGGCACTCCTGAATCTTTGCTGTGCAAACCCGACTAGCTCCCACGTTGCGATCGCTGTGATCGTGGCTGGCGTCCGGTTCCAGGGCTGCGGGCCTGACTGACAGAAGTCCTCTGAAGAGCTGATTAAGCTCAGGTGAGAGGCAAGGATTTGGGATAAAGCACGTCGGGAACTGCGGCCAGAAGCAAAGAGATTGGGGTCACCTCACCCAAGTCAAAGCCGGGCCTCGGTCAAGGGGGGGCCTGGCGGTGCGGGCTCACGCACTGGCTCTGATGGCTCAGGAAGGGCTGTGTCTGGGGCGGCCCTGGCACTAGGCCCCTGATCTGGTTCGTCCTGGCCCGGCCCCTCTGCCTCTTGACAGGCCTGTGTAGTGAGATAGTAAGAAGCCAGGTATTGGGGTCAGGGAGACACGAATCCGAATTTCAGCTCTGGCAGCATCTTGGACCCTGGGTTGGGACATGGTATGCACCTTCTCTGAGCCTCTGACTTCTCTTCCAGACGTGGTGACAATATTCAAGGGTGTTGTCCGGGGCAGATGTGACGGGCTTATTCCTGTCCCTGAAGGCAGCTAGGTGCTTTATAAATGGGGTCTTGTAGTATCATCAGTCATTCACTAAAGCATCACAAAAAAGGAAAAATAAAAGAGAGTTCTGGTCGTAAATAGAGTCTTTGGTCACAATGGGAAATAAATCTGGGAAAATAGCACTGAGCACACCTGTCCTGCCCTCGGAGGGTGAGCTCCACCTTCCCATCGTCCCAAAGGCAGTGCAGTATAGCCTTGTGATGGGTGGGAACGTCCTGAGCACGGCTCAGCTGTGTGCCTTGACGGGGGCGGTAAAAATACTGTTGAGTCATGAGGAGGTGCATCCGTTGGTATTCACTATTCACTTGTCTTATTTCTATTCAGATAGTAACAATACAGTATTTTCTAGTCCTCAGATAGGTAGCCTCATTTAGGAAGAAAAGAGAGGAGGATGTCCAGAGCACCCACAAATATACTTTTAAATGTAATGATGAGGGACACCTGGGTGGCTCAAGTGGTTGAGCGTCTGCATTTGGCTCAGGGCGTGATGCCGGGGTCCTGAGATCGAGTCCCACATCCGGCTCCCTGCATGGAACCTGCTTCTCCCTCTGCCTCTGTCTCTGCCCCCCCTCTGTGTCTCTCATGAATAAATAAATATCTTAAATCATAATATCTTTAATAATAATAATAATATCTTAAATTAAAAATAAATAAATATAATGATGAAGCCACACAGTGGAAAGCAGAAACCAGGAACAGGGATATTTCTCCCTTCCTGTCTCTTGGCTTCCCTTCCAGTTCTTCTCTTTCGGGGGTAAACAGCATCACACCTCAGACCCACAGTCCAGCCTAAGCTTTGGAAAGATGCAAATATCTCTGTGGATGGAATTTCTTTTGTGTGCACATGTGTTGAGTGTCACAGCCAGCTCTTAACTCATGGACGTGCGATACAGACATTCTGGTTTTGAAACCTCACATGCTTTAATTTTACTTTGTTCCGACTCGTGTTCTTCACTTAAGAGCTGGTAATAATGGTCAGCCTGTAATTTCTTTTCTTTTTTTTTTCTAAATTTATTTATTCATGATAGACATAGAGAGAGGGAGGCAGAGACACAGGCGAGGGATAAGCAGGCTCCATACCGGGAGCCTGACGTGGGACTCGATCCCGGGATGCCAGGATCACACCCTGGGCCAAAGGCAGGTTTTAAATCGCTGAGCCACTCAGGGATCCCCAGTCTGTAAGTTTCTGTAGTTGGGGGAAACCTGTGGTCTTCTGCTTCCAAGTCTTGTGCTAGATACGACAGGTAGGCATGAAAAAGCTAGAGATGGAGACCCCTACCAGCCCCTGCTCCCCCCATGCCCACCAGTTATGCCCCACAGAGGTAGACTCTATCCCACAGCTGTAGGATCCGCATGAATCCAGATGACAGGGGTATGCGGTTTGATCACAAGGAGCCATAAGGGTGAAAGCACAGGAGGTGAACCCAGGTCTCGCTGAAAAGTAACTGTTCGAACTGCTGTCCCATTCCAGACGTGTCAGTCATGTTATGTACACAAAGGTTAGCACCCTCAGTTAAAATACATTTTTACATTTCCTGTTTACTTTTAAAATGTGATTTTTTATTGAGCCAGTTCTGTGAAAGTGTCACTTTCTATTTCTGGTTTGAAAAGAAGGCAGTTGCTGATTTGTTGTAAGAGGAGCTTGGAGAGGATTTATGAGAATAGCATTTCTTTTGTTCTTTGCATTGAAAATGCAGATGGCAAGTTTCAGGTAGGCCAGAACATCGCTAGGTAGCCCCTGTCTCACTTTGCTGTCTAGTCTCCTGAAGCCATAGAAGAATTTGATCTGAAAGGAGGATGGTTGCTAAGTTTTCTATCACTAAACTTATTTAGAAAAAACCTTTTTTTTTTTTTTTTTTTGAGTAAGGTCTACACCCAATGTGGGGCTTGAATTCATGACCCAGAGATCGAAAATCACCACATGCTCTATGGACTGAGCCAGCCAGATACTCCACAAAATTTCTTTCTTTCTTTTTAAGAGAGAGGGTGAGAGAGCATGTGCGAGTACACTGGGGAGGGGCAGAGGGAGAGGGAGAATTTTAAACAGGTTCCACACCAGTGTGGAGCCTGACTCGAGGCTTAATCTCATGACCCTGAGATCATGACCCGAGCTGAAATCAAAAGTCAGATGCTCAACTGACTGAGGGAACTAGAGGCTCCACTTTTTGTGGCTGTCTTTGCTACCCGGACATCTGTTAGGACCTTTGGTATACAAAAAGATTGTTCCCCAATCTCTAAGGGGTTCGGGAATGCCAGTTGGTGGACCACCTTGTTCAGTACATTCTGTATTCTTACAGTCTCTCTCCTCTCACCCTCCCAGCCTCCCTCCCTCCCTTCATTTCTTCCTTCCAAAAACCCTGTGATATCTATCCATGAGTACTATAGTTACTAAAGCCAACCCTTGGGATGTATGACCATGGGATAAGATAGCAAAAATTGAGATCATCCTGGAAATTCTTAGACACATGGTCTTGTTAACCAACCTTGTAATTTTCATGACAACATCAGGATTTACAGCATCTTTAACCACAAGTCTCACTGATAAAACTTACTGATAAAATAACAAGAATTATTGCTAGTGTTATTGAGAATGTGCTGTGTCCCAAACATTGGGCTAGGTACTTCACACGCATTAAAACTTGCACGTGATAACAATGCTGTGAAGGAGATAACAGCTTAATTTGCTTAAAGATGAAACTGAGGCTTTAGTTCCCACTGTTAGGGAGAAGAAGTAGCAGAAGCCAGTTCTCTCTGTTGTGGAGATCATGCTGTTAACCACTCCATGGTCTGGGTCCTCCGGAAATGGAATCTGAGAAATTGCAGGTCGTGATGGGGAAGTCGTTTACTTTTGAGCTTATTTCTTTCTAGGCAGATGAAGGAGGAAAGGTACGTTTGTAGTAGGTATTCTTTTCAATTTCTGGGCCTGCTTTCTCCCCAAAACCACATTATGATCCACAAAAACAGTGTAGTGAGGATAACAAAAGCCTGTTGATGGGAAATTGGGTTGCTGTAACTACTGTGATCTTCCTTGTGTGTCTCTTGGATTTTCCATCTGAAAATATTTGAGGAGAAAAAATATTTCTCTGTGAAAACCTCTGGGAAGCATCTCAGCGTTATTTGGTTTGGCTTCAAGTGTTCTCCACCTGATACCATTTGAGAAGAAAAATATTTTCCCTGAAAACTTTGACCAGGAAGCTTTTGAGTATTGTCTTAGATCTGGCTTCAGCTCTTTTTTCTTATTTGTGTACAAACTAGCAGTAACTCTTTTCTACTGATCAGTTCTCTACTGATACCCTAGGAATGATGATCTAAACCTATCAGTCTATCATTCCTTCATTTTCTCTGTCTACCTACCTGCCAACCTTTGACATAAGTACTCCCTCACTGGAAGGATGTAACTATCTCTTTTCTCCTAGAGAGGACTGATGTGATCTCGCTCCCTTGATAGAATTGATTTGCTTCTCAGAAAGGGGGGTCAGAAAAGCAATAAAGAATCCTGGATGACTGAACAGTTACAAAATTACTCTTATTTGGATTAAAATGGCTTCTTACTTTGGGTTCTATTCATCTTTTGCCACCCATCTGTGTTTGTAAAGTAAAGAATGAAGTGAGGTCATCTCGCTGCCTGAAGAATTGAGTTGTGGCTGCCTTCTTTTAATGGCCCAATTTATTCTGCTTCTTTGTGAAGTTCCACTCTGTTCTAAGGGACTCTGGGTCCTTTCTGCATGAGTATGGGAAACAGAAGTGTCTAGGAGGGAATGGTGGCAGGAGAGTAAAAGATGTGATTGAAGAACGGTAGAGAAATGAATTCATTTCATTCATAATGAGAATATATGTAAATATACACACATATATAAATGCAGACTGACTGAACCACCCAGGTGCCCTGAGAAATGAATTCTTATTTCTTATAACAGATCACTTCTTCACTCTCTGAGCCTACTAGGCTTATTGATTTTAAAAAAGGAAGTGGAAAGAGCACCTGAGTGGCTCAGTCAGTTAAGCATCTAATTTTTGATTTCGGCTCAGGGCATAATCTCAGGGTCCTGGAATTGAGCCCTATGTTGGGCTCCGTGCTCAGTGTGGAGTTGGCTTGGGATTCTCTCTCTCCCTCTGCCCCTCTCCCTGCTTGCTCTCTCTTTCTCTAAATAAGTAAATAAAATTTAAAAATATAAAAAAGAAAATGGAAGAGTTTTAGATGCCTTTGACCTTAGGAGAGCTGCAAGTGTTTTTTTTTTTTTTTTAAGATTTTATTTATTCATGAGAGACACACACACACACACAGAGAGAGAGAGAGGGAGAGAGAGAGAGAGAGAGACAGGCAGAGGGAGAAGCAGGCTCCATGCCGGGAGCCGAGGTCTCCAGGATCACACCCTGGGCTGAAGGTGGCGCTAAACCGCTGAGCCTCCCGGGCTGCCCTGCATGTGTTCTTTAAACCAAATGGATGAACTAATTTTTGGTAGAGGGGACCAGAAGAATCAATTTGCCTCATGGTACCTAAAAAGTCAGCATCATGCCTGACCAGACAGAGCTGATGAAAAGACCAGACTCTAACTGTAAGGCAGTTTGTTGTTGTTGTTGTTTTATTGATTTTCATTATTGTTTCCCTTACTGTTTTTGTTTGTGAAGCCCAGTTATTAAATTTAGGGATGGACGATAGATGGCTTTAAAATCACATGACAAATTTTGCTACCAGGCAAGACAAGAGCCCGTTAATTGGGATAGAGTGGTAAGAATTCGATACTCTACTTCCAGCATCAATTGCTCATTGAGGTAATGGAAAAATGACCAAGAGTCCTTTTTAGAGCCTCTGCATGGTTATATCTATCATGGGTGCAGCAGGTCTTCTGATCTGCTCCAGCCCTGCAGTAAGACTTTAAACCAAGCAAAGCAGAAAGAGGCTCGGAAGCAACCAAGCGGCTCCTAGTTGGTTTCTATTGGGAGTCAGATGTGTCGTTGGTTGTGGGAACATCTCAACAGTATCTTAGGAAGGTGAAGGATGCTGTCCTTGGAGTTCAACCACCTTGAGTACAACCTGTGGTTTGCTTCTCTAGGCAGGTCAATGGCTTTGTGGAGATCCACCCACACCCTTGTCTGCTCTCCCTTGGGATGGGTAGGTCTCAAGGATAGTTCTGTGAGCATGGGAGTAGAGCCAGCATGCCTTCCCAGACCAGCCTGAACACCAGCACCCTTGTCTGCAAGTATGCTTTGTGCTTTGCAATTCATGCAACTTTTATGATAACACATTCACCAAATTAAAACATCATTGGAAATTATCTGCGAGTAAAGAAGGAAATAACATGAAACTCTGAATTTTAAGGGTCTAGGAAAATTGATGGAAGTATTCAACTATCAGATTTACACAGAATTTGTGATATGCCAAATCTAGGTTCACAAACAACATCTTAATGAAATTCCCATCACTCGGGGCTTATGAATTACTTCACAAACTTTTTTATTTTATTTTTTATCAATTGATTTTGAAAGAATAAAATATAAACAAGGCAAGAGGTGGCACTGCTATGATGTCACATCATCTGGATGGAAGTGAATACAATTCAGACAGACAGAGAATTTTCAGGTTGTTTCAGGACAGACACCGGACTTTCTACCTCTGTGATTTTCTTTGGCCAACTCCTCAGTTCACTGTTCTTCAGGGAATGTGGAAAATGATCTTGACTGAAGTCAACTCAATCTTAATATGTTTTTATTTGTCTTTTGCTGGGGAGAAGGTACAAGTTAGTGTAGAGAAGGAATAATAACAACAACAACAACAACAGCAACAACAATAAATAATCGCAAGTGCCAGAGAGAAGCTATAGACAGACAAAATACTGGTGCCTAGCAGACAATAGGTATTTGGTAAGTTCTTGTTGAATAAATTTGGGTGACCAGTGAGGTGCCATCGCATCGTGGGTTAGGTCCGCTGGGAAGAAAGGCCTCATATAGGAGGCTTTAACAGAAGAGCTGGCTACATGGAGAATGAAGGAAACCCATCCGAGGAATATCAATACATCCGTAAAATCTGACCTTTCAGCAGAGTTAAAATACAGGAAAATCCAGGCCAGTTCCCTGATGGGGCACTTACTTGTCACAAGGTATCTTAGAACCACTTATTGCCCAGAAATAGAGTTTTAGCTCTGATGCCAAAGTGGATGCTGCTGCTTGCTCTGGGTGGAAATTCTGATGTCAGGTTTACAGCGAGGCAATTGGGAAACTGGGAATAGGGAAAAGTTTGAGCAATGAGTGCCCACGCAAGGCCAGTGCTGATTAAAATGCTGAGTAAAGACGCCACAGTAAAAATAGTCACGAAACTGGCTAATCCTTACAGAGCATCTACAGTGTGCAGATGCTGTGCTACCTTTTTTTCTTCTATTTTGTACTCAAAACTAGCCTAAGAATGAGCTTTCATTCTTACTCTGGGGATAAGAAGTTGAGATCCGGAGAGTTTAAATTACTTACCCAAGGACATGTAGTCATGGTGGTGGGACTTGAACCCATCCCAGGCTGGCCTGTTTCCAAAGCCTGTGTGCCTAGCCAGCCTCCTATCCAGCCTCCTGCAGGTCAGCAGAAACAAAGGGTAGACCCTAATATGTACTGCCTTGTCAGGGCCTGGAGAACATCCCCTTCCCCAAGGTGGGCTGGGAGCAAGACCTTTTTCAATGATTCACTCATTCCTTTTCCTAATTTCAGGACTGATGTTCCTAGGAGAGCAGAGCCTCTAAAAATGTAAGGCAACTGAGGGGGTCCCTAGGTGACCCGGTCGGTTAAGTGTCTGCCTTCAGCTCAGGTCATGATCTCAGGGTCCTGGGATTGAGCCCCACATTGGGCTCCCTGCTCAGTGGGGAGCCTGCCTCTCCCTCTGCCTCTGCCCTTCCCTCTGCTTGCATGTGATCTCTCTCTCAAATAAATAAATAAAATCTTTATATATATAAAAAAAGTATCCAGGTCTCAAGCGAGCTTATTCTTCTCCCTTGATCTGAATTCCAAAGAAGCCTTCTCTGTGAGCACATTTAGTAGCGCGTTTGAGGCAAGGGAGCAGGACCTAAGCTTCTGCCAGGCTGGTGGTTTTATTCAAAATCATCTGGCTTTTGAAAATCATTGCTAAGTGGTCCATTTTTAATGGGATCACTCGTCTCTCAAATTTCCCATTGTATTATCTCCTCCTCCTCCTCCTTCTTCTTCTCCTCCTTCTCCTTCTCCTTCTTTCTTTTGAAGACCTGAACCCGCCAAACATGACTTTGAGCTCACAAATTGCTTGCAAAATTGTTTGGCCAGCGTGCCTCCTGTATCAGAGGCCATGGGGAGAAAGGCCTGGGCTACTGCTAAGTGTCCCAGACCCGTCTGTTTTTTTTTTTTAATTTATTTATTCATGAGAGAGAGAGAGGCAGAGACACAGGCAGAGGGAGAAGCAGGCTCCATGCAGGGGGCCCAATGCAGGACTCGATTCCAGGACCCCGGGATCATGCCCTGAGCCAAAGGCAGACGCTCAACCACTGAGCCACCCAGGCGTCCCAACCTGTCTGTTCTTAAAAAGGACCCACAAGCCTTATGAAAAGTGCCCAGGCCCTTGGAGATTCTGATTCGGTCAGTTGAGTGAGGCCCAGAAATCTGTATTTTTTTAAAAGGACATGCCCCAGGCTTAGGCAAGTGTGGACACCCTGAAGGGTGGGAAGGCCATGGAGGAGACGTATGGCAGGTGGCCTTCTTACCATGTTTCTCTCACTGCCCTGTATGAACGGCCTTCGTAGGCTTAGTAGACACCCACCCTGTCATGAGAGTATTAAGTCTCCTTGTAGAGGAATTCTTATCTCTTCCTTCAGAGTGTCACAGCTTCTGTCCTGGCCTCCAGGGCTGCCACCCTCTGCAGCTGTGAGCTCTGGAAGCTGGCCCCACTAAAGAGTCTGGAGGTTACTTGGCATAGGCCTACTCACTCTTGAGCACAGGGGGTCCTGTGTCCTTCCCCACCCTGTTTATTGTCTGTCACGAGCCGCAGCAGGTGGGAATTGTATCAAGGCACCTGGGTCTCTGGCGATGAGAACCAGAGCCCGTGTGGGTTGTACGGTCCGAGCTCAGTGGGGTTTCCTGATGTTTTGCTCTGGTGCCTGGGTTTCCCTGAGGAACGTGACCCAGCCCATGTTTGGGGACAGGCGGTTGTGGGTTTCAGTGTCTGCCTTTTCTAGCCCTCCACAAGGTCAGGCTGGAGCTCAGAAGCCTGGCTTCAGGTGAAGCAGGGCCACTTTTCCTTTTCTCCAGATTTTACTTTGAACCGTCGATCCCCTGAGTCTGCTCTGACCTCTTTCAGCTGCTCTTTTTGCCTTTCTCCCACTAGTTTCCCATATTATCAGGTGAAGAAAACATAAGATTCCTCCTCATTTTATTTTGCCCAGGAGCCGAGAGCCCCAGTCCCGATCACAATTTATTTCTGACCCGCCGGCCCTGACCTCCCCTAAGCCCCCGACATGCGGGGTACCGTGGGTTTTCCCTGGCTCCCCCGGGACCCCTCCGTCCGTTATGAATCTGGATTGCCAGCCGAGGGAGCGAGTGATCCCAGCAGAGCCCTTGCCAGTGTAGCTGTGTGTATTTCCCAGACTACCTCGGCTCTGGGTGGTTCCGTTGTCGTGGATTAAAAAGGGCTCAGCTAGAGCCTGAGCGCACACCACGGGACGCCAAGAGGCCTGGAAGGTTCTCTCTGTCAGAGATCCCAGGGTGAGCTGCAGAGTCCCTGCCTCATTGTGGGCATACCTCATGAAACTCACGGAGTTAGGGATATGTGTTAGCTCCCTTTATGATTTTTTATTATTTTTTTCAATGATAGAAAATAGAAAACAGCAACTTCGGTTCAAAATAAAAGCGAAGCCCTTCAAACCTAGATGGAATCTCTCCCGCCTTTCATTTGAGCAGTGAACAAGCCTCTGCCTTTCTCCTGTTTTAGCTCATGTTTTCACTTCTGATGGATTTGATGAAGGGGTAGCTACATACAGTTTTTGTTTTGTCCCCGTTTCTTCCTACCTCTTGAACAGGCATAGTATTGTACAAAGTAGGACCCATCGGTGACCTTGACGTTCACCTCCGATGGTCTGGGTGCAGATGGCTGGGCTGGTGGGTTTCTAGCAGGAGAACACCTGCCAGCCTGAGGTCAGCCAGTTGTAGCCCGGCCGGGGGACAGGGACCCTGGGACTGGATGAAGGGGCTGCCCGGCTTCCATTCTGTGTTTTTTTAACTTGCCTCACTGGATTCATCAGTGTCCCTGTACCTGAAACACAGCGTGAGGATTTTAAACTTACTAAAGTGAACAGATAATGCTGCCATTCAAGCGCTGACTCCCTTTCCAGATCCCTCTACATCTCTGAAGAATGCCATCTGAGGCTCTTTGCCCTTGAACTTTTTTCATCCTTGCAGATGTCATTCACTGTAAAGAGAGAATCCTTCACACTTATTTTGTTTATTGTTGGCAGAGTTGCTGCTTTTTTTTTTTTTTATACCATTAAAGCTGGATGTTACTCATGAGTTTTTTTTAAAAAAAAAATCAGGGCTCAGACTCTTGATAAGTCCTGTTCAGATCTGGGTTTACCAGGAAAACAGAAGAGTCTTTGGGGAGCATGTTGCATTATTTGCTCTGGGAAAGGAGGGATGTGATTCCTGTCTCTGCACATAGACCCCCTAATGGCTGTCCCTGGAAAAGGGTTCTTTGTGGTCTGTTACTTGCTGTGCTAGAATCCTCATCCTCCCTGGTTACAACTTGCCCTTGTACTGCTGACACTCCATACATTTTGCTCTGTTATCAATCCATAAGAAAACAGAGTCTTAGGTAATACTGGGAAGTGGATGTGGTTGTTACCAAGAGGGGCCCAGGTGGGTGGATGAGGTTTTGGGGAACAGGCAGGCCTGCTATGGAGGCAGGATGCATGGGGGCAGGTGGTTCCGTTCCTTATAAGCAGGAGGTAGTGACGGGGAAGGTGCTTGATGATCTTTGGCTCTGTGAGACCTGGCTTCATTTGACCTCTGCAGCACCAAGTCCCACCGCCTTCCCTTGACACTGCTCTTTCTTTTAGTTCCACTAAAGGGCACTTGTGTCTCTGCCTCAGGACCTTTCCATGTACTCTTTTACTCCTTCTTTCCTGCTTTTCCTGTCATCGCTTTCTCTGGACTGTGTGTACTTAAGTGTACTTCTGTAGGTCAGGTCTTCCATGATAGGCGTTCCTGGCCCTCTGTGCTTTTTCCTCTCTTGAGGTTTTACTGTGGCCAGCAGTTATGTCTTATTTGTTTGGTTTTAAATGTTTGTCTTTCATTCCATCAGGGCAAAGACTGTCAGTTTTACTGACTGCTGCAAACAGCGGAGCGCTTAATGCAGAGACTGTTTGCTAAGCATTTGCTGAATTTGAATGGATCAATAGGAGGAAAGAATGGTCCCCTTCCTGGTCATGGTATCTGTGACCGTATTGACCTTGGTGGTCATGGTCCTTGTAATGGCAGAGACTCAGCATGTAGAGACACCTGTGCCATTTCCATGGCGCGAGTGCCTCCCTGCTTGAGCCAGCCATGAACAGGCCAGGGTTTGTTGTAGTATTTGGGAGGACAGTGGCCTGAATGTAGGAAGGTGATATTGTAGTAGAGGGGAAGTATGCTGACTTAAACATGTTTTAAGCTGTGATAACGGGTATCTCCATAGAGTTCTTTTGAAATTTGTGAGTTGGGGCAGCCTGGGTGGCTCAGCGGTTTAGCGCTGCCTTTGGTCCAGGGCCTGATCCTGGAGACCTGAGATCGAGTTCCACTTTGGGCTCCCTGTTTGGAGCCTGCTTCTCCCTCTGCCTGTGTCTCTGCCTCTCTCTCTCTCCGTGTGTGTCTCTTATGAATAAATAAAATAAAATCATTTTTTTTAAAAAAAGGGTGAGAGCACCTATTTCTCAAATTTCAAATGAGAAGATTTCCAAAGAATGCTCTGATCCCATGTCTTTTTTACTCACTAACTGTGACGGTAAAGGACCAGCATCTTGAAGAAGGAGGGGCTGAACCCTAGGACCCCATCTCATCCAGCCCCACATACCCTACCTCTTCTGCAGAGCTTAGCACTGGACCTTTGAAAATCTTCCTCCTAAGTGCCCTGGAGGACAGATCTTTCCTGGGCTGCATTCCCCAGCAGCAGACTATGACACAGGGGTCCACGTGCAAGAGATTTATTGGGAAGATGATCCCAGGAGAAACCAGTGAGGAAGTGGAGGAGGAGGAGGACAGGGAAAGGCAAAGAGTCAAGCAAGGAGGACATTTTAGGCAAAGTATCATCCTTGACTTGATCCCACCAGGTATAACTCAGTTTGTCCCCACCCAGTGCCAGTGAGCTGGGCTTTCAGACTCCTGCACCTGTCACTCATCAGCTAAGGAATGTCCTTGACACTTCTAGCTCTAAAGGCACAGGTGCAGACTGCTTCTCTAAAGAACAGAGGAGCAAGATGAAGGGTGCTCAGAAAAGTAAAAGAAACCCGAGGGGATGTGGGAGAAGGGTTATCAGTGTCCATTACAAGCTTGAAACTAAAATAGATAAAAAAACTGCTAAAATAGTGCAGATAGACCCACCTGAAAACATGTTTTCTCATCAAAATAATTATCATAATAACTACCATTTATTGAACCCTATTTGATGCCAGGTATTATGTAAGTGCTTTACATATTCTCTCATTTAACTCTCATGATAGCCCTATAATAATGTTATAATTACTCTCCTTACTTTTTGGATGAGGAAACTGTAGTTTGAAGGAATTTAAATGGCTCACCCAAATTCTCAGGATAGAGGTAGCAGGAGCGGTATTCAGATGCAAGCTCCTATGATGCTAAACTTTGCACTTGAAAGCAGCACCTTACAGCAGTTGTTACTTTCCCAGGGAAATTCAGAGGGACATGAATAATCCTAAGTGAGCCACAGAGGCTCAGCTTTAACACAGTATCTTACTCCTTGGATGGCTTGACAGGGTCTTCCAGCTGTCTGTTTACTGAGGGCTTGGTTTTGGATAAACAGGGCGGAGAGGGGCCTGGGATGAGATGCCTAGATCACAGAGCTCCCCAAGGCAAGACCCCTTCACATCCTTTCTCCTTCCATCCTCTCTCCCTAACCATCATAGTGGATCCCTGTGGTGGATTCTTCCAACTGGGGCTGAGAGCCACTCTTCACCTTCCATGTGGAAAAGAGATTTGGCATTTTGTTGCGCTCATGCTTTGGTAGAAATAGGTTACTATCCAAGAGAATTCCAGAAATAACATGGATTTTCCTTGGGAGGCCATGGAAGGTACCAAAGAGCAGAGGCTCTAGACCATGAACTTCTCAGATCCATCTTTTGTGATGATGGTTCTTGGCAGAGTTGAGTGAGATAACAAAGGTAAGTGTGTGCCAGACCCTGGCACAGGGCAGGAGCCCAGAAACTCCTAGCTGTTATTTTTGGATACGTTTTAGGAATTTTGTGTAGGGAGGTTGTTTGCGAGGCTGTCATAAGAGAGTATTATAGACTGGGTGGCTTGAACAACAGAAATTTTTTTCTTTATTTTATTTATTCATGAGAGATACACAGAGTGTCAGAGACATGGAAAGAGGGAGACGCAGGCTCCCTGTGGAGATCCTGATGTGGGACTCAGTCCCAGGACCCTGGGATCATGATCTGAGCTGAAGGCAGACACTCAACCACTGAGCCACCCAGGTGGCCCCCTGCCATGGTATCCTAATCAGTCCTAGCTACTCATTGAGGTTTTTCTTGCCCCTGAAGAGGTTCTATACAAACCTTTTTTCCTCTGGACTGTGTCATACTAATTCAGAATCATTTAAATGGGACAATTTCATGTTTACAGAATATAGTAATAGCTACTTACCTTCTGCCAAACTCTTCTTTTTTCTTCCTTTCCTTCCTGCTAATTCTGTGCATAAGCACAGTCAAGCTCGCTTCTTTCTTTCTTTCTTTCTTTCATTCATTCATTCATTCATTCATTTTATGTATTCATGAGAGGCACAAAAGCAGAAACATAGGCAGAGGGAGAAGCAGGCTCCTCCTAGGGAGCCCAACATCTCTCAGTCTATCTTATCTCTTATAATAAAGACACTCCTTATATTGAAAGGGCCCAACCATATGAACTCATTTTACCTTAATTCCCTCTCTAAAGATGCTATCTCCAAAAACAATCTTATTCTTAGATTCTAGCATTTAAGACTTGAACATAGGAATTTGGGCAAGGTGATACAATTCAACCCCTGACAGGAGCATTTCTGGAAGTCAGGACTGGCCTAAGATATGTATACCAGGGGCTCTGTACCCCCATTACATGCCAAGATTGATGTTTCTTTTTTTTTTCAATTTTTTTTATTGGAGTTCAACATATAGCATAACACCCAGTGCTCATCCTGCCAAGTGCCCCCCTCAGTGCCCATCACCCATTCACCCCAACCCCCTGCCCCCCTCCCTTTCCACTAACCCTTGTTCATTTCCCAGAGTTAGGAGTCTCTCATGTTCTGTCACCCTCACTGATATTTTCATTCATTTTCTCTCCTTTCCCTTTATTCCCTTTCATAATTTTTATATTCCCCAAATGAATGAGACCATATAAGGTTTGTCCTTTTCCGATTGACTTATTTCATTCAGCATAATACCCTCCAGGTCCCTCCATGATGAAGCAAATGGTGGGTATTTGTCATTTCTAGTGGCTGAGGAATATTCCATTGTATACATAGACCACATCTTCTTTATCCATTCATCTTTCGATGGACACCGAGGCTCCTTCCACAGTTTGGCTATTGTGGACATGGCTGCGAGAAACATCGGGGTGCAGGTGTCCCGGTGTTTCACTGCATCTGTATCTTTGGGGTAAATCCCCAGCAGTGCAATTGCTGGGTAGTAGGGCAGGTCTATTTTTACCTCTTTGAGGAACCTCCACACAGTTTTCCAGAGTGGCTGCACCAGTTCACATTCCCACCAACAGTGCAAGAGGGTTCCCTTTTCTCCACATCCTCTCCAACATCTATTGTTTCCTGTCTTGTTAATTTTCCCCATTCTCACTGGTGTGCGGTGGTATCTCATTGTGGTTTTGATTTGTATTTCCCTGATGGCCAGTGATGCAGAGCATTTTCTCAGGTGCATGTTGGCCATGTCTATGTCTTCCTCTGTGAGATTTCTCTTCATGTCTTTTGCCCATTTCATGATTGGATTGTTTGTTTCTGTGCTGTTGAGTTTAATAAGTTCTTTATAGATCTTGGAAACTAGCCCTTTATCTGATAGGTCATTTGCAAATATCTTCTCGCATTCTGTAGGTTGTCTTTGAGTTTTGTTGATTGTTTCTTTTGCTGTGCAGAAGCTTTTTATCCTGATGAAGTCCCAATAATTCATTTTTGCTTTTGTTTCTCTTGCCTTCATGGATGTATCTTGCAAGAGGTTGCTGTGGTCAAGTTCAAAAAGGGTGTTGCCTGTGTTCTCCCCTAGGATTTTTTTTAAATATATTTATTTATTTATTTATGATAGTCAGAGAGAGAGAGAGAGAGAGAGGCAGAGACACAGGCAAAGGGAGAAGCAGGCTCCATGCACTGACGTGGGATTTGATCCTGGGTCTCCAGGATCGCGCCCTGGGCCAAAGGCAGGGGCTAAACCGCTGCACCACCCAGGGATCCCTTCCCCTAGGATTTTGATGGGATTTTTGTCTCACATTTAGATCTTTCATCCATTTTGAGTTTATCTTTGTGTCTGGTGTAAGAGAATGGTCCAGTTTCATTCTTCTGCATGTGGATGTCCAATTTTCCCAGCACCATTTACTGAAGAGACTGTCTTTCTTCCAGTGGATAGTTTTTCCTGCTTTGTCAAATATTAGTTGACCATAAAGTTCAGGGTCCACTTCTGGGTTCTCTATTCTGTTCCATTGATCTCTGTGTCTGTTTTTGTGCCAGTACCACACTGTCTTGATGACCACAGCTTTGTAGTACAACCTGAAATCCGGCATTGTGATGCCCCCAGCTATGGTTTTCTTTTTTTATATTCCCCTGGCTATTTGAGGTCTTTTCTGATTCCACACAAATCTTAAGATGATTTGTTTCAACTCTCTGAAGAAAATCCATGGTATTTTGATAGGGATTGCATTGAATGTGTAAATTGCCCTGGGTAACATTGACATTTTCACAATATTAATTCTTCCAATCCATGAGGGTGGAGTATTTTAACATCTCTTTGTGTCTTCCTCAATTTCTTTCAGAGGTGTTCTGTGTTTTTTAGGGTATAGATCCTTTACCTCTTTGGTTAGGTTTATCCCTAGGTATCTTATGCTTTTGGGTGCAATTGTAAATGGGATTGTCTCCTTAATTTCTCTTTCTTCAGTCTCATTGTTAGTGTACAGAAATGCCACTGATTTCTGGGCATTGATTTTGTATACTGCCACGCTACCAAACTGCTGTATGAGTTCTAGCAATCTTGGTGTGGAGGCTTTAGGGTTTTCTACGTACAGTATCATATCATGTGAAGAGGGAAAGTTTGACTTCTTCTTTGCCAATTTGAATGCCTTTAATTTCTTTTTGTTGCCTGATTGCTGAGGCTAGGACTTCTAGTACTATGTTGGATAGCAGTGGTGAGTGTGGACATCCCTGTCTTGTTCCTGATCTTAGAGGAAAAGCTCCCAGTGTTTCCCCATTGAGAATGATATTTGCTGTGGGCTTTTCGTAGATGGCTTTTAAGATGTTGAGGAATGTTCCCTCTATCCCTACACTCTGAAGAGTCTTGATCAGGAATGGATGCTGTATTTTGTCAAATGCTTTCTCTGCATCTATTAAGAGGATCATATGTGGTTCTTGTTTTTTCTCTTGTTGATATGATCAATCACATTGATTATTTTATGAGTGTTGAACCAGCCTTGCATCCCAGGGATAAATCCCACTTGGTCATGGTGAATAATCTTCTTAATGTACTGTTGGATCCTATTGCTTATTATCTTGTTGAGAATTTTTGCATCTGTGTTCATCAGGGATATTGGTCTATAATTCTCCTTTTTGGTGGGGTCTTTGGTTTTGGAATTAAGGTGATGCTGGTCTCAGTGAAATGAGTTTGGAAGTATTCCATCCCTTTCTAACCTTCTGAACACATTCAGTATAATAGGTATTATTTCTTCTTTAAACGTTTGATAGAATTTCCCTGGGAAGCCATCTGGCCCTGGACTTTTGTGTCTTGGGAAGTTTTTGATGACTGCTTCAATTTCCTCCCTAGTTATCGGCCTATTCAGGTTTTCTATTTCTTCCTGTTCCAGTTTGGTAGTTTGTGGTTTTCCGAGATTGTTTCTTGTTTTGTTGGGAGAGGGGTATCAGAGGTGCATGAATCTGCTGGTTTTTGGGGGTACCTCTTTTTTCCAAACTTCCTTGATTTAATCCCTGTTCTTGGCAGACACTATTCTGAATGAGACAGGTTCTCTACCTCCGAGGAACTGTGGAGTGGCCTTGGCCTCGTACAGAGCTTGGGATGGAAACCACTCTAAAATGGGTGAGGGTGAGGGAAAAAAGACTGTCTCTTTTTTCACTATGTTTATATATCTTTAAATAGTTGGTATAATACTTCTTGTAAGGGAGAGATGTTTCTTCTGATCACTGCTTGGAAGCAGTGCCAGATATACCCTTCTTACCAACTCATGCAGAGGCAAGGAACCCGGCCTTGGGAGCATCTAGAAGTGCATACATGGGGGATGTTCCTTCACCCCACTGTTCATCCAAAGCCGGCTTCTTTTCCTTTGGAAGCAATGGTGGGAGTGGCAGGTACTTGGCCACATGACTTACTACTTTGTGTTTCAATTGCTTTCATAGTCTGAAAAAAAATTTAAGCCTGTCTTTTCAGAATATTGTGGCCCCAATAAGTAGTCACTTGCAGGAGGTGTGGGGGCTTCACAAGTAAGGACAAGAGGAATAAAGAAGGTTACTTAACAAGAGAAACAGTTCTGCTTACCATGAACTTAGTGTTCCCCCAGAACATAATACTTCCCTGCACACTTTAAAGAAAGAACCAGAGTCATCCTCCTTATTTATCAAGAGGGAAACTGAGGCTGAGGAGGGGATGGTCCCTGTATCTTCAGGGATTGAGAAGGATATCGGAAGGGACAGCAGGGTCTCACCCATGAGGTGGGGACTCCCTTGGTAAGAATTCATGGAAGAGAAAGTGGAATTCACATGCTCTCGGCATTAGTAGAGGTGAAGGTGAGAACGGGCCACCCATTGAGGGCTAGAGACAGAAGGGTGCTAGAAATCACCTAGGTCAGTCCTTTCCTCCTTAGATCAGTCCTTTCTTCCTATGTCAGTCCGTTCCTCCCTCCCTATGCCAGCACTGTACCTGCAGTGAAGACATAATGGTAAGCAAGGCCAGATGCCATTGTGTCCTCATGGAACTTGTCGTCTCATTTAACGGAGGAGTGTTAATCAAATAATCACCCAAATAAATGTAAATTTGCATCTCTGAAAAGCACTGGAAATAGGGTGTGTGACACTCTGCAGGTTTATAACAAGATAGGGAAGGCTTCTGAGGAAGTGACAGATGAGTAGATATTTACTAGGTGAAGAGAAAGGGAAAGGAGCTCCAAATGGAGAGGGAAGATATATGCAAAGGTTCTGTGGTAGGAGGGTGAATAGAGTAAAGGGAAATGAAAATGTGAAAGGAGGCTGGTTTGCTTAGAGACAATGAGCAGGAGCCTGATTTTATTTGAGGCTAGAGAGAGAGGCAGGGGCCAGGCCACGTCCTACCTTGTCGGCTGTGTTCAACAAGGAGGCAATGGTAGAAGGATGATATTGCTTTTCAAAAAGTTACTGTGTTTGTACTGGGGATTGTGTGTGTGTGTGTGTGTGTGTGGATATTGGACTAACTGCCCAGAATCCTGGGAGAAAGGTGTGGGGGTAGAATGAATACAGGTAGAGCCGTTGTGAGCATCTTCCAATGGTCCAGAGGACAAGTGGCTGGGACTAGGGTAACAGCTGGGGTGGTAGAGGAGGAGATGGACAGCAGAATGGATCTGAGAGCCATTTAGGAAGTGAAATCAGAAGGCCTTGGTGTGAATTTATTATAGGTGTTGAAGAGGAAATAAAGGTCAAGGAGAATTCTTAGATTTTTGGCCTGAGCAACTGGGTGAGTGGTAGTGCCATTTGTAAGGAATGGGAAAACTGGGAAAAGACTGGGTTATGGGGAGAGATCACAAAGTAGGTTTTGGATATGTTGAGTTTGTGGTGCCTTTGAGACCTTGTTGAGCAGATTCTTTCAGGTAGGTTATAGGTAAGAAAATGGAGGAACTTAAGTTGCTAAATAACTAAATTATATCCTTATTAATCGAAAGTCTAATACAAAATTTCTTTTTTAAAAAAATTTATTTGAGAGAGAGAGAAAGAATGAGTGAGCATGAGCAGGGGGGAGGAGCAGAGGGAGAGGGAGAATCAGACTCCCCACTGAGCAGGGAGCCTGACCTGGCTCCATCCCAGGATCTGGGATTATGACTTGAGCTGAAGGCATATGCTTAACCAACTGAGCCACCCAGGTACCCCACCAATGATACAAGATTTCAGATCTCATAATTCCTACTCCAGTGCTCATTCCCTGACCAATGCTTCTTTCTCTTAAATAATTTCTAAGGGAAAAAGGACAGTGTGCATATTCCCCTGATTCTGGGTATTCAGTCCAAGCCAGTTTGGTATAAATCCCACATTTATTTAAAGTTGTTTGTTTACTTTGAAAATTCACCTGATTTCTTGTTCTGCTGCATAACATATTTGTTATTTCTGTAGTATAGTAATGCTATTAAAAATCCTTACTGTGGAGTAGAATTGCTACTCCAGGAGGGTGCTTTGGATATATTCAGGGGTGATGGAACCACGTGCCAGATGCATCTGCCTGGGCACATCTTGTATGAGCAGCATGGCAATCTGCTTGGCACAAGACAGGAGAAATAGGATGTGGAATGGCTTGGGATTGGGGACAGAGATGATGGGTTCAATTTTGAACATACTGCTGTGATGTGTCACTTGGTCCTACTTTGCAGCAAAAAAAAAAAAAAATAATAGCAATGGGCCCCTGACCATGGGATCCATTGTTCTCAGCATATAGCACAACTCTGGTCCTAACAAACACCACACCTAGAAGCTGCAGCCAAAGAGAACAACAGAATGACCTTTCAAGGGCACAGCTGTGGTACTAACTTCCAGATAAAATACCCTGTGCAGATGGGCATTCTGCATCAACAACCAATATATGGTGCTAAATCTCTAGAAGGTAGAATACATGAGTCTGGAAATCAAAGAGGTAGAAGTGGAAGGTTGTCCCTCTTGTCATTATTCCCAGTGACCTACTTGGGTCATTTGTGTTTCTCATCTCTACCACTCAGGGTTCCACGGGTTTAGAAATCCTGGTTCCCAGAAGGACATGTTTCTATCAGGAAACAGAAGAAGAGCCTGTCGTAAAGTCCAGGCTATGACTGACTGCCACTTTGTTACATCAGGCTCCTCTTGCCATGATGGCATGAGGCAAGGAAAGAAGCTACTATTCTGACAGGAGCAGTTGGCCCAGATCATCAGGAGGTGGTAGGGCTGCTAGGTACTCATTTCTTCAGCTGCCTGGGAAATCTACTTCCATGGCTCACAGCTGAATTCCTCCCTGGAAAATGTCTGAGGCTAAAGAGAGTTGCCTCCCTCAAGATTACATCCCTTATGCCCCTGGAGGCAGCATACAGCCAATGGCTGGTGGATCTGGGGATATAGTATCTCAGATTCTTTGCCCCGATTTGGAATAGATTTGGAGGATCATCTCAGTTGCTGTGGGATTGACTCAGTCTTTGTTGTGGCTGCATCACAGTTCAACCTGTCCTTGTCCAGCCCTGTTGCCATCACTCTGTCACTGGTAGTGTTCCTAAGAGAGCCCCCATTACATTAGCCACGTGGAAATCTCCATCTCAGATCTGCTTCCCAGGGAAGGTGAGCTCAGCAAGATGCCCAGGGATGTGTCTGATGAATAGCTGAAAATAGAGGCTGGCATATAGAAGATCTGTGCTGCAAATATAGACTTGGGCACAATCCATCTAAAGACAATAGTGAAACCATACATGGTTAGGATGACTCTGGGAGAGTGAGAGATTCTGATAAAGAGAAGGAGGACATCTGTTGTATTAGAAAAGAACAAATACTAGTATGTAATCTATAAATGTTATTGTTTGGTATTTGATAAGAAGTGTCATAAAAAAGAGAGAGGTAATCTTATAGACCTTAGTCTTTGGGGTTTTAAAAATTTGAAATGCTTAGTTCCCCAAGATGATGAAGAGGAGGATAAGGAATATTTGAATTCTTGTGATTCTAAGGGTGAGGTCAATAAGAGCACAGTTAAAAAAAAAAAAAAGCACAGTTGAAGTGGGATCAGCTAGGACAGAGGTTTTAGGATAGAGGAAGTGGTACCTGCTGCGCTCCTGGTTATCATGGTTAGAGGGCTTTACCTTAAAATTTATTTTTTTTAAGATTTTATTTATTTACTCATGAGAGACAGGCAGAGACATAGGCATAGAGAGCAGGTTCCCTATGGGGAGCCTGATGTGGGACTTGATTCCAGGACCCTGGGATCACGCTCTGAGCCAAAGGCAGATGCTCAACCACTGAGTCATCCAGACGTCCTTAAAATTTATATTTCAGGGGCTCCTGGATAGCTCAGTCAGTTAAGTGTCTCAGGCCATGATCTCAGCATCATGAGATCAAACCCCACACGGGGCTCCGGGCTGAGTGTGGAACCTGTTTAAGGTCCTCTCTCCCTGCCTCTATGCTTCTTTTCTTCTGCCCCCACTAGTGCCCACTCTCTTTCTCCAAACAAAAGTCTATTTTAATGAGACATATCAAATGTAAATAAATCACACAACAATTAGGAAGGGGCAGAATTTGGTCCTGCTGGTTCCCCCTTGGAGGAAGGTCTGGAAAAGAACCTGGGAGGGTTGTGAGGTGTGGTTGAAGTGAGATCAAATGTCAAATGGTGATGAGCACTGGGTGATGTAGGGAAGTGTTGAATCACTATATTGTAACATGTAAAACTAATACAATTGTGTTATAATATATAACTGCATGTTATATAAATATATAGCTAATATAACTGTATGTTAACTAACTGGAATTAGAACAAAAATTTAAACCCATCTTGTATTTTCCACTTTGCAGTAAAAATTTGCTAAACCTTCCATTTCTCTTTATTAATCCTCCCCTGTTTGACCATGCTCAGCTTCTTTTTCTGAATTTGAAGTTCTTTAACTTTGCTAAGAACCTCCTGGGTAAAAGGGAATTCACACTCACATGCTGCCTCATCTTGGGATTCAGGCAAAAACTACCACTGCTGAAAAACCCTGCCAGGATCCAGTACAGCATCTGGCTGGCGTTATTAGTTTTATTCTGGCTCTTGTGAAATTTCATCTGTTTAATGATGCTGGGATGCCAACTTTCTAGTTCCAGAGGAAAACTTTTCAGGGAAGTGTAAGATTTCTGCCCTAGACAGGGCTGGGTATGAGGTTGGGGACCTTTTACTCACAAATATGTGTTTCTCCCAGGTATTCTGAGATGGTGATTTTCGTAGGACATCAGATTCCAGTCACATTCCTACCCAGCGACTTCAGGAGGCTAATCTCAGTTGTTTATTTTTTCTCTTATTTCCTTCTGTGGCAAACTGAGGGATGTCAACAATGCATGTCTCTGGTAATCCACCTTTCCCTATGTTCTTTGTCCAATTTCTGCCTTTTTCTCTATTCTTGGGGTTTTTTCTCTGCTTGGCTCTTTCCATTTTTTTTTTTGTTACACAGGTGGTTTGCTTTTGTCTGTCTTTGCCTATGTCAATGAAGTCTGTCTACTTAAAAGTTGGCAGTGGTTGAATACTGGAATCCAAGTGGTGAATTCTGGGGACATGGGAGGGTGGTCAAGATTCCAAGGGCATTACCCAGAGGCCTCGTTGGACCACACAGGAGTGAGGAGGAATCTCTGAGGCCATATGTTACGATTGCCTGATGCTTCAATTTAAAACTTGCTACTGCTGTGCTTTATGTATTTATCTTTTTAAAGTATGTATGTATGTATTTATTTGAGACAGAGAGAGCACAGCAGGGGGAACAGCAGAGAAAGAAGTAGCTTCCTCACTGAGCCTCAGAGAGCTTGATGCGGGGCTCAATCCCAGGACCCCAGGATCATGACCCAAGCCAAAGGCAGACGCTTAACCGACTAAGCCGCCCAGGTACACTGTGTCTGTGCTTTAAATAACTAGTCTTCTTGGCAACCTCATGAGTTGCAATTAAGCTAGTGAAAGTGACTATAAGGAAAGGAGGGAAACTGAGTGGGGAACACTTAGAGAGGAAGACAAACCACGAGAGACTCCTGACTCTGAGAAATAACTAGACTTCTTTGGCTTTAGTCTGTAACTGGTCTTCCTTTGAGAACAGACCAGTGCTATGATTCAAGTTGTATTCATTTCTTAGGTTAATGAGACTTCCCGTTGCCTGTAATCATGTTGGATATTTTACAAATGTGAAGAGTACATCCTTTGAGCAGATATGAGGAAGAACTGATTGAGAAGCTGTAGGAATAAAGTAATCTTATCTATGACTTTAAAGAAAAACTGTTAAGGAGTCAAAAAAAAAAGGAACATATCCTTTAAACCAAAAATTAACACTACCTAACATGTGGACGAGTCTCTATTTCATTTTGCCAGTTGAACTGCTTCAAAAATGTCTTTCTTCTAACAGCTTGAGCTTTTTTTTTTTCAGTACAACAAAGTAAAAATCTGCTCAGATATTTAAAGGAAAGGGTCCTCCTCTCCTCCTCCTCCACCTTTTCCAGGTTTGATGAAGTAAGGAAAAGCTTAACATTCAAGCTTGGTGGAATTTAATTTTGGCCAAGGACAGGTGTTTGGTGGTTAAGGTAAAAGATGTAGACGATAATGAACGTGTACTAATTTTGAAGAGTAGGAAGACACTGAGAGAAATTTGTCTGAAAGTTGTATAAATTTGAATTATTTCTACTACACTCTTTATTCTGAGTCTTTTTTGACCAAAAGCATGTTTCATCAGGTGTCCATGTGGGGTTAGGGTGTGAACTAGTCCATTCTGGCTAGGCGGACCCTGAAATGTCAATTGTTGTCAAATGTCAAATGGATTTTTTGTCAAGCATGGTATGTACCCAACAAGGGCAAATGAGGGGGTAAGCTCTGCTCTGTGTAGTTCCTCAGGGTGATGGTGGCTCTACCTTGCTGGATGGAGATTGACCTGTTGGAGCAGTCTTAGAGGTTGCTGTATATAGAAGAGGGGAATGGAGGGTCACGCAAGATGTTTTTAGGTGCCAGATTTGGAAGTGTCCTACTTTACATTTGCAAACATGCTGTTTGCTAGAACCCAGTCAGATTGCCCCACCCAACTATGAGGGATGTTGGGAAATGTGGTCTTTCTGTGTCCTCAGCAAAAATGACATATAGAATGAGATTTTTGTCAATACGTGCAGTGGTCTCTGCTTAGTCTCCTTTTCCAGTGGCCTTTTTGCAATAGAGCACACTCACCATTTCCCCAAAAGAGATGAATAAAACCTAAATGCAGCCACTTCACCCAGCTCAAAATCCAGGATCTCCAGGTGACTTACAATAGTTTGTCTTAGTTTGAGTGTGCTCCTTCTTGGTCCTATGAACTAAAGAAAGAAGATATTTGCTCCCTTCTTCCAATTATAATTTTGGGGAGCAGTTTTTTTTGGGGAAGAACTGAGTATCTACAGCAATCACTGGCAGTTCTGAAATCCCACTGGGCAGATGTGCTGAAAGTCCCTCTCAATCTGGGTTGGGATAGACCTTCATAGGCCCTGCTATTTTTGGATAATGAGTGCCTTTGGAGACTTGGTTGTTCTTACCTGATGGAGCTTTGTGAGCAGGTGAGTGATGCCACTGGGGCTGCACTTTGGGAAGTGCATTTGGATCCAAGAAACAAGTTAGGAAGTTATTGTAGAAATTCAAGAGTTAGAGAATTATCCTCTGAACCAGTAGTGGTCAGTCAGAATGGGAGGAAGTGATGAATGTGATAGACACATTGAAAGCCACATCCCAAGAGCTTGATAACTGGTTTGATGCACATGACAAAAAGGAAAGGAGATCTGACTCTAAGGCTCTGCACCTGGCTGACAATGACAATGGTGGTGATGGAGGGAAGTCAAGAGTAGGTCCTGACTTGGAGGAAGGTAACTTTGGTTTTTTACCATTATTTTCTACCTTGCCCTCTGATACAGAGGAAATGAACTCATGTCCTAACTTCATTATTATTATTATTGAAAGATTTTTTTTATCCATAAGAGAGAGAGAGAAAGGCAGAGACATAGGCAGAGGGAGAAGCAGGCTCCATGCAGGAAGCCCAATGTGGGACTCGATCCTGGGACTCTAGGATCATGCCCTGAGCCAAAGGCAGACACTCAACCACTGAGCCACCCAGGCGTCCCATGTTCTAACTTCATTAATGGACAGGAGCTTCACGGTTATGAAAAATATTTTAAGGTTTAAGAAACTCAAAATAAATGCATGTGATACATGACAATCAATGAAGTATTCATTGAGGATTATGAGTTACTAACATTAGGCTGGTTGTCAACAATGGATCCTTTTGTTATTAAAATGCCTTTTTAAAAATTTTTATGTATTTATTAGAGAAAGAAAGAATGAGCACAAACAGAGGGAGCAGCAGAGGGAAAGGGAGTAGCGGGCTCCCTCCTGAGGAGCTCAATGTGGGGCTCGGTCCCAAAACCCTGGGATCATGATCTGAGCTGAAGGCAGACACTTAACCCACTGAGCAACCCAGGTGCCCCTATTAAAACACCTTGAGGGTCAGCCCAGGTGACTCAGCAGTTTAGCGCCGCCTTCAGCCCAGGGCGTGATCCTGGGGACCTGGGATCGAGTCCCCCATCAGGCTCCCTGCATGGATCCTGCTTCTCCCTCTGCCTGTGTCTCTGCCTCTCTCTCTATGTCTCTCATGCATAAATAAATCTTTTTTAAAAAAAACACCTTGAGTGTGTTAATCCTGGAAAAGGTTTCTTGGTCACCAGACTGGCTTGAGTCCCTTTGGTGAAAAGGATCACTTTGCTTTAGATGGAAGCTCACGCTATTGTTGGGTAGTTCTAGTTGTTTATGGCTTCCATTTTATATTGAGCTAAAACTAGTTTTCTTGAAACTTCTACTTAGATGAACCAATTTTTGTTTTGTTTTGTTTTGTTTTTAGATTTTATTTTTAAGTAATTTCGATATCCAATTTGGGGCTAGAACTTACAACCTTGAGATCAAAGTTACATGCTTTACTGACTGAGCCAGCCAGGCTCCCTAGAGTCACCAGTTTTTAACCCCAGAAACATTCAGGGCAAGTAAGTCTTCTCAGGTCTGGAAGGCTGTAGCTGTCCCTTTTATCTTCTTTGTTTGAGCCAAGCAACTCTTGTCTCCAACTACTGCTTTTGTATGACTTCGCCTGTGGGACCCTTGCATGCTACTGCTTGTGGTGTCTGGGAGGGTTCATGCTTGTTATTGGGGTGGGAGAGCAAGGGGAAGGTGGCCCCACAGGTTTTGATGGTGGCAGAAGCTTTGACATGACCTGAAGGTCTCTCTCTTCTGTAATAATCTGGTCAGGAGTATCTGATGAGGACATCCTTAACTTCCAGAGACCATTAGTGGTAAGCTTCCCTTGAGAAGTGGGCTCTGAGTGAGATAAGGGGTTCACCCCTCCGAGCCTGGTTCTATCACCCTCCTCTGCATATTCTACAAATGAAGACTGTTTATAGTGAGTGGTGGCTACCAGGTAGCCGGTCCCTTCTCTCTTCTGGCTAACAGACCTGTGTCTGTTCAGACCACCATCCCTCTTTCATATGACCCTGGGCTTCACGAGAAACTGTCTCTACTCTGGGAGTGAGTCCTAGTCGGTCTCTGGAAATACTGGGAATCCCAGTCCTGCTGCCATGGACTGCTTTAGATGGAGGGTTGTAACCCAGGTCTGGTTAATGAGACATGAGAGTAGATTTGTGGGGGAGAGGAGCTTCCAGGAGATGTTTCCTTACTCCTAAGTAGAAGACACCAGGAGAAGTGATGCCTCTCTGCCTGTGGACTTTACCGTGTCTGGATGTGAAGCCTCCAATTCTCAAGCCATCTGGAGGGTGAAGCCCACACATTGCGAAAACCAAAGCCAAGCAAATCCTAAGAACTGGGTGGCCAGATTTCTGAACTTCTTGTTTTTAAAGTGAACACATTTCACTGTCGTCTTTGGTGGTTTCAGTTAGAGATTTCAGTTACTAGCAGCTGAAGGCATCCTAACCGATACGGGGACTCTTCAAATGAGGTGCTTGGAAGAGAACATAGTGCCAGAACAGTGGAAATATCACCCCTGATATTTTATATGCTGTGCTTCTGGAAATAGCAATTCACTCTGAGATACCTTCTTTCTTTCGTTCGTAACTCCATCCCACATTTGGCACATATTGTTTTCATGAACAGCTAAGACCATTAGGGGTTTTTCCCCATACATTTCTTTTTTATTGGTTAATAAGTTTCCTGAAGACCATTTTTTATGATGCTGTAAAGCCAGGGAAATGGGTGGAAGTAGCCAAACTTCTGGCTGATAAGAAAACTCTTTTGGAAAAGAACCTAATTTATGGCATTCTGCTTACAAGTCCATCAGTGAAGATAAAGATCATTGATTACTTACAGAAGTTTCTCCAGCTAAATGTGCACTTGTGGAGACAGCCCCGCGACTGCCTCAGATGTCTCTGGACATAGAGGCTCTGTGTGTTGCCAGCTGTGCACTTGTCATAGAACCACACGTCTTCATCCTCACCCTACTCCTTGTCCTGAACAATGTATCCTGGACAGATTGCAGCCACCCTCCTTTTCCTAGGCTCCACCTCTGCTTACACTCCTAAACACACTAGCACGTGAGCTTTTTCCTGTTTCACATAAACACTGTCCTCTTCCAATTTGCTGGCTTCTCCTCTGAAATGAGCTCAGGTTTATCCGGGCTTGGGGGGGAAATCCATTTCCTGAATTGGTTTCTCCTTACAGGCAGGTGTCGCGGTGCTCTGACACAAGGCTGCCAAATATATTTGCTCGTGCGTGAAGACAGCGAAAGGGGTAACAAAAAATGTCAAATCGTCAACACTTCACCTTCCTTAATAATAAGCTGTCAGCTGTCAAAGGCAGAAATGTCAAATCCTTTCATCCCCTCCCTTCTCCCAAACCAGGATTTGGCTTTGATGGTTTTGCAAGAAATTCAGATAATCATTTATTTGGATGCTTGTTCTTATGTAACCCCGGGCGGCAATGAGTGCCATGAAAGAACCTTCCTACAGAATCCTTCAGTTAAAGCACTAGAGAAATCCAATAGCTCCTGGGCTCGTGGCCAATTCTTTTAAACCCGATCAGTCATTTCTTCTGCTTCAGAGCTGATGTCCCCCCTGTGAGAGACAAAAAAGGCCCCAGGATGTAAGAAGTGCCTGCAAGCACACTGGGACGTACTCCTGTGGTCCGCTTGTCCTTGCGCAGCATCACTGTGCACGTGGCAGGGGTTTGGTGAGCAGAGAGACTTCTTTTAGGGAAGCTGCTCAGTGGAGTAGAACAGATGAATGTTCCCAGCAGCTTGCAAGAGTCGTTTTTGACTCTGCACCTAGTGAACATCATGGCAGCTTCTGGCTGCGCCAAGCGGTGCAGGGACGAATGTGTCCTTCCAGGTGCTATGCTACATAACACAATGATAAAGCTCTTCTGTAGAGAGGAAGAGCACATCGCTGCTTATTCTTCCTGTGAAGAGTGGAGCAGAAGTCACTGGTTTCCACTGGTGGCTTTGTGAAAACTGTACTTTTCAGTATGTGTTATCAGGAGGATCCTTGGGTCTGTGTCTATGGCTTTCTTCTAAAGGAGTGCAAGCGAACCCTTTCACATCAGTTGTGCCCCATATTATTTTATATTGACATCCTGAGCATCATTTGCTACCTGCTGGTCAGGAGTAATAGAGGAATTAAAACAATGTGATGCGATCCAAGAATGTCCATAATCAATTGCTTCCCCCTATTTAGTTTTAGAGCAAAATAAATAGAACCTACAAGCAGGCAGGGATCTGTAACTAGGGAGCAAAGTACTCCCTTGCTACCTATTGTTTGCTCCAGCTCTGGTACCAAACCCTGGCTTCTGGGAAGCTGCACAAGACCACCTGGAGTGCATGTTTCCAAAGTTAGTGAGCATTTTTGGTCTTATCTCCTGAAGCTCACACCTTAGTCTTCACTGCTGCCACCAGGAGAAGACCACACACATTACCCGTTCACTGAACTTAGAGTGGAATTGGTGAAGTGGCCTGATGATGATTCCAGCTCCTCCTCTCTGGAGGACTGGGTTGAGATATTCTACAGGAAGGCTGAGTGTGTGCTTAGGACACCTGCAAAGCTGATGCATAGAGAGGAATGCTCTGTTTTGAGGACTATTTCTCAAAAAATCTAGAAAGAAATTTGTAAGCATATAGTTGTTTCATTTTGAAACTTTTTATTTTAATTTATTTTTATCAAAGAGAATGTCTTAAGATTTTTAGTGTTCAGGCCTTTAGAGATCTTGCTTCAGCCAAGATCTTCTGCCTTTCTTGGCGGGAAAGAGGGTGGTGTTGGCAGGGCTCCTTTGGTCAAGATAATTGCTACTCTGGATGCATGTGTGTAAGAGACAGAAGGAGAAAATCATGCCTAGGAGCTGAGCTGTTAGAGCAAAGGGATTCCATGCACTGACATACATGTTTTCTCATGTCTGACTAATCCCCACCAATTCCTGCCTTCTGGGGGTAGAGAGACCAGGTAGGGAACTATAAGGGACATTTGGGAGGGGAATAGAGATAAGACCTGGGACTCCTTTTTCTACAGCAAACCTTAATATGCATCCAGATTGCCTGGAGAACTTGTTAAAATACAGGTTACTAAATCTGTAAATTTGTGTTTAGGACTGAGAATTTGTATCTTTAACATGTTCCTGGGTGTTGGTGCTTCTGGTCTAGGGGACTGCACTTTGAGAACTTCTACTCAGAGATTCTGGGCATTGGGGTTTTTTAAAGTTTCTCAGGTGACTAATATAGCCAAGATTGAGAACCGTTGCTTAGAGGTAACATTTGCTAGAGGATATCTAACAGGAATGGAAATATTTTCGTATCATGATCCATGGATTTATTTATTAAGAATTTTTAATGTTAATTAATTAATTAATTGATTAATGAGAGAGGGAGAGCACAAGTGGAGGGAGGGGCAGAGGGAGACAGACAAGCAGAGACTGTTGAGTGCAGTGACCCCAAGGGTAGGGGGGAGGTGGAGACTGGGAGGGCTTGATCTCACAACCCTGAGATCATGACCTAATCCAAAACCAAGAGTCAGATGCTTAATTGACTGAACCACCCAGGCACCCCATAGTTCATGGGTTTAAAAGAAAAATAGAGGAGAAATATATAAACCCATCTATCTATCCTGTTTATTGGTCTATCTCTCTACCTAATGTTCTATTCATGTACTTTAAAAATTAATAACAGGGCACACAAAATGCTCTGCAGTGGATAAAACAAAAATAGGTTAGTTCTTATATTTGTTTATATATGAAGAAACCTGTATTAGTTATATGGTTTATATGGTGCTTGTATTACCTGTAACAAATCTTCATAAACTTAGTAGCTATACACAACATAGTTTTTTTCATCCTCCAGTTCTGATGGTCACAAGTCCAGAATCAGTCTCACCTGGAAAAAGTCAACTGCTCAGCACAACCGTGTTCCTTCTGGAGGCTCCAGGGCAGAAGCTGTTTCCTTGCCTTTTCCAGCTTCCGGAGGCTGTTGCATTCCTTAGTTTATAGTTTTTTCCTCTGGCTTCAAAACCGGCAATAGAGCATCTTCTGACCTCTATCTGCAACTCTGATCCTCCTGTCATTCTCTCTCTCTTAGAAGATCCTTACAATTAGATGGACTGACCCAGATAATCCCCATTGAATTGCTTGTGCAAAGTCCCCTTTGCCATCATACAAGGTACATAGATTCATAGGTTCTGGAGGTTTGGATGTGAACATCTCAGGGTGAGGGACATTATCTGGACCACCACATTTGGTGAATTACAATAAAGACAGGGAAAAGTGAGGAAAGTCAGAGGAAAGGATGTGAGGGGATGGGAGGCAGAAGAGAACTCTCTTGTGCTTTTTTGTGGCTTTAACCATTCCACTGGTGGTTCCTCTACTCATCCTTAAACAGACCTTGCCAATCAGTTCCCAAGTGAAATTTCCAGTTGCCCCGCTGGATGCCTCTATTCTGTTCCACATAGTTTAAGTTGAGCATGTCCCAAAATGAACTGATTCTTCTTCCCTCACCTACAAAGTTCTTCCTGCTGTTCTCCTGTCTCCATTAATTATGTCTTCCCCTCCCCCGCTTATATTCCAAGAGCCCCAGGCGGTCCCTGACACTGTGGATAGTGCTGCACATACTCACCTATGATAAAGTTTAATTTGTAAATTAGGCACTATAAGTTTTTTTTTTTTTAAAGATTTTATTTATTTATTCATGAGAGACCCAGAGAGAGGCAGAGACACAGGCAGAGGGAGAAGCAGGCTCCATGCAGGGAACCCGGTATGGGACTCGATCCTGGGACTCCAGGATCATGCCCTGGGCCAAAGGCAGATGCTTAACCACTGAGCCACCCAGGATCCGGCACTATAAGTTTTTTTAAGGTCGAAGGTTTTTTGTTCTCTTATTTTTTCAAGCTTTTATTTAAATTCCAGTTAGTTAACATGTAATGTAATATTAGTTTCTTGTGTACAGTATAGTGATTTGACACTTGCACACAATACCTGTTGCTCATCCCAACAAGTGGGCACCATAAATTATTAACAGTAACAGATAATATAACAGTTATAGCAATGTACTGTAATACAAGTTATGTGAATGTGCCCCCTCTCTCAAAATGTCTTATGTACTGTCCTCACACTTCTTGTGATAATGCGAGATGATGAAGTGCCTACCTCATGGGGTGAAGTGAGGTAGATGATGTAGGCATTGTGATGAAGCATGAGTCTACTACTGACCTTCCCATGATAGGGCCATCTGCTTCTGGAGTGTAGTTGACCTCGGGTAACTAAACATTGCTGAAAGTGAGACTGGGGATAATGGGCCTACTGTTCCTAGGAGCCATCCAGGTGCCCAGATCACTCCTTTGAAATCATTGTCTATCTTTCTCACTTCATACAACCAATTACTATGTTTATAGTGATAACCAATTACCAATGTTTATAGTGACAGCCTCTGAGTAACCAACCCTACAGATGTCTTTCTTTATACCTGGCCACACTGACATAGAGATTTTTCTCAAAAAAGAAATCTTCCTCCCATAACTGTGGTTATTCAGTAGCTTCTGCCTGATTAAGTAATGCAGTCTCATGCTCCACTGGCTGAGCTAGCCAGATCCACCTGATGAAGGCATAAATGAAACCCTAGGTTTGACATCCAGGGCCCTCCCTGACCTGCCCCTACCTCCTCTCCTGCCACTCCCTCACCATCCAGTGACAATTCAAGTGTTGGAGCCAAAGAGGCGTGAGTTCCAGTTCTAACCCAGCCCCTTGAGAGCTGAATAATCTTGGTCTAGTGTCTTAACTTGAATCTCTGTTACCCCATATGTGAAATAAGTCCGGCGATGGTACTTATGTCAGAAAGAGATGAGATCACATACCATCAGGAAAATACAAATCAGAACCACAATGGGATACCACCTCATACCAGTGAGAATGGTGAAAATTAACAAGACAGGAAACAAATGTTGGAGAGGATGTGGCAAAAGGGGAACCCTCTTGCACTGTTGGTGGGAGTGTGAACTGGTACAGCCACTCTGGAAAACTGTGTGAAGTTTCCTCAAAGAGTTAAAAATAGAGCTACCCTATGACCCAGCAATTGCACTGCTGGGAATTTACCCCAAAGATACAGATGCAGTGAAACGGCAGGACACCGGCACCCCAATGTGTACAGCAGCAATGTCCACAATAGCCAAACTGTGGAAGGAGCCTCGGTGTCCATCGAAGGATGAATGGATAAAGAAGATGTGGTCTATGTATACAATGGAATATTCCTCAGCCATTAGAAAGGACAAATACCCACCATTTGCTTCGACGTGGATGGAACTGGAGGGTATTATGCTGAGTGAAGTAAGTCAATCGGAGAAAGACAAACATTATATGGTCTCATTCATTTGGGGAATATAAAAAATAGTGAAAGGGAATAAAGGGGAAAGGAGAGAAAATGAGTGGGAAATATCAGTGGGGGTGACAGAACGTGAGAGATTCCTAACTCTGGGAAACGAACAAGGGCAGTGGAAAGCATGGGGGGTGGGGGTGACTGGGTGATGGGCACTGGGGGGGGCACTTGATGGGATGAGCACTGGGTGTTATGCTATATGTTGGCAAATCGAACTCCAATAAAAAATATACAAAAAATAAAAAAAAAGAGATGACAGAGTGAATTGAGATAATGTATATGAAGATATTCCCACAATGTTCATCAATGCTAAGTGACCATTGAATATAAACCCCCTAAAGATATTTTTATGTCGATTGTTTTAGTGCATGATAATTACTCATGTACTCCTCTCTCTTCTACGTTTGACTCTAAGCTTCTTGACATCATTCAGTTCAGAATACCCACCTCTTAGCCTGACACAAGGTAGTGGATGTCGTAAGAATCTGAGTGTTGGTCAAAGCCATGAATAGTAAGACTCTAGCTCATTTTCTAAAACTTGTTTTTAAAATAAAACAACTACAAAAAAAGAGGAAAACAAAAAAAATAAAACAACTACAAAAATAATTGGAGGTAATTGACCATACATATATCGGTAGGTTTTGTCAAGAGTGCTTTAACTTTTACATAAGTAACCCTCCTAACTTGCCTTCCTATAAACATTGTGGTGTCTCATTTGATTTTCTAAACATGGGCAGCCCTGGTGGCGTAGCGGGATCCTGGAGATCTGGGATCGAGTCCCACCTCAGGCTCCTGCATGGAGCTTGCTTCTCCCTCCTCCTGTGTCTCTGCCTCTCTCTCTCTATGTCTATCATAAATAAATAAATAAATCTTAAAAAAAGAAACTAAATGATTTTCTAAACATGGGAGAGTCATATCAGAGAACAGAAAACACCATCTTTGTCTTTGAGGATAGTCCCATGTAAAGAATTGCTAAAGTCTGACATCATTTTTGCAACTTGAGCACATATGTGTTCACCTCTCAGGATTTACCTTTCTGTCCAGAGCAATTAGCCTGAGAACCAGAGGTGACTGAAACTGCGGGCTGCCTGGTGCTCTAGTAAATTAGACAGAAATCAAGATTTTATTTTGTTTTTAAGAAAAAATTGGTTTTATCTCATCTCTGCTTTGAAGGATGACCATGCCAGAGGAATTTATTTAATAGAATTATTTTGTTTGATGACAACAATAGGTATCAAAATCCTCTGTTTCTTACTCTAGTCATTTGTCCTCTTATTTATTTTCATGGAAGTTGTCCTTAAAATACAAGTACGAATGCCCTTGTACCTTTTTCATGCACTTCAATACTTACATACTTTAGAATTATTACATAGAAATAGGTTCCTAGAATAGCTATACAGTATGTTATTTGACTAACAATTATTAAAATTTGTGGGCTTTTTTTGCATTAGAATTGCCCGTCTTTTCTAGGTGTCTGGCATGATGCATTTGGCATCCTCACACATTATTCTTTGGTCATTTGGTAATGACCTGGGGGGTATAAAGCTGTATCACATAATCAAAGTAGGACGAAATTCAGGTTGTTGTTTGTTGTTCACTTGCACTCATTTGCAAGGGATATTTTATCAGAATGTTTGCCTTTATGCAATATCAGTGGTTTGGGACTTGCAGTGTAGAACAGAGTTCTAGGTTCCAGCAGGTAGTGGAAGGTGAGCTGATGTGTCCGCCTTCCCCACCATCCTTATTGTCAATTCCTGTATATATTGTGTTAGAGATATAAGCGCAGGGCAGAGTTGTCTGTGTGGAGAGGAAAGAGGGCTGGCATTAGTGGAGAGTGCCAATCTGCCTGATTTTTCTGTGCGGGTGTCATAGTGCAGGGGCAGATTGAATCCCGCACATACTCTGTGTGGCAAGCTTTCTGTTCTTCTCATTGCTCTGAGCCTTTCTCCCCATCTCTGAGCTGGCACAGCCTGTAATTGTACCAGCACTGGGCAGTGGATCCTCACCCCACGTGATATGAGTTTATTTTCTCAGTGACTTCTGGGCCCAGAATAGGTGCTGGTGCCGCCAGTGACAGTGTGGCTGTTACTTCATTGCCAAGCTACCCACACACTCAGACTCATCCTTCATGCTCATGGATCAGTCCTGCCTTTGACATTTAGATGGCAGCAATCACCTTGCGGCTAGAACCCTGCATGGGCTTCATATACAAAGTGATTCATCTGCAATTCTCTCACGTTGTCCTCCACATAGTTAGTGTGATATTTGTTTCTCTGACAGAGAATTCATGACAGAGAAACCTTGAAATAGATATTTATTAATTTCTGATTACTCAGCCATTAGAAACAACAAATACCCACCATTTGCTTCAACGTGGATGGAACTGGAGGGTATTATGCTGAGTGAAGTAAGTCAATCGGAGAAGGACAAACAGTGTATGTTCTCACTCATTTGGGGAATATGAATAATAGTGAAGGGGAATATAAGGGAAGGGAGAAGAAATGTGTGGGAGATATCAGAAAGGGACATAGAACATAAAGACTTCTAACTCTGGGAAATGAACTAGGGGTGGTGGAAGGGAAGGAGGGCGGGGGGTGGGGGTGAATGGGTGACGGGCACGGAGGGGAACACTTGACGGGATGAGCACTGGGTGTTATTCTGTATGTTGGTAAATTGAACACCAATAAAAATTAATTTATAAAAAAAATAAAAAAAAATTTCTGAGTGCAAAGGCACTCTGTGCTCATTATGGAAACCCAAACATCCTAGGCATCTGTACTGGAATAAATGAAAGTTCCATCTAATATGATATGATATAATATAATCCTCCAAGAGATCCCAATTGTACCAGTTTGGTGGAAGAACCCCAACATTTGGTCTTTGCCAGTCCCTATGTTAGTTCCTGGAGTGTGGTATGCAAAATACTAGTGTATGTACAAGAGATAGTTTTAGGTGGTATGAGAAGCCAAACATATTTTATTTTAATATTCTGCATGTCTCAGGTATATCAGAAAAACATCCATTCTGAACTCAGGATTTTATAGATATTCTCACTTTTTGCTTATGGTACATTCATTTTTCTAAAAATTAGATAAGCTTGATGCTAGAACAAGTGATCCAGAATACAGCAATGATTCTGAAGGCAGTAGTCTGATACTACCCTGAAGTTGACAGATTTTTACAAACAAGATCAAAGTGAAATATGTCATGGTATTATTCTGTAATAATCATTTAATGGTATTATCCTGTAATTGCTCTTGACATAAGTGTATAAGACTTGTTTCTGTGTCAGAAAATACACATTTTGGTTGTTTTAATGGGTTTATACAATTCTGTTTATAGATGCATCAAAAGGTACTTAACTAGCAACATGTGATGGTCATATGATTATTGCCAATGTTTGGACATCATAGTCAGTGCTGCCCTGAATGTGTGCTATGTGAATGTATTTTGTGCATTAATACAAGTGTTTCTACGTGATAAATTCCTAGAAGTAAGAGGATATAAGCACTTAATATTTTTTTGGGGTAAGTTAGTTTCCCTCCAAAGGTGCTGTATGATTGACCCTCCTACTGATAATGCTTGAGAGTGCCCATTTCTCTACACTTGACCAACACCAGACATGATCAATCTTTTAAATTCTTGTCAGACTACAATCCTTGGACTGCTTCCATGGGCAATTCTATTTCTTTTGTAAATTGCTTGTGTATATCTAATGCCCATTTTGCTTTTAGGTAGTTCACATTTTCTTTAATGTCCCTCAGTAGACTTTTGTTTTCTTCATAAAAGCTACAATATATTGTTAGATTTAGCCCCAAAGAACTTTAAAAGTCCCTAAGCATACTGTAGATTATTATAGTTCAGGTGTTCTATAGAAACCAGATGGTTCTCACTGGATGAGTTTGTCTTGACGGGATTATCATATTTCAAGAGATGGGTTCTAAGAATGTCTGCATTTTTTGAAGTCAAGAATCATGTTTTTTTTTTCAGTGTATAAAAGGTATCTGTTCTTTAGAACTCCTTTATCCAAACTCTGCTCACAGAAGACTACTGAGTAAAGTAGAGCATCAAATAAAAAAACTTACCATAAGACAGAACAAGCACTAATACTTAATAATAAGATATAAAGGCAAGCAAGCATTGATTGAGCACCTACTATATAACAGGCACTGTGCCAAATGTGGAACATACAAACATGGCTAAGAGGTGGCTCTGCTTTCAGGGCACCTGAGTGGCTCAGTTGCTTAAGCATCTGATTCTTGATCTCAGCTCAGGTCTTGATCTCAGGGCTGTGAGTTCAAGCCCCATGTTGGGTTCCATGCTGGGCATGGAGCCTACTTTAAACAAACAAAGAAATGGCTCTACTTTCAAAGAGCTGAGCTAATACTCCTGAAGGAAGAGATACATACATATATGTAGTTACAGTGAGATACTGTAGGTGTTATGATATGTGCAGGGCAGAGTGGGAGTACTGCACAAGCAGTTCTTTCTACCTGTGATGATGTGAAAGGACAGTTGCCAGGAAGGCTCTGTAGGAGTGTCTGAGGTAGAGTCCTGGAAGGTGAAGCAGGAAGGAAGCCCCTTACCAAAGGCTGGGCTGTGTGAAATAGCATGGAGGTTCCAGGGAGCCTCAAAAACTTCAGCAGGACTGGAGAATGGGTGGGTTCAATGGAGACAAGCTGGGGTCAATTGTAGAGGGTCTTTTATGCTATTAAAGAGGTGGAAATTCTTCCTGCAGTGATGTGGAGCCATTGGAGGCATTAAGCAGGGAGCTGGTGTGGGGGATGTTTGGGTTTTAGGGGGATTGCTTTGACTTCAGATGGGGAATGGAGCATGGGTGTTGCATGGATAGGATGTGGTAATTTTGGGGTGAGGGAAGGAGCAGAGGCCGGAGTCTTCATCTGGTTGATGATAATGGCATTAACCTGTTTAGGGAAGTGAGAAAGAGGGCAGATTTGGAGGAAAAGATAGTTCTGCTTTATTGATTGAATGTGGGGCGTCCATGGGAAGCCACGATGGGGAGACTCAGCAGTTGGCTGTGTGTGTCTGACTCACAGTCACTCATTAATTTGATGAATATTTATTGTGTGTGCTATGTGCCCTGTATCTTAGATTATTGAGGTGCTTCCAAAACCCCTTAGCCACTATAGATGACTCTCTTGCTTCTTCTGCCATTCCTCAGGTGGCTAATACCTTTATAGTTTTTATTTTCCTAAATTTTATTCTCAACTTTGTATGCTCATCTTCCTCTTTCCATGAACTGACCACATACAGTTACAGAAGACAAAGAATAAAATTACTTGTTAAACTACATATTTTTACATCATAATTTTCATATTTTCGCTTGTCTCAAATGTATCATCCAAAATAGATACATGCATTTTTCACTCCACTGGTTTTATTCCAGACTATTACAAATTATATTACATATTTCCAGAGTTCCAACTGTGTTGTTACAAGGTAGTATCAAAAATAGACATTTACCTAAACACTAAGGAAAACTCATGTGTTATTTTTATTATAAATAGAAACAATAATGATGATGAAAGCTACTGCTTATTGTGTACCTGTTATGTACCTGGTCTATCAGGGACATTATATTTGGTTTACATGCATATATTATATATGTATATGCCTTCTGGGGTATATGTTGTTATTTGCATTGTTAAAAAAGATTTTGCTTATTTATTAGAGACAGAGAAAGAAAGCATGAGTGAGGTGGGGAAGCAGCAGAGGAAGAGGGAGAAGCAGACTCCCCACTGATCAGGGAACCCCACTTAGGGCTTGATCCCAGGACCCCAAGATCATCACCTGAGGCAATGGCAGGCACTTAACTGACTGAGCCACCCAGGCACTTCTGGTATTTGCATTTTAATGAAGGAAATTCTTACTTTTCATACCTTTCCAGAAACTCTTTCATGAGATCCTTTGTGGGCTCATCTTCCTCTGAGCCTCCTTTATGACTGATGACGCCTTTCTTCCTTTCTTTCCATATACACCTACTCTGAGTGCTTTCACCAGCTACATGCCTTCCGTCTCTGTGTGCAGACAATTCTGAGCACAGTTTCTGCCCGGATCTCTGTTCTGAGCTCCAGATGAGTTAGTCCAATGCCCACTGGTCCCCTGCAGTTGGCCATGTCATTGGCACCTCTCGCTGAATGCATCTCAAATTACGCTTGCCTTTCCAAGGCATGCCCAAGCTCCCAGAGTCCATCTTTTAAGGACATTACTGTGTATGCCAGTAAACCTGGAAGTTACTCTTTCCTCCTCCTTTTATGCCCCTCATGTGCAACCTCTCTCTAGGCTCTGTTGATTCTGGTCCCAAACTCTCCCTCTGGCACACTCTCTCCTCTGTCCTCTGCCAGGGCCTTAGTTGGGGCTCCTCATATTTATCACTGCACTTATGGTGACTTGTTTCATTTTTTCTTTTCCCTTCAGTTCTTTCTCTAGAAACCTGTGAGATTGAGCCTTCCAAACACAAAACTCAGATACTGTCTTGTCTTCTTTCACTCAATAGTTATCCATGATTATCACAACACACTCCAGACACTTGGGCATAACAAGTAAGGTCTTATTTCCACTCCATTTTCTGCCAGGCTCTTTCCTATCTACCGCTTTTCAAACACTAAACTTCTTACATTTCCTTGTCCTGCTGTGTACTCTCTCATCTTTACGCTGTACATGCTGCCCCTCCATGCCTGGAACATTCTTCTCTGCCTGATTGCTGCCTATGTCTCCTTTTGCACTCAAGCGGGGCAGTACGTCTGCTAGGAAGCCTCTCCCTCTTTAGGTTACCTGAATGGTCCTTCTGTGCCCTCAGAGCTTTCTCTGCTCCTCACCTTCAGAGCGCCACTGTGACTCTTGAAATGATCATCTGTCCTGCCACTCTCTGAACTCCACAAAGGCAGTGGGGGTGATGGTGGTGGTAGTGGTGTCGATCCTGGCATATAGTACACGCCCAATAAAGGTATCTTTGAATGAGTGCATCTACCAGCTCAGGTTAAAACCAAGTCAGCCTGCTTTTGGAATCCGTAGTCTCTCTACCCCCTGCTTGGCTTACTTAGAATCTTCTACTTTACAGTCTTGCTCTGGATACAATAACAGCAGGGGATGAATGGGGATGGGGTGGGAATCGCATGTAGCGTTATGCTTGAGAATGAAGCAAGGCACTCTTGACTCAAGGGTAGATGGTGTTGTGTTCTACTTCAAAGCTGGTGAAGAAGAGCTAACCAGATATAGCCCAAACCCCAGATGCAAATCTGTCACAGGTACCACATCTGGACCTCCCCTCTGGACTCGGCAGTGGAATGGGCATAGAGCCATTTAAATACTTTGAAGGCTAAATAAATTAAAAAAAGGGGGGGGGGATCCATGGGTGGCGCAGCGGTTTGGCGCCTGCCTTTGGCCCAGGGCGCGATCCTGGAGACCCGGGATTGAATCCCACGTTGTGCTCCCGGTGCATGGAGCCTGCTTCTCTCTCTGCCTGTGTCTCTGCCTCTCTCTCTCTCTCTCTCTCTCTCTGTGACTATCATAAATAAATAAAAAATAAATACTTTGAAGGCAATTATGAGAGGACTTGGAATACCACAATTAATACCGGAAGTCCATTTCATAAAGTGAAGGGGAATAATGCTTATTAGAAATTGAAAGTCCGTGAGTAGCCCTGGAGATGGACAGGGAGTTAGTACTGCAGCTGCATTATGAACCAATTACAAGCTAGAAATAGAAGGCAGAGGAGGAGCTGCTAAGAGACTATTAGACTAATCCAAGCACGCATTCCCTCAAGCACAGGACCAGTTTTTCAGAGGGGAGAGTAGCTGTTTCTGACTTCCGTACCCTGGATGATGATTAGCTTCTGATGATATGCCACGTTCTGGGAAGAATTAGCCCCAACCCAAAATTATGGCCCTTCCCTACCTCCTTCAGGAACCACTCACTTTATTTGCTCTTTTCTTGCTTCTCTTCCCTCTCCTCCCAGTCTAATGCACTCTGTACAGAGAGCTTCTAGGCACTGGTGTTTATTTATCCTCCCTGGCCATGCAAAGTGTTTCTGCATTTTTGCAGCAGAGCTGGCTTTAGACAAATTCATTCAGTGAATGGTAAGCTGCTAATATGCAGGCACTGTTTTATTTGTCTTTATGTCTGCAGTGCCTCATCCAATGTTAGATGGAACTAAAGCAAAAGGTTAATCCACCGAGCTTGATTTAAAACAAAAGATTAAACAGACAGGTTGGAATGAAATGAGTAATTATTTCAGTCACCTATTTTTGAACTTGTGCACATAGGCAAAGTCTAACTTTAAGTCCAAGCATGGGGAGACACATGTTATATACTAAACAGTTTGGAGTTCTTGAAGGTTGTGTCTAAACATCCCGGAATAGAGAGAAATCAATGAGAGAAGACAAGTACATGAGTAAGCGACAAGTGAATTAGGCAGACAGCGGTTATTCCAAGTTCAGAGGTGAGATCATTCTGGAGCGCATTTAAGAAAGAGGATTTAAGCTGGGTCAGGAAGCAAACAGTAGCCCAGGACTATGGATATGAACAGGTCAAGCAGTCTTGGAAAGGCTAAGGAAAAAATAGGGAAAATGTAGTAAAATGTATGTTTGGATTTGAGCCTTTGACAAACGAAAATGGGCCAGAATGTTCTAACATAGCTTATCGTTAATATGTTCCCAGGTCATTCCCTTTCTCTCTGTCAAGTTGCTGGCTCTTCATAAGAGCCTTAAGTGTATCAATAAAGGTGATGAGTTTGTGCTGTACTTGTACAGAGTGATTTCATGTTTTTTCCTGTATGTACTTATTATTTATCATCCTCATTATACCTTTTTGTTTTTATTCTGAACTTTCTGGAAATATCAGAGACAAAAATCAATGGGTTTTTATTTGTATTTATATTTATTATGTATCTAATATCTTTGGATGAAGCTACATAGATACTCCCTTTTTCTTTTGAGAGTAGCTGACACCAGATACATTTTTTTTAATAAATTAATTTTTATTGGTGTTCAATTTACCAACATACAGAATAACACCCAGTGCTCATCCCGTCAAGTGACACCAGATACATTAGTTGCAGGAGTACGATACAGTGATTCAACTTCTCTATACATTATGCTGTGTTCACCATGAGTGTAGCTGCCATCTGTCACCATACAATGCTATTGCAATACCATTGACTATATTCCCTATGCTGTACCTTTCATCCCTCTGTTAATCATTTGATTTTTAAAGTAAGGAATGGATCAGACATAGTCGGTCAGGGCCTGGTCCCATGCCAGTCAGAGTTGGAACTGCAGGGGGGTGCTCTCTCTGGGCTGTGAGTCATCCCTGGAGTTCATGTTGCAACCTGCAGGTGTGATGCAGAAGACCCTGGAAGTGGTTCCTTTCTTCACTTTATGGCTCTATCTTCCCCTTCAACATAGCTCCTGTCAAATGAATAGTGTAAAAACTACAAGTGTTTCTTGCTGTCCTTTTAGAAGGGAACAAACACAGACAAAATCTGCAGTCTGTACTTTCTTTTGAGCTGCTTCTTTTTACCCTTCACATATTTCATGCCAGCAGCATGAACCACTGCTGTTTTTCAAAGCCTCCCCTTTTAGAAAGAAGAGCCATTACTCATCAGTCCCCAGGAGTGAGAAGTTTGCGGAATGCCTACCATTATGGTGACTGTTCACCGCCTTGCCAGACTTGCTATGTAGTCTTTCACTAAGGCTAAAACGCCATTGAGAAGCCACCTAGCTCTCTCCCCCTCAAGTTAACAATGGGGCATTCTGCCCTTGGTTAGATAGAATTGTTTCCTGAGGTGTGGCCCTTAAACATCCCAAGCCAAATTCACAGCTTTTGCTTCTGCCATAGGATGATCCACTGATGTGCTATCTAAATGGAATTTGGTGTCTGTCCAACCGTATGGAGCAACAGAATTCTCTGAGGTTGGGGGGAGGTAGTGGGGGTGATGGAGTGTTTTAAAACACAGATGTCTGGCCTCAACCCTTCTGAGAGTCTCTAGTAGGTTTGGGGTGGGACCAGAGAGTTTGCGTTTCTTTTCTTTTTCTTTTCTTTTATTCATAAGAGGCAGAGACACAGGCAAAGGAAGAAGCAGGCTTCATGCAGGGACCCCGATGTGGGACTTGATTCCAGGACCTGGGGATCATGACCTGAGCCAAAGGCAGATGCTTAAACACTGAGCCACCCAGGTGCCAAGTTTGCATTTCTACCAAGTTTCCAGGTGCTGCTGCTGCTGCTGTCCTGGTCATTGGATTTTGAAAATCAGTGATCTGATATCAGGTCTCTGCCTGTCATAGGTTCAGGATCAGGGCAGTTTGTGATGTTTCTTTACATTCAACACTTGACTGAGTCCAGGAACGCATTTTGACCCTGTCTTCGAATTTGAAAGATCTAAAAACTTTATGTACCTTTGTGTGAGCTCCTGTGGATAAAGACCATGCTAGTGACCCAGCAGAAAGGTCTTTAACATCTGGGGAGATTCCTGGCAATATCTGCTGATGTCTCCCAGAAAGAGGCATCAACCCAAAATCATGTTCTCTGCTAGTCTTAAATCAGAAACTGGAATCTGCATGTAAATGGAGATAAAGGGTTTGTAAGTAATATCTGGAAGCAAAGCCCTTCCAAAGGATGCATAAAGCCCCAAAACAAGTTCTCTGAAAATTGAGAAAAACCACTGTCCAGGCTACTACTGGCAATAGCCCCATCCACTCCAATCCACTGATTGAGTACTGTGTAAGAATTTGAGATTTGATCAAGTTGAATTAATAATGTCAGGCAACAGGAAGGGACTGCTCTAAGTGCACATAGGACATTTCATAGTGGTTAAAATGGCCAACACTATTAACCAGAAATAACTACTGGGATCACTTTGTATAATGGCCATGGACCAATTGCAGCTGGGAAATTGTCTCAGTTAAAGTGGGATTTGAAGACAAGATAAAGCAAAACAACAGAACTTACAACTAAAGTTGTAAGTCTAATCAATCATTAGTTATTTATATTGGAATATTATCTAAAGCAAATAAATGATGTTTTAGATACAATTGAAGATGGTGCTTTAAAAAGATTTTATCTATTTGGGGGAGGGAGGGAGAGAGAGAGAGAGAGAGAGAGAGAGAGAGAGAGAGAGAGAGAGAGAGAATGCACAGCAGGGGGAGGGGCAGAAGCAAAGGGAAAGGCAGACTCCCCGCTGAGCAGGGAGCCCAATTCAGGGCTCAATCTCAGGACCCTGAGATCGTGGCCTGAGCTGAAGGCAGATGTCCAACCGACTGAACCACCCAGGTGCCCCACAATTGAAGATCTTTTTGAAGGTCTTGAATGATTCTTCAAATCATAAAAGTGCAGTGTATATTCTTTTTTTATTTTATTTTTAAGACTTTAATATAATCGACATACAATACTCTATTAGTTTTAGGTGTATGTAGTGATTCAATGTTTCTTATATATTATGAAGTGATCCTCATGATGTTGTTACCCTCAGTTATTGTGCAAAGTTATTTACAGTATTATTGACTGTATTTCCTATGCTGTACAGTACCTCCCCATGACTTACTTATTTTGCAATATACATTTTAATATGTGCAAAATATAGAATGAAAGTCCCAGCCCTACCTCATCCCAAATACCATATCTATGGAAGGGGGGATATTGTTTGGTATTTTTAAAAAGAAGATTCAGTTCTCTGAATCAGCGTAAGGATTCAGACAGTCCTCTGATGTCAGAATGAAGATTTATGCTGTCTTGTTCCAGGAGTAGCTTCCCAGGAGAGCTGTTCCCTCCTTTGGGGAGAGGCAGGACACCATGCCCCTGGAGACTTTGTGAAGAACTCCAGTACAGGCCAAATGTCCACCCATTAGGGACCATGGACACAGATTTACCTCACCTTTTATTATTGAGAAAATAATGTTAAAAAGATTTAAAATGTTACCTGCCTTTGGCCCTGTGTTCTTGGCCTTCCTCCAGTCTCAGTAGACCAGATTTTCTGCCTCTGTCACCCATCAGCCAGTTGACTCAGGCTTTGGGTCTCATAGCCACTCACCTCCATGGCCTCTGCGCTTTCTCTTGTCTTCCCAGTCTTCTGCCAGCTTCTTGCCCAATTTCTCTGCTTCCCTACCACACCAGACTTTTCAGAGGAAATGTCTACTTCCTCCACATTCTCATTCTTTCCCACACTGATGGATTTCTAACCTGGCTCCAATCCTGCCACACTGTGTTTGAGCTTTCCCAATATTTGACACAGTTTGCCCCTCCTGACTTCCTGTAGTATCCTTGTGTTTGTTGCCTTCTTAAACAGTTACCCCGGTTTAGTGGTTTGAATGAACAGACATTTATTATCTCACAGTTGATGAGGGTCAGGAATCTAGGACTTGGGTAATTCTTCCTCAGGGGCTCATGAGGTTGGGGCTGTGCTCATCTGGGGTCTTGACTGGGGCAGGAGGATCCACTTCTGAGATGCCTGTTCACTGGAGGCTTCAGATTTTTTTTCACATGGGTGTCTCTACAGAGCTACTTGGCTGTACTCAAGACATGGCAGCTAGCTTCCCTTGGAGGGAGTGAGGGAGAGAGAGTAGGAGAGTGCAAGAGAGAATGAGAGAGAGCAAGAGTGAGAGAATGAATGAATGACTAAGGAGCTGAAGTGTCTCCTCCCCGCCCCCCTTTTGACTTAGTCTCCAAAGTAACATGTTGTTCTGCTTTATTTTATTCATTAGAAGTAAGCCACTAAGGGGATGCCTGGGTGGTTAAGTCAGTTAAGCATCTGACTTTTGATTTGGGCTCAGGTCACGATCTCAGGGTTGTGAGATTGAGCCCCCACACTGGGCTCCATGTTCAGCAGGAAGTCTTTTTGAGATTCTCTCTCCTTCTCCCTCTGCTTGCACTCATGATCTGTCTCTTTTTTCTAAAATAAATAAAGAGATCTTTTTTTTTAAAAAAAGAAGTGAGTCACTAAGTCCAGTCTATGCTTAAGTACAAGGAAATTAAGTTCCACCTGAAGAGTTTCAAAGAATTTGTAAAACATTTCAACTCTTGTTTCTTAATTTTGCCAGTGTCACTCTTTTTTTTTGGTTTGCCCCCAACTTTATTGACTACTCTTCTGCTATGCTAGCCCACCCTCCATCTCCTTCCTGTCTTCATAATGTTAAAAGTTGATCAAGACTCCATCCTGGGCTCTTCTCCCCTTCTCTATCTTCCCCATCTCCCTTAAGCTCTTTCCTTTTAGAAACTTCAAATACTGTCTCTTGATAGTATTACCAAGTTTCTGTCTGAAGAGCTGACTTCTTTTTAGGTATTTAGATTTATATATTCTTTTCATCTTCATAGTTGGACATATTTTATATTTCTTTTTTTCTTAGAGTGCATGCATATGTGAGCAGGGATAGGGAAAGGGCAGAGGGAGAGGGAAGCCACTGTTGCTAAAGCCAGAAATATGAATACCATTCTTTTGCCCTCTTGACTTACCACGGCTACACATCTATATATTTACATTCTGGACTTTTTTTTTATTGGATTATTTCTCCTACTTATCTTGACTCTCACTTTCCCATCTTTTTCCTTTTCTTCTTTAAGCAGTAAAGAACATTTAAAAAATATCTCATGAAACAAACAAAATTATTTTTACATTTCTTTTAGTTTTTATTTTGTATGCTTCACTTTACAAATGACTTTTTAAAGACATAAACATAAATTTCACCAAAGAAGACATAGACATGGCCAACAAGCACATGAGAAAATGCTCCGCATCACTGGCCATCAGGGAAATACAAATCAAAGCCACAATAAGATACCACCTCACACTAGTGAGAATGGGGCAAATTAACAAGAGAGGAAACAACGAAACAACTGATGTTGGAGAGGATGTGCAGAAAGGGGAGCCCTCTTGCACTGTTGGTGGGAATGTGAACTGGTACAGCCACTCTGGAAAACTGTGTGGAGGTTCCTCAAAGAGTTAAAAATAGACCTACCCTTTGACCCAGCAATTGCACTGTTGGGGATTTACCCCAAAGATACAGAAGCAGTGAAATGGCAGAACACCTGCACCCCGATGTTTATAGCAGCAATGGCCACAATAGCCAAACTGTGGAAGGAGCCTCGGTGTCTACCGAAAGATGAATGGATAAAGAAGATGTGGTCTATGTATACAATGGAATATTCCTCAGCCATTAGAAGCAATGAATACTGGGATCCCTGGGTGGCTCAGCGGTTATTAGCTCCTGCCTTTGGCCCAGGGTAGATCCTGGGGTCCCGGGATCGAGTCCCACATTGGGCTCCCTGCATGTAGCCTGCTTCTCTCTCTGCCTGTGTCTCTGCCTCTCTCTCTCTCTCTGTGTGTGTGTGTGTGTCTCTCGTGCCTAAACAAATAAAATCCTTTTTAAAAAAAGAAATAATAAATACCCACCATTTGCTTCGACATGGATGGAACTGGAGGGTATTATGCTGAGTGAAGTAAGTCAGTTGGAGAAGGACAAACATATGGTTTCATTCATTTGGGGAATATAAAAAAATAGTGAAAGGGGTTAAAGGGGAAAGGAGAGAAAATGAGTGGGAAATATGAGTGAGGGTGACAGAACATAAGAGACTCATAACTCTGGGAAACGAACAAGGGGTAATGGAAGGGGAGGTGGGTGGGGTGATAGGGTGACTGGGTGATGGGCAGTGAGGGGGGCACTTAACAGGATGAGCACTGGGTGTTATACTATATGTTGGCAAATCGAACTCCAATAAAAAAATATACAAAAACCCCCACCAAGTACAGAAAAAAATGACTTTTTAAAAAAATGTAAGCTCTTGGGTCACCTGGGTGGCTCAGTGGTTGAGCATCTGCCTTTGGCTCAGGGCGTGATCCCAGGGTCTGGGGATCCCGTCCTACCTCAGGCTCCCTGCAGGGAGCCTGCTTCTCCCTCTGTCTATGTCTCTGCATCCCTCTCAAGAATAAACAAATAAAATCTTAGAAAAAATTATAAAAAAATAAAATGTAAGCTCCATACCCACTGTAGGGCTTGAACTTGTGACCCTGAGATCAAGAGTCACATGCTCTACCAACTGAGGCAGCTAGGTGCTCCTGATTTTATAGATTACTTTTGTCATAGTTTTCATATAATTGTATGTTCTACATTCTTTCCTTCTGTTTTTTTTTTTTTTTAAGATTCTGTTCATTTATTAGAGGAAGTGAGCACAAGAAGAGGCGGAGGAGCAAAAGGAGATGAAGAAGCAGATTTCCCACTGAATAGGGAGCCCCATGTGGGGCTTGATCCCAAGACCCTGGGATCATGACTGAGCCAAGGGCAGATGCCCCACCAACTTAGGCACTCAACCGCCTTCCTTTTAATTCAAACAAAGATATAATTTATTGTCTCACATGGTTAAAAACTCCAAGGAAAATAGCTGGCTGCAGGGCTCTACAATGAGTTTCTTTTTCTCCATCTCTTACTTCTGCTTTTTCCTGTTAATTTCAATCTGGCTCTTTCCCAATGTGGGTGCCATCCAGAAACTCCAGGCCGAATCCTCCCAAATATGTGAAAAGCACCTTGCTTTTGTTACATTGTGGTCCTTCTAGATTCGATGACATTTTTAAAAAGTATTGGTGGTAAGTTTTAGTGAGATAATACTGGTGATAGACTTGCTCAATTTTAGTTTATCTAAAAAAATCTTTATAGTTAGTTAAGTCCATTATAGGTCGACACCTTTGTGATATTAATCCACTGGCCTCTATCTCCTTTTGTTGCTATCCAGAAGTCAGCCATCAGTCTGTCATTTTTTAAAGATAATCAGTTTTTTCTTTCCGACTGTTTTTAGGATCTTTGTCTTTATTATCGTACATTTCTGCTGTGATGTGGGGTGAGGACAGAATGAAAGGGGTGAGCTAATCAGTAGGCATAGGCTCAGGCTTGAGAGGGTAGTGAGGTCAAGGAGAAATTTATTTCTGGATGAGTCATGCAGAACTCTTTGACCTTAAGTTTTCTGAGCTGATGAAATGAATTATTGGAGGTGATCAAATAGAGTTAGCTTGACTGAGGACTAGTAATGCATTTTTAAAATCATGTTTGTCATATTTAGGGCATTAGTAAGAAACCACCATACATATTTCCTTTCATTGCTTTGCTTAAACTTGTGTTGTTTATTCACTTGACTCTAACTTGTTTTATTTATGCAAGGAGGGTAACTTTTAAAAGTTGAAATATAGGGCAGCCCGGGTAGCTCAGTGGTTTAGTGCCGCCTTCACTCCAGGGAGTGATCCTGGGGACCCGGAATTGAGTCCCACATGGGGCTCCCTGCATGGAACCTGCTTCTCCCTCTGCCTGCTGCCTCTCTCTCTGTGTGTGTCTCTCATGGATAAATAAATAAAATCTTTAAAAATTGAAATATAATTAACATACAGTGTTTTATTAGTTTCAGGTATATAATATAATGATCCAAAAATTATAGACATTACTCAGTGTTCATCACAATAAGTATACTCTTAATCCCCTTCACCTATTTCACCCATTCCCACCACCTACCTTCTGGTGGTGAACAGTTTGTTCTCTGTACTTAAGACTTTTTTTTGGTCTCCTTTTTTCTTTGTTTGGTTTTGTTTCTTAAATTCCACATATGAGTGAAATCATTTCATGTTTGTCTTTCTCTGTCTGACTTATTTCACTTAGCCTTATGTCCCCTGGGTCTATCAATGTTGTTGCAAATGGAAAACAATCTCTATTTTTTAATGGTTATGTTCCAGTGTGTGTGTGTGTGTGTGTGTGTGTGTGTGTGTGTGTGTATCACCTTCTTTTTTCATTCACCCATCAATGGACACTTAGGTTGTTTCCACATCTTGGCTATTGCAAATAATGTTGCAATAAACATGCATGTATCTTTTTGAGTTAGTGATTTTTTTTTTTTTGGATAAATAGTAGTAGAATTACTGGACCATATAGTAATTGTATTTTTTTAATTTTTTTAAATTTATTTATGATAGTCACAGAGTGTGAGAGAGAGAGAGGCAGAGACGCAGGCAGAAGGAGAAGCAGGCTCCATGCACCGGGAGCCCGACGTGGGACTCGATCCCGGGTCTCCAGGATCGCGCCCTGGGCCAAAGGCAGGCGCCAAACCGCTGCGTCACCCAGAGATCCCAGTAATTGTATTTTTATTTTTTTGAGGAGTCTCCATACTCTTTTCCTCAGGAGCTACACCAATTTGCATTCCTACCAACAGCACATGAGGATTCCTTTTTTCCACATCCTCTCCAACACTTGTTATTTCTTGTCTTTTTGATTTTCACCATTTTGACAGATGTGACAGGCTAGTGTGGTTTTGATTTGCATTTCCCTGATGACGAGTCATGCTGAGCATCTATTCATGTGTCTGTGGGGCATCTGTGTGTCTTCTTTGGAAGTATGTCTATTCATATCCTCTGCTCCTTTTAAAAATTGGATTCTTTGTTTTTTTTGGCATTGATTGTGTAAGTTATTTATATATTTTTGTTATTAACCTTCTATTGGATATGTCCTTTGCAGATGTCTTATTCCTTTCAGTGTGCTGCCCTTTAGTTTTGTTGATGGTTTCCTTTGCTGTGCAAAAGCTTTTTATTTTGATGTAGTTCCAAGTTTTTATTTTTGCTTTTCTTTTGCTTGCCTGAAGAGACATATCTAGAAAAATGTTTCTATAGCAGATGGTTAAAAAAATTACTGCCTATGTTTTTTTCTAGAAGTTTAATGGTGTTGGCCTCACATTTGAGTCTTAAATCTATTTTGAATTTACTTTTGTATATGGTGTAGAAAAGTGGTCCACTTTCATTCTTATGCATGAAACTGTGCAGTTTTCCTAGCACCATTTGTTGGTGCAACTCTTTTCTCAGATGTATATTCTTGCCTCCTTTGTCATAGATTAATTGACAATATATGCATGGGCTTATTTCTGGGCTCTCTGTTCTCTTTGATCTATGTGACTTTTTTTTTAGATTCATGTTCTTTGTGTCTATTTTTGTGACAGTATCGTACTGTTTTAATTACTATAGCTTTGTAGTATATCCTGAAATCTGGGATTGTGTTATCTCCAGCTTTGTTCTTTCTCAAGATTACTTTGGCCATTTGTGGGGTTTTTTTTTTTGTGGTTCCATGCAAATTTTACTATTATTTGTTCTATTTCTGTGAAAAATGTTGTTGGTATCTTTTTTATTGAAGTTAGATTTGCCAACATATAGTATAACACCCAGTGCTCATCCCATCAAGTGCCCTCCTCAGTGCCTGTCACCCCATTTCCTCCCCTTCCACAACCCTTTGTTTGTTTCCCAGTGTTAGGAGTCTCTCACGGTTTGTCTCCCTCTCTAATTTTTACCCACTCATTTTCCCTCCTTTCTCTTATAATCCCTTTCACTATTTCTTATATTCCACATATGAGTGAAACCATTCAATGATTGTCCTTCTCCAATTGACTTATTTCACTCAGCATTATACACTCCAGTTACATCCATGTTGAAGCAAATGGTGGGTAATTGTCCTTTCTAATGGCTGAGTAATATTCCATTGTGTGTGTGTGTGTGTGTGTGTGTGTGTATCTCACATCTTTATCCATTCATCTGTCAAAGGACATCATGGCTCCTTCCACAGTTTGGCTATTGTGGACATTGCTGTTAGGAACATTGGGGTGCGGGTATCCTGGTGTTTCACTACATCTGTATCTTTGGGGTAAATACCCAGTAGTGAAATTGTTGGGTCATAGGGTAGGTCTATATTTAACTCTTTGAGGAACCTCCACACTGTTTTCTAAAGTGGCTGTACCAGTTCACATTCCCACCATAAGTGCAAGAGGATTCCCCCTTCTCCACATACTCTCCAAAATTTGTTATTTCCTGTCTTGTTAATTTTCCCCATTCTCACTAGTGTGAGGTGGTATCTCATTGTGGTTTTGATTTGTATTTCGCTGATGGCAAGTGATGCGGAGCATTTTCTCATGAGCTTGTTGGCCATGTGTATGTCTTCCTTGGAGAAGTGTCTGTTTATGTTTCATGCCCATTTCATGACTGGATTATTGTTTCTTGGGTATTGAGTTTGAGAAGTTCTTTATAGGTCTTGGGTACCAGCCCTTTATCTGATACGTCATTTGCAAATATCTTCTCCCATTCTGTAGGTTGTCTTTTAGTTTTGTTGACTGTTTCCTTTGCTGTGCAGAAGTTTTTATCCTGATTAAGTCCCAATAGTTCATTTTTGCTTTTGTTTCCCTTGCCTTCATAGATTTATCTTGCAAGAAATTGCTGTGGCCAAGTTTGAAAAGGGTGTTGCCTGTGTTCTCCTCTAGGATTTTGATGGGATTTTTGTCTCACATTTAGATCTTTCATCCATTTTGAGTTTATCTTTGTGTCTGCTGTAAGAGAATGATCTAGTTTCATTCTTCTGCATGTGGCTGCCCAATTTTCCCGCACCATTTATTGAAGAGACTGTCTTTTTTCCAGTGGATAGTCTTTCCTGCTTTGTCGAATATTAGTTGACCATAGAGTTAAGGGCCCATTTCTGGGTTCTCTATTCTGTTCCATTGATCTATGTGTCTGTTTTTTGTGCCAGTACCACACTGTCTTGATGACCACAGCTTTGTAGTACAACCTGAAATCCGGCATTGTGATGCCCCCAGCTCTGGTTTTCTTTTTCAATATTCCCCTGGCTATTTGGGGTCTTTTCTGATTCCACACAAATCTTAAGATGATTTGTTTAAACTCTCTGAAGAAAGTCCATGGTATTTTGATAGGGATGGTATTGAATGTGTAAATTGCCCTGGGTGGCATAGACATTTTCACAATATTAATTCTTCCAATCCATGAGCATGGAATATTTTCCATCTCTTTGTGTCTTCCTCAATTTCTTTCAGAAGTGTTCAGTAGTTTTTAGGGTATAGATCCTTTACCTCTTTGGTTAGGCTTATCCCTAGGTATCTTATGCTTTTGGGTGCAATTGTAAATGGTACTGATTCCTTAATTTCTCTTTCTTCAGTCTAATTTTTACTGTGTAGAAATGTCACTGATTTCTGGACATTGATTTTATATCCTGCCACATTGCTGAATTGCTGTATGAGTTCTAGCAATCTTGGGGTGGAGTCTTTTGGGTTTTCTATGTACAGTATCATGTCATGTGAAGAGGGAGAGTTTGACTTCTTTGCCAATTTGAATGCCATTTGTTTCTTTCTGTTGTTTGATTGCTGAGGCTAGGATTTCGAGTACTATGTTGAATAGCAGTGGTGAGAGTGGACATCCTTGTCGTGTTCCTGATCTTAGGGGAAAGGCTCCCAGTGCTTCCCCATTGAGAATGATATTTACTGTGGGCTTTTCATAGATGGTTTTTAAGATGCTGATGAATGTTCCCTCTATCCCTACACTCTGAAGAGTTTTGATCAGGAATGGATGCTGTAGTTTGTCAAATGCTTTCTCTGCATCTATTGAGAGGATCATATGGTTCTTGTTTTTTTTTTTTCTCTTGTTGATGTGATCTATCACACTGATTGTTTTATGAGTGTTGAACCAGCCTTGCATCCCAGGGATAAATCCCACTTGGTCATGTTGAATAATCTTCTTAATGTATTGTTGGATCCTATTGCCTAGTATCTTGTTGAGAATTTTTGCATCTGTGTTCATCAGGGATATTGGTCTATAATTCTCCTTTTTGGTGGGGTCTTTGTCTGGTTTTGGAATCAAAGTAATGCTGGCCTAATGAAATGAGTTTGAAAGTATTCCATCCCTTTCTATCCTTCGGAACATGTTCAGTATAATAGGTATTATTTCTTCTTTAAACATTTGATAGAATTCTCCTGGGAAGCCATCTGGCCCTGGACTTTTGTGTCTTGGGAGGTTTTTGGTGACTGCTTCAATTTCCTCCCTGGTTATTGGCCTGTTCTGGTTTTCTATTTCTTCCTGTTCCATTTTTAGTCATTTGTGGTTTTCCAGAAATGTATCCGTTTCTTCTAGATTGTCTAATTTATTGGTGTATAGCTGCTCATAATACGTTTTTAAAATAATTTGTATTTCCTTGGTATTGGTTGTGATCTCTCCTCTTTCATATGTGATTTTATTAATTTGAGTCTTTTTTCTTTTTAAAGGCTGGCTAGGGGTTTATCTATCTTATTAATTCTTTCAAAGAACCAAGTCCTGGTTTTGTTGATCTGTTCTATAGTTCTTCTGGTCTCTCTTTCATTGAGTTCTGCTAGAACCTTTATTCTCTCTCTTCTTCTGCTGGGTGTAGGTTTTACTTGCTGTTCTTTCTCCAATTCGTTTAGGTGCAAGGTTAGCTTGTGTATTTGAGACTTTTCCAATTTTTTGAGGGATGTTTGTATTGCGATGTATTTCCCTCTTAGGACCACTTTTGCTGTATCCCAAAGATTGTGAGCAGTTGTGTCTTCAGTTTCATTAGTCTCCTTGAATCTTTTTAATTCTTCTCTCATTTCCTGGTTAACCCATTAATCTTTTAATAGGATGCTCTTTAACCTCCATGTGTTTGAGTTTCTTCCAAATTTCTTCTTGTGATTGAGTTCTAGTTTCAAAGCACTGTGGTCTGAAAATATGCAGGGGACGATCCCAGTCTTTTGGTATCAGAGAGACCTGATTTGTGACCCAGTATGTGGTCTATTCTAGAGAAAGTTCCATGTGCACCTGAGAAGAATGTGTATCCAGTTGCATTTGGATGGAAAGTTCTGTAAATATCTGTGAAATCCATCTGGTCCAGTGTATCATTTAAAGCCCTTGTTTCTTTAGTGGTGTTGTACTTAGAAGCTCTGTCATTTGTTGAAAGTGGTATTATTATCTAAGTGTGTCTTTACTTTGGTTATTAATTGATATACTTGGCAGCTCCCACATTAGGGGCCTAAATATTCATGATTGTTAAGTCTTCTTGTTGGATAGATCCTTTAAGTATGATATAGTGTCCCTCTTCATCTCTTACTACAGTATTTAGTATAAACTTTAAATTATCTGATAAGAGGATTGCTACTCCAGCTTTCTTCTGAGCACCATTTGAATGGTAAATGGTTCTCCAGCCCTTCATTTTTGGGCTGGAGGTGTTCTTGGGTCTAAAATGAATCTGTTGTACACAGCATATAGATGGATCTTGCTTTATTTTTCCAGTCTAATACCCTGCATATTTTGATGGGATCATTTAGCCCATTCATGTTCTGAGTAACTACTGAAAGATATGAATTTAGTGTCATCATAATACCCATTCAGTACCTGTTTTTGTGGATTGTTTCCTTGGACTTCCTCTTTCTTTTACAGAGTCCCCCTTAATATTTCTTGCAGAGCTGGTTTGGTGGTCACATATTCTTTCAGTTTCTGCCTATCTTGGAAGCTCTTTATCTCTCCTTCTTTTCTGAATGAGAGCCTTGCTTGATATAGTATTTGGCTGCATGTTCTTCTCATTTAGGACCCTGAATATATCCTGCCAGCCCTTTCTGGCCTGCCAGGTCTCTGTTTTGAGGTCTGCTATTAATCTTATATTTCTCCCCAAATAAGTTAGGGATCTCTTGTCTCATGCTGCTTTAAGGATTTTCTGTTTATCTTTGGAATTTGCAAGTTTCACTATTAAATGTTGAGGTGTTGAATTGTTTTTATTTATTTTTGGGGAGTGGGGTTCTCTCTATTTCTTGGATCTGAATGCCTGTTTCCTTCCCCAAATTAGGAAATTCCTCAGCTAGGATTTGTTCAAATATACTTTCTGGCCCTCTGTCCCTCTCAGCATTTTCTGGAACCCCAATTATACATAAATTCTTCCTTCTCAGGCTATCATTTATTTCCCTTAGCCTTTCCTCATGGTCTCTGAATTGTTTTTCTCTTTTTTCCCCAGCTTCCTTCCTTACCATCAACTTGTCTTCCATGTCAGTCACCCTCTTTTCCAGCTCATTAACCCTAGCAGTTAGGACATCCAATTTGGATTGCATCTCATGTAATATATTTTAAACTTCAGCCTGATTCGATCTCAATTCTGCCATAACAAAGTCTCTAGAGTCCTTTATGATTTTTTCCAGAGCCACCAGTAGCTTTATAATTGTGCTTCTGTATTGACTTTCTGACATCATATTGAAATCCATATTCTGTAATCCTGGGGCAGAGAGTACTGTTTCTGGTTCTTTCTTTTGTAGTGAATTCTTCTTTCCAGTCATTTTTTCCAGTGCAGAGTGGCTGTATGAGCGGCTGAGTCAAAAATATCAACCATGACCTAAGTAAAATACACCCTAGATGATTCTGAAGGTCAGAGACCAGAAAATGAAAAAGAAGAACAGAACAAAATAAAACAAAAAGGATCACTAAAGTGAAAAACCTGCCAGGCTCAGTTTACTGGGTGAGGTCCCTGTTCCCTGGTGGCCCCGCCCCTCCCAGGCACAGGGTGACACCGGGAGGAACAACCACACTGGTGGTGGCCAGGTCTCCAGCTCTGGAGTCAGCTCCCGCAGTAACTATCGCAATCTCCCAGTCCGCACTGGCCTAGGTGCTCCTGGGGCTGTGGGGTGTGCTGATCTGCACAACTTGGGGGCGCCCGGAGGCAGGAGGGTCCTCGCTGTCCTGTGCCCTCCCTGCTTCTGCCTGTCCCGGGGGGAGTGCAGGATCTCCAGCTTTGTCCACTTGGTGCCCTGGGATCCGGAGCCCTGTGCCACTGGACCTGTACTCCGGGGGGCTGCAACTCCTGAAGGGAATGGGGCACAGTCACCTCCATCCGGAGCTGCCTGCCTGACCGACTGGCTTCTCCCAAATGCCCCCAAGAGCTGCTGCGCTCCGGTCCTTTACCGAGATCCGCTCGTGGTTTTCGGTGTGCTTTCCCCCGGGGCGCACTTCCTCTAATAGTGGCTCCGGGAATCTGGAGGCTTCACTGCTCCTCCTGTGATTCTGCCCGCTTTCTCTGCTGAGCACTTTTCCCTCCAGGAAAACTCTGGCGCGGATTTTTAAAGTTCCCACTTGTCCAGGGCTGAGCTTTCCTGTTCCCAGAGGTTTTCTCCGCTCCACTTTAGCCCAGCTACTTGCAGTTCCCCTCCCCCAACTTTATTCTTTTTTATTTATTTTCTTCTGCCTTCCTACCTTTTTAGAAGTGAAAATCATTTTCTCTGTAGCATTCCAGCTTCTCTCCCTTTAAATCTCAGGTAGAATTCGTAGGTGTTCAGGATGTTTTGAAAGTTATCTTGGGACCGGGTGAGTTGAGGACCCCTACTCTTCCACCATCTGGCCCCCTCTGTTGTTGGTATTTTAATAGAGATTGCAAGAAATCTGTTGTTTGCTTTTGGTAGTATGGATATTTTAACAATATTGGTTCTTCCAATCCATGAGCATGGATAACTTTACATTTGTTTGTGTCACCTTCAATTTCTTTCATCAGTGTTTTATAGGTTTTGAAGTACAGGTCTTTCTCCTGCTTGGTTGAGTTCATTCCTAGATATTTTGTTATTTTGGGTTCAGTATAAGTGGAATAGTTTTCTTAATTTCTCTTTCTGTTATATAATTATTAGTGTGTAGAAATGTGACAGATTTCTGTATATTAATTTTGTGTCCTGTGACTTTACAGAACTCACTTGTTAGTCCTGATAGTTTTTTGGTGGAGTTATTAGGGTTTTCTATATATAGTATCATGCCATCTGCAAATAGTGGCAGTCTTATTTCTTCTTTCCAAATTTGGATGCTTTTTCTTTTTCCTGTGTGATTGCTGTGGCTGGGGTTTCAAGTACTGTGTTGGATAGAGTGGTAAGTGGACATCCTTGTCTTGTTCCTGATCTTGGAGGAAAAGCCCTCCGTTTTTCACCATTGAGTATGAGGTTACTATGGGTTTTTCATACACGGCCTTTATTATGTCAAGATATGTTCTCTTTAAACCTACTTTATAGAGGTTTTTATCATGAATGGACGTTGTACTTTGTCATATGCATTTTCTGTATCGATTGAAATGATCATATGGTTTTCATCATTTCTCTTGTTAGTGTGATGTATCATCTTGGTTAATTGTGAATATTGAATCACTCTTGCATCTCGGGAATAATTCTCACTTGGTCCTGGTGAATGATGTTTTAATTTTTTTTTGGATTCAGTTTGCTAATATCTTATTGAGGATTTTTGCTTTGATGTTTATCAGGGATAATGGCCTGTAGTTTTCTTTTTGTAGTGTCTGTATCTGGTTTGGATACCAGGGTAATGCTGGCCTTGTAGAATTTATTTTGAAGCTTTCCTTCCTCTGCTATTTTCTGGAGTAGTTTGAGAAGAATAGGTATTAACTCTTCTTTAAATACTTGAGAGAATTCACCTGTGAGGCCATCTTGTCCTGGAGTTTTGATTGAGTTCTTTTTTTTTTTTAATTAATGATTCAATTTCATTGCTAGTAATTAGACTGTTCAATTTTCAAAAATTTCTTCCTGATTCAGTTTTGGAAGATTATATGTTTTGTAGGAATTTATCCATTTTCTCTAGGTTGCCCAATTAGTTGGCATATAACTACTTATAACATTCTTTGTATTTCTGTGGTGTTGTTATTTCGTCTCTTTCATTTCTGGTTTTATTTATTTGAGTCATTGTTGTCGTCGTCGTCATCCTCCTCCTCCTCCTCCTCCTCCTCTGTCTGGCGAAAGGTTTTTAAGTTTTGTTGATCTTTTCAAAGAATCAGTTTCTGGTTTCATTGATCTGTTTTATTGTCATTTTAGTCTCTATTTCATTTATTACTGCTCTTATCTTTATTATTTCCTTACTCTTACTGGCTTTTGTCTTTGTTTTTTCTTTTCCTCTCTCCTTTTGGCATAAGGTTGGCTTGTTTATTTGAAATTTTTCTTGTAAAAAAAAACAAAAAAAAAAAAGAAATTTTTCTTGTTTCTTGAGGTAGGCTTGTATTGCTATAATCTTCCCTCTTAGGCAAGCTTTTGCTGTATCCCAAAGATTTGGGACTGTTGTATGTTCATTTTCATTTTCTCCATGCATTTTTTGATTTCCTCTTTAAAAAAAATATTTTATTTTTTTTCATTCATGAGAGACACACAGAGAGAGGCAGAGACATAGGCAGAGGGAGAAGCAGGATCCCTGCAGGGGAGCCTAATGCAGGACTTGATCCCAGGACCCCAGGATCATGCCCTGAGCCAAAGGTAGATGCTCAAGCGCAGAGCCACCAGGCATCCCTTGATTTCTTCTTTGATTTCTTTGGTTGTCCCATTCATTCTTTAGTTTCATGTTATTTAGCCTCTATATATTCCTTGTGATTGATTTTTAGTTTTTTACTGTTGTAGTTAGAAAAGATGCATGATAAGATACCATTTTTTTTTTTTTTAAATTTTTTTTTTTTTTTTATTTATTTACAATAGTCATACAGAGAGAGAGAGAGAGGCAGAGACACAGGCAGAGGGAGAAGCAGGCTCCATACACCAGGAGCCTGACGTGGGATTCGATCCCGGGTCTCCAGGATCGCGCCCTGGGCCAAAGGCAGGCGCCAAACCGCTGCGCCACCCAGGGATCCCATAAGATACCATTTTTAAAAAAATTTATTAAGACTTATTTTGTGGTCAAACATGATTTTTAGGGGGAATATTCCATGTTCACTTGAAAAGAATCTGTATTCCACTGTTTTTGGATAGAATGTTCTTTTTTTTTAAATGTATTTATTTGTCACAGAATGAAAGAGAACAAGCAGGGGGAGCTGCAGAGGGAGAGGGAGAAGCAGGCAACTTGCTGAGCAGGGAGCCTGATGCAGGGATCAATCCCAGGACCCTGGGATCATGACCTGAGCTGAAGGCAGACACCTAACCGACTGAGCCATGCAGGCACCCTTGTATGGAATGTTCTGAATATACATGTTAGGTCCATCTGATCTGATGTGTCATTCAAAGCCAGTATTTCTTTTTGGATTTTCTGGCCGGCCTGCCTTCCTTCATTCCTTCATTCCGTCCTTCCTTTTTTCCTTTCAAAGATTATTTATTTATTTCAGAGAGAGAAAGTGAGTGAGGACAAACATGAGTGGAGGTGAAGGAAGGGGAGGGGGAGAAGCGGACTCCATCCTGAGCAGAGAGTTGGATGCAGGGCTCTACCCTAGGACCCTGGGATCAGGACCTGAGCTGAGGGCAGACACTTAACTGACTGAGCCACCCAAGTGCCTCTCTAGTCTACCTTTATTAATCCCTGGAAACCTTATGAATAGACTTTGATATAGAGGATATCCATGAGGTTGTACTGAATTATATGCCCTAAAAATACTTCATATTTCAGGGAATGGACTTTTAGAAACCTGCTTTATCCATTTTATCCTTCTAAAGTGTAAGGCATCACTAGAGGATTACTTCCTTAAAATGCTTGTAAAAAATTATTCCCTTAATTTCCAGTGTATCACAGATCTTACCAGCTCCTGTAATATCTAACTTAATTTTGTTCTGCTGCAATATCATCTCTTAAACTCTTATCAGTAAAAATAATCATGTTTATGTCATTCTTATATTAGCCTTTTATCTATTCAAAGGAAATTACTAAGTTTCCCTTGAGCCTTTTTTTTTCTAGGTTAAATAAGCCCCGTTTCTTTATATTTTCCTCATGAGGGAATGTTTCCTAATCATTTTCATTGTTCTTTCTTGGACCTCGTCCATATACTCAGTATCACACTTCAGTTTCTGAGCCAAAAACTGGGCAATTAATGAAAGTTTGACCAGTGCTGAGTGGGAAGGGAGGCTGACCCATGGTTATTACTTACATGGCTAATTATAGATCCTGTGCTATCATGAAGGACCTAGTCCCAATGAAGAATAATGTAGTTCCAAGCATCCAAAAAAATCATTTATTTTTTTTCAGAGCCTTAAAAACACCCCCACTGGATCAACTCAAAAATTCAGCATTAAAACAATGACTGTTACAGGAAGTCTGAGTTTTTGTTAGTGAATGTAAGTACTTTATTTTAGGTTGATTTCCTGGTTCATCCTTGAAGCATTGTATTGCTTTATCTGAACTTTTATATACATCTGGGTTGCTTAGGTGTGCCTTTGTTTACTTAGTTTGGCTCCTGTGTGCTCCAGGTTATGATCTCCTTTCTGTCTCTGTTTGTCCAGGCATCCTCCTCACCTGAATAATGCATTAGGCTATGGAGAGTCTTGCAGAAAACTTAAATTATTCTTTCCTTCTTTCTCTTTTCATGAAGCACCACTCCTTCCTTCCTTCCTTCCTTCCTTCCTTCCTTCCTTCCTTCCTTCCTTCCTTCTTTCCCTCCTTCCCTCCTCTTCCCTCCTCCCCCCTCCCATCCTCCTTCTCTCTCTCTCTCTCTCTCTCTCTCTCTCTCTCTCTCTCTCTTTCTCTATCCTTATCAATAGATCTGGGAAAACTTGGGGTTTTCCTTGAATATTGGGGTCCTGGACATCCTGGAGAGCAGAACACTCTATATCACCCTTTCCTCAGAAGAGAGGTCTGAAATGGCTGGGTTAATTCTGTTTCCTCTATGCTCAGCATATTCTCCACAGAGCATTAGTCACTTCAGCTCCTCAAGGGCACTGAGAACTGGACATGAATATAATTCCATTAGCCTTCACTAACTGATGCATTCTATCTATGGATGATTTTTAAACATAAAACCAGTTGTTCATCAAAATAGTATGCAAACACTGGTCACTAGACTTATTGTGGGAAAAACCCCTGACTGTTAGCTCAAGTTCAAAACTGATGAACACCCCTATCTGGAGTAGTGGCACAGTCCTCCATCTCCTCTTAGTGTTAAATTCCTTGCTGTAAACTATGCTCTGAGTTACTGCTGTTTTAGCATCTTTGTATTTCTGGAACTCAGTGTCTGACATTGCTGGTGAGATTATCTACAAACAGCTGGTAAAGAACAGCTGCTTCATAATTTGAACGACTTTCTTTTTTTGATGAGCTAAAGTTCCTCATTTCAGATAAAAGTGTTGTTATTGATCTTTGGAATAATTCTTTAAGCAGAAGCTCATTGTTGAGGGAGAAGTGAGTGACAGTGAGTATGTGTTATGATAGAATTTAATTTCTTCATCCCTTTTTTAAAAAATAGACTATTTTTTAGAGCTGTTTTAGATTCACAGCAAAACTGAGGGGAAGGTACAGAGATTTCTCATATACCCCAATGTTTTCACATATGCACAGCTTCCCCCACTGTCAACACCCTGTATCAGAGTGGTACATGTTTTGTTATTGATGACCTTGCATTGATGTGTCATTACCATTCAAAGTCCATAGTTTACAGTACAGTTTGCTCTGGGTATTGTACTTTCTATAGGTTTTGACACATGTATAATGACATGTATCCACCATTATAGTTTCATACAGAGTTCATTTACTGACCTAAAAGTCCTCTGTGTTCCACCTACTCATCCTTCTTTCTCCCCTAACCCCTGGTCTTTTTACCATCTCCATAGTTTTTCATTTTTCACAATACCATATAGTTGGAATCATGTTGCTTTTTCTTGGCCTTCTTTCACTTAGTAAAACACATTAAAGTTTCATCCATGTCTTTCATGGCTCAATAGCTCGTGTTTATCCACTGACCTATTGAAGGATGTCTTGGTTGCTTTCAAGTTTTGGAAATTATGAGTAAAGCTGTGTACATCTGTGTACAGATATGTGGATGTTTTCAAGTCCTTTGGGTAAATCCCAAGGAGCATGATTTTTGGACTGCTATACCCCTTTGTAAATCTCATGTTCTCTCATAGCAGAGAGCTAGCATATGTTGAAGGACTACTTAGTGTCAGAACTTTTAGTAAATTTTGTCATTTAATTCTTATTATTATCTTGCAACATAATTTTTTAATACATGAAGAAACTGATACTTAGAAAAGTTGAGTAATTTGCTTAAGGAGACATTTGAACAAATGGAAGATTTAAACAGAAACTTCTCAGTGTTTTTAAAATTTTCTCTGAAATAAGTTAGAGCTGGAAGGGACTTTTTAAAAATTTAAAACAAAAAATTTTTTTAAAGATTTTATTTATTTGAGAGAGGGAGAAAGAGAGAAAACACAAATGGGAGAGGGGCAGAAAGAGAGGGAGAAGCAGACTCTCCACTGAGTAGGGAGCCCAGTGCTGGACTTGATGCAGGGTTTGATTCCAGAACCCTGGGATAATGACCTGAGCTGAAAGCAAATGCTTAACTAGCTGAGCCACCCAGATGCCCGGAGATGGAAGGGATCTTAAAAAGGTTTGCTCTGAGCAGGCACATCACTAACATTTGTGGGGCCTAGAATGAGAATAGAAACAAAGGCTCACACATACCAATTGTCTAAATGTTTAAAAGCAATAGATCAAACCAACAAATTGTAAGAAAGATATTCTATCCTACTACCTTGACAAGACTACCTCCACAACAACCTAAAAGTCCCAGTTTGAATTTAGAATTTTCCAGCTGTTCAGGGTTCAATGCCAGAATGTGGCAGCATGGGAGAAACTGCTATGGCACCCCTGAGGCCCCACCCCATGTCTTTCCTCAAGTCTTGCACAGCAAGGAGCCTTGCAAATTCTGTCCACACTGCCTACCAACATCTGTCCCTTGGTCCTATTTAAGCCTAGGATGTACATAATGGGGCACGCCCTTCTGTTGGGACGATGGACCTGGGAAGATGTCTACTGGCCCTTAAGATAGGATTGTAGTCATCTGGGCACAGAATTTGAGGATCCCAGGGTTCCAGAGCAAGTGTAGAGTACAGGCTCCAGATAAGCAGATTGCCTTGATCCCACCTCACTAGAAGTGAGAAAAGGGAGCAATTGGCCAAACAGATCAAGAGTTGGGCCCAGAGCAAGGTCTATCTTGCCCAAGTCTAAGGATGGAAGTGTATTTAGGAGCCCCAGTTCATAAATGAGACAACAGGGCCAGAGGTGATAAGTTTCTCCAAGTCACATGACTAATCAGTGACTATGCTGAGATATCCTGATTCCCAGGAATTTTCATAAGGCCTCAAAGGCCTTATGAGGCCCTTTTCAAAAGGGTTGTTCTTTCTGTGTGCTTATATAAATTCATCCAAGAAATTAAGTCACAATCTTTTTCACCACAGAACATACTTGCCAAAAAAGTATCATTCCCACTCATGGTCCTCTTGAATGAACAACCAACTATTTAAGTGACATTGTAAATCTATCAATACCTCAGGAGATTTCTAAAAGCTCTTTAGAAACTTGTGAGAGGTATCAATCACAAACAGTTCACAAATAATTTCCAAATTACTTCCTATACAGGTCAGTTTATTGATGTGCTTGTATGAGTAAAGTGGCTCACCCAGAAACCACAATTAGAAATGTGATCAACATAAACTGGGTTAAACAACTGGCAGATGTTTTCAGTGATTTGCATATAAATTAGGTACCAGCTTTAGAAATCCAGCTTATTAAGAGTTGAGATTCTTTCATACATTTTCCCTTTTGTTGGAATGTGCTGAAAGAAGCCTTCTGTTTATTAAAATGTCGTGTCATAAGTGTCTTCTAGTATTGAGGGTTTTACTCTGCATAGTTAATTCCTGATATTATTTGCTTGCACATTTATAAATATCTCTACAAATAGATGCTTTAACATCGGAACAACACTTTGTTTCTTATAATGTATGTTGGATTTGCTCTCTGCTTTGATTCTTATGAATGCCCTCCAAAATTAGTTAGGCATAGATATTACCACATCAGTAGTTTCCAGATGGGGACACTGGAGTGTTAAGAGGTGCTTCACACCTGAAGCTGGACTCTAGCTTCTGACTCCAAATCCCATACATTTCCCATTATGCCATGGTGCTTCATACTAGTGGAGGACCCTTGGCCTCTCTTAAATTCCATAGTGGCTTTGACTTTTGGCCACATTTAGGAATGCCCTCTGAATGAGCTGAAATTTAATACTCCCCAGCCACTATCTGACGTATGCTCCTTTATGATTACAAATTTCAAATAGATTTTGGAACTCTTTTTAAAGTCAGAAGTCATTTAATAATAGAACAAAACACCTAACGTATACCTAACCAATATTTACTTTTACTGGAAATAAGTATTTATTATTATGCATTTTGTCCCTCAACTGTATAATCAATGAATCAAAGTTTTATCTGTGTCTTTTTTTCTTTTTTCAAGTCTAAGCAAAACTTTCTCTGAACTTATCCACTCCTGATGTGAAGCCGGCTCTTTTCTACACTAGCCCAATTGGCATTGCCACAAAACTAGTGACAAGAAGCAGAGAGACAGATGAGAAGGCTAACTCTATTGGGAGTGTTGCTGGACCACCTTTTTGTCATTTGAATTACCCATTATTCCTCCCCTTGGAACACATCATGTTGTTAATACCACAAGGATATTACTACACTGGTAAACATAGTAAAGAAAAAGAAAGGGATATAGTTTGCCTGTGCTGAAGGTATGGTCCCTCTTATATAAGAAATGTTTTCTGACATTCTGGTCCCTCCTCTTACATAAGAGATGTTTTCTGTTTAGAAAAACAACTGTTAAAAAATTTAACTGTTTGGGGATCCCTGGGTGGCGCAGCGGTTTAGCGCCTGCCTTTGGCCCAGGGTGCGATCCTGGAGACCCGGGATCGAATCCCACGTCGGGCTCCCGGTGCACGGAGCCTGCTTCTCCCTCTGCCTGTGTCTCTGCCTCTCTCTCTCTCTCTCTCTCTCTCTCTCTCTCTCTCTATGTGACTATCATAAATAAATAAAAATTAAAAAAAATTAAAAAAAATTAACTGTTTTAATCAAGGGTCAGCAGATATTTTTCTGTATGGGGCCAGATGATAAATAAGTTCTGTTGTAGCACTGAAGCAGGCCTAGAGAGTAGGTAAGCAAATGAGCATGGCTATGTTCCAATAAAACTTTATTTATAGGAACAGGCAGCCAGCTGAATTTGCCTCACAGGCTATGGTTTGCCACCCCCTGGTTTATATATTTGAACATACTTCTTGAGCCAGTTTGTCAGCTGTCTAACAGTGGTGGAGTTTTGGATCTTCTGTCCCTGTTGGTTACCATTACTGTCCTAAGTACAAATGCTTCTGATTTCATACGTTCCTTCCTGGATTGCCCTCTTTCTCTGCCAGCCTCTTCAAGCCTGTCCTCCTTCTCCCTTTTTCTCTTCATGGTCACTGTGTCAGTTATCCAGTGCCACAGTCATGCTTCACAATAAACAATCACACAAACCAAGAACTTGAGTGGTAGGGTCACATAAGGGCTGGACAGGTCACTGTACTGATCTTGGTTGGGCTCACCTCCATGCCTGGGCTGTGTTGGCTGAGGCAGTGGGTTCCTGGCTCCAGCAGACCCCAGGCTAGTTGAAGGTACAGCCCCATCATGCAAGCCTTCTCCAAGGCTGGGCTCAAACTGCCACATTCTTCCTTCTGCCTCCTTCTATTGGATGAATCCAGAATCAAGAGATAAGTAAATATAGCCCACCTTTTTAGTGAGAATCACAGCCATTTCACATGGCGAAGAGTCTGGATACAGGGAGTCATAAAGTATTTGGGCTACTAATGGGATCATTCTACCAGTCACCAAGTCCAGTAGATTCTCTGTCCTTTCCCCTCGGTAGCCACTCCCTCTGCTGCTGTTGCTTCTCTGGGTACAGCTCTCACTGCCCGAAGTCAGTGGCTACTGACTCTCCTCACCTGCATTCTCTATTGCCCCAAGCTATCAAACACTTCTTCTGTATGGTTGAACTCTGATATATTAGTCCCACAGCTAAAGACCTTTAGTGGTTCCCCACTAAATGCACTTGAATTGATTTCCTAGGAATTCTCCCTTTTAGCTTCATTTCTCCTTTCCTGATTTGTATCTCCCTTTTCTGGGTCACCTATAGCTGAAGCAAACTACTCCTTACTCTTTAATCTTCCCTAATTAGTATTATTTTTTTTTCATTTTGAATCCGCATTCATGCTCTATTTCTCTTCAGGGTGCTTTTTTTTCCCCTATCTCTGTCTGTAGAAATTGTATTCCTCCTTGAAGATATGGTTCAGGTGACTCTTCCTTTTAGAAACTGGCTCAGGTTGGGTGCCTGGGTGGCTTAGTTGGTTAACCATAGGCCTTCAGTTCAGGTCATGATCCCAGGGTCCTGGGATCAAGCCCCATATGGGCTCTCTGCTCTGCAGTGTGTCTGCTTCTCCCTCTGCCCCTCTTCCCTGCTCATGCTCTCTCTCTCTCTCACATTCTTTCAAATAAATAAAGTCTTAAAAAAAAAAAAAAAGAAAAAAATTGGCTCAGGTTCTCCTCCACTGGCTGGTACTCTCCCCTTGACACAATCCTTTCCTTCCTCATCAGCATTTGGCACATTTTACCTAGTGGCAGGGGGTGGTTATTCAATGATGACTCAGCATTTCCAACACATTTAAGTTTCTTCAGATGATGTGCAGCTGTTTGAAGTCTTCAGATCCCTGTCTATACCAGTCACTGAGTAGGCCTTCCAAAGAGGTCTGCAGAACTAACACTTGAATGAATGTAAGGAAGAGGGTGCCTTGGCCTCCAAGGCAATATTTTGAGGTTCCAGAATTGCTGCTTTCATCTTTCAGGTTCCAAAAGAAAATGAACTCATCCCCTTCTGTTTATTTCCATTGTAAAGAGTTAAAGTTAGCAAATGGATGGAGCCAGTCTGTCCTTCACCTCGTGTTGAAAGAGCTTTCTCTTTGGAGCACTTGGATGGCTCAGTTGGTTGAATGTCTGACTCTTGGTCTCAGTTCAGGTCTTGACCTCAAGGTTGGGAGTTCAAGCTCCATGGTGGGCCTCCTTTAAGAATTAAAAAAAGCTCTCTCTTCTTTTTCAACCCAAATCCTTCCTTTGGTGGTATGGTGAATGTCTTTGTTTTTATTTTTTTTAATTTAAAGATTTACTTATTTATGATAGACATAGAGAGAGAGAGAGACCGAGAGGCAGAGACACAGGAGGAGGGAGAAGCAGGCTCCATGCCGGGAGCCCGACGCAGGACTCGATCCCGGGACTCCAGGATCCCGCCCTGGGCCAAAGGCAGGCGCTAAACCACTGAGCCACCCAGGGATCCCCCTGTCTTTGTTTTTAAAAAGGACCTTTAGTGAGAAGGATGTGACTCCTGGTGCCTGCCTGTTCTGGGATGGATGATTTTTATCCCCTCGGGTTTGGGAGCAGAACAACAGTTGGAATCCACCACAAACCTCCTCCTTTCCCCCTTACCTCTGAATGGACCTCTGAACATTTGATGATGTTCTTCATGGATCCTTTCTTCTAGCCACCCATCTGGCTAATAGACTGTCTGCCTCTGTCCTGACTCTTCCTGTCCCTTGGGCAGACACAGACTTCACCTTTTTGGACTGTTCTTATTTTTATTGGCTTTCAGATTGAGTGCAGTGTTGCTTCTTGGATAACCATTTTCTGAACAAATCCAGTGAATCAGGGAAATAGGCCAGTGTTAACAGATGATTCACCTTTTCCTTGATTTCTGTGCTATCTCCTTTCGTTGTTCTGTGCATTGTCTCTCTCTCTGGTAGATCATGCTTTTCAGCATGATTCTCCCATTTGTTTCATTTTTTTCCCCATAAGTCTAGATGACATGTGCTTACAGTTGATTGGTCTTGACCTATTTTTATTTCTTCTTGAGTTTGAACCATTGGGCTAATGTTTATTTTATGCTTAATTTGTCTTTTCATTGAAAATGTGAATGCTTTCCAAGACTTGCTATCTCTAATTTGAGCTTGTGGCCTATTTTACCATATTTTTTTGAGAGCTATTTTAATTGGAATCAGCTGGAATTTATGGCCATGATTTTCTATTTACTTTTCTAAAGAGGTGGTCATATTCATGCTTGGAAACGTCTGAAATTACATTATTCCTTTGAATTTCTTTTGTGTGCTGAACTGGGAGAGCCTTTTATTTCTAAAGGTAAACCAGTGTTTGTCAGCCAGTGAACAGATTTCAAGTGGCCACTGTGACTGTGGTCTGTGTAAAGATTACATTTGATTCTTGGCAAGATTTCTCTTTTGTTCTTAAGTGGAAAGACCTGTAAGAATATAGGACATTTATTAATTTATTTTCAGAGTAAGCTCCATGCCCAGTGTGGGGCTTGAACTCATGACCCCAAGATCAGGAGGAGTCGAATGCTCCACTGACAGAGCTCTCCAGGTACCCCTGTAAGACATTTATTTTTTCACAACACTCTCTCTCTCCTTTTTCTCGCTAAAATGATAAGGCAGTGTACTGTGGAGTTAGCAGCATGGGCGGTAGGCTCAGAGTCCCTCGTTTCAAACCCTAGAGGCCCTGGTTCCCACATGTAGGATCTTAAGAAATATATTTAAACCAGTAACTTAGTTTTTTTCATCTATAAAAGGTTGGTATGTGAATTAAGTGTGGTAAGCTACAGGAAGCTGTTGGCATAGTTCATGGACATAGTCAAGTAATACTTCTGCTATTTTTCTCAGACTGCCAGTACTCTGGATCCTTGCTTCAATTTCCCTGAATTTTTACATAAGCCAAGATTATAGCTAGAATCTCGGTCATGTCACAAGATAGGCAAATGGAAGGAGAGAGTAGAAGTGCTATTAATAAAACTAGGTAGAATTCTGCCCACATCCAATTATCAATCTACTTGGAACACATTGTAGAGCGGTTGTACTTTTTTTTTCACTGTGCAATTTAATTCACAAAATAATAAGCAGGGATGTAGTAGATTACTCTCTTCACAAAGCAAATGACCATGGAGTGTTAGAAAACTACCCTCATGAATATGGCCTTTTTTTCTCAGGGACAATCAAAAGCAGGGTATGTGTTAACTGAAGAATCTTTACAAGTTTTTTGTGTGATTCATTGAGGGATGCCAAACTTACTCTTCTTTAACCTTAAATTATAAAGCAAAAGTTCAATATTTTTCTGACTAGCCATTTCATAAATGTTCCTATGAGTAGTTACTACTTTTAGCTCTTATCAATAATTCTTTGAAAATATGATTTTTTTAGATGGGTGTATCATCTTCCATTTTAGGGAAGAAGCATTATTTTTTTCTCTAGCTGGCTAATGCCCCAGCTTAGGCCCTTCTCTCAGACTCAAGGCTCTCTCTCCAGACAAGACCCTATTATCAGTCAGTTAATTAGTAAGCAATTAGGACAACAAGTCACTGTTCTAGGCACATTGAAATAAAAGACAGGTCCTTGTTCTTGTTTGTATAGAGCACCTGGGACAAAGGAAGAGTGCTATTAGCCATTCTGTTAATGTCAGAAAAAAACCTGACTACTTGAAATGATTCTGAGAGAAAGACAAAAGAGTGAAAAAGTGAAAGAGGTAGAGAAGAAGCCCTTGCATGTCAGGAGTTGGGTCTTTGGGGGCAATGTAAAGTGGTAGACAGAGTACTTTGATAAAGATTGTACAAATCTTTGTGAGACAAACCCCACTTCTTATTAAATTGTAAATTTTTAATGGAGTCCTACTTAGAATCTATTACTGGGACACACCTCCCCCGACTTCTACGCTGGAAAATTGATCAAGTGGAAAAAGCATCTGATTTGGTTTTCATCTTTAGAGGAGACTGGGTTTTCCAAAAATAATCATTGGCTATGTGATGCCATTTTTCACTGGCAAGCAGCTGAAATGGGTTTTTAACCTACTGTCTTTTCTATTTTTGGTTAAGAGCTCAGAAAAGCACAAATATAAGCACAATCTGGGAAGTACTGCCAGGTTTAGGGGCCTTGGGACTTCAAGCATTGAGTTTGGAAGATGATTATCTTTTCATTAAAAGATTATAAATGTGATAACATGTTCCTTCTTTCTTTTAGCTTCCCTGAGACATTTGTTTGGTTGTCCCAGCATTTACTATGTCCTGCCTCACAGCATTTACCTGCAGCATTTTTCAGATTCTTTTCCATGAGGATTCTCAGCTCTTTGTTAGTGAGGTTAGTGAGGTTAGTTACTGTAGCTTGCAGAACTACAGTACATTTGATGAAAGCATGCTTTCAAAATGCTTTTTGGAATTTTCATGACTTTTTTGCTTTCAAAAAGCAAAGCATTTCAAAATGCTTATTGGAATTTTCATGACTGGAGAAAGTAGACACAAGGGAAGGAAGAAATGTGGTAGAGCTGCAAGGAAGATGCCTGTGCACCCAACCTGGCTCTTCTCTTCACAAATAGGTGGGCCACGCTCTGCCCCATCCTCCCTGGCAGTTAGACTTGGTCATGTCACAAAGTCCTCTTCAGTGGAATGAGGGCAGAAATGATGCGGATACTTCCAGGCATGGCCCACAGAACCACCTGTGACATTTGCTAGAACAGTCCTCCAACTAAGTAAAAATCTGCATCCCTGTCACAGCTCTCTGTTAATCGTAGGTTACATATCTGAAGTAAATAGGATAAGCCTACCTCTTCCTCCATATGTGTCTTTAGAGCACTTTCCAACTCCAAATAACCTTGATTTTAAAACTGAGCTCAGAATGCCATTTCAAAATGACTCAGTGATTAGAATTAAGGGCACTTTGGTTGACATTGATAGATATTTGATTATATATCAGTGCAGGGCAGGTCAGTGTTAGGGGTTAAGAGCTCGGGCTTTGGGATCACACTCTCCAGATGTAATTCTGCCTATTTCTGGCTGGGTGACCCTTGGGCAAATTCTTTTAACTTTTTGAATCTCAGTTTTTATAATAGTAAAATGGGAATAATAATATCTCTCTCCTATGGTTAGTGTGAGGATAAGATAAAATAATATATCTAAAACACGTGAGAGTGTACCTTCAACAAATGTACCCAATGCATGTGAGCTGTCATTGTTAATACTTGAAAATAAAACAGGCCAACAAAGCAGGAAGCCAACCTTTGAATACAAACCCTTCCCTGCATACTTATATTTAGTTTACTATTTGCAATAATCAGTGACTTCTTGTCTCCTTTCTGTCTGAAGCCAAGTCTCTTTTGGTTATGATCATTTGACTTAACTCTTCGTTTGCTGGTGCTGATGTGAACAGCCTGAAAGATGAAGGAGCGGTAGCAAATAACAAATGGGTTTCTAGACAGCAAAATACAGGCCAAAGGGAATCTGCTTAAAACTAATTGTAATTCTAGCCTCATTAGTGTCTATTAATGGCCAGGCTTCCTCTTTGTATAGTTTGAGGCTGGGAGGCATGGTTTATAGGAAGCCCATCTGCCTCCCTGGCTCTTGGCCCCATGTATTCCCTGCGGGGGGTATTCTGAAAAATGACCCAGTGAACATATTTCCGGGCTACGGGGATGCAGCTGTCATTAGCCTATCATTTTCAAGCCTCCTGGAAAAGGCAGGAGTTACTCTAAAGACCTAAAGATACACACGCTAGAAAGTCCCTCAGGATTTTGTGCAGTAGGGGATACAAGATTTGCATAACAATAGTTGAGGTAAATTAGAAAAAAATATATTTTACTGTGGAAGACCCACTTTTGTTGATGGACAGAATATTTGCAAGATAGAAGGCTGGCATCTGGGAGTCCCTTGTATTTTTCCTGCATTGTCTCCTATTAACTGAAAAGAGCCCTAAGTTCTATCCCTGCATCTGTCTCATCTGTATCCTTCCAGGGAGGAAGATTAGCAGAGAGAGTAAGAGTATGGCTTTCCTAACTTATCCCATCTGTGAATCTGGTCACATTAGCCAAGTCTTGAAGGCTTGGATTCCTTATCTCTAAAATGGGGGGATTGTTGTGACAGCTAAATGTACTGTGCATGACAAGGGTTTACTCCAGTGCCTGACAGATAGTTAAGGGTTCAGCAAATGGTTGTCGGTTGTATGTACAGTGGGGTGTACTTTCAGAATCTGTGTATGCTACACATGTGACCTTTTACATCCAGGAAATTCCTTTTACCCTAGAGATGTGAGAGTGGATTCCAAATGTTCTCATCTACTTGTTTATGAGGAAGAAAATATTAATTGGGTTTTTTGGGAATGGTGCTCTATCAATGAAAACAAAACAAAAATGCATTGAAACCCAGAATATTTCCTATCTCACAGGCTGTGTAAAAAATCTCATACCTGTGGAGCCTGGGTGGCTCAGTTGGTTAAGCATGGGACTCTTGGTTTTGGCTCAGGTCATGATCTCGGAGTCTTTGCATCAAGCCCAGCATCAGGCTCCATGGTTGGCTCCGAGTTGGCTTGGAATTCTCTCTCTGCCCTCCCCCTGCTCTTGGTCTTTCTCTCTCTCTCTCCAAATAAATAAAATCTTTTTAAAAAAGAAACTCTCATATCCAACAGAATACAAAGCAACAGATAGAATTGATTAATAAGTTATTATGAGGCTACTGCCACACAATGATTTTAATAGCTACAAAATTGTGCATATACTTTTATGTCCCCCATACTTTATTCACTTAGTCTTTTGTTCATTAATTTTGCAAATGTCTAATTTAATTCTTAGTTGATATCAGGCATTAGAATAGATGCTGCAAATACCATGATGAATAAGGCAGACATGTGCCTATATATATGACTTTAGGATTTGAATGGGAAATATAGGCAATGCTGTGAATAAACTGAATTATTAAAAATAAATGTAAATTGTGATAAATAATATGAAAGAAACCAACAAGAATATGACTGAAATAGGAAGTAATAGCAATAGAGGGGGGAGACAACTGCATTATACTCAGGAAAGGGTGGAAGGAGCTAGACATCTAAAGAATGGAAGGGAAGGCCAGTCCAGAAGGGAGAAACACATGTGCAAACATAGGAGCTGAGGTTGGAGATGGGTTGGGCCAGATCATGCAGAGTCCTGCAGCCATGACAAGGAGTTTACATTTTATCCCACAGAAGGGAAGCTGAGATTTGAGAAAACAACAACAATCAAACAAAAAACCCTCATGATATTATTTATATATTAAGCTTACTCTGGCCATTGAGTGGAGAATATTCCCTCTGCTGAAATTACATCCCTCATTCTTATTTATTTTATAACTGGAAGTTTGTACCTGCTAATCCCCCTCACCTATCTTGTCCATCCCCCATTACCCTCCCTTCTGGTAACCATCAGTTTGTCCTTTGTATCTATGAGTCTGTTTCTGTTTTGTTCTGTTTTTAGATTCCACATATAAATGAAATCATATGATATTTGCCTTTCTCTAACTGATTTCACTTAGCATAATACCCTCTTGATCCATCTGTGTTGTGGTAAATGGCACAATCTCATTATTTTTTTATGGCTGAGTAGTAGTCCATTGTATATATACCACATTGTGTTTAGTCATTCATCTGTTGATGGACATTTAGGTTGCTTCTATATCTGGGGTATTGTAAATAATGCTATCATGAATATTGGGATGCATATGTCTTTTAAATAGTGTTTTCATTTTAGTCACATAAATACGTAGAAGGGAAATTGCTGGATTGAATGGTAGTTCTATTTTTAGTTTTTTGAGGAACCACCAGACTGTTTTCCACAGTAGCTGCACCAATTTACATTTGCATCCACAGTGCACAAGGATTCTCCTTTCTCCACATCCTCACCAACAGTTATTATTTCTTGTCTTTTTGATACTGGCCATCCTAACAGGTGTGAGGTGATATCTCATGGTTTTGATTTGCATTTCTCTGACCGTTAGTGATGTTGAGCATCTTTTCATGTGTCTGTTGGGCATCTGTATGTCTTCTTTGGAAAAATGTTTTTTTCCAAGTGTTCATTTGAATTAATCAATTTCAGATGAGACCTGTCTGTTGGAATAAGGCTCCAGAGAGCAAACATTCTTGTCTGTTTTCTTTACCATTATCTCCATGATGCCTGGTACATAACAGATTCTCAAGCAATATTGATTAAATAAATGAACGAGTGGTTGGGCTTAGTTGTCAACCTTCTCTGGTAATATTCAGTTGCTCATTTAAATGCACTGAAAAAGTAGAAGGTGAGAATCACAGAAGACTGGTGTTTTCCTAGGGAATTGATGACAGACAGCTGCCAGAGAGTTGAGGGCTTTAGCAAGGAAATGATTATAATGATGGGCCGTAGAATCAAAGATAACTAAGAACAAAAGGAAAGCTAATGGATAGTTAGCTAATGGATAATCAGGCAATGATTTTGAGGTCCTTAAGAGGTCAGAAAATTCGACACTAGTGGTTGTTGAGAAAATCTGGAAGAATAGGGTCATGATAAGAGAGTGGAAGCTTTAAAATTGGGGTTTTGGAAGAAGGTCAGATGCCGGTGATGGCCTCGTTCAGGATGTAACCATGTTGGGAGTCCAGGTAAAGCAGAAGAAAGGGTTACTGATAATGTGGTAGTCAAAGAGCTGACTTTCTTTATTTTGTCTTCAGTATCATTCAATACATTATGCTTATGACCCTAGCCATGTGGAAAAGCAGATGAACTTTAAGATGAATTCATGATAATGTAAATATAAGTTTTCTACTCTCTCTAACTCCAACAAACACATATAACCAAGCATGATTATCATGGATGTAAGGATATTGACATGGTCATTTGGGGAGTCAGAGTATATATACTATGTAGAGACTTGATCAACAGTCACACATAATTGAGTGATTTGGAATATAAGATGGCTAGAGGAAAGGCTTGATTGGGCATAGGTATATATTTAAGCCTACTGAATGGGGATTGGTGAATTGCAATTGTTGAAAATCTGAATATAGTATCATTTCGCCAAATATGAAGTAATGTTATGAGGTCTCCATTACTCTAGGGTGGATTGTCATAACTAAATTCTTGGTTTTTTAATCTGACACATTAAGGATTGATGGAGGAGGTGATGAGAGAATGACTAGAGAAGTTTGTAGATTAAAGAATAGAGGGGTCTATGCCCTGCTTCCCTTTTCATTGCTAAGGGAAGGTGCAAGCTGTCCCATATTATCAGAACGCGGAAGAACAAGATTAGGCATCCATCCACACTGGTCCTGAGGCAGAAGTCTGGATGAGGCACCCTGGATGGGGTGTGGGAACAGCAAGATGTCATTTTTCTTTTTTTAAATCTTTTTTTTAAAGATTTATTTATTTATTCATGATAGATATAGAGAAAGAAAGAGAGAGGCACAGGCACAGGAGGAGAGAGAAGTAGGCTCCATGCCGGGAGCCCGACGTGGGACTCGATCCCGGGATTCCAGGATCATGCCCTGGGCCAAAGGCAGGCGGCAAACCACTGAGCCACCAGGGATCCCCAAGATGTCATTTTTCCATGTGGCTGCCAGTAGCATGGACAAGGTGAAAAAAGGCCAGTACATCTGGAGGGGCCTCATGACTGGTGGGGAGGGGTGTGTGAACCTGTCAGTAGATGGCCCATGGACCAGAGAACTAGAGGGATGTAGATACCTAAATAATTTACAACCTGAAGGATGCCAGCATATCGTTATGATGGTCAGCTTGACAAGTCCTATCTCATACTGGAAACTCTCAGGAGACCAGCAAGGGGAAGAAACCTTCAATTGGCAGAGAAAACTCTGACTCAAGGTGACTTTTTTCATCATCAAATTAAATGGACCTTGAAATAGAGATTAAGGTGACATAATGAAAAATTAATTCACACTTCCTCCACACTTCCATATGCAATCCATTTGCATATGCGGATTGAAAAATTTGTACACATTCCATAAAAGATACTATTTATTTTAGTTATGATATTGGTATGGCTGCTAGCAAAGACCCAAATCACAATAACTTAAAGAAGATATAGAGGGACCTGGGTGGCTCAGACTGTAGAACATGCCACTCTTGATCTTGGGGTTGTAGGTTCAAGTCCCACATTAGGTGTAGAGATTACTTAAAAATAAAATCTTTAAAAATAGAAAGAAGATATAAATATACTTTTCTCTCACATAACAGTCTGAACATAAAACAGTACTAGACCAATATGGTGGCTTCATAATACTGGGGGTTCTATCTTGTTGCTCTGCCATCCTCAGGGAACTCTTTCCATCATACAGTCTAAAACATATGCTATGGTTCTTGTCACCACAGCCATATTTTGGCCAATGGGATGGCTAGTAATGTGGAGAGCACAACTTGTAAGTTGCAAGTATCACTTTCTCTCTCATCCCGTGGACCATGTAACACAGCCACATGGCATAATGGCAGCAAGAGAGCCTGAGAAATATACACTTGAGCTGGTCTGCCATATGTCAAGCTACAATTTTGGGGGAGTTATTACCTAAACGAAAAAAAAAGAGAGGACATACTTCGGAAGACAGTTGGCTGTACCTGGCACTCAGTGCACTTGGTGCCTTTGGGAACTGAATGAAATATTGAAAAAGAAGCAGCATGGAGAGCACGAAGTGTTCCTACATTGAACAGCTCCTCCTTTGGGAATGAGAGCTCAATTTCTCCTACTGATCCATTGGTGGGCCCTCCACCCCCTGGGCCATTTAACTTCTGACTTTCCGAATGAGCTCATGTCTGGTCCTATCTTAATGGCTTCTTCACTTTAGTGCTAAGTGCTAGAAGCACAACAGGAGCTGCTCTTGAGTTTCTGTGCTAAGTTTTTGTTAGCTCTGGATAATGGATCTGATTTATTAATATTATTGTTAATAATACAATAAAAATAATATATATTGTATTATATATACTATATATTATATATATGTGTGTGTGTATATATATATATATATATATATATATATATATATATATATATATTCGTACATCTATTCGGCCAGTCATTTACCTGTATGATCATTATCTGTTTACAACTCTGCTTCCCTTACTGGAGTGTGAATTGCACAAAGCAGTGATATTGTCCTATTCTTAGTGAATGGAAGTTTTGGAATCCAACAAGCATTTATTTAATGAATGAACAGATGGGTAAGTCAATGAGGACATTAGAATCAGAGGAAGTAATAACTCTGTGGTCCTGGGCTGTGTGTTAACCTCCTTGGGTCTCACTTTATTGCACCTGTGAGTTGAGAGTGTGGGCAGAGCGGAGGGAATAGAGTTGGGAGCGGTTTTGGGTATCTCTGAGAAGGGACTTTTTTCCTGGTGAAGAGTAAGAGAGTATGTGATCCAAAGACAGAGGAGACATGTCCTTTCATACTGAGTGATCAAGAAAGACAAGTCAGAAGATCCGGCTCCCCTCATTGTGTGGCAGAGCAGAATAGATGTGTGGACATACTCTGTCCAGACAGAGGTCCTAACACAGCTATCAGGTTTCTTATGAGATTGAGAGGGGAGATCATCTAAATATCTCCCACATACCTGCTGGGAGGGTCAGAGGAATAGCTGAAAGACACCCCAGGTCCTGGGGAAGCCTCTTATGAGGTGGGGGGATGCATCTGAGGGAGGTTGCAACTAAGCAGGGATCATACAGGGTGCACATGACTCTGCAGACGTCACTGCGGGAATGACATCAATCAGTGACTGGAGGAAACTAGGATGCCATATTAGATGTCAGTGTAGCTAGATGAGATCATGACCCAAGGCCATTTCCCATGCTCTGATGCTAAGTATTGCCGTCTGTGCCCCTTCTTTGTCCTTGGAGCTATATTGCAACCCTAGAGATAAGGGTTGAGACAAGAAAACCCTGACTTTACCCAGAAGCATCTGACTGAAGTTTCTACAAAAAGAAGAAATGTAAAGTTTGAGATAGAAAGTAAGGTCATATATAGAAGACAACGTTGAATTTTGGCATACTTGAGTTTTGTGGATTGAGATTCTGTACCTCCTACATATGTGAAATGTTAATGCAGCCAGGATCACTGAGCACTAACTGATGACAGAGAGTCCAGGTGGTGACTTTAGAAATGCAGGGGCGCGAGTGGGGGATTTATCCTGGCTGTGGTTCTCTAAGCATAGATTTTGGGTTTCATTTCAGGATCCTGCTGATGTCCCTTCAGCCAACCAGTAATCAGGATTTTATGTTTCTTTCTTGTTCTCATTTATAATGTCCATAATTTACATATATTTGCATTTTAATTTTTCTAACGGAAAGAATTGAATAAATATGCCATCTCTGCATACCGCTGGAGCAAAATGCATCAAACTCCAGTGGTAAGAATAAAGATCACCACTGACGTACTCCTAACTTTAGCCCCAGCTGATTTCCTAAGCTACAGGTGTACTTGCCTTTTTGACACTTGGATCAAGTAATTTTATTCTATTTTCATTTTTCCTTCAGTTGCTGAAAGATTCTAGATGAGCAGCCCAGGCCAAGTCCTTCATTTTACAGATGAGAAATGGGGTTGCAGATGTGACTTATCCTAGACCACTAGTAATGATTAGTTAGAGACAGAGGTAGTTTGAGAACCTAGATCCCACGATTGCTGTGCATTTCTCGTGTCCTTATCTCACCTGTTGTTCTAATTCTGGAGGATGCTTCCTATCTTATTGAAGCTAGCTTTCATGGCACATCTCTGATAAAAGCAATGAGGACTTGTTTTCTCATTGTTGTAGTTAAAAATGTAACAGTTAAAAATTTTGATGATTGGAAAGTACAAGTGCAGCCGATGGTGGTTGGGGTATATTGAAGGTGAGGAAAGGAGAGAATGGCTAAGGAGATATCTTCATCCTCAGAGCGAGAATCAAAGGCTACGTCTAAAGTTAACAGACACAAAGATAAACTCAAAATGGATGAGAGATCTAAATGTGAGACAAGATTCCATCAAAATCCTAGAGGAGAACACAGGCAACACTCTTTTTGAACTTGGCCACAGTAACTTCTTGCAAGATACATCCAGGAAGGCAAAAGAAACAAAAGCAAAAATGAACTATTGGGACTTCATCAAGATAAGAAGCTTTTGCACAGCAAAGGATACAGTCAACAAAACTCAAAGACAACCTACAGATGGGAGAACATATTTGCAAATGACATATCAGATAAAGGGCTAGTTTCCAAGATCTATAAAGGACTTCTTAAACTCAACACCAAAGAAACAAACAATCCAATCATGAAATGGGCAAAAGACATGAAGAGAAATCTCACAGAGGAAGACATAGACATGGCCAACATGCACCTGAGAAAATGCTCTGCATCACTTGCCATCAGGGAAATACAAATCAAAACCCCAATGAGATACCACCTCACACCAGTGAGAATGGGGAAAATTAACAAGGCAGGAAACCACAGATGTTGGAGAGGATGCGGAGAAAAGGGAACCCTCTTACACTGTTGGTGGGAATGTGAACTGGTCCAGCCACTCAGGAAAACTGTGTGGAGGTTCCTCAAAGAGTTAAAAATAGACCTGCCCTATGACCCAGCAATTGCACTGCTGGGGATTTACCCCAAAGATTCAGATGCAGTGAAACACCAGGACACCTGCACCCCGATGTTTCTAGCAGCCATGTCCACAGTAGCCAAACTGTGGAAGGAGCCTTGGTGTCCATCGAAAGATGAATGGATAAAGAAGATGTGGTTTATGTATACAATGGAATATTCCTCAGCCATTAGAAATGACAAATACCCACCATTTGCTTCGATGTGGATGGAACTGGAGGGTATTATGCTGAGTGAAGTAAGTCAATCGGAGAAGGACAAACATTATATGTTCTCATTCATTTAGGGAATATAAATAATAGTGAAAGGGAATAGAAGGGAAGGGAGAAGAAATGTGTGGGAAATATCAGAAAGGGAGACAGAACATAAAGACTCCTAACTCTGAGAAACGAACTAGGGGTGGTGGAAGGGGAGGAGGGCGGGGGGTGGGGGTCAATGGGTGACAGGCACTGAGGGGGACACTTGACGGGATGAGCACTGGGTGTTATTCTGTATGTTGGTAAATTGAACACCAATAAAAAATTAATTTATTAAAACATAATAATAAATAAATAAATAAATAAATAAAATAAAGTTAACAGAATAGAAAATAAGGTTTAAATGAAATATGCAAGATAAGGATTAATAATTACCAAAAGAATCTATTAGTTATCTATCTAATTATTTGTCTCTATAGGTCTATGTCTGAATCTATACCTTGCAAGCTATTTAGGTAAGTAGGAGAAACATAACATAAATATTTTCTGAGTTGAGTAGTTATATAGGTTAATGAAGCTGATAAATCCAAGAAGAGAGGTATAGCCTATTGTCTAGAGTTACAGAAGTAACAACTATGGGGTCAGAGTAGAACTAAAAAGAGGAATACTTAAGAGGTTCCCTGGGTCAGGATGGGAAAGTTGCTCTTGGGTTTGGCTTTTCAGCACAAATCTTCCATATTATTTTGTAGGTTTCTCATCAACATGTATTGTGTTGATAAAAGTGTATACATTTTGTATTTTGATTGGTACAGTACAGATTTCCTCTGCTCCCTCCTATGAAAACTTCTGTAAACCGAGATGGTGTAAAATGAAGGAACAGTTACATTTCAGTTTATACAGAAAAACTTTTGAGCATTCCCAGGTTCAAAAAATAATGTCTTAGGCATTTCTGATACCTTCGGATATCCTAGTAATGGATGCAGTAAATTGGGACAAAGCACAGTTCAAAGCTATGGTTGTTTGACACAGAGTGCAGCTCCCAGGCAAGGCACTTGAGGATGCCATTCTTGCTGCTCTGGGTGGGCACTGCCTCTCTAAGGCCTGCTAAAAACTAAAGCTGAATGCTGTCTTTCCTTTTCTCCTTTTTTCATCAACGGTGAAAATCCTTCTCACATTTCTCCAATGCAGGTCTTTTGTAAAAATGATGAGACATAATGTGAATTTTTGAAAAGCCAGGAAAACTTGTATACCCTTCAAAAGGCTGGACCATTTACATTTTTGTCAGTGGAGGATAGGAATACTCTTTCGCCTACATAGTTCCCAAAAGTGCACATCGGTTTGTTGATATTCATTGCCTCTTGGTATTTATTGCACACTTATTTTTTGTAAGAAGAAAGAGGTGATGTGTCTACTTCTCAGCATATCACGGGCTGGTGGAAAAGCTCTCAGTGATTGACAGACACAAAACAATGTTAATCCCTGTGTTGGGGCTGAGGTCACCTCTCCTCTAAGTACCATGGTAGAGAGATGGCTAACTGAACAAAAGTAGGGTTCTTTTATGAAGGGAGAAAGGAAAAATGGATATTGGGAAGGCTATCAACAATCTGCTATATTTAATAACACATTTAGCTTTAGAACCTAAATCAGATAGCAGTATCACCTTTCTTTTGGTTTTTTGCTAGTGTATTTTTTTCTTCTCTTTACTCTCAACATGGCTATATCACTTTACTTTAGTTGTCTCCCTTGTAGGCAGGATATGGCTGTATTCTGGTTTTGTTTCATTGTTTCCCCTTATTCTGAAAGTCCTTTACTTTTAGTTAGTATGATTGCTACCTTTACACTTACTAGGATTATTGATCTAATTGGATTTATTTCTGCCATATGATTTCTCTGCTTTCTGTTTATTGTGGGTTGTTTTTACTTTTTATTTAAAGAAATTAAACATATATAAAAGTAAATAAATACTATGATAAATCCCTATTTTTTTCCCGCATAGATGTGACAATGATCAATGTTTGCCAAATATACTTTACTTAACCTGTCTCTCTTGTTTTGGGCAGAAGGATTTTATTTTTATTTATTTACTTAAAGGGTCAGAGTTACACAGGTATTTCCTTTCCTTTTCCCTTTCCTTTCCTTTCCTTTTTCTTTCCTTATTTATTTAAGCCATTAAAAAAATAATCTCCATCCCCAATGGACCTCAAACTTAGAACCCTGAAATCAGAGTCAGATGCTCTACTGACTGAGCCAGCCAGGCACCCCTGGCTGAAGGATTTTAAAGCAAATCACAGATATCGTGACATTTCTCCTTAAATGTGAATGAATGAGTTTTCTTTTTTTCTCTACTTACTGAAATTACATTCACATTCTAATTGTTTTAAACACACATAGTTAGTCAGTATAGCCACTGTTCCAAACAAGGCACAGACTTTAGAACTGACTTTGCCTCTTACTCTTACTATTCTCTTGTAGTTGCGTTCTATCCTGGTGTACTAGTTAGGCTAGGCTCAGCTGTACTATGATAAATAAATCCTGAAATCTCAGTCACTTAACATAAAGGTGTTTTCTTGCCTATATTCCAGGCTCATGGCAATTGAGAAACTCAATTCAAGCAGGACATCGGTGAACCAGCCTGCTTCTACCTTGTAGTTATAGCATTCGAATATGTGGCTTCTGAAGTTTCTGGGGAAGGGAAGAAAGAGCTAGAGGATTTGGGGAGATGATTTTTAAGGGCCAGGACCTTAGAATCCACTCACTTTCCATTTCATTGGCCTAACCCAGCCACACAGACTCCAGATTGAGATGATGGCTGGGAAATGCAGTCTTACTGTATTTTTAGAAAAAGGTCTATATAGCATATCAACTCTTATTTAAAATTAACTTTTTTTAACTGCTTGAGAAAAAGATTAAAATTATTTTTCCTTTTGGCTGGATCCCCCATTCTATATCTAGTATTAGTGAGGAAGCTTTTGGCTGCTAGCATCAGAAAATCCTGACTCACCATGATTAATTGATAGGGAAATTTATTATCTCCTGTGTTTACTTCAGGTGTGATACAAAGCAGCTGCTCAGTAATGTTATCAAGGACCCTGGCTCTTCTGACTCTCCATTTTACTACTGTTAGTGTTGGCTGAATTCTTTTTTTTAATATTTTATTTATTTATTCATGAGGGACAGAGAGAGAGAGAGTCAGAGACACAGGCAGAGAGAGAAGCAGGCTCCATGCAGGGAGCCTGACATGGGACTTGATCCCAGGTCTCCAGGATCACGCCCTGGGCTGAAAGCGGCGCTAAACCGCGGAGTCACTGGGGCTGCCCTGTTGGCTGAATTCTAAAACTGGTTATGACATTACCTCAGGGTGGCCTTCAGCATAACTGTAGTTCTCTACTTGCCTTTCCATGTTTATCTGCCACCCCTGGACCAGTGACTGTGGCCAAGGAAATACCGTTTTCCTCTTTGGCTTAGACTAATCAGGAGCTCAGTTTGTGTATAATGGGATACATGATGATTGGTCTCAGTGTTGGGTGCCTAAGCCCTTCAACTGTCCCTTTAGATACAGGGTGGGAGGGAGTGGCTAGTTGTTTAAAATTGAGGTTCTGTTATTAAGGACAATGAGTGTCAGGTTGGCAACTGCACTGTCCACTAACACTTTGTTGTAGCAATGAAAGAGGAAAGCGGGATCTACCTATGAATTAAATGGAGGGGCCTAATATTATCTTGCTACCAAGGCCATTTCCTGCAAGTAGTAGTACATCATTCTGATAGTTCCCATGGCAACATGAATTCAGATGAGTCATCACTACTGGTACTTGTTGATAGCAGAGGAAGAACATAATGACGTTTATGTTATTAGTTTGTTAGCGAATATCTTAAGTCTCTGATCTTAATTTGAGGACCTAGAGTATATTACATAACAGGTAATGATGCTACATAAAGGAGAGCATTTAAGCCAGTGCCTGTTTGATGTTGGGAATGTGAAGCAGCTTTGGAACTTACAGAATAATGAGGGAGCTGTTGCAAGACATCTGGTTGGATAGGCCTGGAGATTAGGGTGAAAATTTTAGAAAGTCACTTGAGATGGTATAAAAATTGAGTAAACATATTATATATTAATTGCATGAGGAGAAAAATACACCAGAAAAAGAAGTGCAGTGTTTACTGGATACCTGAACTGCAATGTACATATAGTTGTGGGCATCCCTTCCCCCAAATTAGAGAAAGTGTTAGACTCATAATGAGTATGAAGCAGCTGTTCCATCAAGCTGTTTTCCAAATGGGCTTTCACCATTATTGTTGTTGTTAGAGAGGGAAGTGATTTGAGTGTGAATGTGAAAATGAATTAATGTTGCCTGTCAGGAAACAAAACCAGTGCCAAGAGATCAGCTTATGCATAGCTGAAAGATTGAAAAAGAAAACTCTGGGAAATCAGAGAGCTAAAAAGACAATGATCTCAAATTCACTCTTGTCTTAGAACAAAGTCAATTTTCCACTCTAGAGACAGAAACAGCTTCAGAAAAGGCACTTTTGGTCACCAGATCCAGGCAAATTTGGAGACTAGTGGCAATACTGGCACTAAAATAATCTCATTCCCAGCCTCAACACCAAATGAAAATATTTCTTCTTTGACCATATGATTGCCAGGTGACCATAGGATTGCTAGATTTCACAAATAAAAATATAGGACATCTAGCTAAATTTCAGATCAACAACATATATTTTTTGGGGGATAAGTATGTCCTAAATATTGCATAAATAATAGTTAGATGAAAAATTTTTCATTGTTTCTCTGAAGTTGAAATTTAAGTGGGTGCTGTATGGCAACCCTAATCTGGGATAATTAATAATACCCTGATGCCCAGAACATTATGTTATGGTTGGCTTTTGAACTCTTCCCTAAAGTGCCAACATCAGACTCTTACTAATCCTTCATGGAAGATTATATTATATATCCCATCCTATTTGTCTTCTGACAACATAACATGAACACTCCTCCATTTAGAGGCAGGGCCTGGGGTGGCTTTGTAACTGCCTTGAGTGAAAGAATATGATAGAGTGATACTCCGTGACTACTGAGGCTGGATTACTAATGATAGAACAACTTCCAGTAGGCTCTCTTTCCCTCACAACATGCACTATAGGAGTCCTGAACTGACTTGCAAGAAGTCTGGCTACCCTGAAGTCATTAGAATTGGAGAACCACATGGCAAAGCCACACAGAGAAGTGAGGATGCCTGAGATGCCCAAGTATTCCAGCCTCTAGCTATTCATGTATAATTCATGTATTCTCTATTTAGATAGTCACAGCTTTGAAATGACCTTAGTTTTAAGTGCTGTTTGACTCTAACCTCATGAAAGACTCAGCCAAGTCACTCCCACCTACATTGCCAACCCATAGAGATGTTAGAGTTAATAAATGACTATTGTTTTAATCTACCATGTTTTGAATTGATGAATTACACAGCCACAGATGGCTAGTTAAGTACTGATTTGGGGGAAGATGAATAACTCTATTTTTTAGGTTAACATATTATCTAATAGTCTTTAAAATAAGTAGTTTTTTTTTAAAAAAGAGATATGGACACAGTTAATATGCCCAAATCTTTGTCAGGTTTTGAAGGTTTTACTCTTGTGTCTTGAGTTTCTTTAAAAAAAAATCTAAACAAGTGGAGGTAGTACTATAGGAAAATTGAATTGTCCATAAGAAAAAAACAAAGAAAACTCTGTCCCAGTATGTTCCACTAAAATGGAATGAGCACTGATACAGGAGATATAAGTTGTCTTTGCTTTGACAGTATATAGCTCTTGGATTTTGAGCAAATTACTTATTCTCTAAAACTCACTTCTTATATCTGTAAAATGAGGTATTATCATAGGTAAAGGATGGTGAGTATGCAGCATGCAAGCTACCATTTTCCCTAGTAGGCATCACTAATGAATTGTAGCACTCTTTCCACAGGAAATGACCTTAGAGTCCTTCTCAAAGCAGAACTCCTAGCAGTCAGGAGCAATCAATCATAGTTGGCCATAATGACAAAATCATTTTTTGTCTTTGCAGACCTTGAACATGTCTACTGTTACTTCCAGTGTTAAAATTTAATAGCTCTATAATCTAAGTGATTTACCCAAGTTCTTAAGGAGTTGTTAAAATGCTTGTGGAAGTCATGTTAGAAATATTCGAAGATTCATGGAGCAATGTTAATCGTGCACTGGGTGCAACCTAGCCATATATGTACTGTGATAGAGTGATGAAAAAGAGTTTCTTAAAGGGAGAAAAGGATATACACAAGAAACTCCAAATGAGACAGTTTTACCATCTGATTCAAATTAGACCAATTTTGCTCAGATTACCAGCTGAGACCACTTAACTGTGGTCTTAAGGACAATCTATGAAAAGAGGTAGTGGTGTGTCATGAGGTACATGGTTCACATTTGATCTAAGTGTATCTAAAGGATTCAGCTGTATAGCAGCAGCTCCACCTACAACTCCAATTCTGAAAAAAAAGTCAACCTTCAATTTCTCCCAGATCCCTATGCTTGAGCTTATTCCCAGCAATCTGTACCCCTATGTAGTACTGTGGACAGCTCCTGTTTTGTATGGCTTCCTTACATGGTTCTCTGCTGTTATTTTAGAACTTCTTTCATCTGTATTATCTCCAGCTAATTTCTCCACCTTAGGCTTGGAAATATTCCTTAAAGGCCATCAACAACGCTTTTTTTCCCCCCACAAATCCTCTTGTTTGATCATTAAACATTTGTTATCTTTCCCTATCCTGGATCAAATTTTCAAGAGTTTTCTCCAAGCATGTAGTTACATTTTTTTTTCTAAATTAAATGAGGTTTCAATTTTTGTTTGTATATAACAAGCTTACAACCATTACACATAATTTTAAGTTTTCATATTCAGGTGCAAAATCTCAATATAATTTTTTGAACCCTTGAACTATGTAGCATAAGATCCCATTTTAATATCCTACACATTGCTGTGTATTAAATACTGATCTCTTCACATAGCTCATTCTACATCTGAACCAAATAACAAAGTAACTGATCTTGCAAAGCAGAAGAGAAAGGATCATTTTCAGCTGAAAGAATTGAGAAGGAACTCTGTATGAATGAGCATCCATCCTTGACCTTGAAGGACAAAGAGAAATCAGAAGGCAGCATAGAATGGGGTAAGTTTGGGGAGGGGCTTTCCAGATTGAGGAAAAAGTAGGAACAAGGCACAAATAGAGACATGAGAGTGAAATATGTTTTTGCCTGCAAGTGTAGTAGTTGTTAAAGTAGAAGAGAGATGGAGGAAAGACTATATGATAGAAGCCCTTGGTATCTGTGGATTAGTTGATTAAATAATTGAAGTCTACTCCTGTTTCACTTGCTTTCTTGGAGTAGGTGATATATTTGCAAGTGGTTCTTTGGTAGTGTTTTATTTTTGAGAATTAAAATTTGGAAAGGATGGCTCCCTTATCTTAGTCTTCAGCCTCTTCTGTGGGAGAGAAATGTGGCAAAGGCAGATATTCAAAGTGGTGAAGATTCACTGTACATTTAAATGACCATTTTAACAATCTGCTTGGAATTCTTCCTTTTCCCACTATAGAGATTCCCTAAGCCTCTAACAGTCGATCCTTCTAGCATACACTTAAACACAAATATATATATTGGGCTTCCTAGGTGCCACCAGAGAAATTACACACATTTCTTCCACAGACTGCTTTGTCTAGTGACCATTCTTTATTTATTCATCCATTTGGGAAGTGTTTGTTGACTATCTATTAGGTATGAGGCTCTATAGTTGATATTGGATATAGATTGATGTACGACACGGACTATCCTTTGCCTTTAGGGGAATGAGCTCCTGAGATCCACAGGTTAGGCATAAACCATCAGAAGAAATTGACATCCAACAGTACACATTATGACAAATGCCAAGAAGGAAACTAACTGACTGTAAGTATACAGGAGGACAAGATGGAGAGATTGGATCATGTTGACATATTCTAGTCAACCCCAACCTCAGTCTTTAAAATAATAGAGAAACCTGTTAGGTCAATGTATTACATAGACAACTGTTGTAACAAACTCCAAACTCTCAGTGATTCCGCATCATAAAATTTTATTTATTTTTCATATAAAATTCAAAATGGGTGTTTGTGAGACCTAGAGGCTCTCCTCCAGGAGGTGATTTAGCAGTATGATTCCTTCTATCTTATGGTTTCAACATGTGGCTTCCAAGTTCACTGTGTTCATCAGCTCAAGCCTTAAGAGAAAAGAATCTGATGGTTCAAGGAGGAAGACTTTTATGGTCAAGACTTGAATGTGAACATTTTACTTCTTCCCTCATTTTTTTGCTATATCTATTTGCAGGTGAGGCTGTGAAATGTTTTCTATCTGTATGTGTAGAAAGAACAGGAAGCAGTTTTACTGAACAGCATGTGTGTGTGTGTGTGTGTGTGTGTGTGTGTGTGTGTGAAACATTATCAAACAGACCATGTGTTAGGTCATAAAGAAATCTAAAGCAACATAAAAAAGAGAAAATCACACAAGGCACATTCACTGTAAAACACAATCCAGGGAATTATTCTGAACAAAAGTTAGTTTGTACTCCTAAAAATGTTTACATAAACATGTTTGTAAGCAATGGCTTGGTGAGTTTATAAAAACCAAAGTGATAACGTTTTTACAAATGAACCACACTATGAACAGTACATAAAAAAATCTGTGCTTTGGGTTATAGCTGAAGTGCTAGGTAGAGGAGGATGTGTGGCTTTAGATGCATATGAAAAAGAAATTAATCAAGCTGAGTGTTCAATATAAGAACTTAGACAAAGAATAAAATAGGAAGAGTTAGATGGAAGGACTAATAAAGACATGAGCAAAATAGGAAACAAACACAAACCCACTGGAGTAGATCAGTAACAGCAAAAACTTAAAAACAAAAGACATACAAAATAAATCGGCAGATTTATCTAGAAAATAGAGAGGAGACACATATAACATTAAGAATGTGAAAGAAAACATAACTGTAGATGTAACAAAATTTTAAAAATAAAAATCATAAAAATATTCTAAAAATATGAGAAATTTGAACAGTAAGTGAATTAGAATATTTTTAGGAAAGTATAAGAAGTTAAAATTAGATAAAGAAATACAAAAACCTGAATAATCTAAAACCATCAAAAAATTAAAATTTGCAGTATCTTCTTGAGCCTACAATTTTGAGTAGAGTCTTCCAAAACTTCAAGGGGAAGAGAGTCCTTATGTTTTAGAACAAAGAAAAAACATGGTATGAAATTCAACTTATTTCAGGAACCTCCTTCCCTGATCCCAAAACTGGACAAAGATATTAGACCTGTAAGATAAGTGTAGGCAATCTTATTTATGGACAGGGTACAAAAATCTGAAATGAAATATATACATATGTAATTTAGCAGTGAATTCAAAGACCAATAGATCATCATCAAATAATTACAGTGATGGAAGAAGGGCCAACTTTTAAAAATCCATTAATGTAATAACTGCATTAAAGAACTTAGAAGAAAGCATCAGTTGATTGTCTTACTTTATCATGTCAATGTGAAAAGCAGTCAGTAAAAGTAAATACTCATTTTAAGGAAAAATCCTAATAAACTAGGATTAAATGAATCTTTTAAAGTTGATGCAGGCATCAACATCAAACATTTTTCATGGGTTAGAAGAAGAGTTATGGCAGTGGCTTCAATCTATATCTCCATATCCTTCAAAAAACAACATGGAACAACAGGAATATACAAGATCATACCTGCAGCTTAAGTAAAGGGCAGAATATATCAAACTTTAAATTACTTGTTTATAAAAAATGAAAAAGAACTTAATCCCATTGAGTGAGAGCTCATGCTTCTGGTGTGTTTGTGGCACATAAAGGCAGCCCAAACTATGAGGATGAAAGAAGAGGAGAGCCAGGGGTGGACTTGATATTGCCTCACAACAATGACCAGAAAGATACAGTTCACTTGAAACATAAACAAGAAGAAAGTGTCCAGTTAGATCAGAGCACTGACTACATGGAAGAGTCTTAAAAATGTGCATGTTATGAGATTGCAGTCTTAAAAATATGCATGATATGAGGTTGCATAGTTTCTTGGTGAAGAAGCCAAAAGGAAAGGGAAAGAGAACACTTAATAATTGGGTGGTAAAGGAGAAGAAAAGGTAAAAATTTAGAGTTATTGAAGAGAAAAAGAAGGAAAAAACACCTGTGATCATAATTCCTTCTTCAAAAACAAAATAAAACAAAACATCCAAAACCAAACAATAACAGACATAGTACTAGGAAGTAAGGAGTTCCTGAAAAAAATGAAAGGATGGAGACATATTAAAGAGACACAACCGTCAATTTGGAAGACTGATCAATGGTCAAAGCTGAAGTATTTTGAGCAACAAAACAAATAATACTGTATTAGATTATAAACAAAATAAACTATAGATGAGTTCATATTGATATAAATAAATGATCCAAGGAAAACATAAATTAGGGGCAAGGGACAACTTTCTCTATAGAAGAATTCCACATAATATATCTCAACTCTCCCCTTTCCAGGAGGTAGAGCTTAGATCTCACCATTGAACTGTGAGCTGGATTCTGTGACTTTCTTCCAAAGAATAGTGTATGGAAAAGGAAAAGCAGAAACTCTACAGTGGAGAAATAACAGTGAACATTACCTTAGGCAAGTGATCAAATTTCACATCACCAATAATATTGTGAGGATATCCCATACCTCATGAATATGATGAGAAAGTCACTTCAACTTTGTGGTATTCTTTCCAAGTCCTGTCTTGATTCTTTCCAAACCTAAACCTAGGCTAATCTGAGAAAAACACTGGAAAACCCAAACTTAGACCAATCTACAGTTTATCTAACCAGTACACTGGGGTGCAGAGGGAGAGAGTGTCTCATACAGATTCTGTGCTGAGTGCAGAGCCCAGTGTAGGCCTCAATCTCATGACCCCTGAAATCATGACTTGAGTTGAAAACGAGCCAGATGGTTAATTGACTGTGTCACCCAGGCACTCCACATCTGACCAGTACTTTTAAAAATGGTCAAGGTCATGAAGAATTAGACAAGATTGAGAAAATGCACAGACCACAGGAAAGACAACTAGATGGCATGTGGTAACCTGAAATGGATCTTGGAACAGACAAACACATAATAGAAAAGCTGATGAAACCCAAATAACGTCTAGTGTTCAGTTAAAAGTGAAATATTTGTGTTGTTTTCTTAGTTTTTATATTTAACACAAGGGGAAGTTAGCTGAGAAGTATACAAAAGCTCACCATGATCTTTGCTATCCTTGCAAACCTAAAATTATTCTAAAATAAAAAGAATATGTAAACAAACAAAAACATCCAAGTCAACCCAATAGACAAACTGGACTTTACTCACTGATAGAGGATAGTGTCTTTGAATTAGGTATCTAGAAAACCACCTCAAGTTCACAAAATGAATAGGAAAAAAAAACAATAAATATGTGTAAAATTGCTATATAAAAAACGGGAATAATTCTACCTCAGCTAATGAGTATTTTTCCATCCAAAGAAACAAACACAGCAACCAAGAAGTGTAAGAAAACTGTCAGGCAACTACCCCAAGCTGATGAAATATACTGAAATAAGCATTTGGGGATATGATAGTCAATCTTGAATCAGAAATACAAAAATTAAAAAACAGAAATAGACTGAACTACATAAAGAAATGAAGAGAGTTGATTAAACTTACAAAAGAAATAAAAGAAAAAAGACCAAATCATCTCACAAATAAAGACTAAATTACAAGTTGCCCAAAGGAGAATAGACTCAAAAGGAAGTTTAATGATGAACATTCAAGAAAGATGGAAAACAACCAAGAGAATAAAAATAGGACAAAGATAAAAGTGAAAAGGGTTCAAGAGGAAGTGGTTGAAATGGAAGACAGAAGAAATGGAACAAATGTTTGATTAAAGCCCTTGAAGAATAAACAGAACAATAGAACTAATATTTAAAAACTACAATTCAGGAAAACAGTTTCAGAAATAAAAGAAGATCCATATTTACATATTAAAGGAGTCCACTGGAAACATATGGAAATTAACCCAGAAAAATTAACTTTAAGACCTATCTAAGAAAAACATATTTAAGGGATTAAAAATCCTCAAGGCTTCCAGGTACAAAGATCAAATAATGAAACAAAGCTGTCAGACTGGCTTCTCAAAAATAATATAAAAACAATGCACTAAGAGAGCAGCTTTTTCAATAAGGTAAAACAAAGCAAAACAAAAAACCCTGTGAATAAAAAGTTTATATCTAGCCAAGCTATCCTTCAAGTACCAAAGGTGTTAATAACCAACTTTATTTGTATAACAACAGGGAATTCCTTTTATGTCCACTAGTAGGCAATATATTGGAGCTATGGGCCAATGCAATTAGACAAGCAAAACCAATTAAGGAATAAGAATTAGTGAAGAAGAAGTAAAACCTTTACAATATGCAGATGATGTGAAAGCATACCTGGGAAGCCCTAGAGAATCAATGACAAAATTAACTCAAATATTAAAATTGTAATAAAGTATCAGATTATAACATTAACATACAAAAATTGATAATAAAGTATCAGATTATAAAATTAACATACAAAAATTGATAGCTTTCTTACATACACATACACATGCACAAAATGAATTAGAGGTTATAAATGTGGAGGAAACTCAACAGTCTAAATACCTGGAAAAAACAACAAATGTGCAAACCTTGTTTGAGGGAACTTTAACACACCCTTGGAAGACTCAGAACTATACTTGAGCATGTGGAAAACACACCTCTATCCTTGGATGATTACATGAATTCTTGCAGGAGTTTAAGGCAGTCCCTATGAAAATACCAACAGCTTTTTTTCTGGAGATAGACATGTTGATTTTAATACTATTTTGAAAAGCAAACACACGTGAATATCCAGGCAAACAGCAAAAAACAAAACAAAACAAAAACAGACTAATCTTATCAGACACTAAAACATAATAGAAAGTCTCTTTAATTAACTCACTGTGATAGTGGTACATGAGTAAACAGACTAGTGACATAAAAGCTTCAGTAAAGGACTCAAGTACATAAGGAAATAAAGCATGTAATAAAGGTGACATCTCAGTTATCAAGTCAAAGGTGTCCTTTTTAGCACATAGTTCTAAAAAACTTGTTTATCTTTTGGAAAAGATAAGACTAAGTCACTCCCTAACACCACTTATAAGAATAAACTTCAAATGCATATGAATTTTAAACATAAGAAATGAAACCAGCCAAATAGTAGAAGAAAAGTGGGTGAATCCCTCTATAACTGAGGTATGAGGAGAGGTTTCTGAACTATGATTCAAAATCCAGAGGCTATAAAAGAAAACATTAATAATTTCCACTCTACAAAAGTAAAAGTCTGTATGTCAAAAAGCACCATAAACAAAGTCAAAGGATAAATGACAAACTGGCAGATTTCAACATATATTATAGATAAAGGGCAATATCTCTATTAAATAAGGAATTCTTAAACACTGAAAGAATAAAATCCCAAACTTGGTAGAAATGTGAGCCAATGATATGAACTGATTAACAAAAGAAGATAAAGAAAGCTCTTAATCAATGGAAAGCTCTTCAACTTCACTCATAATTATGGAAATGCAAATTAAAACTACACTGTGATAGCATTTCTCACCTATTCCATTGGTGAAAATTAAAAACAGTATGACTAAAACTGCTGTTGGTGAGGCTGTGGGCAAACAGCCACTTTCATACATCATTGGTGAAAATGCAAATTGGCACAGCCCATTTGTAACAGAATTTAGTGAAATCTAACTAACTTATAGGTGTTTAGTTTCAGCTCGGCAATTGCATGTCTAGAAATTTACCCTGAAGATATACTTCCCCAAATCTTTAAATACACATAGTTATTTATGACAGCATTTTAAAAGTTGTAAAATGCAAGTAACAAATATGTGAAAGAGAATAACTGAATAAACTATGGTACACTTAGTGGAGGGTTAATGGGGAGGAGCTCTATGAATAAAAGTATGGCATGATTTCTGGAGATATAAGTGAAGAAGAGAAAATGCAGAAGAATATTGATAGTATGCTGTCTTTTGTGTGAGAGAGGAAATAAAATATATGTGTGTCTGCTCATTTGTGTAAAAACAAACTTAAGGGTAGGTGGAACAGAATAGAATGATGTGGGATGAGAAAGGGGTAGAAGGGATGGAGAGAATGCCACATCTCTTGAATATACTTGTTTGTGTATTTCAGACTTTCAGAATACATGTTTATGTTTCCCACTATACTTATATATGTAGATATAAAATTATGTACATTAAAATATATAATGTAGTATACATTTCTTATACTGTTTTTACAGCTTTTGAAAGTCTAAAATCATTTCAAAATAAACACTAAAAATACAAGAAGCTTCTCTTTAAAGTCAGAAATCAATCATTGGTGTCTGTCTTCGTTGGTTTCATTACTGCTATTCTGCTTCATACTAAAAGTCTTAATGTATGCAATTAGGAGAACAAAATACATAGAAAAATAACATAATTGCAGATGTTTGTGTATCTGAAGATTAAGAACAGAATCTGGCGACATCAATTGTACTTCTATGAGTAAATCAAAATGAATATACACAACTCAGCTTTCCTATGCATGATGAACAAACAAATAAATCGCACAAGGGAGATGGGAGAAGGTGCCAGTTTGCAGGAGACTCCGGAGTGATTGGAAAGCAGGTTATACAAATTCTGTGTGCTAGCAGTTATTTGGAAAATTTTGCATGTAAAGATCTTGTGATGTGATGGTATAAAGATGTGGGCAAAGTCAGCATCTGAGGCTGAGAGTGGGATGGGGGGCATGAGACGGGACAATATATGAAAGAATACTCTTAGAGAATTGAAAAGTAAGTTTACTTTAGAAATTTGTAGAATCGGGGACTCCTGGGTAACTCAGCGGTTGAGCATCTGCCTTTGGCTCAGGGCGTGATCCTGGGGTCCAGGGATCGAGTCCTGCTTTGGTCTCCCTGCAGGGAGCCTGCTTCTCCCTCTGCCTGTGTTTCTGTCTCCCTCTCTCTGTCTCTCATGAATAAATAAATAAAATCTTTAAAAAAATTAGTAGAATTGCCAGGAAGTTGAATTCTATTTGTGATGTAAGAGTATGAATTAAAAATGAAACCATCCTTCCTGGTTGCTTGTTAGAATTCCTATATATATTTATATTTATATTTAATGTATTTATTTAAATTCAATTTATTTAAATTCAATTATTTTGTCCTTTTTAAAATTTAAATTCAATCAGCCAACAGATAGTACATAAATTCATTTATAAATTCAATTAACATATAGTGCATTATTAGTTTCAGAGGTAGAGTATGGTGATTTATCAGTTGCATATAACACCCAGTGCTCATTCACACCACATGCTCTCCTTAATGCCCATCACCCAGTTATCCCATCCCCCCACCCACCTGCCCTCCAGTAACCCTTGGTTTGTTTCCTAGAGTTAAGAATCTCTTATGGTTTGTCTCCCTCTCTGATTTCATCTTATTTTATTTTTCCCTCCCTTCCCCTATGATCTTCTGTTTTGTTTCTTAAATTCCACATATGAGTGAAATCATATGATAATTATCTTTCTCTGATTGACTTACCTCTAACAATATTAAACTGCATTAGATGCAGGCACAGAAATGACAAATGGCTGCTTTGCTTCCAGAGTGGGAGCTTTTCCAGGTGGGTATGGTGGAAGGAGAGAAGGAACAAGAGAAATGATAATCTTTGCGAAGGTATAATTATGGTGATGGAGCATGTCATCTAAGCTAAACAAGGAGTCAAGTGAGTGTTGGATGAAGGTCTGGATATAGAAAAAAAATTATAGGACCAGTAGATGAGAAGTGATAATGGGGTTGGAACATTGTAAAATGATGGTACTTAGGCAAGTGTACTAGTAGAAGAAGAGACTGTCTAGAGAGTGAAATATTTGCATTTGAGATGTTAAAGTTGTACAGTTTTTGGTAATAACAGGCTCTAACCACGGTGTGATGAGATCAAGGGGGTGAAGTAAATCAAGTCACAAAGTAAGGAAGTCAAGAATTCAAATGTCTCTGAGTGTCTGGGAGGTCTTCTCTAGGTATGTTGACATTACTGAAAATGATACGAAGAGTTGGGGTGGAGAGGATGGAAAGTTCTGAGCCAGGAGCAAGGTGGTACAGCCAGATGACATAGCCTCAGAGAACAGGGTCTTTTTTGGAGGGTAGGTGTGCAATAGAAAGGACATGGTGGGGGAAAGAAGGGAGGCCAGCCAGCCCACCACAGCATGAGACTTGAAACAAAGCATAACTTTTATTGGGAAGGCTATCCAGGGATGCTTTGCTCTCAAGGGACAACTGGATTTCACTTAAATGAGAAGGTAATACACAATCCAAGATGCTGAGTATGTAGAATTGTTTGCTGATCATCAACATGAGTTGAGAGAGAGAGAGAGAGAGAGAGAGAGAGAGAGAGAGAGAGAGAGAGAGAGAGATATCAGAGGAGAATTTGTTCAGATTGGGGATAGACAGAGCAGCGTGGACATAAGAGTTTCATTCAAAGTAACCAGGGAGGCTGTTACTGGAACTTGAATCATGATAAGATTCATCTTGATCATTTTCTAAAGGGGCATGAATTTGATCCACCATATTTGGGTGCAAGAAATAGAATATTTATTTTCTTTTTCTCTATTAAATCATACTTGGCTTTGGGTCTTCCTCTATCTGATAAGAAATGAAATTTTAGGCATGTTTCCCCTTCTATTCTCTGGGATTATACAAGAAGGGGAAGTGTCAGGAAGCTGAAGAAAGCCTTCTGAGTAGTTTTTGGTGATAAACTGCTTATTGGCTCATTGCTTATTCATATGGTGTTTCATTTGAAGTCAGGCAGTTATTCTGCTTAAAATTCTATTTGTTTCACCCCTAACCCTGTCCCACGAAGGCTTTTGTCTCCAGGTTTGGTCTCCAAGAATTTACTTCTCAGCTTTATGAGAATGTCCTGCTCTCTTGGAGCACTGCACTGAGTGGAGTTGGGGCACTGGCTGCTTCTTCTTCTTCTTCTTTTTTTTTTAAGATTTTATTTATTCATGAAAGACACACACACACACACACACACAGAGAGAGAGAGAGAGAGAGAGAGAGAGGCAGAGACACAGGCAGAGGGAGAAGCAGGCTCCATGCTGGGAGCCTGATGTGGGACTTGATCCCAGGTCTCTAGGATTATGCCCTGGGCGGAAGGCAGGCGCTAAACCGCTGAGCCACCCAGGGATCCCCGGGGCACTAGCTTCTGACTATGGCAGGACCTATTTTCCCTTCAATCCTCCAGATCTTCTCCAAATCTTTAGCTTGAAATTGGGAAAAAAAATCCCATTTTAACTGTTTATTCCCATAAGCATAGGCTTTTGAAAGAAATAGCTTTATTCTTTCCATGAATTAAGTCTGGAAGATTTAAAAAAAAAAAACAAAAACAACAACAACAAAAACAAAACAAAACAGTGCTTGCTTACAGGGTAGAAGGAAGGGGAATAGGACTTTGTATTTGGTCATGATGATGCTAGAGGGATATTTTTTCTTTTTTTTTCTTTCTTTTTTTTTTTTTTGTTTTTTTAGGGATTTTTTCAATCAAATTATTCTCACTTGCCTCTTTGAGTGGGCACAGTGATCTTGTCCTGGGGTCTGAATACATTACCTGTGATATGGAAACATCATGCTTCCTCTGCTTTTAAGGGCTTCTGTGACTAGACTGAGGTCATACAGGGTGATGAGGGCACTATTCTCTCAGATGGGGGTGAGGGGGGAGGTGACTGGCTTCAGTATCTGGCTTCCCCTTCCTTAGAAACTGGCACTGTGTATGGAAGAGCAGAAACAGGAAAGACTTCCCCAAAACAGGACTCTGGGAGTTCTCCACCATTATGCAAATCAGTTAACAGCAAACACTTGCTTTCACAGTCACACAGTGATGGTGCCCAGAGTAATCATTTCCGTTGCTACCATCCGGTGGGTGTAAGAACTGGGCTCATTTAAAAACATATGACTAATGAGCGTGTATCCGGGTGGTCCATCTGGTATTGATGGGGCTGATCTGAAATGATGGCAGTGGAGCGCTGAGACTCAGGAGCACAGCTTATGGGCAATGGATTGAGCCTTTGTGGCCTTCTGCTTGTGGGGGTTGGTGGTGGGAAGGGAAGGGTTTCATTGCCTCCTATTTCAGTCAGAATATCTTCCTCTTTGAGAACATTTAATTGCAAGATTTCTAGGCAAATCAGTTACCACGTCAGTTGGTCACCCTCCATTCTCTAGAAACTACCGACAGGTAGCACTCAAATGGTTTTGTGTAGGACCAGCCTGGGGTCACTCCAGTTAACATCACTTATCCTTTGTCTTGATTTCACATAGGAAGTAGTTTGTGAGTGTGAGGAACATGGGCTCTCAGAAGAAAATGAACCGAGGGCTACATTCATGGAAAGAATTGAAAGTTCAACCATTTGCCTTAATAATGAAAAACAGGAAACAGGACTGATAAATGCAACATGTAACAAAAATGTACTTGAATTTTCTATTATACAATTAAAAGTTAGGAGAGAATGTATTATAAATAAAAGAACTGTAGAGAGAGCTAGAGAGGGGAGCGGAGAGAGAGAGGAAAATTAATAAATTATACTTGTTATCAAATAATAATTATTGCAGAATCTTATTTACATTTTTACTACTCTGCTTTTCACTTCCTTTTTGACCTATCTCCGTTTTTGCTGGTTGGCTTGGAAACCTAAAGAATCAACTTTTGTAGTATCCATTAAAATGATTGTTACCTTTTCTTCTCTTATAATATTTGTCTGATTTTGGATTTATGCATAGTTCTTTTTTTTTCTTTAAATTCAATTTGCCAACATGAAGTATATCATTAGTTTCAGGTGTAGTTTTCAATAATTCGTCAGTTGTGTATAACACCTAGTGTTTATCACATTACGTGCCCTCCTTAATGTCCATCACCCAGTTATCCCCTCCCCCACCATTTTCCCTCCAGTAACCCTGTTTGTTTCCTAGAGTTGAGTCTTTTATATTTTGTCTCCTTCTCTGATTTTGTCTTATTTTGTTTTTCTCTCCCTTCCCCTATGATCCTCTGCATGTTTCATATATTGCACATATGAATGAAACCATATGATAATTGTCTTTCTTTGACTGACTTATTCTACTCAGCACAATACCCTCCAGTTCCTTCCATGTGATGTAAATGGTAAGATTTCATCCTTTCTGATAAGATCTTCTACTTTTAAGAACTCATGAGATAAGATTGGGCCCACCTGGATAATCCAGGCTAATCTCCCCATCTCAAGGCTAGCTGATTAACAACCTTTATTGCTTCTGTAAACTTCAGTTCCCTGCCATGTAACGTAACACATTCAAAGGTTCCAGGGATTAGGCTGTGGGCATATTGGAGGGTTATTTTTTTTGTTTTCTTTTTCAGTTTTTTTAAATTTAAATTCAATTTTCCAACATATAGTATAACACTCAGTGTTCATCCCATCAAGTGCCCTCCTTAGTACCTGTCACCCAGTCACCTATTCCCCCATCCCCCACCCTCCTTCTCTTCTGCAACCCTTCGTTTCCCAGAGTTTGGAATCTCTCATGGTTTGTCTCCCTCTCTAATTTTTCCCCACTCAGTTTCCCTCCTTTCCCTTATAGTTCCTTCCACTATTTCTTCTATTCCACATATGACTGAAACCATATGATGTTTGCTTTTCTCTGATTGACTTATTTCACCCAGCATAGTATCCTCCAGTTCCATCCATGTTGAAGCAAATGGTAGATATTCATCCTTTTTGATGGCTGAGTAATATTCCAGTGGGGTGTGTGTGTGTGTGTGTGTGTGTGTGTGTGTGTATCACATCTTATTTATCCATTCATCTGCCAAAGGACATCATGGCTCCTTTCACAGTTTGGCTATTGTGGACATTGCTGTTCTGAACATTGGGGTGCAGGTATCCCGTCATTTCACTACATCTGTATCTCTTTGGGTGCAGGTATCCTGTCGTTTCACTACATCTGTATCTACAGATACCTAGTAGTGCAATTGCTGGGTTGTATGGTAGCTCTATTTTTCACTTCTTGAAGAACCTCCATACTGTTTTGCAGAGTGGCTGCACCAGTTCACATTCCCACCAACAGTGCAAAAAGGGTTCCCCTTTCTCCACATTCTTGCAGACATTTGTTGTTCCCTGTATTGTTAATTTTAGCCATTCTCACTGGTGTGAGGTGGGATCTCATTGTGGTTTTGATTTGTATTTCCCTGATGCCAAGTAATGTGGAGTAGTTTTTCTTGTGCTTGTTGGCCATGTCTATGTCTTATTTGGAGAAATGTCTGTCTTCTGCACGTTTTATGACTGGATTGTTTGTTTCTTGGGTGTTAAGTTTGATAAGTTCTTTATAGATCTTGGATACTAGCCCTTTATCTGCTATGTCATTTGGAAATATCTTCTCCCATTCTGTGGGTAATCTTTTAGTTTTGTTGACTTTTTAGCCCTTTGCTGTGCATAGGGCTTTTTATCTTGATGAAGTCCCAATATTTTAGAGGGCTATTCTTATGGGTAGGCTATTATTATGCCTACTACAACTTCTCTTGTTTTATCATAATGAGATAATTTTGCCTCTATGACCACTGAGACCTCTCCAAGTTTTGGATATTGGGCTCTTAATTGTACAGGGTCATAAACCCTGTTGGGAAGAAAAATGTCTTGAATAGTTTACTGTTATCACTTGAATATAAACTAATCTTTCCAAGTACAGATGTTAATATAAGTCATTTTGTTGACACACTCTCTGGTTCACAATTTACTTGGAATTTTTAATCTTTTGACCCTGGTCATACCATATGTAATGAGATCAATGGAAATGACCTTGCCATTTTTCTTTTTCCCTATTTTCAACTTCTATGTTACCTCTATTCCTACCCTCAGAGCATCAGGGATGGCTGCTGTGGGGAAACAAAATATTTATATACAGTATTACATTTAAGGTATACAATATAGTGACTCAACAATTCTATATATTAGTGCTCATCAAGATGAGTGTACTCTTAATCTCCTTTATTTATTTTACCCCTTTTCCCTCCCACCTGGCCTTTGGAAACCACCAGTTCTCTGTATTTAAGAGTTTTTTTTAAGGTTTTATTTATTTATTCATGAGAGACACAGAAAGGCAGAAACATAGACAGAGGGAGAAGCAGGCTCCCTGCAGGGAGCCCAATGCAGGACTTGATCCCAGGATCCAGGGATCACGACCTCAGCCAAAGGCAGATGCTCAACCACTGAGCCACCCAGGTGTCCCAAGAGTTTGGTTTTTTGTTTGTCTCTTTTTTTCTTGTTAAATTCCATGTATGAATGAAATAATATAGCATTTTTCTTTCTTTGACTGGCTTATTTCACTTAGCATTATACCCTCCATCTCCAACCATGTTGTTATAAATGGCAAGGTTTCATTTTATTTTATGGCTGGGTGATATTCTATTGTCTCTATATACTGCATCTTCTTTATGCACTCATCTATTGATGGACACGTGGGCTGCTTCTATAGCTTAGCTACTGTAAATAACGCTGCAATAAACATAGGGGTGTATCTATCTTTTCTAATTAGTGTTTTTGTTTTCTTGGGTAAATACCCCCAAAATATAAAGAATGTAGACAACACCAAAAAACCCCAAATAATCTGATTAGAAAATGGGAGAAGATTTGAATAGCCATTTTTCTAAAGAAGACATCCAGATGGCCAACAGTCACATGAAAAGATGTTCAACATCACTAATCATCAAGGAAATGCAAATCAAAACGAGAATGAGATATTACTTCACACCTGTCAAAATGGCTAAAATCAAAGACAAAAAAAAAACAAAAACAAACAAGTGTTGGTGAGGATGTGGAAAAAAAAGAACTCATGCTCTACGGGTGGGAATGCAAACTGGTGCAGCCACTATAGAAAACAGTATGGAGGTTCCTCAAAAAATTAAAAGTAAAATTACCATATGAGCCAATGCTTTTTATTAAAACTGTGGGATATTGTTTGATTTTGCCCTCCTTCCTCCACTTAAGCACCTGCCACAAGTGTGCTTTTCTACATAGTGAAAATTATATGTCCTGAAAGGTAATTGTGTCCAAGAACTGATGGCAATATTTGTCTTAGCTTGGGCACTGTAAAGGGCATAGTTGTTTTCCCACTTCATATACACTCCTGGTCTTGGTGGCATTGAGAGATCCACTATTCTCATCTGTCCTGCAGGAAATTTCCCATGTCAGAGATACATTCTTAGAGTTCTATTTGGCCAAAATCTCAACAAAGAGGTGAAAAATGGGTGATCTTTTTTAATGCCAGAATTATTGCATGACAACTTCTGGAGGTCGTGATGCTTCATAATCAGTCTTTTGAAAAAGCAGGCACATGACACAATTTTTCTCTGATTCCTACCTTTAAGCCTATTTCTCTTTCCTGTTCCTAGATAACATCTAGGGGATATTCCACAATTTTCCAGTTACTCTTGAATTTTTGAGATGTCTCATTTGAAATGAACATCAGAACTCTACCTCATAATCAAAAGCTTCTTGTGTCTCCCCAGTGTAGGCCTTTATTCAGGCTTTTCCCAGCCAGCAGAAGGGAAAGGGCACAAATGGTGTGTTCATTTACTGTCCTCACTCTGCTTTTTTCTCCTACTTGTTGTGTAGGTGCAGAGGGAGAGCAGACTGGGGAGTGGGGTTAGGGGGGAGGTTAAGGAAATACAAAGTCTTCATTGTATTGTCCAAATGCTGGCTCTTTCTTATGGGCACTTTGGTTGGCTCTTTTGACATGTTCCCACTGTGGACTTCCATAATGGGTTTTCCCTAGTAGCTGATCACTTTCAACTCACCCTCATTTGCCCAGCCCTTGCTCCTTGGGGAACACTTTGGCCAGACTGATATTCAGCCAATATGGATCTGTACTGGATATTTTATTATTTTCTGGAGTCCATCCTCATTGTTTGGTGCATTGTTTTAGTAGTAGTAAGTACTTTAATTATTATCCTTACCTCCAGCCTGTCTTTTTCTGGGGATGACACTTCCTAGCATGCAGTCCTTATGGATGATCTCCTTTCAAGATGACTTAAGCCCACTTACTCCTCTGAGATCCACTTAGTATGTGGGATCCACACTGGCATCCTATAGCTACAGCAGAACCAGGCTTTCTAGCAGACTTCTTTTGGAAATACCCGGGTACCAGGCTCCATAATGCCACCCTACCCAAATCCAGGGAACAGATATAAAGTATTCCCAGGATTCCCTAGTATTCCCAGGATTTTGGCCTCATCCTTTTCTAGCTGCATGGCAACATCAAAACTGGAGAGCTCATCATTTAAAAGGATGATTGAAAGGAGGAGAAAATACACATCACTCTCTGCTCTTTGGAATTCCTGCGAAAACAATCTTCCCATCTTAAAACATCTCTAGTCTTTTTCTGTGTGCAGGAAGGGGTGACAGCTGCTAAATCTGTTTGGCCATATCTTGGCAAGATCTAAAAGGAAATGCGAGATACCCCTGTTTAGGAATTGCCATCACTTATCAGTCATTGTTCTAAGCTTTGGAGTCTCAGCCAAAATTCTGAGAAGACAGCAGAGTATTGTCACCACCAAAGCAACCTCAGTAGCCAGTCCATGCAGACAGCTCTATGCTTCAAATAGAATGCATCCACCTCCATTTGCTGACTCAACAATATTCACTCAAAATTTATTATGGCCCACATGGAGTGTCTACTGTGTGCTAAGTACTAATAAAAAAGGAAAGAGGATTTTGCTCTTAAACTATGCAGTCAGTGAGTTTTTAGGCTAGAAGATGGCAATGATAAAACCTTGATATGAATGCCCAAAATACACTATTTGAAGGCATAGCAAATATGCTATGAAAATTCAGAAGAGAAATTATTTTCAGCTTAGAGCATCAGTGAAGGTGTTACAGAAGAGGTAATGTTTTTCATTCAACGAGAGTAAGATTGGTTGAGCTCAAGTAGGGGTTCTGAATCTGAAAATTGTGAGCATTAGAGAAAATTAATTCATCAATAAAATAGCTAACTTTTTTTTGAGTGCTCACTGTGTGGTAGGCTTTATGTTATGTACATGCATGTGATTTAATTTTCACAATAAACTTATGAAACATGGGCCATTTTTATCTCTACTTAATTGGTAGGACATTGATTAAATTAACAAAGGTCACATAGTGGTCGGTGATAAAGCTGAGATCTGAGTATGGGTTTTTTTCTGACTCTGAAAGGCAAAAACATCACAACTTAAGACATGAGTTTATAAAAGTGCCTACTAATGAAGACCAGATGATGTTTGTGTAAGTTACTGTGTTTAGTCCAGTTGATCCCTTGGTCTCCTTAGGGTGATGCTCATCCCTGCTTCTGCACTGTTTTCATAGGTGTTCTCACAACATCAGATGTCCTTCTGGTCTATTCTCTACTCAGGCCAATCGCTTATCTCCTTCAAGGCTTACTGTAAGGCTTCTCTCTATGAGGCAACTCTAGCTTCAACATTCCCCCAGGCTCAGGCTTCTCCGCCTCCCCATCACTTCCCTTAATGCCAGCTCACAACGTGAGTACTGGATGGTATACTGTATTATTTCTTATTTGTCTCTTCAGATAACTGTGCATTCTAGGAAGATGGGACTATGTTTTAAGTTCCTCTTGTACTTTTCATAGTGCCTAGTACATCTACTGATTGATTAAAGGGTTTGGGGCTATTTTGAGAATGGAATTGATTGCTGGTATATAAGGTTCTGAGGGAAAGATTTGGCAAAACCTGTGGCAGGGTAACACTACTGGGTTAACAAACTTCTTGTGAGTTTCAAATACACCAGAGTGTAAGGAAATGAAGAAGATGCCTATAGTGCTGGAGAGTCATTAAAGATGCCTCCACAAGCGAGAATGTTGGGTTTGACGAGAGCCAAAGCGACAGCCGGAGAATCCAGAGCTTCATGAGATCAGTCTGCACAGAGGAGTGTGAGAAACACGAAGGGCCGTTGCTTTTTTTCTAAAGTGTTTCCCTTCTCAGCGAATGAGCCAAGGGAATATGTGGTTTCAGAGCTTCCCTTCTGTTCTCCAGCTTTTGTGACACCCCAGCAAATGCAAAGCATTGTACATGCATGAATTTCTTAGTTGAACAGGAAGAGCCTGGGAGGCAATGACAAATACTTCACAGTGCCTCCCTGGCATCTGAGATGGTTTTTTGAGAGAACACGAGTTCCTACTTCGTGGGTTCTCAGGGCACATCTGTGGGAGGAGCTTTCCATAGCAAATATGTACCCTCTCACCATCCACACAGTGCAAATGCCATGAGAATGTGTGAAATCTGGTGCAAACCCCAAGAACGATGAAGGGAAAGTTAAGATTAAGGAGGTCTTAAGGAACACACCTTGCCCAGATCACTGAAGTCATATGAGTTATTTTTGGGGCATCATAGAGAATGAATGCCACAGAAAGAGACTCAGGAAGGCAGCATGTTGGGGTAAGACAAAGACAATATTACATTTATGAGGAAGTAAGAAGCTGCTTTTGGGAATTGCTCACCTGGAAAAATATGACTGTGTAGGTCATTAGAAAAAAATGACAATCCAAAATACATCAATCTTCAAATAGCAGTAGAAACCTGGATATGGCTTTATTGAGAGTTGCCTCACCCCCCAAATGAAATCTTTGCCACATGTCTTTACTGCTAAAGAGCCACGGCTGCTTATCTTCTTGGCTGATATATTTAGATTTTGTTCAGCACATGCTTGGTGAAGGAATACTTGCCAAATTAATTCAAGCTGGCTTCAATAAGAGCTTAGTCATGTGGATCTCAAACGAGATGAAACTGATTAATAATAAATGTCAGGATTTTAGGATAATGAGTGAGAGGCAAGAAATGTAGAAGAGAAGGCAGCTTCCTGACACAATTTCATTTCTTTCAGAGTAGTATCTGTTTGCCCCACCCTTGCCAAGGAGATAAGAAGGCTGCCAGGTGGGAGGTAGTTGGAGAATGGTAATTATTTCATGAGCTCTCCTTGCTCCTTTGTACATGTGCATGTGTGTAGAAATCATCCAATATTTCAGGCACTTTAGTGTCCTGAGATCTGAGACTGATTTTATTTGGTCCCCTAATTCCATGCTGTCTAGTACAATATGAGTACATTATGGGATCCTGCCAAGCTCCCCCTGCTCCAGAACTTGCCATGGGCCTCTAGGATGCTCTGAAGGTAGTCCCTCCTCAGGGCTAAGATAAAGCTATGGTCAGCCGAGTGTGGTGAGATCATAGAGTGAATAGCCCTCTTTCCTATCTGCCATGGCCATTCTTCAGTTCTTTCTTCTTTTTCCTTTTATTTTGACCACGTTTGCTCATTTCTTAAGCCTCTTGCTCTACACACAGGTGGTTCATCCGTAATTGTTTTTGTTTTTATTTATTATTTATTATTATTTTTTTATTGGAGTTCAATTTGCCAACATATAGCATATCACCCAGTGCTCATCCCATCAAGTGCCCCCCCTCTGTGCCCATCACCCGGTCACCCCAACCCCCTGCCCATGTCCCTTTCCACTACCCCTTGTTCACTTCCCAGAGTTAGGAGTCTCTCATGTTCTGTTATCCTCACTGATATTTCCCACTCATTTTCTTTCCTTTATCCATAATTTAATGAATTAATTCAACAAAGATGCATTTTTATTTTTTATTTATTTATTTTTTTCAAAGATGCATTTTTAGACATCGAGGGGGAGACAAAGACAAATGGGACAAGAAGTTCATTGGCTAGAGTAGCAACACTACAACTACAGCTCATGGAAACACATGCTGTATGCAAGGTATGCATGGGATGCTATGGGCACACAGAGGAATGAGGCTTCCTCCTGCCAAGAGACCACATAAAAGGATCAGGATGACTTTGGATCTCAATGGGATAATGCATAAAGTAAGTGCTAATGAAGGTCAAGAAAAAGGGCATCCTATTCATTCATTCATCAGATACCTACTTAGCACCTACTAAACACTTGGTGGTTGGTTGGTCACTGGAGAGATATCAGGAAAGAAGAGATGTGTAGTAGAGGCCAGCTCAGACATGCAAACAAACAAAAAATGAATGTGTTTTAAATTCTGAAACACCCTGCTCTGTACTGGCAGGGGTGGAAGGTGGAGAGTAAATTTGCCATTTGAAGTTTGCCATTTCTTTCAGTTCAAAACAGTCTTCTGGAGATACACTGTCTCTTTTGGAACCTGGTCAGTCTTTCAGAGTAGTTCTCCCCTTGCTTTGTCTTTCCTTTTTTGCCATTAAGCACTTGGGTGCAGGGGGAATTTATTGAACCTACTGGAGTAGAAGAGGAGATGGGAAGTGATTCTGATCTGAGGGATGTCCTTTCTCTCTTGGCTCCTACTGACCTCGGCTCATCTCACCTGCTTTCTAGGAATTGCCTTCTGTCATTGCTTCATCTACTATAGATACAACATATAGAATTTGATCTTGGCACAGGGTATGTATGATGATCATAGCTTATGAGTTTGAGTATCTCTTTTTGCTGATAGGTGTCACCTCAGCTCTCACTGGAGATTTTCATCCTCTGAGGTCTAATTATGAACCTTCCAAATCATGCCTCCTTTATATTGTGACTCCTCACCCTTTGCTATGTGGACGTTTCAACCCTTTACCTTAGCAAGCTCTGTCTCTATCCTCAGTCACCTTCCTTGCCCTCTTATGCCCTTTCCCTTTGGAGTATTAATTGAACTTTATGTTCCTTCTACATAACATGGAAGCCAGGGGAGACATGGAGGCACCATTTTACTTTTTTCTCTGCTGTCTTCCCATGATTCTCAGTGATAATTGGGGCTCAGACTCCCTTTGATTTTGGCTTTCTCTCAACCTGCCTGAAATTCCTTTCTTGACCTTTCATCTATGGTTGAGGATCCCAGGCAGTATCTTAATCCGAATCTCTTCCAAACTGGTTCCTTCTTCCAACAAAAAGAGCTCTCTACTTCTTTCCTTCTATGGACAAGTGGGAGCCTCCTTCATGTCATATCCTGAATTCTCTCTCTCTATGGCTGTGGTAAACTTCTATATTAGATCTCTAGGCTTTGTTCTTAGTATATAAGAAGACACTTCTGTAAATTAGAAAAGTCTTTTTACACGGCAGAAAGCCTGGCTTTTTAAATTATTATGTCACACTGCCTCAAAACTTATTTTAGAGGGAAAAATCTAAACAATTTTTCCTTTTATTGTATTTCTACTCTAGCAATTCTAATGTTCTCTCAAGTATTATATGCCTCAAAATTAATAGAGGAGAGCTTACATATAAGGAAGAACAGCAGAAAGCACATTAACATATTTGCAAAATATTTCTGCCTAATCTGGGTAAATTACTGTATCTACTTTTATTGAAATTATATTTAGTTTACGGAGACCACACATATACAATGATTCCTGATATTGATAAAAACAATTAAGATAATACAAGAAGTAACATAATAAAGCATGACTTTGTGTGGGCTTGGGATGGAAATTTTCTTTAGGCTGCCTTTTGTGTTTTGTTGTCATGGATTTTACTCTATATATGTTTAATACCTCACAATTATTGCTTTATAAACTTATTTGCTTTAATTTTCCCTCACAGTTACCTTTCCTTTGCTCTTTATTCATTTCTGTCTGGGGTTATTTCCCTTATGCCTAAAGAATTCCCTTTAATATTCCTTCAGGAGTGTGTCTGACAGTGATGAATTCTTTTAGTTATTGTTTCTTGGAAAAGTTTCTAGTGTCCATTTCCTCTGAGTACAGAATTCCAGATTGTCAGACTTTTTTTTTAAACTGGTTTAAATATGTCATTCCAGGGGATCCTGGGTGGCTCAGTCGATTGAGCATACAACTCTTGATTTTGGCTCAGGTCGTGATCTCAGGATTGTGAGATTGAACCCCACGTCAGGCTCTGTGTTGGGCGTGGAGCCTACTTAAGAGTCTCTCTCTCCTTCTTCCTCACTCTCCCTTCCCTCCCACTCTAAATAAGTAAGTAAGTAAGTCATTCCAGGGTTTTCTGATTTCCAAAATTTATGCTAAGAAGCCATTTATATTTTCTTATGATAATTGTATTTTACCTTATGGTTTTTTATATTTCTAAATGAAGACTTTACCTTTTAAGAGCAGTTTTTAGGTTCACAGCAAAGTTTAGATATGGGGATTTCCTATATCCTCTATCCCCATACATACACAGCCTACCCCACTATCAACATCCCTCATCAGGGGGTGCCTGGGTGGCTCAGTCCGTTAAGGCTGCCTTTGGCTCAGGTCATAGTTCCAAGGTCCTGGGATCCAGCCCCGCATCGGGCTCCCTGCCCAGTGAGGAGAGGTCTGCTTCTCTCTCTTTTACTGCTGCTCTCCCTACTTGTGCACTCTCGATCTCTCTCAAATAAATAAATAAATAAATAAATAAATAAATAAATAAAATCTTTAAAAAAATCCCCCACCAGAATGCAAGATGGTACAGCCACTCTAGAAAGCAGTATGGAGGTTTCTAAAGAAGTTAAAAATAGAGCTACCCTATGGCCCAGAAATTGTACTACTAGGTATTTACCCCAAAGATACAGATGTAATGAAACAATGGGACGCCTGCACCCCAATATTCAGAGCAGCAATGTCCATAATAGCCAAACTGTGGAAGGAGCCATATGCCCTTTGACAGATGAATGGATAGAGAAGATGTGATACACACATGTGCATACACACACACACATACACACACACAATAGAATATTACTCAGCCATCAGAAGGGATGAATACCCACCATTTGCTTCAATGTGGATGGAACTGGAGGGTATTATGCTGAGTGAAATAAGTAAATCAGAAAAAGACAATCATCAAATGGTTTTACTCATATGTGGAATAGAAGAAATAGTAAAAGGAGCTAAAGGGAGAAGAGGGAAACTGAGTGGGGAAAAATTAGGGAGACAAACCATGAGAGACTCCAAACTCTGGGGAACAAACAAAGGGTTGCAGAAGGGGAGGTGGGTGGGGGATGGGGTAACTGGGTGACGGGCACTAAGGAGGGCACTTGATGGGATGAGCACTTGGTGTTATACTATATGTTGGCAAATTGAGTTTAAATTAAATAAATAAACCAAAAAACAAAAACTAAACATCCCCCACCAGACTGGTAATTCGTTACAGTTGGTGAACCTACATTGACACATGATTATCACCCACAGTTCATAGTGTAATTATGATTAACTCTTGATGTCCATTGTGCAGGTTTGAACAAATGTATAATGTGTATCCACCATGATAGCATCACACAGCATTTTCATTGACCTAAAAAATCCCGTGTTTTATCTATCCTCTCTATAGGTTTGCCTTTTTCAGGATATCATACATTTGATACAGTAATGTACGCTTGTCAGATTGCCTTTTTTCACTTAGTATTTAAAGTTTCTCCATGTTTTTTGTGGCTTGATAGCTCCCTGGTACTCCACTGTTTAGATGTACCATCTATTAATCCATTCACCTACTAAAGGACATCTTGGTTGCTTCCAAGTGTTGACAATTATCAATAAAACTGTGGTAAACATCAGTATGAGGGTTTTTGTGTGGATGTAAATTTTTAACTCTTGGTAAGTATCAAGGAGCATGATTGCTGAATATGTTACGTTTCATAAGAAATCACCAAAATACCCTCCAACATGGCTGTACCATTTTGCATTCCTGTCAGCAGTGATTGAGAGTTCCTTGCTTTACATCTTTATCAACATTTGGTGTTGACAGTGTTCTGGTTCTAATGGGTATGTAATGGTTGTCACTTATATTTCCCTAGTGGCATATATGTGGAACATGTTTTTATATACTTGTTTGCAATCTGTATATCTTTTTTGGTGACATATCTGTTAAGGTCTGTGGCTCCTTTTTGTATATGTTGGCCTTTTCTTTTCTTTCTTTTCTTTTCTTTTCTTTTCTTTTCTTTTCATTTCATTTCTTTTCTTTTCTTTCTGATTTTATTTATTCATGAGAGACACAGAGAGGCAGAGACATAGGCAGAGGGAAAACCAGGCTCCTCACTAGGAGCCCAATATGGGACTTGATCCTGGGCCCTGGGATCACGCCCTGAGCCAAAGACAGATGCTCAACTGCTGAGCCACCCAGGCGTCCCATGGTGGTTTTGTTTCTTATTATTGAATTTTAAGTGTTTTTTGGTGTATTTTAGAAATAGTCCTTTATCAAATGTATTTTTTACAGATCTTTTCTTCCAGTCTGTGGCTTGTCTTTTCTTTTTCTTGGCATCATCTCTTGGTCATCTATGGTTTCTCCTATGTTACCTTCCAGGAGTTTTATGATTTTGCATTTTATGCAGTTTTGGACTCTATTACTTAGTTCCATAGCAGTTGCAACATTTTGCATTTCCAACAACAGTGCACAAGGTTTTCAATTTTTCCACATCCTTGTCAATACTTGCAATATTTCTGCACCTCCCATTTTTATTCAGATATAATGAACACATAACATTGTGTAAGTTTAACTTATACAAAAGGTTGACTTAATACACTTGTAAATTGCATAATGATTACCATTTTAGTATTAGTGAGCACCCACATTGTGTCATACAATTACTATTTCTTTTTTATAGTAAGAACAATTAAGATATAACTCTTAACAGCTTTCAAGTGTATAACACATTATTGTTAACTATAATCACAATGCTGTGTATTAGATCCTCACAACTTACTCATCTTCTAGCTGGAAGTTTGTACCCTTTGAACCAACATCTCTTTGTTTCTCGTACCTTTCAATCTGTGGTTAATATCATTCTACTCTGCTTTTCAATGTTTGGTTTCTTTTAGATTCCACATATAAGTAAGATCATACAGTATTTGTCTTTCTCTGTGTGAGTTATTTCACTTAGCACAATGACCTCAAACCCATCCATGTCATAAATGGCAAGATTTCCTTCTTTCACATGGCTAATATTCCATTGTGTGTGTGTGATTATATCACACCTTCCTTATCCATTCATCCATTGATGAATACTTAACGTTGTCTCCATATTTTAGCTATTGTGAATAATGTTGTAATAAACCTGGAAGTGTGGATGTGTCTTTGATATTCTGTTTTTGTTTCCATTGGATATATATCCAGAAGTTAGATTGCTGGATCATATGGTAGTTCTGTTTTTAACTTTTCGAGAAACCTCCATATGTTTGCTGTACTGACTATAACAATTTACACTCACCAACAGTGTGTGAGGGTTCCCTTTATTCCACATCCTCACCGACACTTGTTATGTCTTGTCTTTTTGACGATAGCCGTTCTAAAGGTGTGAAGTACTATCTCATCGTGGTTTGATTTGCATTTTGCTGATCATTAGTAATGTTAAAGTATATATTTTCATATACCTGTTGGCTATCTGTATGTCTTATTTAGAAACAAGCCTGTTTAGATCCTCTGCCCATTTTTAAGTTGGATTGTTATTTTTTTGTTATTGAGTTGTAGGAGTTCTTTATATATTTTGAATATTAATCCCTCATTAGATCTATGTTTCGTAAATATTTTCTCCCATTTTGTAAGTTGTTGGTTGTTTTCTTTTTGTTGATTGTTTCTTTTGCTGTGCAGAAGCTTCTTAGTCTGATGACATTTATTTTTGCTTTTGTTGCATGTGCTTTTGGTGTCATATCTGGGAAATTGCTGTCAAATTTGACTAATGACAAAGAGCTTTTCCCTTGTTTACTTAGAGGAATTTACAATTTTAGGGATGATGTTTAAATCCTTAATTAATTTTGAGTTGATTTTTGTGAGTGATGTGTGGTAGGACCCCCATTTTGTTTTTCTTCATGGGTTATTCAGTTTTCCCAGTGCTATTTTTTAAAAGATTTTATTTATTTATTTGACAGAGGGAGAGAGAGCAAAGAAACACAAGCAGAGGGAGCAATAGGCAGAGGAAGAAGGAGCTACCCAGTTGCCCTTCCCAGTGCTATTTATTGAGGAGACTGTCCTTTCCCTATTGAGTATTCTTAGATTCTTTGTCAAATACTAGTTACAAACACTTCTTACTTTCTGATCTGGAGGACTTTTATTTTTCTATCTTCACAGATTGCTGTGGCTATTACTTTTAGCCTGTATTGAACTGGAGTGGTGAGAGTGGGCTTCCTTGTCTTGTTTGTGATCTTAGAGGAAAAATTTTCAATCTTTCTTCATTGAACATGATGGGTTAGCTGTGGGTTTGTCATACATAATCTTTTATTATGTTGAGGTATGTTCTTTCTACACCTAAAGTGTTGAGGGCTTTAGTCATGAGAGAATGTTTTATTTTGTCAAGCACTTTCCCTGTATTTATTGAGATAATCATACAGTGTTTATCTTCCATATTATTGATGTGGTCTGTCACATTTATTGAAGTGTATCTTGAACCATCATTTCACCCCAGGGTTAAACCCTACTCGATTGTGATGTATGACCCTTTTTATGTGCTGTTGAATTTGTTTTTTTGTTGAGAATTTTTGCATCTCTATTCATCATTGATATTGGTCTGAAGTTTTCTTGTAGTGTCATTATCTGACTTTGGTATCAGGGTAATCCTGGCCTCATAAAATAAGTTTGGGAGTATTCCTTCTTCTGCAGGTTTTCAGAAGAGGTTGAAAAGAAGAAATCTCTTCTCTTATTTACTTATTTGTTTATACTATAATATTTATGTACCATACAAGATTTTCTGTAATCCAATATCACCCTAATATCCAATATTCCTTGTGCTGTACTATTATTTTTAAGTTAATTTTTTAAAGAACTGATTTAAATGGACTCATAAAATTCTACTTAGAAGTTCTGAAATCACTTGTTTGTAATGCTTAAGTCAAATACATAAACATAAAATTTATGGATGACTTAAAATGACCTTGTGTGCCTCCAGAGGAATGCATATCAGACCTCTCTTCTTTTTCTTCTTCTTTTTTTTTTAAAGATTTTATTTATTTATTCATGAGAGACACAGAGACACAGGCAGAGGGAGAAGCAGGCTCCATGCAGGGAGCCAGATGTGGGACTTGATCCTGGGACTCCAGGATCATACCCTGGGCCGAAGGCGGCTCTAAACCACTGAACCACCCAGGGATCCCCATAGACATCTCTTCTTCATTTGTCCACTAACACCTCCTAGTTGCTGTAAAGGTACCTTAATCTTGACTCAAAACTCAGGCCCTACTAATTTCAACCACCTTCCTCAAACTGTTCCAGTTCCCCTTATCTTAGTGAATAGCGCTGCCCTCCATCCAGCTACTGAAGCTGGAAACCCAGGGATCATCCACCTCTACCTGTCCCCCAACCTTGGCCTTCACTATACCTAATTCATCATCATATCTTGCCAATTTTACCTCCTTAAAGTGTACCCCTTAAAACCATTCTAGTCTGAAATAACATTGTATGAGTCCCTAGTTACTGCAACTGCTTCCTGACTGGTGTTTGTTGATGTTTTCATTATCCTCCTGTTGCACTGTCTCCCGCAGCCAGAGTGCTCATTTCAAAGAACAAAATTGTTAACAAGACCCTCCTGCACCTGTGGCCCAGTTTCACCTTTGTCTCTTCCTACTGGCCTCTTCTACCCCGTTCTGCCTCATACTGATCAGCTACAGGGTTTTTTCATTTTTTTTTTCCACTGTTGATTCCTCTCCCTTCTAATTTCTTCTCTTTTATGCTTGCCACATAGCCCATTTACTTCCTGCTCCTTTTTTGGGTCTTAGCTCAATTAGTAGATCCTCAGGGAAATTTGTTTTTTTAAATTGGAGTATAGTTGACATATAATTTATATTAGTTTCATGTGTACAATACAGTGAATTGACAATTATATATAACATGAACATGGTAAGTATAGTTGTCACCTGTCAACATACAAAGATATTACAACATTATTGACTGTATTTCCTGTGCTTTACTTTTCATCTCTGTGATTTGTTTTATAACTGGAAGTTTGTTCCTCTTAATTCCCCTCACCCATTTCACTCATTCTCCTACTTCCTTCCCACCTGGCAACTAACTTCAGTAACTAGGTTGAATTCATTTATTTTCAAGTCTACTGCCTCAAGTCTATCTCATCACACTATAAGCATAGCACAATTTTATGTGTATTTGTGTGATCAGTGGGTTAATGTTTGACATCTTCACTAGGCTGCTGCTCTCTCTCATAAAACCAGTGCCTCTCATGGTTCCATGGCCTCAGTAAATATTTTCTGAATAAATGGATGATTTCATAGTGGATTGTAAGGCTGGAGCACAAGGAGGAGACATAGGCTGCAGTATTTGCCAAGGGAAGAAATTCATTGGGAACATTGTTTAAATTTGTTTTTTCCAAGAATAGGTTACATAAGTGAGAAGCTGGTTGGAAAGCTTTTCTCAGCACCTCTTTAAAGATGGATTGAAACAGAACCAAACATTGAGTTTGACAGATATTTCAAAGAAAAGAGGAAGGAAAGCAGAAATAAAAAGACAGATATTGATCAACAAGAGCAATGTTGAGAAATTAGAGGAAGCCTGGAGGGAGAGCTGAGAAATAGATTAGAGGTAGAGTCTGATAGTAAAACTGGGTTTATTTAATCTGAGATGTCATTTACCAATTGCCCTTAATGTCCCACTGTGCAGATCCGAGCAAGAGAAAATGGGAAGGAATGGCACCTGGGGAGTTCAGTTTGATAAAGGAGGTTCTTCTTCTCTTTATGGATGATTGCATCATGGAACTAACAGAGAGGGCTGATGATAACTCATACCTGGAGATCCTTTAGGAATGGAAGAAACAGCCACTTACCTGGAATAAAGGCAGGTGATAAACTAATCTCACTCTTAACTCCTTTGTGTTTTTATAATTAATGGCTTTTTCACTAAGGAATTTCCCTCCACCTTTTCTGCTGGAATCTACTCAAAGAGGCAGGTGTTTTATCTAAGAATAAAGGACATGAGGCAAAGGACATGCTCAACTATTTGTATTTTAAAAGGGAAATAAAAATCTTTCAATTGCAGGGTCCCTTTTACCTGCCACTCTATCTTTCTTCTCTTGCCAGGCAAAACTCTTCAAAGATTTGTCTATCTGTTGGCCTCACTTCTCCATTTATTCCTCTCACTCTTTCTCTCCCCTCTTTGCGGCACTTACAAATGCTACTAATGACATCCTCATTAGTGTAGTCAAAAGTGTACTTTTTATTCCTTTCTGAAATTTTTAAATTTTAATTTATAAAAGATTATTATTTTAAAAAAATATTTATTTTAGAGAGAGAACATGCAAGAGTGAGAGAGCACAAGCAGGGAAAGCAGCAGAGGGAGAAGAAGCAGGCTCCCACTGAGCAAGGAGCCCAATGTGGGGCTTGACCCCAGGACCCTGAGATCATGACCCGAGCTGAACACAGCCATCTAACTGAGCCACCCAGGCACCCCAAAAGACATTATTTTTAACTAATCTCTATATCCAACACAGGATTGGAACCCACAACCTAAGATAAAAAAAAATCATAGGCTCCACCAACTAGCCAGTGAGGCACCCCTTTATCTTACTAAAATTTTAAAAAACAAATGGCACTTGACCATACCCTCCTTCTAAAATACTCTTTTTTTCAGATTTTTCTGTTGCTATTTTTTTGGTGGTAAAATATATATACCATAAAATTTACCATTTTATTTTTGTTTTTTTAATAATTTATTTTTTATTGGTGTTCAATTTGCCAACTTACAGAATAACACCCAGTGCTCATCCCATCAAGTGCCCCCCTCAGTGCCCATCACCCATTCACCCCCCACCCCCGCCCTCCTCCCCTTCCACCACCCCTAGTTCGTTTCCCAGAGTTAGGAATCTCTCATGTTCTGTCTCCCTTTCTGATATTTCCCACACATTTCTTCTCCCTTCCCTTATATTCCCTTTCACTATTATTCATATTCCCCAAATGAATGAGAACATATAATGTTTGTCCTTCTCTGACTGACTTACTTCACTCAGCATAATACCCTCCAGTTCCATCCACGTTGAAGCAAATGGTGGGTATTTGTCATTTCTAATGGCTGAGGAATATTCCATTGTATACATAGACCACATCTTCTTTATCCATTCATCTTTCGATGGACACCGAGGCTCCTTCCACAGTTTGGCTATTGTGGACATTGCTGCTAGAAACATCAGGGTGCAGGTGTCCCGGCGTTTCATTGCATCTGTATCTTTGGGGTAAATCCCCAACAGTGCAATTGCAGGGTCGTAGGGCAGGTCTATTTTTAACTCTTTGAGGAACCTCCACACAGTTTTCCAGAGTGGCTGCACCAGTTCACATTCCCACCAACAGTGTAAGAGGGTTCCCTTTTCTACGCATCCTCTCCAACATTTGTGGTTTCCTGCCTTGTTAATTTTCCCCATTCTCACTGGTGTGAGGTGGTGTCTCATTGTGGTTTTGATTTGTATTTCCCCGATGGCAAGTGATGCAGAGCATTTTCTCAGGTGCATGTTGGCCATGTCTATGTCTTCCTCTGTGAGATTTCTCTTCATGTCTTTTGCCCATTTCATGATTGGATTGTTTGTTTCTTTGCTGTTGAGTTTAATAAGTTCTTTATAGATCTTGGAAACTAGCCTTTTATCTGATATGTCATTTGCAAATATGTTCTCCCATCTGTAGGTTGTCTTTGAGTTTTGTTGACTGTATCCTTTGCTGTGCAAAAGCTTCTTATCTTGATGAAGTCCCAATAGTTCATTTTTGCTTTTTTTTCTTTTGCCTTCGCGGATGTATCTTGCAAGAAGTTACTGTGGCCAAGTTCAAAAAGGGTGTTGCCTGTGTTCTCCTCTAGGATTTTGATGGAATCTTGTCTCACATTTAGATCTTTCATCTATTTTGAGTTTATCTTTGTGTATGGTGCAAGAGAGTGGTCCAGTTTCATTATTCTGCATGTGGATGTCCAATTTTCCCAGCACCATTTATTGAAGAGACTGTCTTTCTTCCAGTGGATCGTCTTTCCTCCTTTATCGAATATTAGTTGACCATAAAGTTCAGGGTCCACTTCTGGGTTCTCTATTCTGTTCCATTGATCTCTGTGTCTGTTTTTGTGCCAGTACCACACTGTCTTGATGACCACAGCTTTGTAGTACAACCTGAAATCTGGCATTGTGATGCCCCCAGATATGGTTTTCTTTTTTAAAATTCCCCTGGCTATTCGGGGTCTTTTCTGATTCCACACAAATCTTAAAATAATTTTTTCTAAGTCTCTGAAGAAAGTCCATGGTATTTTGATACGGATTGCATTAAACGTGTAAATTGCCCTGGGTAACATTGACATTTTCACAATATTAATTCTGCCAATCCAGGAGCATGGAATATTTTTCCATCTCTTTGTGTCTTCCTCAATTTCTTTCAGAAGTGTTCTATAGTTTTGAGGGTATAGATCCTTCACCTCTTTGGTTAGGTTTATTCCTAGGTATCTTATGCTTTTGGGTGCAATTGTAAATGGGATTGACTCCTTAATTTCTCTTTCTTCAGTCTCATTTTTAGTTTATGGAAATGCCATTGATTTCTGGGCATTGATTTTGTATCCTGCCACGCTACCAAATTGCTGTATGAGTTCTAGCAATCTTGGGGTGGAGGCTTTTGGGTTTTCTAGGTAGAGTATCATGTCATCGGCGAAGAGGGAGAGTTTGACTTCTTCTTTGCCAATTTGAATGCCTTTAATGTCTTTTTGTTGTCTGACTGCTGAGACTAGGACTTCCAGTACTGTGTTGAATAGCAGTGGTGAGAGTGGACATCCGTGTCTTGTTCCTGATCTTAGGAGAAAGGCTCCCAGTGCTTCCCCATTGAGAATGATATTTGCTGTGGGCTTTTTGTAGATGGCTTTTAAGATGTTGAGGAATGTTCTCTCTATCCCTACACTCTGAAGAGTTTTGATCCAGAATGGATGCTGTATTTTTTCAAATGCTTTATCTGCATCTAATGAGAGGATCATATGGTTCTAGGTTTTTCTCTTGCTGATATGATGAATCACATTGATTGTTTTACAAGTGTTGAACCAGCCTTGTGTCCCGGGGATAAATCCTACTTGGTCATGGTGAATAATTTTCTTAATGTACTGTTGGATCCTATTGGCTAGTATCTTGTTGAGAATTTTTGCATCCATGTTCATCAGGGTATTGGTCTGTAATTCTCCTTTGTGGTGGGGTCTTTGTCTGGTTTTGGAATTAAGGTGATGCTGGCGTCATAGAACGAATTTGTAAGTACTCCATCTCTTTCTATCTTTCCAAACAGCCTTAGTAGAATAGGTATGGTTTCTTCTTTACACGTTTGATAGAATTCCCCTGGGAAGCCATCTGGCCCTGGACTTTTGTGTTTTGGGAGGTTTTTGATGACTGCTTCAATTTCCTCCCTGGTTATTGGCCTGTTCAGGTTTTCTATTTCTTCCTGCTCCAGTATTGGTAGTTTGTGGCTTTCCAGAAATGCGTCCATTTCTTCTAGATTGCCTGATTTATTGGCGTATAGTGGTTCATAATATGTTTTTAAAATCGTTTGTATTTCCTTGGTGTTGGTAGTGATCTCTCCTTTCTCATTCATGATTTTATTAATTTGAGTCTTCTCTCTATTCTTTTTAATAAGGCTGGCTAATGGTTTATCTATCTTATTAATTCTTTCAAAGAACCAACTCCTGGTTTTGTTGATATGTTCCACCGTTCTTGTCTCAATTTCGTTGAGTTCTGCTCGAATCTTTATTAACTCTCTTCTTCTGCTGGGTGTAGGATCTATTTGCTGCTTTTTTTCTCTAGCTCCTTTATGTGTAAGGTTAGCTTTTGTATTTGAGTTCTTCCCAGTTTTTGAATGGATGCTTGTATTGCGATGTATTTCCCCCTTAGGACTGCTTTTGCTGCATCCCAAAGATTTTGAATGGTTGTATCTTCATTCTCATTAGTTTCCATGAATCTTTTAAATTATTCCTTAATTTCCTGGTTGACCCTTTCATCTTTTAGCAGGATGGTCCTTAACCTCCACGTGTTTGAGGTCCTTCCAAACTTCTTGTTGTGATTTAGTTCTAATTTCAAGGCATTATGGTCTGAGAATATGCAGGGGACGATCCCAATCTTTTGGTATTGGTTCAGACCCGATTTGTGACTCAGTATGTGGTCTATTCTGGAGAAATTTTCATGTGCACTTGAGAAGAATGTGTACTCAGTTGAGTTTGGATGTAAAGTTCTGTAGATATCTGTGAAATCCATCTGGTCCCGTGTATCATTTAAAGCTCTCGTTTCTTTGGAGATGTTGTGTTTAGAAGACCTATCGAATGTAGAAAGTGCTAGATTGAAGTCACCAAGTGTAAGTGTATTATTATCTAAGTATGTCTTAATTTTGGTTATTAATTGATTGATATATTTGGCAGCTCCCACATTCGGGGCATATATATTGAGGATTGTTAAGTCCTCTTGTTGGATAGATCCTTTAAGTATGATATAGTGTCCCTCTTCATCTCTCACTACAGTCTTCGGTGTAAATTTTAGTTTATCTGATATAAGGATGGCTACCCCTGCTTTCTTTTGAGGACCATTTTAAAGATAAATGGTTCTCCAACCTTTTATTTTGAGGCTGTAGGTGTCCTTCTGTCTAAAATGAGTCTCTTGTAGACAGCAAATAGATGGGTCCTGCTTTTTTATCCAGTCTGAAACCCTGCGCCTTTTGATGGGGTCATTAAGCCCGTTCACGTTCAGAGTTACTATTGAAAGATATGAGTTTAGTGTCATCATGATATCTATTCAGTCCTTGTTTTTGTGGATTGTTCCACTGAACTTCTTCTTAAAGGGGAGTTTTAAGAGTCCCCCTTAAAATTTCTTGCAGAGCTGGTTTGGAGGTCACATATTCTTTCAGTTCCTGCCTGTCTTGGAAGCTCTTTATCTCTCCTTCCATTCTGAATGAGAGCCTTGCTGGATAGAGTATTCTTGGTTGCATGTTTTTTCTCATTTAGGACCCTGAATATATCCTGCCAGCCTTTTCTGGCCTGCCAGGTCTCTGTGGAGAGGTCTGCTGTTACCCTAATACTCCTCCCCATAAAAGTCAGGGATTTCTTGTCTCTTGCTGCTTTAAGGATCTTCTCTTTGTCTTTGGAATTTGCAAGCTTCACTATTAAATGTTGAGGTGTTGAACGGTTTTTATTGATTTTGGGGGGGGGGAATCTCTATTTCCTGGATCTGAATGCCTGTTTCCCTTCCCAGATTAGGAACGTTTTCAGCTAGGATTTGTTCAAATACATATTCTGGCCCTCTGTCCCTTTCGGCGCCCTCGGGAACCCCAATTAAACGTATGTTTTTCTTACTCAGGCTGTTGTTTATTTCCCTTAATCTATCTTCATGGTCTTTTAATTGTTTGTCTCAACTTGTCTTCTATGTCACTCACTCGTTCTTCCACCTCGTTAACCCTCGTCGTTAGGACTTCTAGTTTGGATTGCATCTCATTCAATTGATTTTTAATTTCTGCCTGATTAGATCTAAATTCTGCAGTCATGGTCTCTTGAGTCCTTTATGCTTTTTTCTAGAGCCACCACTAGCTTTATAATAGTGCTTCTGAATTGGCTTTCTGACATTGAATTGTAATCCAGATATTGTAACTCTGTGGGAGAGAGGACTGTTTGATTCTTTCTTTTGAGGTGAGGTTTTCCTTCTAGTCATTTTGCTCAGTGCAGAGTGGCCAAAAACAAGTTGTATTGGGAAAAGGAGAAAAAGAGAGGAGAGAAAGAAGGAAACAAAAGAGAAAAAGAAAAAAAAGAAGAAAAAGAAATAAAAAAGGGTGGGGAAAGCAAACAAATCAAAAAAGAAAAAAAAAAAACACGGAGGAGTATCTTCTGTTTCTGTAGACTTTAAGTCCCTTGACTTCCCCTGGAACTTGTCCGTCTAGCTGTCTTCTGGGGGAGCCTGTTGTGCTGATTTTCAGGTGTTAGCACCTGGGGGAGCTGCTCTGCACCCTTGCCTGGTGCAGGGCTCAGTGGGGGTTGTTTACCCCGTGAGGCCCCAGGAGGAACAACCCCAGTGGCGGGGCCAGCTCTGCAGCCCTGGATTCAGCCCCCGCAGTAACTCCGGAGCTCTCTGTCTGCAGGGCCTGGAGGCTCCCCGGGGCAGGGCCGCTGATGTGCTCAGCTCGGGGCAGGAGCGTCCTTGCTGTCCTGGGCCCTCCCGGCCTCTGCCTGTCCCGGGGGAGGCCGGATCCTGGGCTGTGTCCCGGCGCCCTGTGCTCCGGGGCCTGCGCTGTGGGATTCGCGCTCCCGCCCCGCAGCCCCCTCCGCGGAGCCGCCGCCCGAGCCCCCCCGAGCTGCTCCGGGTCCTGCCGTGCGCGCTGCAGCCCTTAGGGAGCTCGGGGCGCTCTCCCGGGGCGCAGGTGCCTGTTAGTGTCCCCGGGAGCCCGAGGGCATCCCCGCCCTCCTGGGTCCTGCTCCAGCTCCCTGCGGGCCCCTTTCCGCCGGGGAAGGTTGGTGCAGCTCCTGCTCCTCCGGGACGGGGCTCTCCTGTCCTGGGGACACTCGCCCCGGCCTCAGCCCGGCTCCTCGCGGGCCCCTCCCCCTCGGAGGCCTTTTGTTCCTTTATTTCTTCTTCCCCGTCTTCCTACCTTGATAGAAGCGCGGACTCTTCTCACTGTAGCATTCCAGCTGGTCTCTCTTTACATCTCAGGCCGAATTCGTAGATTTTCAGGATGATTTGAAGATTTTCTAGGTAATTTGGTGGGGACAGGTGACTCGGGGACCCCACTCTTCCGCCATCTTGTCCCTCCCCTCAAATTTACCATTTTAAACATACAATGCCATGACATTAATTATATTCCCAATGTTGTTCAACCATCACCACTGTCTGTTTAATTATTTTCACAATGTTGGTCAACCATTACCATGGTCGCTTTCCAGAATTCTTCATTACTCCACACAGAAACTCTGTACATTAAACATTACCTCTCTGTCCTTTCTTGAATTTTGTAACACCTGCTCTCCTAGTTCTCCTGCCTTCCCCCCAACCCCTCCCTTCTCAGGCTTCTTTGTGGTTATCTTTTCCTTTGGCCATTAGTTAAAATTTGCACTCCTTGGATACTGTCTTAGGCCTTTGTCTCTTCTTACTATATACATTTTCTTTGGTAAATCTCATTCTGTCTTGCAGCTTTAAGAAGCATCTAAAGCTCACATGTCTTCCTGAATCCTTTCATATAATGCCTTACTTATCTGTTGCCACCCACCAATGCTTCTATCCTTTTTGTCCCTGTAAGGCTTTATGTTATTTTTATTTTGTTTATGTCTCTTAGCCCCATCCGATTTGCCTCATAATTAGTGAGTAGCTAAATAAATTGAAGTAGCCTAGGTTTATGATCAATCTTTACTACAAAACTCTAAGATATTTGAAGTCTGGGAAGCACAGCTTCTTCAGTGTATTATTGCAGGACCTACCTCAGTGAGGCCTAGTGAGACTCTTATTACATAACTGTATAGGGAGGTATGGGAAGCAAAATGGAATTTTTCTAGGGTGCTAGACCTTGAGTGTGTGGAGCTGGGATAAAAAAAATACTACTGAAGTGTAATTGATATACCATGCTATATCATATCAGTTTCAGGTGTAGAGCATAGTCATTTAAGAATTCTATACATTATGCTATGCTCCCCAAGATAAGTATAGTCACCATCTTTGACCTTACAAAGTTATTATAATATCATTGAATCTATTCCCTATGCTGTACTTTTCATCCCTGTGGCTTATTTACTTTATAACTGGAAGTTTGTACATTTCAATCCCCTTCACCTACTTTGCCCATCTTCCCACCCTCTCCCTTCTGGCAACCACAATTTTGTTCACTGTATTTATGAGTCTGTTTTTGTTTTTGTTTATTTACTTGTCCATTTGTTTTGCTTTTTTTTAGATTCCACATATGAGTGAAATTATGTAATATTTGTCTCCCTTTGTCTGACCACTTTCACTTAGCATAATACCTTCTAGGTCCATCCATGTTGTTGTAAATGTCTAGATCTCAGTCTTTTTTTATGACTAATATTCCATTGTGTGTGTGTGTATATATATGTGTATGTATGTATGTGTGTCTGTCATCTTTATCCATTCACGTATTGACGGACACTTAGGGTGTTTCATATCTTGGCTATTGTAAATAATGCTGCAATAAATATAGAGGTGCATATATCTTTTTGAATTAGTGTTTTTGTTTGCTTTGGATAAATATCCAGTAGTGGAATTATGGATTTTATGGTAGTTTTATTTTTAGTTTTTTGGGTAAAGTCTATACTGTTTTCCATGGTGGATGATGCATCAATCTCTATTACCACCAACAGTACAAGAAGGTTTCCTTTTTTTTACATTCTCACCAGCACTTGTTATTTCTTGTCTTTTTGACACTAGCCATTCTAACAGGTATGAGATGATATCTCATTGTGGTTTTGATTTCCATTTTCCTGATGATTAGTGATGTTAAGCATCTTCATATGTCTGTTGACTGTTTTCTTTGGGAAAGTGTCTATCCAGATACCCTCCCCATTTTCTAATCATATTATTATTATTATTATTATTGGTATTGAGTTGTATGAATTCTTTCTATACTTTGGATATTAGCCTCATATCAGATACATCATTTGCTAATATCTTTTCCCAACCACTAGGTTGCCTTTATGTTTTGCTAATGGTCTCCTTTGCTGTGCAGATGCTTTTTATTTTTTGTGTAGTTCCACTTGTTAGTTTTTGCTTTTGTTTCCCTTGCCTGAGGAGACATATCCATAAATATATTGGTAAGACTGATTTCAAGAGATTACTGCCTATGTTTTCTTTTAGGAGTTTTATGGTTCACATTTCACAATTAGGTCTTTAACCCATTTTGACTTTATTTTTGTGTATGGAATAAGAAAGTGGTCCATTTTCATTCTTTTGTATGTAACTGTCCATTCTTCCCAACACAATTTATTGAAGAGACTGTCTTTTCCTCATTGTATATTCTTGCCTCCTTTGTCATGTATTAATTGACCATACAATAATGGGTTTATTTCTGGGCTTTCTAATCTATTCTAATCTATGTGTCTATTTTAGTGCTAGTATCACAACTGTTTTGATTACTAAAATTCTTGTAATATATCTTGAAATGTGGGATATGTAGCTTTGTTCTTTCTCAAGATTTCTTTGGGTATTTGAGGTCTTTTGTGGTTCCATACAAATTTTAGAATCATTTTTTTCCAGTTTTGTGAAAAATACTGTGAGTACTTTGATGGTGATTGTATTGAATATATAGAATGCTTTGGGTAGTATGGACATATTAACAGCATTAAATTTTGGGACACCTCGGTGGCTCAATGGTTGAGCCTCTGCCTTTGGCTCAGGTTGTGATCCTGGGGTCTTGGGATTGAGTCCCGCATTTGGCTCCCTGCAGGGAACCTGCTTCTCCCTCTACTTATGTCTTTGCCTCTCTCTCTGTATCTCATGAATAAATGAAATCTTTAAAAAATATTAATTCTTCCAGTCCATGAGCATGAAATATTTTACATTTGTTTGTGTCATATTCAATTTCTTTCATTGGTGTCTTAGAGTTTCCAAGTTCAAGTCTTTCACCTCCTTGGCTAAATTTATTACTTGGTATTTTATTCTTTTTGAGTATAGTTATAAATGGAATTGTTTTCTTATTTTTCTTTTTGCTATTTGTTTATTAGTACATACAAATGAAAAAAGATTTCTGTATTTTAATTTTGTATCTTGACTTTACTGAACTCACTTATCACTCCTGGTTGGGTTTTTTTAGAGAAATCTTTAGGGTTTTCTGTATATACTGTTATGTCACCTGTAAATAGTGATACTTTTCTTTCCCAATATGGATGTCTTTGATTTCTTTTTCTTGTGTGATTGCTTTGGCTAGTATCTTGAAGAAAGTGGCAATAGGCAAGGGCATCCTTGTTTTGTTCCAGATTTTAGAGCGAAAGCTCTCAGTTTTGCACTGTTAGTAAGATATTAGTTGTGGATTTGTCATATATAGCCTTTATTATGTTGTGGTATAGTCCCTCTGAACCTTTGCTGAGAGTTTTTGTCATGAACAGATGTTGAAATTTATGAAACACTTTTTCTGTATTCCTGAGATGATCATATATGGCTTTTATCCTTTGTTGTATTAATGTGATGTGTCATGTTGCCTAATTTGTGAATATTGATCATCTTTGCACTCCAAAGTAAATCTCACTTATTCATAGTGAATAATCTTTTAATGTATTGTTGAAATCTGTTTTCTAATATTTTCTTTTCTTATTGTTTAAAAACATTTTTTTTTAAGTGATCTCTTCACCCAGTGTGAATCTCAGACTCACAAACCCAAGGTCAAGAGTCAGATGCTCTACTCACTGAGCTAGCCAGGTGTTTTCCAATATTTTCTTTTTTTTTTTTTAAAAAATTTTTATTTGTTTATGATAGTCACAGAGAGAGAGAGAGAGAGAGGCAGAGACACAGGCAGAGGGAGAAGCAGGCTCCATGCACCGGGAGCCCAACATGGGATTCGATCTTGGGTCTCCAGGATCGCACCCTGGGCCAAAGGCAGGCGCCAAACCACTGCGCCACCCAGGGATCCCTCCAATATTTTCTTGAGGATTTTTCTATCTGTATTCCTTAGGGATATTGGCCTCTAGGTTTCTTTTTTTGTTGTATCTTTGTCTGGTTTTGGTATCAGAATAATACTGGCCTTGTAGAATGGATTTGGAAGTTTTCCTTTATCTCCTATTTTGGTTTGAGAATAGGTATTAAATCTTCTCTACGTGTTTGACAGAATTCACATCTGAAACCATCTGTTTCTGACCTTTTGCTTGTCGGTTTTTTGATTGTTGATTAAATTTCATTGCTAATATTCAGCGTATTCAAAATTTTTTATTTCTTCCTGATTCACTTTTGGGAGATTGTAGGAAATTATCCATTTCTTTAGGTTGTTCAATTTATTGGCATGAAAGTATCTTTATGCCATTCTTTTAAACTCTTTATGGGATAGATTGTTTATCTCTATTTCATTTCGTTGTTTTCCTGAAATTTTGTCTTGTTCTTTTGTTTGCAGGGTATTCCTCCATCTACTCATTTTGTTTGGCTTTCCACATTTGTTTCTATGAATTAGATGGAACGGCTACTTTTCCTAGCCTTGAAGGAATAGCCTATGTAGGAATATCCCCTGTGTTGACTGTGTGTGCCTGCAGCTTTGTTTGGATGGCTGGAGCTGTAGTGGGTACGGGCCAGGGTCCCCAGGGTACTTTTGCTGAGGCTGCCTTGCTAGGATGTCTGGAGCTAAAGTAGGCATGGGCTGAGAGGTCTCAGGCCACTCTCTGCAGCTGGTGGCACAGCTGAAGGTGTGAAGCAGGTACATTCTGAGATGTGATGTCTGGAGGTGTTCTGTGCAAGGCTTGCTCTGGTCAGTCATCTACAGCTGATGTAGGTTTGGGTTTGATGTGTCCCAGGGTGCTTTGTGCCTGTGTCTCCTTTGCAAGATGCTGGAGCTGTAATGGGCACTGTTTGGAAGTGTTCTTGTGTGCACTGTACTGGAGTTGCCTTGATGGGATTGCTGTAGCTCCAGCAGGTATGGTTGTGAAGGTCTTCCTTGAGGGGATGGCTGAGGCTGTGTGGGCTAATAGCCTAAGGCTTCATAGGGCAGTCAGCTGGCCAGGGTACCCTTTCCTGGAGCAGGAATTCTAACCCATGGAGTGTAATTTCAAAATTTCTAGTTTAACTTCACTGAAAATCAATTACAGTTGACCCTTGAACAGGTTTGAGCTGCATGGGTCCACTTATATGTAGATTTTTTTTTCAGTAAATACAATATTGTAACTGTATTTTCTTTTCCTTATGATTTCCTTAATATTTTCTTTCTTTTGCTTACTTTATTATAAGAATACAGTATATAATACATATGACATATAAAATATGTGTTAATAAATTGTTTATGTCACCTTTAAGGCTTCCAGTTAACAGTAGGCTATTAGTAGTTGGATTTTGGGGAAGTCAAAAGTTATTTATGGATTTTTGGCTGTTAGAAGGGGTTTGGTTCCCATTACTCTTGTATTGTTCAAGGGCCAAGTATATTATGAAGTGATTTTTAATTTAAATAATTTCAAGTTTAAAAGCATCAAAATATATGTCATCCACAAAACAAAACAAAAACATCTTTGTTTTCTTAGAGAGCTTTACATAGCTCATGATTTGTGAGTGATTCACTAAGGAATGTGACTTGTTTATCTTTCTTTCCAATGGGACTCCTCATGGGTAAACTCCTCAAGGGTAAGGAGACTGTTTTGTTCATTGCTTCCCCCCCCCCCCAATTTATTGAGATATAATTAACAAAGCTTGTGGTGTTTTCACTTCGCTTTTGCAATTGCATTTCCCTATACTTGGAATTTATATTTGCTTTTATATTTGCTTGCTTTTATATTCATGTTATTTAAGTTATTTATTTAAGTAATCTCTACACCCAATCTCGGGGGTTCAAATTCACAAATCCGAGATCAAGAGCCATGTGCTTTTCCTATTGAGCCAGCTGGGTGCTCATTACTTCCTCCAGAATGCTAGTTAGGAGCTCCTCTTAACTTCTCTTGATGTGTTGTCATTGTCATTTCCCCCCCACTGGTCCTAAATTCCATGACTGAGAAAAGCGCTATTATATGTGTTGTGTATTTCCAGCCGCAGTACATAGCAGGCAATCATTAACTATTTGACCCAACAGCAATGGCTGTCATTGAATGAAGTTATAAACAAATGCTGAGAACATCTAAGTATCTTTAGTGACAGACATGTACTAGAGGTTAGGTTGATTCTGTTTGGCTCTTGTTTTTTGTGTGTGTGATGTCAAAACACTTTACGTTTTATTGAGAAATACTAAAAGTAATGTAAAACGTCTATGGGCAATTAACTGGGAGCTTCAAAACCTATTTGAGACTCAGCCTGATGGGTATATTAGCTTAATTAGTGTTTATTGATTTAAGATAAAGTTCAATGTAGCATTGTTTAGATTGAAGTTCTGCCTTTTTTTTTTAATTTAAAAAAAATAAAGAAATAGCTCCTATGAAACAGTTGCCTCGACTTAGCTATTAATAGAGTGTACAGCTTTTCTGGGTCCTCTTGCTCTGTAAACAACGGGAGGAGACTGTAATGGTCTGTTCTGGTGTGTGTTCTGGGCACTTTGGATGGTGTGCATTGGCTTAAAAGTAGATAGTCTTGGTGCATTTCATGGAGAGGAGTCTTGTTGAAGAAGAGCCAGATGCACAAAGCAGGATACCAAAGGGCACTGTGATTTCTATATCATCCCATACTTCCAAGCCCTTGTTTATAGAACTCCTATAACAAAACACCTTGATATGTGTGCGTGTGTTTGTGTGTGTGTGTGTGTAAACAGATACACACAAATATATATAAACAAACATATACATATATAGAGAGATATATACATACATACACAAACATATATGTATGTAAGAGATTTTATTTCATAGCCATCAAACTCAGCTTTCAGTTTTTTTTTTTTTTTTTTTTTTTTTTTAGCTTTTAGTTTCTTTGTACTTAAAGTGACCCTAAGATCTTGGCATCTCCAAGTAGGTTTCATATTTGAAAAGTGAATTGTTTGAATTGCTTTTTATGAGACTAATTCTAAAAAAATAAATCTTAAAAGCCAGATATCAACCTTGAGAAAATACCTACATATCAGTTCAAAAAAATAGGGAAAATGGACAAGGTATATGAATAATTTCCAGTGTAAACATTAGTGAATGCTAATGCACATGATAAAGTTCACTTACAAGGTAATTGCAGATTAAGATAACTGCAATTCAGATAAAATTGAAAGGGGAAGATCAAAGGGCTGTAAAGACATAAAAATTAAGGATAATTTCTACTGTTGGCATGAATAGTGGCACGGTTTTTGAGTGCTTACTATGTTTTAGATTTTGTATTTAGTTCTTTACTGTTATCAATACATGGACTCACTATGAAAAACTTTTGTGGTAGATAGTATTGTCAACTCACATTTTACAGATGAGGAAACTGGCAGAACAAAAATGTGGAATTGCCAAGGATCTATGGCTAGCAAGATACAAGACCAGAAAATTTGATACGGTAACCAGCATGCACATTGTTTTGTGAACTATTCCTCACTAAGCACATGCTACCACAAATGCCCATTTGGGTTGAATGTGGATATAAATATTGTAGAAATCAGTACCAATCTCATTTTGGGCTCTGGAACCTCTGCTTCAGTTCTGCTGCTGCTGATCCTATCTACTTTCCTTGCTTACAAAACTTCCTTTTATATATTTCCCCACATACTTTATCCTTTTTGGGGCCTAAATATTCTTGCTATCACTTCATCTTACAATGTAATGTCTCATGTCAACATATATCTGCCACTTACCTAGGTCCTCCTCTTTGTAAACTGTCATGTTTCAAATCAATTTTATCCTAGGATATCACTCTGTCTTTAGCTCAGTTATACCTAGGATGTATAAGTCTAAAAAAATTATTACTGTACAGATACAAAACCATAAACAATTTTGGTGCATTTAACCAGTCATTTAAATTCATTGTGAATTATCTTCTCAGGAGGCACCAAGAAATGAGTCTTTGAAAAGGGTATGGATCTCAGTGATAGAGGAGGAAAATGGATTCAACACTTTTGGTAGGTCTCTTGGAAAAGTTGTCCCTGGATCTGGAATGTGAGGAAGAATCTGGGAATTCAGAAGTACCGCAAAGGAGCACTGAGATTCCAATAATCAGAGCAGAAAGAGATAAGGCCCTCATTTGGCAGAAATGACTCTCAGAAGAGCTGGAATTGTATAGAAGGCATACTTTATGATTATGCCTAGAGGTAGCTCTGGCCCAGAGGATACTGCAGGGCAATTTTTGCTTGGGGTATCATGTTTGTATTGTCTCCCTGTGTAAGCATCTTGATGAGGCAGTTTTTGCTGGGCCGGCAGGATCAAGGGGGATCGGGAGGCACCAACAAAATGGCAGCAGACTCTCCATCTTGTTACCCTCACCTTGGGACTTTCCCGCCACTAGCAGATCCAATGCCTTAAAAGCTTGCCTTGACCCACATTACCTGGCCTATTTCATTTCACTACCAACTAGATCAAACCTGACATTTGGTGCCAAAACCCGGGAGGAGATTGAGGCCCCATTCCAGTAGGAGGCCTCTCTCCTCTCACCACCAGGACCTCAACGAAACCCAATGCCTTGAGATGCTGGTAAGTTCCCCCAATTCCGTGCCCCGATCCTGGTGGTCCTGCCTGAAATCGTGGCTGCATTAGGGCAACTCCACCGAGTCACTGGGAGGCTCCTAATTGGTCCCTGGGGATCAGGAGACATACTCATCCTCACAGTGACCTACTTCAGTTTTGTTTGTAGCCCAGGGCTGCAAATATGAATGCCTGTTTCAGTCTCTGGGCTACCTGGTAGGAATCGTGGGAACTACCCAATCCAAATTCGATCCCCAAACCCCTCTGGGCTTCCTACTGGCCAATTTTGAAATTCTGGGCCTTTCCCAGGACCTGAAAAGGTGGCTTCATTCATTACTGTAAGGTGGCCTGGCCCCAATATTGGGTACTGTTGGTACTTTTGACTACCAAATTCTCATGGACCTGGACAACCTCTGTAGATGCCAGGGCAAGTGGACTGAGGTCCCATATGTGCAGGCTTTCTGGAACCTCCACTCTTAACCCTCCCTCTGCTCCCAGTGTTCCATCACTCAGGTCCTTTTGGCACATGTGCTTCTCTCTCCTTCCCTTCCACCTATTCCCTCAGCTCCAGAAGCCCCTGAATCCGTTCCCCCTTCCTCTCTCTCAGAATCCCCTGAGACCTTGGCCCATCCACCTACTAGGGGAACACCAGCCACCCCCCCATTCAGAACCTCCTACCTCCTTCTCTTCTTTCCCCCGCAACCACACACCTCTTCACCCATTTCTGACCCCCAACCTTCACCCCCTACCTCCCCTCCAATCTCCACGCGCACAAGATCCCACAAGGTCTCCTTCTCCCCTGACCTGGTTTGCCCCCTGCAAGAGGTGGTGGCAGCTGAAGGGGTTGTTTGGGTCCACGCACCTTTCTCGCTCCAGGACCTTTCCCAAATTGAAAAATGGCTGGGCTCTTATCCCTGTGTGCAACTTCCCCGGTCTCACTCCCTTGCAGGCTGCAGAACCGCACCAGAGAGCGCTTCCATTAAGCAGCTATCACCCTATACCAGCACCACCCTACCCTTCCCTATAGAAGCCTGTCTGTCAACCAACTCTTCCTACACCCCTACTCCCGCCTGCCCACTTCTGAGGGACCCCATGATAACAACAAAAGGATCAGAATGTTGGGCCAGTGTTAATAGGATTGGGAGGCACCAATAAAATGGCAGTGGACCCTCCATCTTGTCATCCTCACCTCGGGACTTTCCCGCCACTAGCAAATTCAATGCCTTCAAAGCTTGCCTTGACCCACCTTTACCAGGCCTCTCTATTTCATTTCACTACCAACTGGATCAAACCTGACAGTTTTAACCATCAAGAGCAGTATTCTTCAACTTGCTTTGCTTCTCTGCACACAAGCTGTTCTTAGAATATACCTTAAGTTGTGGATATTCCTGCCTCTTGTCCCCCTACTCAAGAAGGTGTATCATATGCCTTTTCAAGCTACACAGTTTCCCATCCTATCATGCTGGCATATACCACTTCCCTTAGGAGTATCCCTCCCACAGACACCTGGAGAATTACTGCTCTAGATAAAGAGAAAGAGCTTAGGAAACATATGACATGATCTATTTTGCCAAATTAGGAACTTCCGAAACTTAAAACAAAACAAAACAGATTTATCTGGAGTGAGTGCGTGCTCCTCTATATCAAGCTGCTTGAGGCCTGAGAGACAGATGCATACTGGTCTGATCTCCTTCTCTCCAGCCTCCCACCCGGCGTCTGGCACTCTCATTCCTGTGAGTGCGGTTCTGTGGCATGAATGACAATGTAGACCTTGCTACTTCATTTCTGGATCTGTAAACTAGTGTCGAAGAATAGTCTCATGGGCTGTGCTTACTTGAATAAGGACAAGCCTTAATTTATAATGTTTATGTTAAATTACTTAACTTCACCATGGAGATAATTCAAGGTAAGAAGCATTTTGAGTTATTCACTAAATCAGTCTAGTTTGCTGCAGCTCCAGAAAGGCACACTCCTATTTAACTCTGAAGTCCACTGAGAGGCATTTATCTAGGGAGAAAGTAGGCAAGTGCTTGAGCATTTTGGAAAAAAGCAGCCTTTGTACTTTGAAAGCAATGCAACAAAAGGATTGTTTTGGGGAAGTAAGACAAAATCAGATCAAGTAAATTCAGGACTTTCTTAGAAAATGGAATAGCAATTAATTAGAAACAGACTATATGATTAAAATTTAAAATATGTGGACTTTGGCAAATTAAAATAGTTGAAATATAGACTCCCTCAAAGCTATAATTATAGTAAAATTAAGAAAGAATGTTCTGGGGCACCTGGGTGGCTCATTTGGTTAAGCGCTCGGCTTTCGGTTTTGGCTCAGATCATGATCTTGAGTCATGAGATTGAGCCCTCAGTGTGCTCCATGCTCAGTAGGGAGTCTGCTTGGGATTCTCTCCATCTTCTCCTCCCCCTGTTCTCTCTTCCTCTCTCTCTCAAATAAATACATAAATCTTAAAAAAAAGAGAGAGAGAGAGAGAGAATGTTCTTCACTTGTAACTCTTATTCAATTGATCTTTGAAATGATCTCATTATGTGGGTTTGTTTGTTTGCTTGTTTTGAGTAGGCCCCACGCCCATCATGGAGCCCAAATCAGAGCTTGAACTCATTATACTAAGATAAAGACCTGAGCTGAGATCATGAGTCAGATGTTTAACTGACTGAGCCACCGAGGCACCCCAATCTCATTATGGCTTTAAGTTATATCTCTGATAACTATTTGATCAGGTTTTTTTGTAGTTTTATTTTTTTCAGGCTATGTTCTCTTTTGGAAATTGTATCCTTTGGTTAAGTATCTAGGGAAGACTTGTTTTTCTTTTGTCTTTTTCTAATCAATTAACCATATTTGTTACAAATATGTTTTGGTCTGTATTTCATCATCTAACACACTATCCAGCACATTATAGGTATTTAATAAATATTGACTTACTGGGAAAAAAAGAGGATGCATTGTATATTTAGAACCTTTTCCTTTGTATTACTAATTTACTTTTTCTGGCACACAAGTTAACTGATATGTTTGTCGCTTTAAAATATATTCCAATTCTATTTGCATACCAGCAGAGCATTTTCTTTGGAATTTTTATTTTTCCAATTCTAAAGCTTTCCATGATTAGTATAAATGCAGAAGAAATTCAAAATATTCTACAAGGCTGAGATCTTTCAGAAAGAAGGCAGACATGTCTGAATTGGGAATGCTCTCTGCTGATAATAGCTCTCTGCCTGTCATGGGATGCGGGTTGTTATGGTGAAGGGGAGGTGCTTGAAATTGGAAAGGAATATAATATGTTAATAACAGAAAAGGTTTTAAAAATGATACACAGTTTCTCAAAGTATTCTTTAAAATGGGTTTGATTCATTGAATCGCCTATTGGTTTTATAAGGGGCAATAAAATCTCCCAAGTTATTGCAAGACAAATTAGTCCTTTGTCATCTTAATGCTTTCTTGGCTGTGTTAGGAACCATGATTAATGAAGGATATCTCATTGTAGGAACATAATCTACCCCCTCTATGTTGAACTCACGTCTAGTACCAAGGCCTCCAACGGGCTGGATTTTTTGGTGCTGAAGCATCATCATCACCTTCCTGAGACCAGACCATCATGATTACTACCAGACTATCCCCAAGGTTGGCCTTTCCTGCTTTCAGATGATCTTCTTTACTACCTTTTATCCTACAAGCACATTTTCTGATTTTATTCTTAACTTCAGCCTCAGGCCTCTGAATGTCTGATACACTAGAGAAGCTGAGGTAGGAGTCCTATAAAACCTTAGTCTCTTCTCTCTTGCATAAGCCCTAATGACTTATAGCACATACTTTATAGAACTTCAACCTCACTACCTTTACTATGGATGTTTAGTCCATGTACTGACAAATGAGTCAAGCCTGACCATCCTGGTGTTGAGTGGAAGGGAGGCTGGCAGCTTGAGATGAATGGGCATCATCTGTTCCCTCATTATTTTTTTCCTTTCTATTCAGTAAATTTTTGAAGACTGATCATGTTATAAGCACAGTGCTATAAGACTAAATCCTCATGGAACTTGGAGGTTAGTGAGGAGGCAGGCATTAATCATAACGAAACAATCACACAAACAAGGAAGTGTTGGTGTACACTACAATGGGAGCATTGAGAACCTGTAATCGGGACATTGCCTGAGTTTTGGGGAAGCTTGACTGGAGATCTCACCCTTGATCTGAATGTGAAAGCTGAATCATGCTAATTAGGCAACAGGGGGAAGGCAAGAAAAGAACAAATGCACTTTTTTAGGTAAACAAGAGAAAATGGTCATTGTAGTTCAGTATTTGTCTCAGAGAGGCTGAAATGGTTTCCTTCTTTTTTTGGAAACTGCTAATATTCCCAGCACTGGGAATGCTGAGGTGACCTCTCGTGCTCCTTCAGGTTATTTTGTGTTAATGTGCCATTACTGAGGGCTATTGGCATTTGTCTCTTCTGTGAAAAGTGAATAGTACTTGCAAAGTACGACCAACTTTTCAGTCACCAAGTCTTGTTTTTATTCTTCTATTCTTATCCTGGGTCTTCCTGAGGCCATAGGCCTGCCTACATCCTGGGTCCTGGTCTATTGTGAAGCCAGTGCCTGGGAGGATATGGAGGGACACAAGTGTAGGGCAGGACTGAGTGAAATGTTGACTGCAAGCACAGTGGGCTAGGAGGGAAACGGGTTGGACTCTTTCTCCTGATGTGCCAGCTTTAAGAGTGATTCCAAGTTTTGCCAAAAGAATTCAAAACATTCATATAAGGTGTCAGCTATACTCAGATGAAAAAAAAATCATTTAGAAATGTGAAATACTTGGGATAGCTGCCTCCAAACAACATGTGGATGCAGGAGGTTTGGGTAAATACTGACCTGATGTGCATACACACACACACACACACACACACACATACACACACACGTGGAATAAAGGGCTTACACTAATGTAGATGTATGTATAGACATAAGCAGAGACTGAGAAATATTGGCATTCTTTGCAGATTGAATATGGCTTGTAGTGGCTATTGTCAGCCTCAGGAAAACCAAAAAGGTCTTGTCCTTCATTCAGAGCAATAGTGAGCTAGCTCAGCCCACAACCTGCCTTTGCAGGATGGCTCTGCAGAACATAGAAATGCTATTTAATTCATGCTCACTGTTTGAGTGAAGATGCTGCATCTTTTAGAGGTCTCAGGAGACTTGACAGAAGCAATACCATAGTTATCCTGAAGACTGTTTTCACAACGAGAGGAGAGCCTGAAGTGTTCTCATGCACTGCATATTTTAGAATAATGTGCTTCTTGGCGACTTCTTAATTTTGTAATAGGCTTGGCTTCTAATCTTTATTGCTGAACATTGTTAGAAAGATGCAGAAGAAGAGCCAAATTTAAAATATGTTTAAATACTTTTAACTTAATTAATATTCAGAATTATAAAAAGTTTTCCTCAGTGCATAAGTTGATAAATTAAAAAGGGAGAGTTTGTCCCCATCCTTTCTTACACTTGTTCCCTTGAGTTATTGTTAATCATTCGTGATTGCTAATAATCCCTAAGACTATATGTGTCAGCTATTAGTATCTCTTTCTACACAGTCATGTGAATATACATATACACACATGTACAGGTCCACACATACTCTTACACAAATACATATATGTGTTTTTGAAGTACATGAGATTCCATTGTATATATTATCAAAACTTTACTTTTTTAATTCAACAACATACCGTAGACATCCTTTCATGTCAGACAGATATAACTGATTCTGTTTAATGACTGCAAGGTATCCTAGTTGGAGCATTTCATGGTTTATTTGACCATTATCAAATGTATGAACATTCAGTTTGACTTCAGGTGGCTGCCTTTAATAAAATACTTCCATGAACATGGCTTGGGTTTACTTGTATAAGAATCCCTTTAGGATGTATTCCTAGAAGTAGGTTGCTGGGTCAAAGGTTGAGCACATTGAAAATTTTGATAGACATGAAGGACAGAACCCTAGAGATATGGGAGTGCTTCCTGGCCTCTTCCCTCTCTCTCTCCCCTACCCCCAAAAGGAATGCATCCATAATAGCATGCCAGCACCATGCTTGAAGCTAGGGTGTCTGAGGAGGGTGTCTGAGGATAGACTGCTGTATAAAGGAGAGTCAGCCAGCCAGTTTTGCTGCTTGGCACCAGTGTTTGCATTTATAAATAGAGAGGGGAATATTGAATTTGTTATTACTCAAGCTGTTCTAAAATTGCTTTCCAAATATTAAAAAAGCAATTTGATTTGTTTTCCTAATCCAATTTCAAATTGTGTAGTCCGTATGGACCTTGAGAAGATTGTCTCTGACTCTCATAACCTGACTATTGGTCAGCTTTGGCTCTTTCTCTTTACTGAATCATGTTTCTCTTGTTGGTTCTCTTGTCTTTCATAATACCTAATGACTTTGCCGACTCCCTACTGGAGGTCCTTGGCTACCAGTTGTAGTTCCATTCTTACCATGGTTAATGATTTCTTAGAAATGCCATGATGATAAAGGTACAGGGTTTTTTTTTTTTTAAGATTTATTTATTTATTTTAGAAAGCAAGAGAGAGCAAGAGCACAATGGAGAAGAGTAGAGGGAAAAGGAGAGAGAGTCCCAAGCAGACTCTCTGTAGAGATCAGAGCCCCAGAGTTCAATCTCATGACACCGAGATCACAGCCTGAGCCAAAATCAAGAGTTGGTCACCTAAACGACTAAGCCACCTAGTTTCCCCAAGGTATAGGCCTTTCTTAGAATAAAGGGAAATAAAAATTATGTCTCCCTTTTGTACAGTCTGAGTTTTCTTATCTACAAAAACCCAAGTGATGTTGGTGACCTTGGTTTATTCCCTTTGCCCCTTTTGTAATATATTTGGTATTCTTGTTAGAACTAGAATGATGTTTCTGCTTGCATTTTTGTAGCTCAAACATATAAACTGATTTTTAGTTATGTTATCAATTTCAAGTTAGGTTCCACATTGTTATTCTCATTGATTTTAACACTATGTGAGCATTACTGATTCTGTGATTTCTGCTAAATATATAGTCCCTCAGTCACATAATTTTTCTCTTAAATTATCTTACTATAAAAGTAATACACAGTTATTACAAATCATCTTCAAATTCCTTATGTGGAATCTTAAAAAAGTAATATAACTCTACTCCTCAGAAAGATTTGATGTCAGTATTTTGTGTATTTTCCCTAAGATTTTATTTTTTCTTATTGTATATTATTTAAATCATCTATGTATAAAATTTTTTTATCTCTGTACATTTATATCACATATTTGCATATATTTTTATTGTGGTAAAATAGGCACAATATAAAATTGACCATTTTAGCCATTTTTAAGTGTACTCCTCAGTGGCATTATGTATATTTACATTTTAGTGCTGCCACCACCACCATCCATCCACAGAACTCTTTCCATCTTGCAAAACTCATTAAATCCATTAAACACTAATTCCGTGCTTTCTTTTCTCTTCAGCCCCTAGCAACCACAATTCTACTTACTGTCTCTATGAGTTTGGCTGGTCTAGATATCTCCTACAAGTGGAATTATACAGTATCTTTCATTTCATTACTGGCTTATTTCACTTAGCATGACGTCTTCAGGTTCATCTGTTTATAGAATGTATCAGAATTTCTTCTCTTTGTGAGGCTGAGTAATAGTTCACTGTATCAACATACTAGATTTTCTTACCTATTTGTCTATTGATCGACACTAGGGTTGCTTCAAATTTGAGGCTAATAAAGATATGGATGAACAAATATTTCTACTACTTCCTCATTTCAACTCTTTTGAGCATTTGTGCAAAAGTGGAATTGCAGGATCATTTGGTAATCTTATGTTTAATTTTTCTTTGTCTTTTAAAAAAAATTATTTATTTATTTGTTTGTTTATTTATTTATTTATTCGAGAGAGACAGAGAGAGAGAGAGAGAGAGAGAGAGAGAGAGAGAGAGAGAGAGAAGCAGAGACACAGGCAGAGGGAGAAGCAGGCTCCATGCAGGGAGCCCGATGTGTGACTTGATCCCAGGTCTCCAGGATCATGCCCTGGGCTGAAGGCAGCAGTAAACCGCTCAGCCACCTGGGCTGCCCTTGTTTTGTTTTTAGAGAAAGAGAGAGAGAGAAAGTGCATGGGGAGGGGGAGGGGAAGCATAAAAGGAGAGAGAGAATCTCAAGCAGGCTCCATGCCCAGCACAGAGCCCAACATAGGGCCTGATCTCAAGACCACAAGATCATGACCCAAGCTGAAATTAAGAGTTGGATGCTTAATTGAGCCACCCAGGTGTCCCTCTACATTTAGTTTTTTTTTTTTGAGGAAGTGCCATACTAATTGTCATAGTGACTACACCATTTTACATTTCCACCAGCATGCACACATGTTCCAATTTCTCCACATTCTTGCTAACACTTGTTATTTTCTGTTTTCATGATACTAGCCATACTCATGAATGTGAGGTGGTATCTCATTGTGGTTTTGATTTGCATTTCCCTAATGATTATTAATACTGAGCATCTTTTCAAGTGCTTAGTGCCATTTGCAAATCCTCTGGATAAATGTCTGTTTAAGTCCTTTGACCATTTTTTAAACTGGATTTTTACTGTCATTGTTTTGAGTTGTAGGAGTTCTTTATATATATGGCTATTGATCTCTAGTCTTAGTTTGCACCGTAATAACAAAAAAAAATTTTTTTGTCATAGAAAATCTTTATTTTTCTTTAACTTTTGAAGGATAATTTCCCTGGATATGGAAATATTGATTGCTGAGTCTTTTCTTTACTACACCTTAAATATTTTACTTCATTCTCTGCCTGCTTGCAAAATTTCTGAAGAGAAGTTGGTTGTAATTCTTACCTTCACTCCTCTAGAGGTAAGTTTTTTTTTTTTTTTTTTAATGTTTGATTTTCTGGAGTTTGAATGCAATGTGCCTAGGTGTAGTTTTCTTGGTATTGATCCTGCTTGGTATTCTCTGAGTTTCCCTCAGAGTTTCCCTTGAGTTACCTCAAGCCATTCATTGGACCCTTTCTGATTCTACTTCACTCGCACGGTCTTCCCCCTACAACTTGAGCACACCACGTTCCTTTCTAATCTTAAAATCTTCATTCTGTTTTTCTTCTTCTTGGAATGCTTCTGCCCTAACTTTGCCTGCAACTTCATTTCATCATCCAGGCCTGAGGTGAAATGCTGACTTCTAGAGGAAGAGATAAAAGAAGAAGTTGGCAGGTACTGGTTCTCTAGCTGAAACTCTGATCTACTTTCTTTTGCCTTCAGCAGACTGCCAGGAAGGCATGAGTTTTAGCAACTTGCCCGGGGAAGTGGACATTTCTGCAATTCTGTAAGATTGACCTCCAAAGGGTAAAATGTATAAGAGGATGTTCTGAAAAGACTTGAAGGAGAGGAATTACATTATTTAACTCTTTTATGTTTATCACAATGATTGCTATTTGTCACTTGAAAAATTTATAGACATTTGCCATTAATACATGTTCAGTATAAGAGACACTTAGTAGTAGGTTGATTTCTAAGTATTCCAGTTGCATTAAAAATATTTTCTGGTGAATAGCCTAGTTTCTAGATTGTGTTTTTGTATTTTTTGGACCTCTAATAATACACACATGATGTTCATTTATTTAACCACTCACTTATCACTATATGACTCTACTTGGCACATGATATGGAATTACAAAGAACAATAAGAAGAATAAGGATTGGCTCTGTCTTCAAAGCTCAGGGTTTGGTGAGGGAAATAGATCTGTCAAGAAACCTTCCTATTGTGCTCTCCAAAAGAAGGAAGAACAAGGAAGCAATGTTCGTCAGGCTGTGCTCTAAAGACAGAGTTTGAATGAACTTTGAAGAGAGAAGTAGTTCTGGTAGAGTGAGTGGTGTAAAGCAGGGCAAGAGGAAATAGAGGTATGAGGAGAAGAAGAATGGCAAACTAAAGTGAGAGAATAAGGGAGGGCCAGCCAGAGGGCCATCAGGCCCTTGAATGCCATGCTGTTGTGTTTGAAGGTTGTCATGGACTGAGAGCAGTGACCGTGGGAGGGATACAATGCAACCAGTATGTAGAGACATATTTCTGGAATCAGTGATGACAAGGGCCTGTATTAGTTGTTAGTGTGCTGACTGAATTAATCACCTTGTTTACTTTCCCAGGTGGTGAATGTATGAAGTCCTTTGTTTCCACCTAAAAAATAACATAACTTTCCTCTTTTATGAGAAAGACAGTTGAGCAATAATAAAACAGTCAAAGCAAAAATCATGAGAATAATTCCCCTCTGCAAAAAAAAAAAAAAAAAAAAAAAGCCACATCAGCTGAAATGAGTTATATCTGTCACATTATTTTTCTTTATACCATTAAGGTTTTTTTCTTTCTTTTCCAGTTAAGCATTCCACCAAAGCTTTTAAGATCTATGCCTTATAACATTGAATGACTATATATGTCCCATACAGATTTTAAGCTCACCAAGATTCAGGACCTGGCTTTGGCAGAAGAGAAATAAAGCTAGCACTTAGATGTTTACAACATAATGTGTCTGTCAAGAATAAAAACGCTGAAGCACACAGATGTCTGCAAAGGCCTTTTATGTTCTGTCACTCACTGGTTGCATTTCTACATTCAGGACATTTATGAACAAACTCGAGAGTTTCACAGTCACCCCTGAAGAGTCAATGCGTACGTTTACAGGTCTAAATGAAAAGAGAAAAATTTTATGAGTGAAAATTGCCTTTCCCTAAGAAAGGAGGGTTGTATAGCTGTTTTGTCAGGGGCATTTTTTACTTCTTTTTCTATATCACTGGATCTAAAGCAGAAGCAGGGGGAAATAGCATTTCAGTTCTTGGAAGCAACACCTGTCCTTTTGAGAGAATGGGGAACATCAGGATTGGTTTTGCTTTTTATAAAATGTCATTCCCATCAAATGATTTAGAGAGTATTTTGAAGAAAGATGTTATTTCTGTGAAAGAGGGTTATCCCAACTGAGTGGTTGGAAAATCTTCTATGGGTCATCCTCATGGGCAAGTGTGAAGAGATCAAAGAGAAATGCTTGTTTCCCTTCTATCCTCTCCAGGATTATTTTTGATTGGGAGAAATGGTAATCCAATCTAAAAAAGAGCTCATACTGATGTCACAGTGTGATCATATGTCTGTTTATGATCCTAAGGGTTTCTCCCCTCCTTTTGATTTTTTTTTGTTTATCTGTTCCATAAATATTTATTGTATTGTTTTGTTTTTTGGGGGGCTCTATGATCCAGCTTATGGACAATCTTTGTGAATCCAGTGAGGTTTATCACTGGATAATGGGTTGCAAAAGAGAATGCATATTGGGACTGGCAGCTATTATGTCCTGTGCCCACTTGGGAAAATTCCAGAGTCCAGACTACTTTTTAGCCTGCCCAATCAAGGGCCAGCCTATCCCTGGGGGAAGTCTATATGATACATGTCTAGACAAAAAAGCCCCCTCCTCCACCCTGGGATATGAGACTCTAAGCTCCTTTTCTTTTAAGATTTTATTTATTTATTTATGAGAGACACAGAGAGGCAGAGACATAGGTAGAGGGAGAAGCAGACTCCTTGTGGGGAGCCTGATGCAAGACTCAATCCCAGGACTCTGGAATCATGACCTAAGCCAAAGTTAGATGCTCAACACTGAGCCACCCAACTGCCCCTATTCTTTGTTCTCTGAGGGGCAGACAAAATTTCTCTACTATGGCACAATTGAAAGAGAAATGATAGTTTCTGTAGGAGGGCTCTATGTCATAATCACTGACCAGTAGATATTTAAAGAAAATCATGGTCAAAACACTTAGCATTACAAGGGCAACCTTTAGTGTTATGAGGAACTTTAAAGGTCACTTGGTGTTGAATCTCTTCTACAACATTCCAAGAGTTTCTACTTGAATCCTTTCTCTAATGGGGAGCTTCCTGGTTCCCTGGACTGTGATTGCACTTGTCATGACATGCAGACATTGTTTTCCTTATTTCTGTCTAAAATCTATTATTTTAACTCTCAACCTGTTTGTTCCAGTCATACACTCTGGAGCCTGGGTTAGCATCTGATTGTTTAGACCAGGGCTTCTCAAATTTGAGCATGCTTGAGAAATTGATGCTGTATAGCTTCCTGGGGCCCACCCCCAGACATTCTGACTCAGTAGGCCTGAGGCGCTGCCAGCATATTTGCATTTATAATAAGCTCCCTAGGGCTGTGCATTACCAGATTACCACTGAGCATCTAATTTAGACTACCCAAGATCTTTCCCTCTTCCTTTGGGAACTGCACCTGGCTTTTCCTTTGGGGACTAACTTGTTTCTTATTGCAGACAGACTGCCAGCTGATCCTCTCCATCATTTACCAGCCAACAGGTTGACAAGGGACTTTGGAGAATTTGAAACAAGGGGAGAAAAAAGTAGAAGCTTCATTTATTGTCCTGTTGGCCACAACTACTACCTAGGTCTATGTGCCTGCCTCACTGCCATGGCTTCTTTGTCTAACACTCAAGATTTCCATTTATTCTTTGAACACCTCTTACCCTTTGAATAAGTGATGATTTTTCTTCTGGTTCCACTTCAGTTTTCTCTCCTTCTTTTCTTCCTCTTCCTTTTTATGCTAACCTGTTAGTTTCTACTCCTTGCACACAGAAACCTGACCAGAGAAGAAACTACAAAGTATACACCTGCACTCTTGACCGTTGCACACACTTCCACATAAAGGCAATGTTAACTCGTTTGTCCAGATCCAGCACCCTACTTCTTTTGTTGCTTCTTTATAGAAGCACGTTATAGAACGTGCTTTTTGTTTCCATACTCTCGTGTTTTCTTTTGGATGATCTAATAATTATCTCCATCCCCTTTCAAGTATGTTAGACTTAAGCCATGCCAATACTTTGCCAGTTCAACATGGCATGATCCAGACTGCAGGGAAGAAGGAAACTTTTAATGTTTCTACTGTGAACACTGTGCTCTAATTAATGCCACCTAAAACAAAATAAGAGAGGAAAAACAGACAAGTAGGTAGTAGTTTATTTGATCAGTGTCAACAATGAACAGAGATCAGCCAGGTTCCAAAGTGGATCTTTTGTCTTGAATGTTTAAGTTTGGTTGTGATCCCCCCCTCTCCCCAGTACTATGTAAACCAGATAGAATACCAGAAATCTCTCACTTTTGCTGACAGGCAAGCAGGGAAATTGACCTGAGGTGGCAGAGAAAGCAAAGCATTTTTGGATAGCAGGTGCTCAGGGCTGGCCTCTGTAAAGGAAAATGGAGAGCAGGACACTAAGGACTCAGAGCTACCATTGCATGCTCAGGGAATGTTAGCGATTTGGAAAATGGTAGAAGGTAAACTTCTGGGATTTTCCTTAAATACAGACAAGACATTTATTTACAGGCCCTTATTCTCCCTTCTTTATTCTGGGAGAATCAGAGAAGTCTGAGAAGAAGGCAAGGATGCTCAGGAACATTAAGAATTGAAAAACAAATTATTATTGATATTCTGTGTAAATACTCAGAAGTTTAATTCATCAACTTGATATGCATATTCATAACTAGTCATTTCTTGGGCGGGAACTTCTCTGGCAATAACAAACGGTCCTCTTTGTCTTCAACAGTGATTTTGAATTTAAAACAGAATGATACAAAGCATTTGTTCACTTCTAAAAACAGTGGTGGGGAAGAGAGGAATGCTAAGTTTTTGGATTTTTCCTCTACTTTACTTAAAATTATTGCTATTTGTTCCTGAAGTAGGGTCAGGCTACTTCTCTCTAGCAGAATGGGATTGGGCAGAGGGTAGGGAAGAAGTGTGATGCTTTTACAATAAAGTCTTCCACCAATACATAAAGGTCTGCCATTATGACGGCCCCTCAGAGTTGTCTCATATTGATGCCATGGGGCTGAGCCTTTGGAACCCCTTATCAAATGGTCACTGGATGTGGGCTGCCCTTGGCAGGGGGATGTGACCTTGGGGCAGGTGGCCTCTCTGTGTGACTTCATTTTCCACAGAGTGCCTTAACTGAGAGCTGTTGAGTGGCCACACCCCACTCTCCTTAGCTCCCCTCTCTGGATTGCTCTGAAATGCAACTCATGAGAAGAAGCTGTATGTTGCCTGTGTTGCAAGGGTATGGCCAGCTCAGCAGCACAACCCCTTGTATATGCTCCCACCTTCTGTACTTCATTTCTCTTTTCCTCCTTTCTTTTCCCTGGGAGTGTACCCTCACACTAAAATGCTAGCATGGCAGCTTTGCCTTAGTTTCTGGTTTCCAGGGAATCCAGATTAAAACAAAATGACCTTATTGAAATCTCTGGACTTACAGAACTGAAGTTATAAGGGGGCCCTAAGGATCACCTCATCTAATCCAACTTTACGATAGGAGACAGAGATGCAGAATGGTTCATAGAATTGAGTGCATCCTAAACCTAGAACCTAGGCTTCCTGACTTCTGGACTCACACTCTTTCCACCTGTCATGTCTTATCTAGTCTAACCTACTTGGACAGCAATGTTACCCCTGGGAAATGGCCTGGTGATGGGATCATGCCTTGGACTTGGAGTAGCTGGGGCCCATCCTGACTATAAAGATGCTCGATCTTTTAGTGGTGCCTCATATGAATTTCCCCTGCCTCTCTGGGATTTTCTTTTTTTTTTTGGGGGGGGGGGGTTCAATAGTAGAGAGTCTCTAGACTCTTAAAGCTGACCAGAATCAGGGGGAACATCAAGCCCCATGGTTTGTAACCTATCTGCCCTTATGGATCCCTTTTGCTACTTCCCTTCATCTCTGTTCTAAAATGTCCTTTTACTAAAATTTCTTCTGAATTGCTTTAGAAGACATAAATATTTTCCATTTCTTTAATTGACTAAAAACATAAAAGTTCCTTCAGAGTTGTTGACATGTGCTTCTTATTTTACATGTTGCTTCTACTGAACTCTTGAAAAGAGAGAAGAAGGTGATGAAGCCAGCTTCATAGAATCCTTCCAGAAACCCCAGTGAGCAAGTCACTAATGTAAACTGCCCCCAACTCCTGGCCTCCACTGACTGCTCCAATGGGGGCCCAGCAGATATCAGAGCCTGGACCAGAATCTGGGTCTCTTGATTACGTTCTTCCCAAGTTCCAAACATTCCTCCTCAAGAAGCTTCTTATTTCTCAGTAGTTATGGTCAAGGTCCCTATTGCTGGTTATTACAATCACTACCCAAATGGGTTGTGCTTGCTGTCTGCCCCCCACCCCCATTCTATGGTAATATCTTGGGCATCCATGCTTAGGCTGCCATCCATCCTTCCTTCAGAAGGTGCATCCAGGAGAACACGATGTAGGGTTGTGTCTGTTAAACTCCATATGGTATTTCTTTTTCCAGAAGCAGTTTTTGGTGAACTAGCCTTTCTGGACTGCTCAGCACCGAACTGCATGTATGACCAGGAGGGAGGGGACACCAGTTAATGGCCTCCTGCCTGTCAATTTCAGGTGTGTCTCTAATTGGATTTCCTTGAGAAGAGATGCCTTGAAGCTCAGAAGGAGAGAAGCCTGAGGAATAATTTTGTAGAAGACATTCTGATGGGAATGGTACTGTTTAAATAGCCGCTAGGACTAATTAATTGAATAGATAGATTTTTAAAATAGATTTTATTTATTTATTCATGAGAGACAGTGATAGAGGCAGAGACACAGGCAGAGGGAGAAGCAGGCTCCATGCAGGGAGCCTGATGCGGGACTTGATCCTGGGTCTCCAGGATCACACCCTGGGCTGAAGGTGGCACTAAACCGCTGAACCACCCAGGCTGCCCAATAGATGTATTTTTTTCAAACTAGTTTCCTATTATCAGACTGGAAATCGAGAGAATTAGGTTCTAGTCCTTCCTTCCGCCAGTCATCTGCAATGCCCATCTTGAGAATTTCTCACCTTCTTCCTATAGAATTCTATCTTACTTTGTAAGCAGGGATAATAATGCCCATTTTAGCTTTCTGACAGTCCTTATGTCTTGGTTCTCCCTGTGTAACTGCACAACAGCCTCCGAACTGGCTGCACCATTACTTTGCAAAAAGACTATTTTCCACAGTAAAGTCAGAGTAATCTTCAAAAATGTCAATTAGACTGTATTGCTCATGTGCTTAAATCTCTCCACTGGCTTTCATGAGATTTACCATAAAGTGTGAGTGTTTAAATTGTTCTGTCCGCCTGCCCATCCCACTCCTCATCTTCTCCCAGGCTCTGCTAGAGTTCCACCTTTTGTCTGTTCTTTGCAACACACCCACCCATGTATCTGCCTCAGGACCTTTGCATTAATGTTCCTCTGCCTGGAATGCTTCTGTACTCCAGGTTGCCTCCTTCCTGACATTCAGGTCTCAGCTCAAAGTATTTCCATTTCATACCTACCATTAGCCTTTCTTTATTCTGTTACTCTTTTTTTATTATTATTATTCTGTTACTCTTTATCACTACCTGAGATGACCTAACTTAAGTAAGTAAGTAAATAAATAAATAATTCATGCAAATAGGTTTTCTCCCAGTAAAACACAGCCATCATCATCATGTTAGCTCGTTCACTACTGTATCTATTTCAGCCACTAGACTCACAAAGTAGACATTCATAACATGTTGTATGTTTTTGTTCATATCATGGTGTTTGTTGAGCTCCTACTATGCACTGCTCTTGTCACGAAGTCACAAAGTGGACTAGACAAAGCCTCTGCCCTCATGGAGCTTATATCCTGTGGTGCTGGTCTTGGGAAGGAATCAGCAAGTACAGACAAAGAAATTAGTAAATCCCTGTCAGGGGGTGGTAAGGACTGTAGCATAAGTTAAGATGTAGGAAGAGGCCTGTAGTGTCTAGGGCATTCTCATTCACATTTGATGAGAGAGACTTGAAGAAGGAGGAGATAAACTTTGAAGGTAGGGGCAGGGGTGAAAGAATGTTCTGATCAAAGGCCTTGAGGTGGGGTATGTACCTGGTTTGTTGGAGGAATAGCAGAGAGAGGCTGGTGGAGCTGTCTCAGGGGGAACAAGAGGTAGGGAATCCATTCAGAGCTGGTAGGCTCTGCTGGGCCATGCAGGGGTTTGGACTTTACTCTGAGGGAGAAGGAGCCCTTTGCTCCTTTATCATTTATCACCAGTGATAAATGATGTCTTACTTTCTAAATGAGTTATTTTGGTCCTTGTGTTGCAGATAGGCGTAGAGAGTAGCGAAAATAGGGAGATACTTAGGAGACCAAGGGAGAGGCATTCGAGTCTAGGTATATTTCCAGGTGAGGCAGATAGGATTTGTTGATAACTGGAATGCAGGGTGGCAGAGAAAGGAGTCAAAGCTGAATCTCAGGTTTTTGGCGTGGGCAATTAGAAGACCAGAGTTGCTCTTTACTGAGATGGAGAAAGTCTAGGGGGGGAAGAAGTTTGGGGGAAAAGCCAGACTGCATTTTTTGGGAAAGAACAATAAAATCTTAAGGTAGTATTGTCATTAAAATGGTCAATTCTAGACTTTCACGAGGCCCTTGACAGTTCTGTTAGTTTTTCTACCTAACATTTTCTGCCTTCATTTAAGAACTACTCTTAATTTTACAATTTCTTTAAAATATATTTTTGTGTGTGAGCATGTGCATGCCAGTGTGTGTGTGTGTGTGTGTGTGTGTGTGTATTATTGGGGGATACATAAATGGCTGGAGGGCATGAGTAAGTTGTGCCAGTAATTGATAGGAAAAGCCTACTTTGGTATGTTGCTAGCTGGCATGGTCCCCCTTCTCTGCTTTCCATCTCATTTAGGATAGTGGAAAACCAAAGCCGGGAGGTACAGTGGTTTGTTTGAAGCCAAACAGCTAATGAACAGTGGAAGCAGCCCTGGAACTAAAGTCTCTGCTCTCTCTGACCTCTGCCTCTTCCCCAGTATCACACTAATTCTGTATCGTTGCAGCTTATTACAACTGGCATGTCCTGCATAGCAAGGTTAGAATTAGGTCGAGTCTTAAGCAGGTTGTTAAAGACCATTGTGTCCTCAGAAATGCTTGAAATCTCCCAAGAACCAGCAAGGGGTTGGGGGGGGGGGGTAGAGAAGGCAGTGCGAATGTTTATAGTCACAAGATGCGGAGTTCTGAGCATTTGCCTATAACTTACCAAAAATCTTGAGTATTTATTTCCTCTTCTTTATGCTTGTAAAGCAGCAGGAAGAGACAAGCTGTTCTGTTCAGAAAGCACAGAAAAATGCTTCCGTGATCTGAGGCTGCCTGTAGCATATGGGATAAATTCTTTGGATTGAAGATGCAAACATTCAACAGATCATCCCTCCCTCCCAGAGTCCCCCCCGCCTGTGACAGCGGGCCTCTGCTGAAGGACTGGCAGACTGCGCGCCTCATCGGGAGGGAGGGCTGAGTCTGGACTCCCCTGCCCGCCCCCCCAACAGAGGGGTTTTTGCCTTGCAAAGCTGTGAAAGGTCAACAGAAGAATTGGCATGCTTAGCACTGTCCCTGGATGTTTCTTAAGGCTGGAAAGTGAATGGTATAAAAGTCTAATTAGAGAAGAAAGACACTTGCACATTTAATCTTCATGGGGGCTGGGGATCACACGGTCTCATTATCAGTTCTGCTACCTACAGTCTTCCCTGACACTGCTCCTATTACTTTCCAACAGCCATGCCAGTCAGTGCACTTGGGCAGCTGAGCTGTGGTTTGCTGCAGCTTGTCATTGATATAGAGGTGACAGGAGGACCAAAGCCCTGGTTCAAATTTCTTTTGTACTCGGTGGGAAAAAGCTACCAATTCAGAGGCAGTCAAGGATCACGATGAGGCTTTGGCTCTGTTAGATTCCTCTGCAGGAAGCTCCTCCGCAAAAGACAGACTGAAGTGTTCCTGTAGGTTCCTACAGAAATCTTCTGGGGAGGCACGGTTTTTTCATGCAGATTAGCCACTGATGTATTTCAGCTTCTGAGCTTTTCCTATAATGTGTGGGAACTTGACTAAGTACTATTCTTGAGATTTCAAAAGCGAATATATGAATCCTAACAGTTCTTCATTAATTCCCAGGCTTAAAGAGGTAAAACATAGGGGAAGAGAATATTTGAAAAAAAAAAAAAAGTCCAAAATGCCCCAAGTGGAAAAGTAAGTCTGTGGGACATTTTGTTGTTGTTGGGGAAGTGGGGCAGAACTTGGCTCATTACCAACCATTCTATTGATTTGAAAGAAGGAATCTCAATCTTTTTCTTACAGGGTGTCAGGGACCACATGACAGAGTAAAATACGAATAGTTAACAGTGTAGGGTTTACGTTTGGCTAAAGGCTTTCCTGCCCACACAGTGGAAATTATCCTTTGTATCCCAAAAACTTATCTGGTAATTCAAAGGGAAGAAGATACCAGCAGGCTGGGTTGAAGAAACACAAAATGTACCAGAATGGCTAACTTCAGGTGTGGACAGTGGTGTTTTCAGTTCAGACCTCGGGAAGTGCTCTCCTATGTAGGGGGTAGCTCCCACTGTCAAGGTGGACGGCCTTGGCACCTTAGTTTTTTACTCCCCTCTCGGCAAAACAGCATTGGAAACAAAACCAGAAACCTGTCAAGAATATTCTCTCTAAACTTCTTGAAATCTCCTTCTGTACTTTTAGGCTCCTTTTATGGGGTGGAGAGGTTCTTAAGCCACTTTCTGACTAAGCTAGAAACAAGTGGTTTCTTCTCTAAAGCTCTAAATGCTGCCCCAAAGCCATTTAACAATTATCTTGTTAATTGGGAGACTTTAGATTTTGTTAATTGGGCTTCAGTATTTCTCTGTGCTCTTCCTAATTAACCCAGTTTCATTTTGAGACAGAGAAATTCCCCAGTGGGAAGAGGGTAACCTCTTCTAGTGCAGGCTTCTTACAATGGAGAGATTTTTTTTTTCCTCCTCCCTGTTTTCCTAACACGCAAAACAAAGCAAGCAAACCTTAGACTTGGCCATCGTAAATGAAGCGCACGAAAAGTAGCATGAACAGAAGTGAAGCTCCTGGGCTGGCTGCAGGGGCCAGTGGCTGAGTGATAAGGACACACGTCCCAGGGTGAGGGGCGTCTGCTCAAGCAGTTCCTCTGTAGTGAATTCCTAGAGCCCCAAGGAGGGAGCAGGATAAAGAGGGAAGAAGAGGAAGAGACAAATGAGGCCAAAAGCATGGAAGGGAAGAACAACTGAGTGTTCTTGATTATGAAAAAGCCCTGAGGTGGTTTTATAGAATTATATCCCCTTTCCCCCTGCTATTTCTCTGTACAATTTTCATTTCCCACTCTTCTTTAGCTTCTTGTCACATGTATTATTTTTTAAAAAATATTTTAGGTTGGGGATGGCTGGGTGGCTCAGTGGTTGAGCATATGCCTTTGGCTCAGATGGTGATCCTGGAGTCCCAGGATCAAGTCCTGCATTGAGCTACCTGCAGGGAGCCTACTTCTCCTTCTGCCGGTGTTTCTGCCTCTCCCTGTGTCTCTCATGAATAAATAAATAAAATCTTTTAAAATATTTATTAAAACTATGTTTTAAAAATATACTTAAAATATATTTCTTAAAATGATTTTTTAAAATAGGAATAAAAATATTTTCATTTCTCATATTTGATTCACGTTCTCTCTCTCTCTGAATGGTCTTCTAGAAACCTTTTACATTCTTTCCCATTTCTTTTAGTCTACTGTCCTTTTCTTTCCACTGTCTCTAACCCATGTTGAATATATATGGGATATGGGAAAAGGATTTTCAAAGCCACAGGCTCTTCAGCAGTTGAGAGGAGGTATCTTTCTACAACAGTTTTGGTCTTTGTCTTAGAGGCAAAGCTTTTTTGTTTGTTTCTTAACAGCTTGGAGTTCACTCATAGAGTACCTACAGGGTTCTGGTCACTCTTGAAAATGCTGGGAATACACAGGAATATGATTGCAACAACTAGCTCTTGTTATGCATCTATCCCAAGCATAATGCTTAACAGTTCTTTATTTCTCCCTCTGTTCATCCTCACAGCCACTTTTATAAGGAAATCAATTTCCCTCATATTCTGATGATTGCTTTCTAAGTCTTGGGACTGCAATATGAACCCAGCAGTTGGGCCATAGAGCCCCTGCCTTTTACACTTCCTTAGTCCCTGCCATAGAGTAGTAGGCTGTGCTCTTGTGGAGGTGAGTGATGTGTAAAGTGAGGACCACTGCAATAAAATGTGTGGTATGCTGTGTTGTGCCATCATGTACAGTTGGACAGGTTGCACACTATGCAACTCCAGGAAGTGTCATTCAATTTGCATATCCCTTAGATATGTGGAGTATTCTATCAGGAGACAAGAACCATGCAAATAATTTTAGTGGGGAAAATTTACTAACAATTTTAAGCTAGTAATGAAGATTAACTACTAAAGGAAAATAAATAGAATTTTAGTGAAATCGGAAAGGGCTTATGGCATGAAAAACTGTTTGGCAATTGTGAAGAATATTTCATGAACATCTCAAGTGCAGATTAAGACTTTAACCTTGTATATACAATTAAGAGGTGTGAATGGGAAATGGTGTGTCTGAGAGATTTTATTTCTCACAAACTAACTTCAGTATGCCCACATATGCTACACCTCCAGGCCAGAACTTCCCTCTGGTCACAGTCATTATCCAAATACCTACTGTAGGTGAAAGGACACATGGACCAATCTCACTTAAGATTAGCCTGATTGGTACCCTTAAGAGTTGTCACACAGTTTATATGGCAATTGTCATTTTCCCTTCACATTATATGGAACCAGGTGGCTTATCTGAGAACCAGTGGACTCCATTTACAATCATGTTCTTTTTAATCCTTTTTGACCCTGCTAGCAATACATAGAGATCAGAGTCCAAGGATGGAAGTGACCAGAAGACAGTGTAGAGGATAAGATGTCTCCTTGGTTTTTGTAAGATGGCAGCTTCTAAACTTTATTCTGTCATAGAGTAAATACAATTTCCCTGGGGTAGTGGGAGGATTTGCATCATCCTCATAGGAGCAGAATATGGCAAAGATATCCTAGGAACAGGTGGATTGGATTGCTCAGGTAGATTTCAAGATCTGAGTCATTCTAATTTTTAAGCAAATTTAGTGCATCTGCGTGAACTTGTGTAAATAGTAATTTTGTCCACAGGGTTGTGCTCACTTACTTCTGTATGTACACAGAAGTATCACGGGACCACTGAGGCACCCCAACCTTAAGGCTGGGAAAGACTCAGGTGGCCAACCTGAAACAAAATAAAACACAACAGGAACCCTCTCTCTTCCTGCTCATTTTTTCCTGGTCCTTCAAGAGGATATCCTATAATAGCATCTTTGTGGCCTTCCTTCATCCCATAGGAAACAGGGTTAGCATGTACCCTTGGTTACTTAGCTGGTTGCTCATTAGTTACTCTATGGTGGGGAGAGTACATAAGGCATTGAGTCAAGGCATGGGAAGATTATCCCATCCCTGCCTTTGTCTTCTTTGAGACATCATAGAGATCATATGAGAACTGAGGGGTTGCAGAAGGCTGGAGATGTGTTTGTTTGGTTTATCTCCAAAGACAAAGCAGTGTACTCCGGTGTTTGTGTTTGTGAAATTAGAACTCATGGCTGAAACCAACAAGAAAAGGCGAGAATTAAGAGTACATGCCCATGCTTTGGTATGTATTAGTTTTCTAGGTTGTCAATACTTTTGTCCATTAAAAGATAATAATAAACATGATTTCAAGTAGAAATTATGGGAATTTTTTTTTTGAAAAGGCCAAAAGATGTATTTGATCTGAAAAGAAACCAGAGTATAGTCTTATTTTTTTTTCAGCCTGGTGGTGAGATGCCAAGTTTTATAGCTTTGAGAGGATTATGCAACTAACTCATGAAGCCAAAAAAGAAGCAGTCTTCTGCATGTTGCATGTGTAGGTGAGTTTTGTCTTGGGTAAACACTGCCCCAGTGGGAAAGGAAGGACTTCTGGTGTGCGGCTGAAAATGGACACAGAGTCACTCACAGATAGGTTCTGGACCCATGAAAGGGCTTGTGGAATATCATGGTGGCCTCCAGCATGAGTCTGTTAGCATGCTTGGATTTGTTTGGATGCTTCCATCCACTCTTCTTCTTTTTATAATAATAAATTGCACATGTTTAGACTGAATAATTTAATGTTATATTATGTATAATACACACATACACATCAAGATGTGAAATGTTCTGAAATGAAGGTAGGAGGCCCAGTTGATCTGCATCAGGGATCTCTGAAGACCAGGTAACTCACACTCAGAGCAGGGCCTGGGTTTTGCAGGCTGAGCCGAAGCGATGGGTGCAAGTCCTCGTGCTGTGGTTTGGATAAAGTTTTAGTTTTTTTCTTTTCATTGAAGTTTAGTTGACATACAATATGATGTTGGTTTCAGAAATATATCCTGGTAGTTCGAATTTATATACATTACAAAATGCTCACCAGAATTAGCATACTTACCATCTCTCATCGTACAAAGTTATTATAGTCTTATTGACTATGTTCCCTATGCTGTCATCCCTGTGGCTTATTTATTTGGTAACTGGAAATTTATACCTCTTAATCCCCTTCACCTGTCTTGCCCATCTCCAGGTGGTTTGGCAACCACCAATTTATTCTCTGTATTTATGAGTCTGTTTCTGTTTCTGTGTCACTGTTGTTTTTTGTTTATTTGTTCTGCTTTTTAGATATAAGTGAAATCATATGGTATTAATCTTTCTTTGTCTGACTTACTTCGCTTAGCATAATACAATGTGGGTCCATCCATGTTGTCACAACTGGCAAGATATCACTCTTCTATGGTTGAGTAATTCCATTGTGCATGTATGCTATATCTTCTTTATCCGATCATCTATGAATAGACACTTGGGTTGTTTCAGTATTGACTGTTATATATAATGCTGCAATACATATAGAGGTGTATATATCTTTTTTAAATTAGAGTTTTTATTTTCCTTAATATCCAGAAGTGGAATTACTGGATCATATGGTATTTTTAGTTAGTTTTATTTATTTTTTTTCAGGAAACTCCATACTGTTTTCTACAGTGGCTGCACCAATTTACATTCCCACCAGCGGTGCACAAGGAATCCTTTTTCCCCACATCCTCATAAACACTTCTTGTTTCCTGTCTTTTTGATTTTAGCCATTCTGACAGGTATGAGGTGATACCCCATTATGGTTTTGATCTGCATTTCCCTGATGATGAGTGACGTTGAGCATCTTTTCATGTGTCTGTTGGCAATCTGGATGTCCTTAGAAAAAAAATGTCTATTCAGGTCCCCTGCCCATTTTTTAAATGGATTATTTATTTTTTGGTGTTGAGTTATGTAAGTTATTTATGTTTTGGATACTAACCCCTTGTTGGGTATGTCATTTGCAAATATCTTTTCCCTTTCAGTAAGTTGCCTTTTTTTTTCTGTAGATGGTTTCCCTTACTGTGCAAAAGCTTTTTAGTTTTATGTGACCCAATTGCTTAATTTTGCTTTTGTTTCCCTTGCCAGGGGAGGCAGATCCAGAAAAATGTTGCTAAAACCAATGTCCCACAGTTTACCACCTATTTTTTCTTTTAGGAGTTTTATGGTTTCATGTCTTATATTTAGGTCTTACCTTTGTATGTCGCAAAACAAATTGGTCCAGTTTCATTCTTTTGCACGTATCTGTCCAGTTTTCCCAGCATCATTTATTGAAGAGACTGTCTTTTTTCCACTGTATATTCTTCTCTCCTTTGTCATAGATTAACTGACCATGTAGTCATGGTTTTTTTTCTGGGCTCTCTGTTCTTTTCCATCAATCTATGTGTCTATTTTGTGCTGTACCATACTGTCTTGATTATTAGAGCTTCATAGTACAGTTTGAAATTAGTGATTTTGATACCTCCAGCTTTGTTCTTTCTCAAAATTGCTTTGGGTTCCATGCCAATTTTAGTATTATTTATTCTGGTTCTGTGAAACATGCCATTAGCATTTTTAAGAAAGATTTTATTTATTTATTCATCACACACACACACACACACACAGAGGCAGAGACACAGGCAGAGGGAGAAGCAGGCTCCATGCAGGGAGCCCGATGTGGGACTCGATCCCAGGTCTCCAGGATCATGCCCCTGGCTGGAGACAGCGCCAAACCACTGGGCCACCAGGGCTGCCCGCCATTGGCATTTTGATAGGAATTTTTTTTTAAACTTATTTATTTTTTAATTTTTTTTATTTATTTATGATAGTCACAGAGAGAGAGAGAGAGAGAGGCAGAGACACAGGCAGAGGGAGAAGCAGGCTCCATGCACCGGGAGCCTGATGTGGGATTCGATCCCGGGTCTCCAGGATCGCGCCCTGGGCCAAAGGCAGGTGCCAAACTGCTGCGCCACCCAGGGATCCCTTGATAGGAATTATATTGAATCTTGCTTTGCATAGTACATTGTTTTAGGTCATATGGACATTTTAATAATATTAATTCTTCCTATCCATGAGCATGGTATATCTTTTTACTTACTTGTGTCATCTTCAGTTTCTTTAGTGTATGTCTTAAAGTCTTCAGAGTTTAGGTCCTTCACCACCTTCATTAAATTTATTGCTAGGTATTTAATTCTTTTTGATGCTATTATAAACAAGATTGCTTTCTTAATTTCTTTTTCTGATGCTAAGTGTTTAGTGTATAGAAACAACAGATACCTGTGTATTAATTCTGTATCCTGCATCTTTCTAGAATTCATTATTCTAATTTTTTTGATTGGGTCTTTAGAGTTTTCTATAATAGTATCATGTCATCTGCAAATACTGGTAGTTTTTCTTCTAGAAGTTTTAGTGTTTAACTGCTGTGAATCTCACAAATGGAACCATTAAAGACTGTTCCCTTTTTTTTGTGCTTCTTGTTTGGGATAGTTAGTGTGATCCCATCCAGATAACTGTCAGAACAATTCTTCCAAGAGCTCCTTTTTCCAATACTTTTGGGTTTTGGGTTGGTCAGTGTTTGGGGGAAGGAAGGAGTAGCAAATAAAAGAGAGGGCAGGAAAGAGGTAATAGCTAAAGTCGGGGAATCTGAGGTCTTGCTGCCTTAGTGTTTTAAATCCTTTTCCAAGACAATATCCATCATCAGTAAAAATCATCTCATGCCCCATTGTGATTTCTCCTTCCAACCTCTCACCCCACCAGGCTGTCGCTGATCTGTTTTCTGTCACTGTACGTAGTTGCATTTTTGAGACTTGTATGTAAATGGAATCTTACAGTACAAACTCTCTTTATCTTCTTTCATCAGCATAATTATTTTGAAATTCATTTATATTGCAGGGTGTATTAATAATAGCTCACACTCTTTTATAGCAGAGTGGCATTCCCTTGCAGTTTGTCCATTCATCTGTTGATGGATTTTTGGGTTGTTTCAAGTTTTGGTTGGTGTTTTATAATAAGTTTTGAAGTGAAAATAAAAAGTTTTGAAGTGAGGTGGTGAAAATCTTTCATTTTTGTTCTTTCTTAAAGTCCTTTTGCCTATTGTGACCTTTGTATTTCCATATGAATTTTAGAATCATCTTGCCAATATTAACAAAAAAAAAGTGGCTGGGATTTTGATTGGGATTGTGTTGAGTCTGTAAATTAATTTGGTCAAAATTGACACCTTAATCTTATGAAATTTTTTGATTCATGGATATGTTATAGTTCTCTATTTATTGAGGGCTCTTTCAATTTCCCTCATCAATGTTTTGTAGTTTTCAATGTATAGGTCTTGCACTTACTTTGTCAGATTACATCTTAAGAATATTATGAGTTTTGAATCAATTTTAAGTGACATTAAAAAAATTCAGTTTCCAAGTGTTCATTACTAGTATTTTTAAATACAGTTGATTTTTAAATATTGAACTTATATCTTTTCATCATGCTAAACTCACTTGCTAGTTCTCCTAGATTGTTTTATAGATTCCATTGGGTTTTCTACATAGAACATCATGTTGCCTATGAATAATGATAGTTTTCTTTCTTCCTTTCTAGTGTGCACATTGTGTTTTCAATTTAGTCTTGTTGAATTCTGTAGATTTTTTTATCCCTATCTATAGGTATTCTTAAGCTTTGTTCTTAGACATGGGTAAGTTACTTGGATATGGTTTGATCTTTTAAGTTCAGTTCTAGGCTTCTGCAATCTGGTGGGTATCTCATGCTCAGTGCTGTCAAGAGCACCAACTTCTGATTTGCTTCTGAAACTTACAAGTGAGAAAGCAATGACAATCACCTCAATTTTCCTTTAACCATATCATCTTTATTTCCTTTCTTACCACTTTGGGAGTAAACCAATATGAAAGCAACCTGGAAACAAACTGAATAAGCAGTCTCATGCATCCCCTGAAAGATTCTGTGGCAACTCTGAGTCTCCCCTGGCCCCTGTATTTTCTCTAACTTTATCTCTCTATGCTGCATTAGAGGTAATTTCTTTAGATGTGACTTCTAGTTTTATAATTCTCATTTCATCTGTGTCTAATCTGTAGTTTAACCCATCCACAGAATTTTAAAAAAATTTCTTTTAGGTTTTTTTCTCGAAGCTTTCTGATAGTTATCATTCCTTATTAATTTTTTTATTCCATTTGGATTTAAGCATTTTACTGTATTTATTTATTTATTTATTTATTTATTTATTTATTTATTGCACATCTGATCATTCCTAAGGCTCTAATTCTGCTATCAGTTGTTTCTGTTGATTCTCACTCATGACAGCTTGTGTAATGTACTTTTGGATTTTGAATTTGTGTTCTATGGTGCTTTATTTTGGGGAATCTTTTGAGTTTGGGTGGATTACATTTCTCTGCAGAGTCAGTCTTGGTTTGCCTCTAATTGGTACCCTGGATAGCTCCCAATCTTGGAGTTCTTTAAGTTAGCATCTTGCTTATTTTTCCTTAAATTACTTTGGTGGTACAACTTCAAGTCATAAACTCATGTGAGGGCATTCATGGGATTAAAAGTGCTCAAGTGAGATTTTTCCCCTTCCTGAGCTCAGACTAAGGTAGATATATTTTCTTATTCTCTCCATTTGCCGGCAAGCCAATTTTATTATTTTTTCTATTTTATTCTTTCACTGAATGTGTAGACCTAACACAACTGGGGCTTTATAGAGGGATCTCAGTTCTAACCCACACCTTGTCTTCCTGGCTCCTGTGTGACTGTCAGAAGGCAAAGCTCTTGGTTGCTACAATTGACAAAGATACATAGATTGACTGTAGCTAATATTTATCACCTACTTTACCATAGCTTCTTTCCCTTTGTTCCTAAACTTTTCTTTAATTTCTCTCAAGCTTAGCTCTACATTTTAATGGATGAAAACTATATTTCTTATGATCTTGTATTTGGAGTAGTTTTACTTTTTATGCTACCTAACACACCTTTATATATAAATAAGCTAGAAAGACATTAGTGGGTTTTTTTTCTTCTATTTAGCATCCAGTTTGACACTGGAATGCTCACCAGATCCATATGTCAGATGGCTGGATGTCATAATCATGAGGTACTGAAAGGTATGAGTGGAGTTTCTATCCCATGGGGGATGGTTGACAATGGTATTCTCATTTATTTTGTTGCTTTTGGTGTACTGTGGAGTTTGGAAGTTTACATGCATGTGGTTATATGTATTTATGATTTATATTATCTAGTTTAAATTAACACCCACAAAATGAACATATGGCTTTTAAAAATTCCTTCAAATAAGCCAAAGATTGAGACAATATTACCAGGTCAAGTGCATGGAAACAGCAAGAGAAAGTCAGAGATGATACTCTTGTTCCTAGGATAAGATCAGGTCTCATTTTCAGTCACTACTGGAAGTTAATTAAGGTCACTTCTTATTTTCTCCCTTTTATTTTCTGTAAAGCATGGTCTAGTATAATTGCCTGGTCTCTGAATCTCTTTTTTCTACAGCTTTCCCATGTGTTCCCATCAACAGTGTAGTGCACATGGGATTTATGTGTGAATCAGATTTCTGGGTTTGCATTCTGGCTCCAAACCTTCCTAACTATAAGACTTTAGCAAGTTCCTTATCTCCAGTGCCTCAGTTTTTATCACCTGTAGTCATGTGTACTTCACAGATTCTTGTAAGGATGAATGAATATATATGTGCAGAATGCTTAAGACAATGCCTGGCACATAGCAGGTGTAGAAAG